>NC_092631.1:73668739-74374390 GCF_039555335.1 Amphiura filiformis
AGGGGCCAAACCGACGGCGCTTCCGTATACCTATTTCCGTACAGCAAACACCGACGGCACTGAGGTATACCTTATTTGGTCATGTCACCAAATTAATGTAGGGAGGAAGGTATCGCTGTTGCCGTGCTACGGCGACGGCGTAAGCTTCTATACCTTTTACTGGGCTACACCGACGGCGCGAAGGTATCGCTGTTGCCGTGCTACAGCGACGGCGCGAAGCTATACCTTTTTACTGGGCTACACCGACAGCGCGAAGGTATCGCTGTTGCCGTGCTACAGCGGCGGCGCGAAGCTATACCTTTTTACTGGGCTACACCGACGGCGCGAAGCTATCGTTGTTGCTGTGCTACAGCGACGGCGCAAAGCTAGACTTTATGCGCATTTTGTAATGACTTGATCGAATAAATGTAATGAAGGGGAGGAAGGTATCGCTGTTGCAGTGCTACAGCGACGCCGCTAACCTATACCTTGCCATTGGGTGAAGGTACCGCTGTTGCCGTGCTACAGCGACGCCGTGAATGATTTTTTTATATTATTTGATTATTTAAAGAATAAAAATAAATGACCAGCTTGGTTTTAGGATTAAGCAACACATGTTTATTTACGCTTCGCCCGCCCAGGCCTGACTTAAAAGCCGTTAAAAAACTAATCCCTATTATTATATGCACGTATTGAATCATATATTTGCATATTGATACAAGTGATCGTTGGATTGTAGATGATTATGCTTGGGCGATCATGTACATATGATGCACATGTGAAATGGGGAGTTGCTTGTTTGTTGACAAGAGGAAATATTAAGTTAAGTTGTCATTGGTAAGCGCATAATGCACATAACTTAGTTTGCACCTGGTTGTCACTGGTTGGGGCATTTTATGAAGCAGCGTATACACTGGTTTATGTGATTTCATAATTTCCAGATATTATAAATAAAAACAGGACCGTGACCACTGAAAAGTTAATTAAAAAGAAACAGAACTTGCACATGTGAAATGGGGAGTTGCTTGTTTGTTGACAAGAGGAAATATTAAGTTAAGTTGTCATTGGTAAGCGCATAATGCACATAACTTAGTTTGCACCTGGTTATCACTGGTTGGGGCCTTTTATGAACGACGTATACATTGGTTTATGTGATTTCATACTTTGTAGTTGTTAGTTGTTATAAATAAAAACAGACCACTGAAAAGTTAATTAAGAAGAAAATGGTCATACAGTCCCGACTAGTTAGGTGAAAAAATAAGCATCATAAGACATTTTTTTTACAAAGTTCAACAAAACATTGTAAATGAAACAGAACTGTTATCTTCCATCTTTATTCAGACTAGCGGGACACCCGCGCTACGCGCGGGTCCCCGCTAGGTGAGTAAATGGGAGCGTTCACTAAAACGGGAGGAATTACTGAACAGGTAGAATCATTGAAAAGGTAAATTTCATTTATCTGAGTCTGACCCTCGTTAAGCCTAAGTTTCCATTTTAGTTTCTTTCTTTCTTTTAGTTTCTTCTACATGGGCCAATTTTGTTCCAATTTTTAAAAACATTTTGCTGCTAAGCTTGCAAATTTCCGTTACCATGTTTTTTATTTACTCAATCCCGTTCCCATTATTTTCTAAATCTGTCCTTTCTTACATTTCCCTGTTGACTTCATTTTTTATTTGCTGCTTAGCTTGTGATTTCCCGTTTTCATGTTATTTATTTAGTTCTGTCCTCAGTTTAATAGCTTTTTTATTTAAATCATCTAATTTTATTAGATTTTATTATTCTTTCCTTCTTTAGCTATTTTATTCCCGTTTTCATTTTCTTACTGTGACTAACTATAGGCTAACCCACATACTCGTAGGCCTACCTGTTTGTCCTCATTTTGTTTTCTTTTTTAATTACAGTAGGCCTACCTCTTCATGTTGTTTGTACTTTTTAACAC
Source organism: Amphiura filiformis (assembly GCF_039555335.1). Classification (NCBI taxonomy): domain Eukaryota; kingdom Metazoa; phylum Echinodermata; class Ophiuroidea; order Amphilepidida; family Amphiuridae; genus Amphiura; species Amphiura filiformis. The sequence continues at coordinate 73,670,658 of NC_092631.1, forward strand.
ACATCTTTTCCCCGTATTTATTACGCCTACGGTCGGTCGTTCACCCGTATTATCATTCATTGCTTGCGACTCTCGTCGTTTACGTAGCGACATGGCGTAGTGCTGCGTTACCAGCGCTATCGCTGCGCAAAGCGAGCAGCTTGGCATTAGATACGCCCGTACGACGCGCACGGGCTAGCTTGACAACTGACTCCCTTTTTTGTTTACCCAGCATAGCAACGTACCACATTTTCACTGATTTTGAGGCCAATTCTTGACCGTTTTCAACCAAATAAAGTTTAAACACGTTCCGTATATTCATCGATCTCCGTATGAATTTGGCGACATTTGGATCGAAACTGACGGAGCCTTTCCATGATACATAGATACATAGATACATAGATACATACAACATTTCCCTATTTATAGTAAGATTTGTATTGAACGTAAGAACGCGGTCAATGTAAAGTAAAGCTTGTGAGTGGTAGGGGCGTTTTATGAACGACGTATAATCATGATAATTTTTATCATTTAAGCCTATACTTAGCAAGGTCGTTTAAAAAGAAGAAATTTGGTACAAAAATCATGGAAATCGATAGTAGGGTTGTTGAGAAATTGTCATTCACGGCGATGTCGCTGTAGCCTGCAACAACGATAACCTTCCTCATAGGCATCGCATTAATGGGTGAATATTTATAAAGTTTTGTTTGTTTGTTTGTCAATTAATTCATTAATTATCAAACGGCGATGTCGCTGTAGCCTGCAACAACGATAACCTTCCTCATAGGCATCGCATTAATGGGTGAATATTTATAAAGTTTGTTTGTTTGTTTGTTAATTAATTCATTAATTATCAAACGGCGATGTCGCTGTAGCCCTGCAACAACGGTAACCTTCCTCGTGTGCATCATAATTTACATATTATACGGTAATTAATGACTGAGTATTGTTAAAAGTTAATGTTTTTATTTAATGTTCTTAAGTTAATTAATAATTCCTTTAAATAAGATAATTAATGAATAGAAACCGATCATTATGCAGATTTATGATTCCTGGCTGATTATGGGAAGCAAAGCAATAATTATGAATATTAATTAAATTTAAAATTTACTAATGTTCCTCTTCTTCATTATATAGTGGCATTATTAATTAAATTACTACAATGTTGTTTTGAATCTCTCTCGTTCGTTTATTTAATTTGCTAAATTAAGTGATTTATATATTGCACTGAGTTAATCCATACATCATTCAATGTAATCCTATCATCGAGTTTCGCGCCATCGGTGTAGCAGGGCTAAAACTAGGGTAGCTTCGGCGACGGTCAAATGTGGTAGGGTATAGTAAAGTTTAGCCTTTTCCTGTCTCAGAGCATGATTTTGCATTGAAACAGTGCAGAAAACTATTTGCTTGCTTGTCCTCCACCACGCTTGACTGACTTCAGCATATGTCACTTAGTTTGACCTATGTTGACCTAACTGTGCAAGGGCCCTAATAGGGCCCCGTGGAATCAATTTTTGAACAGTGGCACTAGCACTACTTTCGGGCTCTGTTGCTATTTAGTATACTATCCAGAGAGGTTGCGTCAGCAATTGAACGTCTCACGCTACGTGCTCAGTTCCTCGCGCTACGCGCTCTTAGTCCGTGAGGGCCACAGACTGCGGCTACAGTGGCACATGCATGACATAACTGTGACCTTTCACTTGTGCACGAAGAATGTATAACCAAAGCCGGCTTCTCCGTGCCTCTTCTATAGTCGAGAAGAGCTGCATTATTCATGTAATCCATGAGCAGAGGTGTTATTTCATCTGCATCGCTATTTGCTACGAAATATTGTCGCAAAAGTATGCAAACAAAACAAAACAAAATTGGCAATGTCATTTTGGTAGCAATTTCTCATTGTTTACAAGTAGAGAGGTGACCATATTTGCCGTTAGTAAACGGGTTTGGGTTAGGGTTAGGGCAGGGTTGTAGCTAGGCCAATTATTTCTATGCTCACATGCTTACGGCCGGGGGTCCAGGGGCCCGCTTAAGGGGTGTCACCCCCCTAAAAAAATTGTTTTTGTTCTTCTTATGATGAAAAGTCATTTATTAATTTTTTTTTTGTGCCGGGAGGGGCTTATCAAACAAGATCATGCAGGTTTTGGTTAGGATGGGTTACATAATTGTGGACTTTTTTTATTTGTGGTGTTTATTTTGTCTTTAATGCACTGCTTTCAGCTTATAACCACAAGCAAGCTGTGATAGCACCGTTGCTACTAACAAAGGTGCAAAAAACTAAATTTTGATGTGCTGATTTTTGCTGAATGAATTGCTAAATAGGCCTTTAATACGGTAATCACTCTGATTTACTTCCGCTAATGAGACCATTAAGGTAGCTCATTATACAAATATTGACTGCTACGAGGGGTATAGTCATGGTTTTGAGATCACCGCAGGCCTTAATTTTAACCATGCGGCATGCCCCGAATAAAAAGCAGTCAATATTTGTTTTATATACCAAATCTTAAGATTCTTGTCATCTGCTTGCTTAAAAGCATCGATTTTGGAAAGAGAAATTGATAGTTGCAATGTGAAAGGCACAGATTACAATCTGCGATTTCAACGTAATTGTAGCGCGCAAAAACATTAACGCGTGCGTCAGGGTTTTCTTTAAGCATTTTGCTGAAGGGGTATTTTCAAATTTTTTTGACCCTTTCAATTGTGAATTTTTCCTCTGAAGGAGTCAAAAACATTGCCCAAGAGGTATTTTTATAATATTATTTTTGAAGACATTTTTAACAATAAGTGTGTTTTTGGAGCCATAGGCGTAGATCCGGATTGGGGTGGTGGGGGGTGGGGAATCTCCCCCAATACTTTGCCAGGGGGATGGTCCATACAATTATCCCCCAATGTTGACGCCTGTATGTGGGTTTCTGACCAAATTAACCTCATATTTGGCCATTTTAGTCCCAAAAGTGCACATTTTTGCGTGCTTCTCGCGAATTTATTCCACTTTTGCACCATATTTCAACAGTTTAGGTTGGAAAAATTTTTCGTACCATAAACTTATTCTTTCTCCAAAAGGTGCTGGATTCACTATACTTCAAGACACCCCCCTAGTCAAAAAGAAATCTACACCACTGTTTGGAGCAGTGGCGGATCTAGAGCAGTCAGAAGGGGGTGGGGCAATTTTAGAAGAAAATAATAATATTTAAAGATGCCCCCTGAGAAGTAAGAAACTTTTGCAAAATGAAGATCTAATTGAAGCAATTTGATGGATCATTTTGGCAATATTAATGTGTAAAATTTTAGTTTAAAAAAGCCGAACATTTGTGAAATGAGCAATCCATGATGGAGTCTTTCGTGGACGGCAAGTTTTCCCTATTATAGTAGGCATATAAATTGTGTTAAACATAAATTGGCAAATGTCGAAAGCAGAAGTGAAAGTGGTCATTTGTTTATCAACTACGTAGGGTGATGTTCCCCCTTAGAACTTGGAAATTTTTGCAAAATGAAGACCTAATTGAAGCGATTTGGAGGACCATTACTGTGTAAAATTTGAACAGTTGAAAAGCTGAAAATTGTGAAATGCCGGTCCATAAAGCCTTTCGTTGTCCTACATCGGGAGTATAGGTCCTAAATGCCAAAAGCCGAGAATAAATACACAATATCGGGTATTTCTCTATTCAATTCTTGCAATATCTGAACGCGTACGTTTTCAAGATTTTGTACGCATTGGACTTTGGGACTAGGGATTTGAAGGAGTCAGAAAAGTGCCTGAACGCGTAAATACGTGTGTTTTGTGCGTTAAAGAAAACCCTGGCGTGCGTAATATCATTTTACGCTGGGACAAAGCACATGCAGAACTATGCCCGGAGAATAGTTAAAACCAAACAGATGGCGGGAATCTTTAGATGAGGTATATAATTCATATTATGAGGTATATAAAAGGCAGCCTTTTACTTCAACTTTTATATCTACTTTGATGATACTTGACAGGGTCCTTCAGTGATTGGATGGCAAGTGGTATCTGAATCATACCGGTATATGCATGGTGCAGAGTCCAATGTCCAAAGTGATCAGTTAGTTGTGATTTAGTGATAATAGACCGTACCTGAGACAGCTCCTGGGGAGATCAGGATTGAAGGATATAGTTATAGCTATGCATTGAGAATGAACAGTGGCAGCACCACAGGAGGGGGCATGGGGAAAATGCCCCCCAGTCAGAACTCTTGCCCCCCTGTTCCCCCCAGTAGGCCTAAAAACCAAAAATTACGAAAATTTCCACTTTTTTTGCGGCAATTTTGCTCAAAATTGGTTGATTTTACCCCCCCCCCCCTGTAATTCACTTTTCCCCCTCAAATTCCTGGCAACGCCACTGAGAATGAATAACTTTGAAATGAAATAGGCAATGATGTTTTTAACAAGTTCAATCCATTAGGGTATACATGTAGTAACGTTGCAAGCTTGCATGGTAATCTTTATATTCATATTTACTAACTGTTTTTATTTGTATTGATTTGCAATCACCTGACCATTAAAGACATATTCAGGGCTACTAGATTTTGAGCCTGATAACCCATGAGACAAGATAATCAGTGATGGACATAATTGGACACAGTTTCTACTCCACCTTTCACCTGTGTGTAATATATATTTTTATTCAAAGATTTTACGTTTATAATTCTTATCCTTGCATTGCAAGCAAATTTGAAATATACGACCGCTTTTTATGGCGATAGTAGGCCTATATGTACTACTTCCAAGCTCTTTTCAGATGGTGTATACAAATATAAAATATATGATTTAGTGCACCTTTGTTATAGGCAAAATATCTAATTCTCGATCATGAGAGGATGTACCTTCTGCATCAGCATACTTTTTGTGGAATAACACAATTGCGTGACCTACATGACCGAACCTTGACCTTGCCTAGCAACAACCGTATTTGAAACTGTAATTGGCCAATTCTCAAAAGTTGTATTTGCGCTGTAAGCGTGTAGTCTTTGCGTAGTACGCTTGACATAAATATATGTACATCAAGTTGGCTCTCATGATCGAGAATTAGATCATTTATGTATGGTATTATATTTACTTTTTGCGCTTTTCATGGTCAAACAGGCAGCTGCAAATTGTTAACCCCACAAAAATACAGGATACACATACACACACACCCCGAGGATCGTACAGTATTACAACCGCAGGCAGGGGCTATTTTAGGCGGAAAAGGTCACTGCACGTTAGCAAGTGTAGTTACTTTTATCACAGTGCCCAGTGCATCAGAGTGGGGGTAGCTTGAGTTCCCCGATCGGTACGCCCCTGCTCTCGTCCCGAGGCATTCCCTACCGAAAAATACAGGGAGAAGCGGAGAAACTGTCGGCGTCACCGGCAAATTTTAACAATGTTCAAGAGTCTTTATAAGGCAATTTTAGTTGAATAAAAATATCGTTTACTAAGAGGAAAACTATACTCATTTTTACGTAGGATTTGTGAGTCGATCTTATTTTGCTAAAAACTTCATGGCATTTGACCGGTTGACATGTGAATGAATAGAAATATTTTAAGCACGGACTTGTAATTCTCACTGCACGGATTTGTAATCTCACTGCACAAACGTGCCAGGACCCAGCAAACACAAAACGTTTTCGACATCATTCGCAAAAGGTTGTAAAAGGTTGTCAGAAAACGTTTAAATGTCGGGTTATATAAAGGGTATATTAAGAGTATAAAAGCGTTTCCATAACCTTAAAAAACATTTTTGATAATCTACTGCTCAGCAAACAAAAATGTTTTTCAAAAAACGTTTAAATGTCGGGTTATATAAAGGGTATAAAAACGTTTGAATAACATTCCAAAAACATTCTTGAAAACTTGATACAAAACATTCAAAACAGAATGTTATTTTGGGGTTGAAAAAATATTTTGCAAAAAATGTTTGCCCAAAATATTTTAAATAACGTTTTAAAAACGTTTTCATGACCTTTATATAACCCGACATTTAAAATGTTATTAAAAGGTTTTGAAAAAAACATTTTAAGAACATTTTTGTGTTTGCTGGCTTCAAATATTTTAACATAATATTATATAAGCGTTTACAAAATATTTGGCAAATATGGTTTGCAAAACTATTTATACTGTAGTAGTGTGTTTTCATACAAAACGTTTTAAAAGCGTTATCATGACCTTTATATAACCCGACATTTTAATGTTATTAAAACGTTTTTACCTAAACCAAAAGCCAAAATATAACTTATTTAAAGCGTTTTTAAAACGTTTTTGTGTTTGCTGGGGAGGCACGTTAAAATAGCCCCTGACCGCAGGAGTAACATGCATGGTCGCTACTAGTAAATTCCAATTTTCTATGCTTTACCTCACTTGTTCGGCTCAAAATTAAAAGGGGGCAAATTTGACAGTAAAAGCTAACATTTTATGGAAAATAAATACTAATCTATTTTTACAGAAATGTTATAATATGGCTTTAATTCTTGCACTTTTCATGGTCATTGGTCAAGCAATATGCACACAGCCTGCTGGTGGTTAAAGCTGAAAGCATTGTATTAAAGACAAAATAAGACATTTATAATATCTTTACCTAAGTATAGATATAATGATTCAAGATTAAAAGAAGCTTTCCAATATTATTTATTTCCAATATTTTGAAGTGCACCATCATACGTCATGACCTGTGTATGTTGACCTGAGTCATAAGCTATAACTGAACTCTGCACTAAACCATAAAATGTTTGTAATGTTTTAATTGTTTGAAACTTAAATCATGAACATCGTAAGTTATTTGAACAAAAAACAGAAACATTTCGTTTTGATTAATTTACCATCAGTGAAAGAGGTCTGAAACAAAAAAAGTGATACATAAAAAGCTGTAAAGTGTAAAATTGTAAAGTGTTTTGGCCAAAAATTTCATAAATGGCCCCGAAATGGCTGTATTTTTCAGTGAAGATGAAAAAAGTAGCAGCAAAACCCACTCACCTGATGCAGAACTAATCAGTCTATGTTTCAAACTTTAAAGCAAGAGAATACATGCGCATCTTGATTTGTACCAAAATTCCTTCCTTGTATCTATTGTTATGCAATACTGTAAAACCCCGTCTACAAGCATATATAGTGTTTTTTATGAAAGCTTAATTAATTCGAAGCAAGCGTAAATATACCAATACAATAGATTGGTCTTAAAATAATATGTGTTTGCATATGCTTGGATCCGTAATTTATTTGTTCAAACTCCATAATGGTGCCTGGATTAATGTAGCTTTCATCAGAAGCACTCTATATGCTTGTAGACGGGGTTTTACGGTATGCCTATTACTTTGCGGTATGGAATTTCGGTACAAATAGACTTCCAGTAGAGAAACCTAGGATATGCGTATTGATCAAATTGAGTTTTTGTATTATACCAAAATATCTTACGGGGATTTACATCTTGTCAATCATGACATAAACATAATAGTAGTACAAGCTGGCAGGTTTTTTAATATTTTTGTTTTCTGGATATTTTCATATTCTCTTAGTTCCAGGATGCATTGCAACTCGACATGTGCTGGTTCTCCTTGCATTTCTGGGATTCTTAAATGTGTACATGATGAGAATCAACCTTAGTGTGGCAATAGTAGCAATGACGGATGACAACAACAAAACCATCACACCTATACATCACAATGAATGCCCAGGACCATTTCTCAACAGTACAAAGAAACCTAAGGTAAGATATTGATGAGGAGTGCTTGCTCAGAGGGCATACATATATGTCACGATTTTGGCCCAGCAAAGATTTGGTACACAAGAATTTACAATTCGGTATCACAGTTACCGTAGCAATTTGAAGAAATTTTGAGAAAAAATTAACTCTCCATGCAAAATTGCACTAGCCTATTTATAGACAGAACATGAAATAAAAAAGTGCTTAGAAATCATTATAAATTACTTAATATCTCACAACTGCGGTTGACTTGCAGGATTTAACATTACTAATCATGACCGATCCAAATTTGCACCAAACTCATGCAAATTTCCGCTCATTTTGATATTTAATTTAGTGAATGACGTACCTTTTTACCATGAATTGAAACAGACAGTAATATTAACCCCATGAAAACTACATGCCGATTGGCCAAAATGAATTTTGTGTCCAACTTTGAACCGATCAAGGAGGGTATTAATAAGATCATCTGCAAATGCAAGTTTGACCATAAATAGTTTAAAGCCTATAGCCACAATTGGCAATTGAAATGAGCATTTCAAGTTATCAACCAATCAGAAATGTTGTTAGATGACCAGTAGCGTCCAGGGGGTTAAGGGCACTCAATCATATTTCTCTTTGGTAGTGTGAGATCTTATGGCCTATATTTAGTCTATAATTCCAAATTATATATTCGCATTAAACAATTCATTGACGCCATTACTGCTTGTAAACAGGAAGTTTGGAATGGTGACCTCCATGCTGTAGATGGTCTTCCTGTACTTTTGATTGGGACAGGAAACTGTGACCAATTTTAGAGACTCCTGTTATAGAATGAACTAGCTATGTAAGATTTAAGTAATGACAATTCTCAACAAATTCTTTCATGTGTGTCTGGTCCATCACCTGTCACTTGGTAGTCTTGTAACATTGTAATGGTGGGGCCATGGCCATTTGATGAATTATTTAAATAGAATTAATTAATTAGATTAATCAATACTGATAGTGCACCTTTTGTTATAGGTGATACTGTATGGTGTCATTCTGGTCCACTTTTGGTGACACTTTTACACTTCACAGATTTCCACTTAAAATGGTTGTTTTCTTATTATTATTTTCTTATTATTGTTTTTGAAATTCTTAAAGGGGGGTAACCCTATTGGTTTGGGATATGGATTGTTTTTAAAATTACATATAATATCAAATATCGTCCCCTTTATGCAGCTTTGTGAAAAAACGAGAGCATTTTCAGCGTAAATGTGAATAAATAGCAAAATTTACAATCCAATATCTTGGTATGCGTGAACTGCATTCTGGGCAGGCGAGCAAAAACGTGTGCCGTAATTCCTGTTCGTCATGTGCTGTGCGTGTGTGGTTGCACTGACAACCAAGATCCAGCAGGTGCATGTTCCGATAGTGACATTTTCATTATACCACTCCCCATAACCGGTGTTTTTATGCTTGTCGTATCGTTCATGATAGATTTTGTGTATAAATTATGGCATAATGCAATAGCCAGTATTGAAAGCAAAACAGAAATACCCTGTACGACAATGCTACAAATGCCCGTATTGAACGGAAATTTTTTGTTTTTAAATCTTTTTCGTACCGATTCAGAAAAAAAAAGAAACAAAATATATTTCCCCTTGCAATATGTACATTTCAAATGAATGAAAAAAAATTGGGTTAAAAATGGAGAAGAAAAAGAAACCTGCCACCCGAAGTTTGAACAGGGTACCTCTTGCATTAAAGGTGCATAAAAGCATAACACGCTAACCAACTGCGCCAATCAGCCTAGCCCGCTACCACCATCTTGGATTTTTTAAAACTTTATAGTATCTGAAGTCTCTTCAGCAGTTAGTGTGGTTCGCTCTTTTCACACAATGTGAATGACGCGAAACCAAACTAGCTATTGAGGGGACTATAATTATACTACAATAAGCCTGTCCAGAATTCAAGAAATTGGTTATTTCAAAATAGTAAGCTTATGTAGCTTTAATTAACTGTCATAAGCAGTTCTATGCAAATGTTTCACCAAACATAAACATTCAGCCTATTAGATAGAGAAAATAATGTGCAGAGTAAACATTTATTTAATTTTTATGCCTCCACCGCGAGGCATACTGTTTTTGCAATGTCCGAGCTTCCGTGCTTCAGTGCTTCCGTCCGGATGCTGTATCTCGGGCATGAATGGGCGGATTGACTTCAGAATTTCAGGATAGGTGGGTCATGGTCAAAAAACGCTGGGCACTTTTTTTTGGATGCGGTTCAAGGTCATATACTGAGGTCAAAGGTCAATCTGAGCTCAAATGAGTAAAAATGGTCATATGGGCATCCGTCCGGATGCTGTATCTCGGGCATGGATGGGCGGATTGACTTCAGAATTTCAGGATAGGTGGGTCATGGTCAAAAACGCTGGACACTTTTTTTTGGATGCGGTTCAAGGTCATATACTGAGGTCAAAGGTCAATCTGAGGTCAAATTAGTAAAAATGGTCATATGGGCATGTAACTTGGTGGGTACAGTCACCATGTAGAGCTCAATTTTTGGAAGGTCATTTTGGGGTCATTCAGGGTCACCCAGGGGTCATCTGAGGTCAAATTAGCAAAGACTGTCGTATGGGCATGAAATTTGGTGGGTACAATCAACATTTAGAGCCTAATTTTTGGAAGGTCATTTCGGGGTCATCCAAGGTCATCAAGGGGTCATCTGAGGTCAAATTAGTAAAAACTATCATATGGGCATAAAACCTGGTGAGTACAGTCAACATTTAGAGCCAAATTTTTGGGAGGTAATTTTGGGGTCATCTGGGGTCACCCAGGGTCATCTGAGGTCAAATTAGTAAAAACTGTCGGATAGGCATGAAACTTGGTAGGTACAGTCAATATTTAGGGCCAAATTTTTGGAAGGTCATTTTGAGGTCACCAGAGGTCACCCGAGGTCAAATTAGTAAAAACTGTCGGATGGGCATGAAACTGGGTACAGTCAACATTTAGAGCCAAATTTTGGGAGGTCATTTTGGGGTCACCAGGGGTCATCTGAATTCAAATTAGTAAAAACTTGTGAGTGCCACACCGCTCCCTTTGGTGGAGGCATCACGGTCGATGCTGTGCGTCGAAAACCGTGACATCCGAGAACCGCGGTCCATCTAGTTTTGTTATTGTTCTGAGCAATATTAATAGTCAACATTAATGGGTATATTTTCGCGGGAAATTTTCTGGACACGTGATCAATGCGTATCAATGTGAGTGTAACCTCGAGCCTGATCTCTGACCCCCGGGGGTGACCTCGCTATTCAAGTCTTAGTAATTTTGAATTGGAATAGTATTCTTGGCCGCAATTTCGATAGAAATTCATGTATTTCAAATTTATTGAATATCATGTAATCTTAATTTCTTCACAATATCATCAAAACGTAATTTCAAAAATATCTACCTACGGAAAAAAATATCTATCTACGGAAACTCTTACCATAATTAGCTACTTGCACGGTTCCGCCATTATGCACTATATGCGGGGAGAGCCTCGAACTGGCAGCATACATGAATGGGAATTGAACTAGTCATAACGTTCTGTGTAAGGTTACATAATTCTCCCTTTCATGTATGCTGCCAGTTCGAGGCTCTCCTCAAGACATAGTGCATAATGGCGGAACTGCAAGTAGCTTAATATTTTAACTTGCGACAAGTTACTTATTTTGCAACAAAGGAGGAATTCTTTCTATTCAAATACATTGGAAGGCCACCCGCTGTGCTCGGGTCACATCCCATAATGCTATTATGTCTGCGCCCATGAGTATCACATGTCCAGAAAATTTTCCTGTGAAAATTTACCTATGACAACATTATCTTTGGAACTGTAAGTCATGGAATTTTCGTCGAAATAGCTGCATATGTTGCATAAACAGTCACCATAGGCTATTTAATAAAAGGTACTAAATTTAATGCCCACATGACCCATGGGTGCCGCCATACCAAGACCACCAAGTGATCAGTAGATGTGCTATAATGATAAGAGATAAGAATTTTTCAGACAAATATCATCAAAATTGCTGAAAATGTATAAGGCAACTTAAAATTGCACATTTTTTAGTATGTTTTCAAGAACTAAATTTTGAAAGTTTTTAACAACAGGAAAAAAAGTTATTGATGGAAACTCTTACAATAATACTACAAAGTTGTAATGTCAGCTGTAATGTCAGTACCCATCTGGTCATGTGGGCATTAAATTAAGTGCCTTTATTTAAATACCCTAAGATGACCCAAGATGACTGATAAAAGGAAATTCAAATTTGGATGATGCTTGACAAATGACTCATTTTGCTTAAAGGCTCATTCAGTGATTTGCTCATCCGGACAATTGTAAAAATCATCAAAATTCAGATTTTGGTACCTTTGTCATTGTCATAGATGTGCAAACATAGTAGTGGTTCAGCCGAAAGCTGTGTATTTAAATCAAATCTGTAATTTATATACTGACAGTATATAAATTAGCAACATGTATTTGAATGTATTTGAATTCCAAATTTTTCATTTCAAAATATAAAATGACAATTTGAATGACTTATCTTTTTAAGGGGGTACTACACCCCTGCCAAATTTTGTGCCTATTTTTGCATTTTTCTTTAAAATTATAGCGCATTGGTGACAAGTAAGATATGTATATTATAGGGGCAAGGACTACAACTACTGCATTGGAAATTTTATTTCAGCACAGACAACAGTTGTGGAGTTACAGTCAAAAATGAGGGAAAACCAATATTTGATCAATAAATCAATAACTACTGGCCTTGAGTTGCTGAATTTTCAGTGCAGTAGTTGTAGTCCTTGCCCCTATAATATACACATCTTACTTGTCACCAATATGCTATAATTTTTGAGAAAAATGCAAAAATAGGCACAAAATTGGCCAGGGGTGTAGTACCCCCTTAAGCAATTTATAATATGCGCTGGAATCACTGAATGGGACTTTGATCGCATCAGTACGGCATCACATATTACTATTTGCCTCAAAGAAACTTCAAGGTATCGGAGTGTTCACAATATTGTCTGTTTTATCTCATTCAGAGTACAGCTAAAACATTCCCATGGGACGAGGATACTCAGAACCAGATTCTCAGTTCTTTCTTCTATGGTTACATTCTCACACAAATCCCTGGTGGGTGGTTTGCAAGCAGATTTGGTGGCAAGTGGATCTTTGGTTTAGGAGTTCTTTGTACTTCCTTCCTAAGCTTGTTGACACCATTGGCTGCTTCAGCAGGTGTAGGATGGTTCATTGCACTCAGAATTCTTGAAGGAATTGGTGAGGTAAGGAGATGAAAATATGTATCATTTTGCTATAATTTCAAAGGCCTGAACCCAGATAAGTGTGATATTATTTAAGCATAATTTCCTCACATTTAAAACTCTGTTACAATCAAGTCATACATTTTCTATATAATTATGATATTTGCCACCCCACAAACAACAGTTTTGGTATAGGTGACCTGCTTGATTTTCTGCAGTAAATCGACCAAGAAGAGCCTGTATATTCTAGAAATAAAGAACTTTTGCAAAATCCTTAGATCCACTTGAGCAATTTTGAGAACACATCAAAAAATCACTGATATAAGGGGGTTCCTGCCAAAAACTGCTTTTGTTGCAAACCCCCATATATCAGTACTTTTTTTGATGATTTTTTGATGTTTTCTCAAAATTGCTCAAGTGGATGTAAGGTGTTTTGCAACAAAGATCTTCAAATACAGGGTTTTGGTAATACATCATTCCCCTGAACTTGGAGAATCAAATAGACCTCAAATCTCATAATATTGGTAAATATTACTATTTCTGTGTTTAGACATTGAGGAAGTGATCAACAGAGCACATTAACCACAACAAGCAAGCATAACACGCTTGTTTTTCACTTTTGATTTCCAGGGTGTGACATACCCCGCTATGTATGCCATCATGGCTCACTGGGCACCCAAATATGAACGCTCAAAGATGCTTATTACAGCTACGTCAGGAGGCATCTTCGGAACTGTAATTGCCAATCCAATTGCTGGAGTGATGTGTGATTCCAATTTTCTGCAAGGATGGCCATCTGTGTTTTATTTATCAGGTAAGTGCACGGATTCTGGACTTAAATGTGTGACACAATCAAAAGGTATGAGTCTTTTGTTGACAAATTTCAATTTAATTTTTGTCTATTATTCATTCACATAATGCTTTGCGTGCTAACCGTAGCCATCCACAAAAAAGTCGCAGTTTTGAGATATTTTCTCAAAATATCAAGAGTTATCTTGAGAACAACTGTACCGATACCAGGGTTGTTTGTACTCATTTTAATGCTTTTTTCATACTGATTCCAAATATAGACATGATAATTTACAATAATTCAACATCAATATTGATGATGTTAGACACATTACTCTTGAATTGATAGTGTCACATATTGTTGTCTGTTTCATGTAATGACACATCTGGCGTTTTTGACATTTTTGTAAAATTTGGCAGAGTAAATAAGTAGACAACACTCTCCAAAATTACTAAACCCTGGTTTTGGATATTGCTTAATTAGTGAGATAATAATTAATAAATTTGGTTGTAATACTTTATTTTAAATTGTCTGTTTCACATAACAATGTAGCTACTATATGGTGTCGTATCCGCATAAACATGATTGACGCCTTTTCACATAATTGGTCAAATTTCAAGGTCATATCAATCAGGGTTATCTGAGGTCCATTTTTTGGTTTTGGTAGGGACGTGCCACTGAGAATTTGAAAGTGGACCCATAAATATACCAATTTTTCAAGAAATTTGGACCCATTGATATACCAAAAGTCAAAATTTTCGGCCGAATTTAACCCAAATTGTCTTAGTTTTTACAAATTTTCCCAAAATTTTGGGAAAATTTTGGCTAAATTAAGGAAAATTGGGCTATTTTCCGAAAAAATTGAGAACATTTTGAAAAAAGGACCCATTCATATACCAAAATGGGCTTTGAAAAAGGGGTCATTGATATACCAAAAGGCTGAAAATGCTACCCATATTTATGCACGCCCCCCGTATGGTCATTTGTACTGAGTACCCCCGGAGATCATCATAAGTCGTTTGAGGTAAAAAATAGTAAAGATTGTTACATTTTCATGACATTTGTTGCTTCTGATTGTCAAAAATGGATTTTTTTTCCAAGGTCATCTGATGCCAATGTAGTTAAGATTGTTGAAACTAAAGCAGTATTCAGACTTTTTATTTACGCACAATATTGTATGCAACATATCTCGTTGTTTAATCTATTGCCATTCTATTTCCAGTAATGTTTAAGTTCTAACGAATGTTTGATGACGTAAAATCGATAATATATTTCTACTAGATATTACATGTAACTCATATCGATTTTTCGTCATCAAACATTCGTTAGAACTTAAACATTACTGGAAATAGAATGGCAATAGATTAAATAACGTAGATATGTTGCATACAATATTGTACGTACAATACTCGGAGTCTGTGGAGCGCTTTACAATGTTCTAGGTGAGCGTGAAAGCAGGTGAGGTGGTTTGAGAACCGCCTCGTTTACATTCTTTTACCTGTTATGTAATGCAATGCAATGGTCAATGCAATGTTCATAATGTGGTTGTGTGGACTTTATATTTATAGGTGCTCTGGGTTTTATATGGTTTATATTTTGGGCTCTTCTCATACATGACACTCCAGCAAAGCATCCAAGAATATCACAAGAAGAGAGAGAATATATAGAGAAAAGTATAGGACCAAGACAGATGGTAAGTTGATACTTTAGGGGTGTATCTATAAATTGGTATTATTATTCGATGCATTTTATGTGACATGGTTAAAAAGAATGAAAACCATTAGCCGCTAGAAGAGTAAGTAATTTATAATCGCAACTGTTTCTATAAATAAATGAATTATTTGTACTAAAAATAGCTTCACTAAAACATATTAAAAGAACATATATTGTTCCAACAAGAATCTCACAAGACAATTTGTATATGTGACATGATCTGGTCAAAGGGGGCCAAAGGTGGCAAATTTGAAACTGAGATAAAGGTAAAAATATTCAGTAAAAAAATAATAAAATACAAAAACAAGAAAATAGACATCAAAAAACTTCATAACTTTTGAACCAAGTATGCTAGACTTTTGATGTTTTCAGTAAATAATTTTCAAAAATGCCTCCTTTGGCCCCATGGACCAGATCGTGTATGTTTGTCTTTAAAAGCGCTGTTTTGGTTAAATTCAAAGGTCTTTTGGAACTGCGCAGTCAGAATACAGGGTTTTTCCGGGGGAACACTACCCACATTGTTATTTGTCATTCGCCACCCCTATTTTCAGCCTACATGAATGCCTCAATACATTTTCCACTTGCCGATTAGTTTCGGGGGCCCAACTTCTTGACCAGATTAAGACGCACAATTTTCTATTATATTTGATAACTTGCATAGGCCTATCTTTGACCATAACAAACAATCATGGCTAATTGTCTATGCTCCCAAGTCCCAAGGCTGGGGTTGAGCAAATTTGGAAGGATATGACGTTGTGCTCCCTCTAATGCAGAAGTTTTCTTGATAACTCGGGCATTAGGATTGCAGGACCTGTTTCCATTTTTTTAATTATATTTTCTTTTTTCTTAATTTCTAGACTTCCATGCGTGTACCAATAGTTAGCATCCTGACTTCAGTTCCAGTTTGGGGTATTATTATATCATTTTTTTGTACAGCGTTTGGTGGATATATTCTTCTAATAGATCTACCAAATTACATGAAAAATGTGCTCAAATTTGATCTATCACAGGTAAGAAATTATCACAGGTTAGAAGTATTAAAAATTAGAGTGTGAAATATAAATATTCAGATTCTGTTACCCAAAATGGGCAATATGCGGATTGCTCTCTCTCCCAAAACGTTTTGGGCACAAGTGAACCTTAAAAAAGAACATTGAATACAATCCAAAGCTTCAATTTGTTATGAAAATGCATGCAAAGTGCACAAAATACTGTAATGTAACTATTTTGGTGCACATCTTTGATGTGTTAAAAGGCACTAAAGAATTTGTCAGTTTTAATCATTCTTAGAGCCATAATGTGCATTTTGCTCACAGCGACACCCTCAATTTTTCTTGAATTTCTACTTTTTTCACAATTGTAATACCCAATGATGTACTTAAATACCCCGTGAAAGACTATGTCTTATAACTTTTATAATAAACCTGTGATCCTGGGTTTATTCGTCAACCATTGGAATACCAGATTGTTGAACCCTGGTATCGAACTCTGTCAAACAGAATCATTGACATATTTATGCATCCATGTGTGAAGCTACAGGGTGTTCAGAAGCTCAGCCTAGACCCATTGATACACACATTGCACGATATATGTTTATAGGCGCTGGTATGAAATCACAATTCTCTATTTTACCTTATTTGCTCAGCCTGAAATGAACATATCTGATAGTGAAAACTAACAATATTGGGGAATCTATTTTCAAAACACCATTTTGAATTTATTTTCAAAACAGCATTTTGCGTAAACGTTATCATATTTTCTACCAGTACCATACAAACAACAATTTTTTGGTAGGTAAACTGCTTAGTTTTTCACAGTGGTACATCAAAGACTATAATAAATCCTACCATCTTAGATCACATGGGCTCTTTGATGTCACACCATTCAATATAAAACCACAAAGATGTGCCCCAAATTTCAGAAATTGTGAAAAAACTTTATGTTTTTATGGTTAAATGTTGAGAAAACCATCATCAGGCCATAGATATCACACAAAAGAAACAGACACATCATCAGCCCTCTTTTCAAGGTTTTTGTTCCATTAAAAGGGCATTTCGTGATCCACAGCATCATCTCCCACTTTTCTCAAAAAAGTTGAGATTTTTATATCACTGGAAACCTCTGGCTACATAATGTTTATGTACAAAATATTTCTTGCAGATTAATTCGTTTAGCAAAGATATCATGAAATTTGAATTTCGTTCTGGTATACCAGAACGAAATTACAACACATTGTCTATGGAGCAGTGCAATATACATAATCATGCATAACTCGCAAATGCAAAATCGGAATCAACTGAAATTGTGGGAATAAGCTTTTTTTCGTGGATATCTACTGAAAAATGTCATTAAAAAAAGATGCTAGGATCACAAAATACTCCTTTAAATCAACCCGGTGTGCTTCTACAAATAAAAATACTGTTGTTCTTTTTTACCAGTTGTGATGTGATATGTTTGGCTCATTAGTCGTTTGGAACTGTTTGATCTTAAACAACCCTTAAAGATTAGGTTCACCCTTTCTCTCCCTGCTCCCACCTGATACACAACCAAAGAGGGGGAATAGGTGGAGTGCTGATCAGTTAGGGTTCATTGCTAGCTTTATCAATTATATAATGTTCTTTATAATCTTTGATCTTGTGATTGCTTTTTTCAGAGTGGATTTTTATCAGCATTACCATTTGTTATAATGTGGCTATTCTACATCATTGGGAGTTTTATTGCAGATTTTTTACGACAAAATGGGTATCTTTCTACTGTAAAAACTAGAAAACTCTTCAATAGTTTAGGTATGTTGGAAAGGTGTTCATTTACATTGTTGTCTGCATTACTGTACTATTTCACAAAATATAAACACAGAAAATCAAATTAAATATTGCAAAATTTATTACCCAAATTCAACAGTATGTACTACATGAATTGGTAATGATATGGGAATTATGTGTTGTCAAATACTGTAACTTATTAATTTTAGACTTATTAAATTACATCTGGAACCTCTAGACCTCATCAGGTAACTTGTATATATTAAGTTCCAGGATTACTTACAATGGCAAATTTGGATGACTGACAAAATGTTACACATTGAAGAAATATGAAAGGTGATTTTCAGAATTATCAAGATGCAAAAAAGAAAAAGAAATGTTGTTTTTTTAATTTTAAATTTGGTGGCAACACTCTCGACCCACAGTCAGAATTAATAGGTAAATTTTCACGGGAAAATTTTCTGGACACGTGACACCCATGGGCGAGACATATTAGCATTATGGAATGTGACCCGAGCACAGCGGTGTTCTTCCAATGTATTTGAATAGGAAGAATTCTTCCTTTGAGGCAAAATAAGTTACTTGTCTTGAAGTTAATAATGTTATGGTAAGAGTTTCCGAGATAAATATTTTTTTCCGTGAGATAGATATTTTTAAAATTACGTTTTGATAATATTGTGAAAAAATTCAGATAACATAATATTCAATAAATTTGCAATGCACAAATTTCCATCAAAATTGCGGTCAGAAATACAATTCCAATTCAAAATTACTAAGACTTGAATAGCGAGGTCACCGCCGGGGGTCAGAGATCAGGCTCGAGGTTACACTCACATTGATACGCATTGGTCACGTGTCCAGAAATTTTCCGTGAAAATTTACCTATTAATGTTGACTGACCCAAGGGCTAAAAGCAAAAGTCCTATTTGATTTTTGGGAGTGGTCTTCTTTGCTTCTTTGTGTTTCTTGCTTTTAAAGCCATATTATAACATTTGCTGAGGAGAACGCCCTCAAAATTTTTTCGAGTTTCTGGTTTTTACACAATTGTAATGTACTTTAGTCAATAAAGATACTCTGCAAAAATCAAGACTTTAGGTGCTGTAGTTTTGTCAAAATCCAAGATTTTGAATAAAACAATGGAACCAGCGGTTTATTATTACGATGGAAATATTAGTCGAACACGTATGCATAATACGTACACGGCGTGCAGGATACACATGAACACACATCCCGAGGATTGTACGTATTACAACCGCGGGAGTAACATGCATGGGCGCTAGAAGTAAATGCCAATTTTCTATGCTTTATCTCACTTGTTCGGCTCAAAATTAAAAGGGGACATACCTTACAGTAAAAGCTAACATTTTATGGAAAATAAATACTAATCTATTTTTACAGAAATGTTATAATATGGCTTTAACTATGAGGGGCCAGCATGCTTTTTTATGCTTGCGCATATTGCATAGGTCTGGACCACAAACTTGTGTACCTCTTACAGGACCAACCTAGGAAAACAAACATAGTATAAAGATTGTCCATTCAATTCAATTG
The DNA here is from genome assembly GCF_039555335.1 of Amphiura filiformis. Taxonomy (NCBI): domain Eukaryota; kingdom Metazoa; phylum Echinodermata; class Ophiuroidea; order Amphilepidida; family Amphiuridae; genus Amphiura; species Amphiura filiformis. Next base: position 73,690,410 of record NC_092631.1, read on the forward strand.
GGCCTTTATTTTGAAGAGTTTCCAGACACACACATGCATCACACAAGGTGGCGTTGAAAACTTTGAGTGTGCCCCCTTTTCCAAATTCCTGGATCTGCCACTGTACCCAAGGATACACTGTCTGTGGGGGGGGATTTGAAATGGGAGCTCAATTTTACAACTTTTCTGAAACAAGTTCATAGTTTACCTTACATAAATCTCTGTTTTTATGCTGATTTTGTTGTAATTGTTGTTCTCTATTTCATTTGTATTTTTCAACTAGGAACACTCATAGCTGCATTATCTATCGCCATGGTAATTTATGTAGGTTGCAATAAATACCTTGCCGTGATGTTTTTCTGCATCAGCAGTATAGGCTCTGGTCTATTCCAATCAGGCGCTACAGTGAATCACCTTGATATAGCACCAAAGTATGCAGGGGTAATCTTTGGCATTGCTAACATGGCTGGTAATTCCACAGGATTCCTGGCACCAACAATTGTAGGAATACTCACAGAAGGCAATGTAAGTAGGCTTAATAATTGATTTTAAGATATTGTGAGAATAGGTATGACTCCGCTTTTAGTATCAATGCAATTATTTTTATAGAATAAAAGTATTGTTTTGAAACCCAATCGGGCATGTCTCTATCACCTAATATTGGCCTTACATGGGAGATAGCCATAGCATTATTTTCAACAAGGTGACAATAAAAACAAAGGGGTCTTTGTGACTGCACATAATCACATCATAGTAACGAGTGCTCCACACTCCATCTAAGTACCATATTTGACCTAAATAGTGCTCCTCTCCTAATTAGTACCCCCTATGGATTCAAGAGTCTCAGTGCCCCTTTTCAATACCTGGTTCCTTACCCCCTTTGTTTTTATTTTCCCCAAAGACCCACTTTACTTATTTACCCCTACTTTTTTTTGTGTGTAAAGTCTTCGCCAAAAGACCGCATTTTCCAAATCCAGTTACAATAAAAATTTACCCTCGATTTTGGATTTTACAAAAAAGTATTGTATGAATAAAGACCGCACACAAAAGGCTTTTGTAAGTGGATTTTCAACCTTAGCATAATGTCAAAAGACCTCCATATTTTAGCATCTAGCCCAGAAATAGGCCTACCCTATTTTGTGATCGTTACATGCCCCCCAGACACCTATGTTTAGAGGTTAATGACTGCGCATCAGTTGTTTTGAGGGTATTGTGAAATATCTAAACATTGTGCTTTGGAACTGAGGAATATCCCTAGGTAAAAAAATCGAATAGCCCATTAAGGAAATACCGCTAGCGACCAATCACACTAGCACGCAATCATGCGATGTCCAAATACGGCGGCCAGCGTCCGCATAAATTTTTCGAACGCGTAACACGTTTTAGCTATGTCACGAGATGCGGTCATTATACTTTTTCAATAACCTGCATTTGCGTCCACGTATTTAAAAGTTATTATCTGTGATTGGATCGCACTTGCTGCGTATATTAATGAGGTTATGAATGAAAGTTGTGGCATAACATATATATCACTGTACTATTTGATATAGTTTTAGAACCTGAGTGTCTCTGTTGTGTTTGTTCAAAATCATGTAAAAAACTGAAAAATCATTGTTTTTTCCAGAGTTTCTTATTTTTCAGAAAACTTTAATTCTTATAACTGAATTTCGTAAAATGGCCATTTTGGACATGACATCTACTTCTGTTTCTAATATAATAAGTGTTAAAGTAATACCCTTAAGGGGGTACTACACCCCTGCTCAATTTTGTGCCTATTTTTCTCAAAAATTATAGTGCATTGGTGACAAATAAGATGTGTATATTATAGGGGCAAGGACTACAACTACTGCACTGCAAATTTTATTTCAGCACAGAAAACAGTTGTGGAGTTACAGTCAAAAATGAGGGAAAACCAATATTTGATCAATAAATCAATAACTACTTGCCTTGAGTTGCTGAATTTTCAGTGCTATAATATACATATCTTACTTGTCACCAATGTGCTATAATTTTTGAGAAAAATGCAAAAATAGGCACAAAATTGGACAGGGGTGTAGTACCCCCTTAACTAATTTGTTCAATTGACAGTTTTGTTCTTCTTTATTATTGATTGGCAGAATACCAAAGATCAATGGCAGATAGTATTCTGGATATGCTGCGCCCTCTATCTCTTGTCGTTTGTCACATTTGTATTGATGGCTTCGGGAGAGGAACAACCATGGGCCAAGAACGACCCAAATGGACCAGTCCTTGATGTGAATGTAGATTACAATACATCCCTTGTCTCAGATTCAGATGATCCGAATGAAATTAGTAAAAATATGTTGGGTAACTATGATGAGAGGTGAGGATCTGATGATGAATAACAAGTGTGGGCTTTTCCAGGGCTCTGACTCAATGTGGCTGGTTATCTTTTGCATGTTACAGATCCTGAATAAAACAAACCACTGGGAATCAGAAATTTGACACATATTGAGGCTGCCATAAAGATACATGCATACAGGTGGCAATTTTATAATATGCAAATTTATTTATGCCCTTAGCCAATGCAAATTACTCTAAAAAAATCACTAAAATATGTATAATAATGTGCAATTTTTTTAGTTAAAATCAAATCAACAATTGACAAAACTGGCTGATTTAGATGCTTAGAAAATACAACGTTTTAAAATGCAAAATCTGGATCATTTAGGCTGTAGTACATCTATGCAGTTTGGTATATCTTTGATAACGCACTTTAAAAGTGCCCAGTAATAATAGCAGAACAGGGTTTTTTTTTGGGGGGGTGCCTGAATTTTATTTTTTATATTTGTTTGTCACCATTTAATTATTACACAGCCGTGGCGTTAGTCACGGCTGTGTCTTTTTTTCTTACAGGTTCTTTCTTTCTTTCTTTCTTCTTTCTTCTTCTTTCTTCTTCTTTCTTCTGTCAACCATTACATTTGCTCTAGCACTCACATGCTTACATCGATTTTGACCTAACTTGGTCACAATGATCATTGACCGTGCCCCTACATGTCACATGAAACTCATGGGTCAAAGGTCACGCAGGGGTCACAGGGGTCAAAAACGTGATTTCAACTCAAAATGCATCTTCTCCTACAAATTATGTAGGACAGTGACACCACTTGCACACATGCATTGTAATTACCAAGTGTCTATGTGGTGTATACAGATTTGGGGTCAAAGGTCATTAAGGGGTCACTTCCGGTATAAAACGAAAAGCCTTAAAAAATTTTATTAGCTAAGTAAAACATAGCACAGTAACGGTATGTTCATATATGATCTGCAGTCACCCAATGTATATGTGGTATTTTTTTTTATTTGGGGTCAAAGCTCATTAAGGGGTCACTTCCGGTATAAAATGAAAAACCTTCAAAAATTTTTATTTGCTATGAAAAACATAGGACAGTAACGATGTTCACACATGATCTGCAGTCACTCAATGTATATGTGGTATTTTTTTATTCGGGGTCAAATTTCATTAAGGGGTCACTTCCGGTATAAAACGAAATACCTTTAAAATGCATCTTCTTCCACAGATTATGTAGGACAGTGACACCACTTGCACACATGCATTGTTATTACACAGTGTCTATGGGGTGTACACAGATTTGGGGTCAAAGGTCATTAAGGGGTCATTTCCGTATAAACCGAAATACCTTCAAATGCCCCTTCTGCCACAAAAAGCATAGCAAAGTGATGCCACGTGGACACGTGCATTGACATTAGCCAATGTCTATGGGGTTTTCATATATTTTGGGGTCAAATGTGATTAAGGGGTCACAACACGGCTGTGTTCGTGGTCTTAGACCACAGCTAAGTCTAGTTGTATACTGTGTTTGGAATTGGATCAAGTTCTCATGCCTTAAAAAGCAAGAGTATGTAGGGCAACCACTATTGTACACTCTCTTAATGTAAAAGAGTGAAAAAGTCACTCCCCAAAACAGTGAGAAGAGTGAAAGTCACTCCAAAGATTGGAAACCACTCCTAAAAGAGTGAAAATCACTCCTAAAAGAGTGGAAACCACTCCTAAAAGCGTGAAAATCACTCCTAAAAGCGTGGAAACCACTCTTTCAAGTTATGATATACAAGGACATTACTCGAAAAAGAGTAATGTCCCTTATATCATGCTAATATCATACCTTTGAAGAGTGGTTTCCTCTCTTTTAGGAGTGATTTTCACTCTTCTCACTCTTGTCATGCTTTAAATACATCAATATAGTCAAGTACTTGTATTTTTACTTTACTGAAGTAAATCTTAAACAGGGCAATCTAATGGAAATACTCTTGTATTTACAAATGTATATGAAGTTGTAAATGAAATGTTAGCTTTCTGTTAATAACATATCATGTACATACATACAGTGACCTCAAAATTGTGATACGAAGTTGTAAATGAAATGTTAGCTTTCTGTTAATAACATATCATGTACATACATACAGTGACCTCAAAATTGTGATACGAAGTTGTAAATGAAATGTTAGCTTTCTGTTAATAACATATCATGCACATACATACAGTGACCTCAAAATTGTGATATGAAGTTGTAAATGAAATGTTAGCTTTCTGTTAATAACATATCATGTACATACATACAGTGACCTCAAAATTGTGACATTCAAAAAGCAACTTTGTTCTTATTTTACATGGAAAAACGGTGGCATGATCGACAGGAATTATATAAATTTGTTCCTATTTAGTATTTACTCTTGAAATACAAATGAAATATTATACAGAAAGTGTAATTTTTGCACTTACTCCTTTACACTTGCTCATTTCATAGGTCAGTCTTAAGGAATGAGCAAGGAATCACTGGCCAATGAGATTGTCTGTTTCTTAGTGGGCCAGATAGTACAAGCGATCTGATTGGCAAAGTGCTTGTACTAGAGGCCTGAATATGAAATAAGCAATAAGTTGAATATTACTTAAGTATGTAATAAGTATTTTTGAAAGTTGAATTTTATTTCCTGTGTGTGATTTAACTTATTTGTACTAGTATATAACTTCTTATTGTTGAATGACTTACCTATTACTGTTGTACGCATGGGTTGATTTTTTTTAATATATATTATTTTAAAATGTAAATATATGTGCATTTGTATCTGCAAAATTTTATACTGTTAGTAAAATTATTCAATTCTTTGTGAACACAGAGAATATGGATTAAAATCAAAGATCCTAAAACTTTAGGATCTTTGATTAAATTTTAGGATCTTTGATTAAATTTTAGGATCTTTGATTAAATTGTAAGTAAATGATGGATGCACTTATGTGTAGCCAGCTCTGACAAAACAGTATTTCAAAGAAAAAGCCAATTATCATGTTATTAAGTCAGTAATTGCCTCACGAATTTTGTTATTCCCAATAAGGCCTAAAAAAATTGTTTGATAGGCGTAACCTGACCGACCCTAAATATAGGCCCAACCGTAGACTTTTTTTCTTACTTTTTTGCAGAAAAAATTAAAAAAGAAAAAAAAATGCCGACCAACCTACCCTAATTTTTTTTATGTTATGCCAATCGAACTATTTTTTTTAGGCCTAAGTGTCAAAACTTGTTGCTTCATTTCACACAGTCAACCAATGTACCGACTATTTGCACAAAACTAAAAATAAAAGCCAGGAAGTCAATGAAGAAAAAGAAAAGGGGAGATGAGAGAAAAAAATAAAAGAACGAATGAAAAAGGTTAGGAAAAAAAGAAAGAAGTGCACAAAATTTTCAGGTGCATCTTCTGTGTTCCTGTTAAGTAATTTTTAAAAATAATTCCATGCATATTTAGCAGCATTTATTATACAAAATTAATTCAGAAAAAATATAAATACAACAAATCTAACAAATCAAGTAGCTTTTTACTCAACAAAATTAATTTATTATTTCTAGACTCAAAACATATCTGAAGTTTCTTGTGAATTGTATTGATATATAACATGCTATAATTCTATGCAATAACCCTTTACTGATCATTCAGTATGTCATTTCAAAATGAGCATAGATCCCAATGTGCATTTCTTTGGTAAATTTGGATTTTTGAGTATTTAGTCATGATTATTTTACTTGGGGTGATCTTTGTTAAGAAATAATAAGTGTTTGTTTTTCATAACCTATAGTGTGTAAAAAATGGGCTGATCTAACTCTAACCATGATATTTTGTATCCCATGCATGTTTTTTAGCTATATTTTGTTATTGTATTTGTGTCTGAAACTCGACTGTTTATAATTCACTAGAATATCAATTTTGCCCAGTGCACTGAAAAAGGGAAAAAACAACAGACTGACCCTAATATTAAAATAATTTATCTTATTTGGTGCTTTCTCATGTTATTTTTTATGTTTGTTTGCTCTAATATCAGGTGTTGTTTTTTAAATTTTCTTTTTTGGTTTTTTTTCCGCTATCTATTCAAGATAATATTTTTTTTATAACATAGGCCTACAAAGAAATTGAAAAAAGTTGAAAATATTTTGTTATCTACTGATGATATCATTTGGAACCTAATAAAGTATTTTTGATAGCATCTTTGTTGGTACGATTATGTCCTCTTGTCTTCTTCAGCTTTTGAAAAAGTGAGAGATCGCGGTTTTGTGTTCCATATTTGTCAAACATTACGGTCTCGGCATCTGGGGCGTAGTGAGGTTTTTTGGTCATGGGGCAAAATAAAATTTCGGGGGGCACAGACGAAAAAAATTACAGTTGCATCATTAGAGACTGTATGTCTTCTAGCTTCAAAAAAGGCTTGATTGGGACGATGTGTGCACATAGCGTCCAAAAATGTGGTATATTACACTATTTTCCCCAATTATCAGAATGGAAATGGCTTTATCTTTACAATGTAAAATTTTGTATTTCGTGAGTGGGAATCTGAATTTGGGGGGATCTTTAGGGAAATCTGAATTTTCATTTGAACCATGAGGGGGAATGTTAAGTTTTAAATGGAGAAAACGGGGGAAACCGGCACTTTTGAGTGGACACGAGGGGACCACAAAATAATTTTGTTGGTGATTTCTTTGTAAACATCCCCACTCCCCTAGCGTAAATATTGAAGGGTCCCTTAACTGGTAGATTTGTAAGGTATTTTCACTTTTATCAATCTCTATATCATTGTTTATAGACGAATCCAATGAGCCAAGTGATGGTCAGAATTCATTCAGCCATTACTGGGTCCCCCTGCACCAAACTGGTGTTTTGACTGCCCAATTGGGTGAATTAAAGCCGCTTAAAAATCGATGTTATATTGTATTGTGTTGTAAACTTTCATCATGCTTTTGTCTACATGTAACACGGGTGATGGAATGCAGTTTAAAATTCCCGCCAAGGCCGCATCATTTCGCATTTTAGGTGGGATAGACCCAGACGGGACCCAGCTATGGCTGCCATTGAAGTGTATACTCTGGTTGCTCTACAAAAAAGGTATAAAAATCAAAACCACTAATCTCTCCAATTAGTTCCTGCTGATTTCCTATTATAGAGCTATCAACATGGTGTGTAAAGTGTGCCAACAGGTTTCAAAATAACAATATTACATAAAAAATAAAAATTCCTGGACCACATTCACAGGCAAATAACTGGCACCCAGCAAAAGAAACCTGTGAGAATGCGTACAAGATCCTTGCGTACAAGAGGGGACCACAAAATAATTTATCACACAGGTGATATTTTCCAAAGAGTAAGCAGAATAGTGTGGAACAGGGCTGCTTCTGCTTTTTACACACTTTCTTCAAGAAACAGGTCTTGTTCCACACTGTCCCACTTACTCACAGATTTCTTGTGTTGGGTGCCACTTATTGGGCTGTGAATGTGGTCCAGGGAAGCTGTTCCATGTCAGTGCATTTTGCTGTTGTTTACTTGACCAGTATTTAGAGTAGAGTATTGAAGTAATCCTGTGTTAGAGTAGAGTATTGAAGTAATCCTGTGTTCAAATTTGGTTCATGGACAGGATTTTAAGATATGAACTTGTGAAAAATTATAAGTTTCTTTTTGAGCCCAGTTTATATTATTGAACTGAAACATCTTGCCGTAAACTTATATTTGAAGTATGCAATAAAATATTCATTTGTAACAAAAGAGTGAATGTCTGAGCTTCTCTATATCTTTAAGGGAAGGGGTATGAACGTTTGGACAGTATTTATTGTGGGACATTAGAGCACATCAGACATATCGAATTGCATTCTGAATACGAAGAATGGCCTTCTGATATCAAATAATTTTGATTTTTGAAATTCGCAATGTAATACACATTTTATGGCAAATCATTAAAATTGAAATTGATATTTTTGATATTTAACAGTACTCGAAGTAAACTTTATAAATCTGATGATTTCTACCTAAAGTGTATGTAGGTGGGATGAAAACCCGATGAAAATTTTGACCTTTGGTATTGAAGATATGGATTTTTTTTCCCCAAAACACAAAAACAAATTAGGTCTTTTGGGGAAAAAAATCTATATCTTCAATATGAAAGGTCAAAATTTTCAATTGATCGTCGGCTTTTCCTCCTAGCTACATACACTTTAAGACTATATCATTAAATTTATAAAATTTACTTCGAGGACTGTTATTTCTCCAAAATGTGAAAAATATCAAATTTTAATAATTTGTCATAAAATTTGTATTATCGTGAATTTCATAAAATGAAAATTATTTGATATCAGAAAGACATTCTTCGTATTCAGAATGCAATTCGATAGGTCTGATGTGCTCTCATGTCCCACAAAAATGCTGTCGAAACGCTCATTCCAGTTCCCTTAATAATTTCCTAATATTCACATTACATCCTTCATCTTCAATTTTTTATAGAACGTCAGTGACAAATCTCATCCGCCACATCCTTGATCTTCATCAGTGACAAATCTCATCCGCCACATCCTTGATCTTCATCTTTTTATATGATACGATCCACTTTAACAGGACATCAATGGCAAATCCCATCCGTTATATCATTGATCTTCATCTTTTTATATTATACAATTCACTTTCAACAATTTCATAATATTCACATCACCTTGAGTTTTTATAAAATAGTAATGACAAATAAATGATAATCTCATCCGTCACATCCTTGATCTTCATCTTTTTATACGAAACAATTAACTTTAACCATTTCCTAAATTCACATTACATCCTTGATATTCGAGTTTTTATAGAACATCAATGACGAATCTCATCCTCCACATCCTTGATCTTCATCTTTTTATATGAAACACTTTACTTGAACAATTTCCTAATATTCACATTACATCCTTAATCTTCGAGTTTTTATCTCATAAGCCACATCCTTGATCATCAGTGACAAATCTCATCCACCACATCCTTGATCTTCATCAGTGACAAATCTCATCCACCACATCCTTGATTTTCATCTTTTTATATGATACGATCCACTTTAACAATTTCCTAATATTCACATTATATTTTTGATCTTCGAGTTTTTATAGGACATCAATGGCAAATCCCATCGTTACATCCTTGATCTTCGTTTTTATTTTTTATAGATCATCAGTGAGAAATCTCATCCGCCACACCCTTGATCTTCATCAGTGACAAATCTCATCCGCCACATCCTTGATCTTCATCTTTTTATATGATACGACCCACTTTAACAATTTCCGAATATTCACATTACATTCTTGATCTTCGAGTTTTTATAGGACATCAGTGACAAATCTCATCCGCCACATCCTTGATCGTCATCTTTTTATATGATACGATCCTCTTCAACAATTTCCTAATATTCACATTACATTCTTGATCTTCGAGTTTTTATAGGACATCAGTGACAAAATCTCATCCGCCACATCCTTGATCTTCATCTTTTTATATGATACGATCCACTTTAACAATTTCCTAATATTCACATTACATTCTTGATCTTCGAGTTTTATAGAACATCAGTGACAAATCTCATCCGTTATATCATTGATCTTCGTTTTTTATATGATACAATTCACTTTAAACAATTTCATACTATTCCCATCACATTGAGTTTTTATAGAATAGTAATCTCAAATAAATGATAATCTCATCCGTCACATCCTTGATCTTCATATTTTTATATGAAACAATTCACTTTAACAATTTCCTAATATTCACATTACATCCTTGATCTACGAGTTTTTAGAGAACATCAATGACAAATCTCATCCTCCACATCCTTGATCTTCATCTTTTTATATGAAACACTTTACTTGAACAATTTCCTAACAATTTCCTAATATTCACATTACATCCTTGATCTTTAACAATTTCCTAATATTCACATTACATCCTTGATCTACGAGGTTTTACAGAACATCACTGACAAATCTCATCCGACGCATCCTTGATCTTCATCTTTTTATATGAAACAACACACTTGAACAATTTCCTAATATTCACATTACATCCTTGATCTTTAACAATTTCCTAATATTCACATTACATCCTTGATCTTTAACAATTTCCTAATATTCACATTACATCCTTGATCTACGAGGTTTTACAGAACATCACTGACACATCTCATGCTCCTCATCCTTGATCTTCATCTTTTTATATGAAACAACACACTTGAACAATTTCCTAATATTCACATTACATTCTTGATCTTCGAGTTTTTATGGAACATCAATGATAAATCTCACCTGCCATATCCTTGATCTTCATCTTTTTATATGAAACAACACACTTGAACAATTTCCTAATATTCACATTACATCCTTGATCTTTAACAATTTCCTAATATTCACATTACATCCTTGATCTACGAGGTTTTACAGAACATCACTGACAAATCTCATGCTCCTCATCCTTGATCTTCATCTTTTTATATGAAACGATTCACTTGAACAATTTCCTAATATTCACATTACATCCTTGATCTGCGAGTTTTTATAGGACATCAATGACAAATCTCATCTTTCGCTTCCTTGATCTTCATCTTTTTATATGATACAATTTACTTTCAACAATATCATAATATTCACATCACATCCTTGATCATCGACTATTTTTATAGAATAGTAATGACAAATATATGACAAATATCGTCCGTCACATCCTTGATCTTCATATTTTTATATGATAAAATTCACATAGTTTCATAATATTTATATTTACTTGATCATCGAGTTTTTATAGAACAGAAATGACAAATATATGATAATCTCATCCGTCACATCCTTGATCTTCCTCCTTTATATGAAACAATTCATTTTAACAATTTCCTAATATTCACATTACATGCTTGATCATCGAGTATTTATAAAATAGCAATCACAAATAAATGATAATCTCATCCGTCAATCTTCTTCTTTTTATATGAAACGATTCACTTTAACAATATCCTAATATTCACATTACATCCTTGATCTTCGAGTTTTTATAGAACATCATTGACAAGTCTCATCCGCCACATCCTTGATCTTCATCTTTTTATTTGAAACAATTCACTTTGACGATTTCCTAATATTCACATTACATCCTTGATCTTCGAGTTTTTATAGTACATTCAATGACAAATCTCATCCGCCACATCCTTGATCTTCATCTATTTATATGATGCGATTCACTTTAACAATTTTCTAATATTCACATTACATCCTTGATCTTTAACAATTTCCTAATATTCACATTACATCCTTGATCTACGAGGTTTTACAGAACATCACTGACAAATCTCATGCTCCTCATCTTTGATCTTCATCTTTTTATATGAAACAACACACTTGAACAATTTCCTAATATTCACATTACATTCTTGATCTTCGAGTTTTTATGGAACATCAATGATAAAGCTCACCTGCCATATCCTTGATCTTCATCTTTTTATATGAAACGATTCACTTGAACAATTTCCTAATATTCACATTACATCCTTGATCTGCGAGTTTTTATAGGACATCAATGACAAATCTCATCTTTCGCTTCCTTGATCTTCATCTTTTTATATGATACAATTTACTTTCAACAATATCATAATATTCACATCACATCCTTGATCATCGACTTTTTTTTTATAGAATAGTAATGACAAATATATGACAAATATCGTCCGTCACATCCTTGATCTTCATATTTTTATATGATAAAATTCACATAGTTTCATAATATTTATATTTACTTGATCATCGAGTTTTTATAGAACAGAAATGACAAATATATGATAATCTCATCCGTCACATCCTTGATCTTCCTCCTTTTATATGAAACAATTCATTTTAACAATTTCCTAATATTCACATTACATGCTTGATCATCGAGTATTTATAAAATAGCAATCACAAATAAATGATAATCTCATCCGTCAATCTTCTTCTTTTTTATATGAAACGATTCACTTTAACAATATCCTAATATTCACATTACATCCTTGATCTTCGAGTTTTTATAGAACATCATTGACAAATCTCATCCGCCACATCCTTGATCTTCATCTTTTTATTTGAAACAATTCACTTTAACGATTTCCTAATATTCACATTACATCCTTGATCTTCGAGTTTTTATAGTACATTCAATGACAAATCTCATCCGCCACATCCTTGATCTTCATCTATTTATATGATGCGATTCACTTTAACAATTTTCTAATATTCGCATTACATTCTTGATCTTCGAGATTTTATAGGACATCAATGACAAATCTCATCCGTTAAATCTTTGATCTTCGTATTTTATATGATGCAATTCAATTTTAACAATTTCACAACATTCTCATCACATCCTTGATCTTTGAGTTTTTATAGAATAGTAATGACAAATAAATGATAATCTCATCCATCACATCCTTGATCTTAATTTTTTATATGATACAATTCACTTTCAACCATTTCACAATATTCCGGTCACATCCTTGATCTTCGAGTTTTTATAGAATTGTAATGAAAAATAAATGATAATCTCATCCGTCATATCGTTGATCTTTATATGAAACGATTCACTTTAACAATTTCCTAATATTCACATTAAATCCTATATTTTCGAGTTTTTAGAGAACATCAATGACAAACCTCATCCGCCACATCCTTGATCTTCATCTTTTTATATGAAATGATTCACTTGAACAATTTCCTAATATTCACATTACATTCTTGATCTTCGAGTTTTTATAGAACATCAGTGACAAATCTCATCCGTCACATCCTTGATCTTCATCTTTTTATATGAAACGATTCACTTTAACAATTCCCTAATATTCCCATCACATCCTTGATCTTCGAGTTTTTATAGAATAGTAATGACAAATAAATGATAATCTCATCCAGCATATCGTTGATCTCTATCTCTTTATATGAAACGATTCACTTTAACAATTTCCTAATATTCACATTACACTATATATTTTCGAGTTTTTAGAGAACATCAATGACAAATGTCATCCGCCACATCCTTGATCTTCATCTTTTTATATGAAATGATTCACTTGAATAATTTCCTAATATGCCCATTATATCCTTGATCTTCGAGTTTTTTTAGAACATCAATGACAAATCTCATCCGCCACATTCTTGATCTTCATCTTTTTATATGAAACGATTCACTTTAACAATTTCTAGTAATATTCACATTGCATCCTTGATCTTCGAGTTTTTATAGAATATCAATGACAAATCTCATCCGCCACATTCTTGATCTTCATCTTTTATATGAAACGATTCACTTTAACAATTTCTAGTAATATTCACATTACATCCTTGATCTTCGAGCTTTTATAGAACATCAATGACAAATCTCATCCGACGCATCCTTGATCTTCATCTTTTTATATGAAATGATTCACTTGAACAATTTCCTAATATTCACATTACATTCTTGATCTTCGAGTTTTTATAGAACATCAGTGACAAATCTCATCCGTCACATCCTTGATCTTCATCTTTTTATATGAAACGATTCACTTTAACAATTTCTAGTAATATTCACATTGCATCCTTGATCTTCGAGTTTTTATAGAATATCAATGACAAATCTTGTCCGCCACATTCTTGATCTTCATCTTTTTATATGAAACGATTCACTTTAACAATTTCTAGTAATACTCACATTACATTCTTGATCTTCGAGTTTTTATAGAACATCAGTGACAAATCTCATCCGTCACATCCTTGATCTTCATCTTTTTATATGAAACGATTCACTTTAACAATTCCCTAATATTCCCATCACATCCTTGATCTTCGAGTTTTTATAGAATATTCTTAGTCAGTGGGAGTGGTCTAGTTCGTAGACACATTTCTGATTGGACAATCACATGATTTCGGGTGCCGTCTATCAGGCCGTAGACGACCCCACGTCATCATGCGTCTTGATAATTCGTAACACGCGTGTAGAGATGCGCGTATGTATCGCGCTGGATGCGTAGACTAGTGCGGAATACGCGAACGCGCTAGCAATACGCGCAACAGAATACGTGAAGTTGTAAACAAGTTTCGTTCATTTGATAATGAGGGGAATTTTTATGACGGTAACTTAGTTTTTGCTTAAAAAAATTGTTTAAAATAATATTTAACTGACTAAGAATGAGAATAAACGATAGGAATTTTTATTTTGCCTATCCTCTACCTATGATAGACGACAGGCAGGTCCAATATTTTTATCGTAGTGGATACCGGCTGCGCCGGCATCCACTACTCAAAATATTGGACCTGCCTGTCGTCTATCACACGGTAGAGGATAGGCAAAATAAAAATTCCTATCGTTTATTCTCTAAGTAATGACAAATAAATGATAATCTCATCCAGCATATCCTTGATCTTCAATTTTTATATGATGTAATTCACTTTCAACAATTTCACAATATTCCTGTCACATCCTTGATCTTCGAGTTTTTATAGAATTGTAATGAAAAATAAATGATAATCTCATCCGTCATATCCTTGATCTTTATCTCTTTATATGAAACGATTCACTTTAACAATTTCCTAATATTCACATTACACTATATATTTTCGAGTTTTTAGAGAACATCAATGACAAATGTCATCCGCCACATTCTTGATCTTCATCTTTTTATATGAAACGATTCACTTTAACAATTTCTAGTAATATTCACATTGCATCCTTGATCTTCGAGTTTTTATAGAATATCAATGACAAATCTCATCCGCCACATTCTTGATCTTCATCTTTTTATATGAAACGATTCACTTTAACAATTTCTAGTAATATTCACATTACATCCTTGATCTTCGAGCTTTTATAGAACATCAATGACAAATCTCATCCGACGCATCCTTGATCTTCATCTTTTTATATGATACAAATCACTTTCAATAGTGTCATAATATTCCCACCACATCCTTGATCTTCGAGGTTTTTTTTATAGAATAGTAATTACAAATAATGATAATCTCATCCGTCACATACTTGATATTCATCTTTTTATATGATATAATTCACTTTGAACAATTTCATAATCTTCCCATCACATCATTGATCCGAGTTTATATAGAATATCAATGACAGATCTCTTCCGCCACATCCTTGATCTTCATCTTTTTATATAAAACAATTCACTTTAACAATTTCCTAATATCCACATTACATCCTTGATCTTCGAGTTTTTATAGAACATCAATGACAAATCTCATCCGCTATATCCTTGATCTTCATCTTTTTATATTTTACAATTCACTTTCAAAAGTGTCATAATATTCACATCACACATCTGATCATCGAGTTTTTATAGAATACTAATGACAAATAAATGATAATCTCATCCGTCACATACTTGATCTTCATCATTTTCAATATTATAATCTTCCCATTACATCCTTGATCTTCGAGTTTTTATAGAATATCAATGACAGATCTCTTCCGCCACATCCTTGATCTTCATCTTTTTATATAAAACAATTCACTTTAACAATTTCCTAATATCCACATTACATCCTTGATCTTCGAGTGTTTATAGAACATCAATGACAAATCTCATCCGCTATATCCTTGATCTTCATCTTTTTATATTTTACAATTCACTTTCAAAAGTGTCATAATATTTACATCACATATCTGCTCATCGAGTTTTTATAGAAAAGTAATGACAAATAAATGATAATCTCATCCGTCACATCCTTGATCTTCATCTTTTTATATGAAACAGTTCACTTTCAACAATTTCATAATATTCCCATCTCATCCTTGATCTTTGAGTTTTTATAGAATAGTAATGACAATTAAATGATGATAAATAAATGATAATCTCATCCGTCACGTCCTTGATCTTCATCTTTTTATATGAAACGATTCACTTTAACAATTTCCTAATATTCCCATTACATCCTTGATCTTCGAGTTTTTATAGAATAGTAATGACAAATAAATGATAATCTCGTCCGTCACATCCTTGATCTTCATCTTTTTATATGAAATGATTCACTTTAACATTTTCATAATATTCACATTACATCCTTGATCTTCGCGTATTAAAAAGATATCTACTCAAGATAGTATTTATACAATATAAAACAAATTGAAAATGGTTAAAAATATTTTGTTATCTACTGATGATAGCATTTGGAACCTAATAAATCAATACAAACAAGAAATCATAGATTTAACAAGAAAGGTCATTTGGTATCTTTTTAATGTTTCATGTTTGTTTGTTGTATATCTACTCAAGATAGCATTTACGGCGCGATTGCCCAATCATTATAAGCCCGTTGCGACATGCATCATCTTCTGTGAACCCACTCGCGCATAGCCCACTTACGGCCTGCATCTTTTTCTCGGAACGCGCAAACAGCTATAAACGTGTTTGGAAAGTATTTTGGCATCATGGGTTTTCGCTATCGTCTGAAGATAGCATTGCGGGCCTGATAAAAGAATACAGAATATATTTTACACATTAAGAAAAACATGTGTTAGGAAAGCTTATTTTGATATTGTTGATTTTTTCGATATCTACTCAAGATAGTATTTATTTATTTATTAGCAAGAGAAGAGTTAGAAAGGTTATTTGGTATCTCTTAAATTTGTCATGTTTGTATACTTGTTTGTTTGTTTCTATCTCAAGATAGCATTTAACGGCTTCTGTGAACCTACTCGCGCATATCCCACTTACGGCCTGCATCATTTACTCGAAACGCGCAAAGACGGAATGTATTTTGGCATCATCTTTTTTCGCTATCTTCTGAAGATAGCATTGCGGGCCTAATAAAACTTGTTCGGCTCGAAATTAGAAGGGGACATATCTGACAGTAAAAGCTAACACTTTATGGAAAATAAATACTAATCTATTTTTACAGAAATGTTATAATATGGCTTTAACCATTCTCTTGCAAATAACTTTTACTGTAAAAGATTTCCTTCTCACGTGTGCTCCTATGCGTTGAAAAATTTGAGGAACATTTTGACGATATCATGTTTAAAACATAATTGACAATTCATAACTCTATTAATCGTTTCTCTATGCAATCTTGCTAACATTTCCATAAAGTTACCTTTCATTTAACTATTACCTTCTAGACTTTTTCTTTCCTTGACTCTATTGATATAATATTTTCCCGATGTTGCTTGTTTGATTGCTAATCAACAATGATAATCAAAACATGATGGCGCCCCACATCCTCACGAGACGGCGACTCCCATTGGTTCATTAGCAAGAGAAGAGTTAGAAAGGTTATTTGGTATCTCTTAAATTTGTCATGTTTGTATACTTGTTTGTTTGTTTCTTTATTTTTTATATCTCAAGATAACATTTAACGGCTTCTGTGAACCTACTCGCGCATATCCCACTTACGGCCTGCATCATTTACTCGAAACGCGCAAAGACGGAATGTATTTTGGCATCATCTTTTTTCGCTATCTTCTGAAGATAGCATTGCGGGCCTAATAAAACAATACAGAAAATATTTCACACGTTTAGAAGAACGCGTGTTAAAGAAAATTTGTTCTCAAGATAGTATTTATTAAAATACAGATAAATTGAAACAATTGGAATGCGACTGCCGCTATCGGATTCCCCTTCACAACAGCGTCCGACCATAGTATAATGTTCCCATTTGAACCATTGAACTCGACGTCACT
Source organism: Amphiura filiformis (assembly GCF_039555335.1). Classification (NCBI taxonomy): domain Eukaryota; kingdom Metazoa; phylum Echinodermata; class Ophiuroidea; order Amphilepidida; family Amphiuridae; genus Amphiura; species Amphiura filiformis. Next base: position 73,708,389 of record NC_092631.1, read on the forward strand.
ATCGGGTCCACTGCTACAGCGACGCTGACTGTAGGAGTTAACTTTTTCAAAACAACATCAAAACCTACTTCCCTAGAACTTGAATTCCCGAGTGTAAGACTCAAGAACCATTGATTAACATAAAATATTATGGCTGAGACCCACAAAAGGTATATAAACCACTGGTGCGTACAATTTAAGAGCTCAGAGGGCGAATAGCCCTGGTGATTCATACCAGGCGTGTATGTGACCTGGAAGTTACAATGGATAAAGTAATACTGTGAAATACTCGTATAATGTGCATATATATCATTGTAATTGAAGAAAAGAATATCTCAGAATCCAAGTCTCCGTCAACTATGGGGGTAGTACCGAAATAAGCCAACAGATATTCGCACAATTATAAGTATTTTAAAACAATTTCATTACTTCTTTGACGCTTCCATTTCCCATGAACGAATATAATTAAGGGAAACCTCATTATATTGCGACACCTTTTATCTTTGAGGATCTCATTATCTTTGAAGATCTATGAAAGCTTTCTCTCAAATACCTATGACACCTGTGATAAATAAATTACAAATTAACAAGCTAATTAATTAAGATATAAAACCCGACTATATTTAACCATTTTGCTTGTAGATCTGTTGAAGCTTCTCCACGTACTCCTATTGGAGATAACCTACTTAAAGCCATATTATAACATTTGCTGAGGAGAACGCCCTCAAAAAATGTTAAATTCTGGTTTTTAAACGATTGTAATGTACTTTAGTCAATAAAGATATTCTGCAAAAATCAAGACTTTAGGTGCTGTAGTTTTGTCAAAATCCGAGATTTTGAATAAAATGCCGGAACCGTTGTTTTATTATTACTATGGAAATATCAGTCGAACACGTATGCACAGTACGTGCACGGCGGGCGGGATACACATACACACACACCCCAGAGGATCGTACCGGATTACAACCGCGGGAGCAACATGCATTGGCGCTAGTAGTAAATTTAATTCCAATTTTCTATGTTTTGCCTCACTTGTTCGGCTCGAAATTAGAAGGGGACATATCTGACAGTAAAAGCTAACACTTTATGGAAAATAAATACTAATCTATTTTTACAGAAATGTTATAATATGGCTTTAACTATTCTCTTGCAAATAACTTTTACTGTAAAAGATTTCCTTCTCACGTGTGCTCCTATGCGTTGAAAAATTTGAGGAACATTTTGACGATATCATGTTTAAAACATAATTGACAATTCATAACTCTATTAATCGTTTCTCTATGCAATCTTGCTAACATTTCCATAAAGTTACGTATCTCCTTTCATTTAACTATTACCTTCTAGACTTTTTCTTTCCTTGACTCTATTGATATAATATTTTCCCGATGTTGCTTGTTTGATTGCTAATCAACAATGATAATCAAAACATGATGGCGCCCCACATCCTCACGAGACGGCGACTCCCATTGGTTCATGGTCTCTGCCAACAACAACAACAACAACTGCCCAACAATGACCCGACCAGGAACAATGGAATCATCCATTTTCTCAGCATGGGTAAATGAGTTTTACTTTTGCTCCGCCTTGTAAAACTTAAAAATCTAGAATTCTAGGAAAATTGCCGAAAAACGGCCTGTGCCCCCATCAGACCCGTTGCTCTCCCTCATGCCACCACCTCCACCATATACGATGACTTACGAGCTACGCATGGTCTTGTGCATGTGGATCGATATTCTATTATAAGTACGCTTGAGTTCATTCCCTGCATGGCTGTTTCTGTTATTAACTTACGTCCCTCTGGAATCAAGTACACACCTACAAGAAATAAGATATTCACTCTTTTTCTAAATATTTTATTGCATACCTTAAATAAGTTTACGGCAAGATGTTTCAGTTCAATAATCATGATAATGTAGTAAAAACATCATAAATTATTGTTTACACATCCGGTCATCATTAGTTTAACTAAATCTAGATAGATCCTTCGTGTAAGTATTTCGTGTAAGCTAATCCTAACCCTAAGCCTAATCATAATCATAACCCTAATCCAAACCCTAATCCTAAACCTAATCGTAACCCTAAACTAACCATAACCTTAACCCTAACCCTAACCCTAATTTCGTGTATAGAATTATAGCAGGTTATATATCAATACAATTCACAAGACCCTTCAGATATTTATGCTTTAAGATGTTAAGTCTAGAAAATTAATACTAAATTATTTTGTTGGGTAAAAGCTACTTGATTTGTTAGATTTGTTGTATTTATATTTTTCCTGAATCAATTTTGCATAATAAATTGCCTGAATATGCCAACTTGAAAACTACAAAATAGATAAATAAAAGGAAACAAATTCCTGGTGCCACCATTGCCTTTTCTTAAATGTTTCTTATGTTAAGCATGTATAGACACCCTTAATTATGGGGCAAGGAACGGGCATCCATAGGAAATACAGAAATCTAATATTAAAAATATAGGGAAAATACTGCAAGAATTCTTTACAAAAATCTTTGAGAGGAATGAATCACTTGTTACCCATTCCCACAAAACCATGCAGAACCCATGGAAGATTGCTTTTTTGATCAGCACCATATACAATTTTCTTGAATTGACTTGGAAGTAGCCTCAAGTAAAAATAACATGAGAGAAGTCTACAAGCTGAAGAATGTTCTCATTGGTAAAACCAGCAGAAATGCTTAAGGATGAGGCTGCTCGACTGCAGAGATGGGCTGAATATTTTGAAGACCTGCTCAACGCTGATGAGCCTAGTGACCTCTCCAGTTTCAATCCTTGAGAAGAACTGAACAATGATATGGAACCACCAACTAGAGAAGAACTTGACAAGGCAATTAGCCTGCTCAAAAGAAACAAAGCATCGGGTATTGATAACTCCCCCCCCCCGAACAACATCAAAGAATGGTTGCTGAGAATTTGCAAACTGGTATGGCAAACCGAGAAAACACCAAGAGAATGGGGACAAGGCATAATCCTTCCACTACCAAAGAAGGGAGACCTTTCTTGCTGCAGCAATAACCGTGGTATCACTCTACTGGACTTTGCAGGCAAAGTTTTCTCTACAATCTTACTTCTAAGAGTGAAGGATGACGTTGACGTGAGAATGAGGGAAAATCAAGCTGGTTTTAAAAAGGGATGCTCATGCCAGGATCAAATATTCGGCCTGAACCAAACCATTGAGAAATGTCTCAACCAACAGCTATCATGCCTAATTAACTTCATCGACTTTAAGGCTGGCTTTAACTCAGTTCACCGACCATCTCTATGGGAAATCCTGCACATCTATGACATCCCAAGGAAGATTATCAACATCGTAAGTAATTCTTGTCATGACACAACACGTGTGGTCAAATCAGAGGGCTCCCTTTCCAAATATTTAGTATAGGTACCGGCGTAAGACAGGGTGATATTTGGTTCCCTGGATTTGGTTACCACTGCTTTATGGCCTTGCAATCGACATCGTAATGAAATCAGCCACAGATAATAATAAGAAATAATAATAAGAAGAAGAAATGTATAACCCTTCTACCTAGGCTAAATTCGAGGTACCCAGAGAGCTCCAGAGGTAAAGATGTCTGATCTACACTATGCTGATGACATAGCCTTACTAGAAAATTCTGATGCCATGATGACAGATACAACTGAAGCCATCCGTGAAACAGCTGGAAAATTGGGACTTAAAATGAGTTTCAAGAAAACAGAAAGCATGTTCGAGCTCAGAACCCTCGGTTCCAATGGGAGATGAAGGCCTCATCAAGGTTGTGGATCACTTTAAGTATCTTGGAACATACTGTAGTGCTGATGGATCAAATGCTAAGGAGCTCAATCATAGGATTGGCAAAGCATCAAGTTCTTTTAAAGAACACGAGAAGGCGTCGAAGGACCGGTATATCAATTTAGACACCAGATGAAATTTTATAGTACCTGCGTTCTTTCTACCCTTCTATATGCTTCTGAATGCTGGATCCTCACTGAAAGAGATGAGTCCAGATTAGATGCATTTGATATGAGATGCCAAAGGAAAATTCTGCGCATCAAATGGCCCCATCATATTGGCAACGACTTCATACGATCTATGACGAAACAACAGAAGCTCACTACTATTATAAGGAAAGCGCCGCTTACAGTGGTTTGGTCATCTGCTCAGAATGGATGAGAGTCGCATTCCAAGAAAACTCTACTTCTGGAATCCCTTCCACGGAAAGAGAAGACCTGGATGCCCTAGGACAACTTGGACGACTGTTATTCAAAGGGACGTGGATAGACTTGGCACCAGGTGGGCTTTGGAAGAAGCTGAGTTGCTACCAAGGACCGTTTTTCATATGGAAGTTTTTCCTACACCAAGCAGCACGTGCATAAATGCGCGATGCTGACTGGTAGGTAAGCATCTAAAATCGGCCCGTTTTGGCAATTGTTGATTTGATTTTGACTAAAAACTTATTCTTTTTAGAGTAATTTGCATTGGCTAAGGGAACTATAAATTATTATACACATGTATTATCTTCAAAAAAACCCTTGAAATAACCAAAAGCACTATGGATAGTTACCCTGTGGTACCCTATGGGGTCTGCCTTGATGCGGGCATATCCAGGAGTTGCATAAGGTGTGTAGCCTATTTGGGCTATAAGAAGTCACTCCACCTAGGGGCCCGGGCCCAGGGGTCCCCAGTCCTGGGTGTACTAGTATGATGAAATTGATTTCTATCTGTATGTGTTCTAGCCGTTATATGGGAAGGTCACTATTCCAAGTTTTGAAAAGCAAACCTTTATTCTGTTTTTGGAATAGCAAACTTTCACTAGGCCTATAATAGAAAACTGTGTTTGGAACAGAGGATGTTCAGAATATTGGCCGCTCAGAATAACAGACTTACAGAATAGTGGTCTGTAACCAATTTATCTTGGATTAATTGTCCTTCATTTGAGGACTGATTAATCAATGCTTTGTAGCAAAGTCCTAAATTTATGTTCAATAAAACCAATATTGAGTTTTAGAAATGCCAATATTGGGAATTGTCAGGCGCTTGTAACAGTAGTTACATCTGTTATGGAAGCTTATGTAAGCCACCACCATTACCCTGCCATCACGTATCCTGGGACAATTAAGTAGTGTATGTTGCATGGGAACTCTTAAGCACCATGTATGCATGTTTCTTTATAGCAGCCTCAATTTGTGTGTCAAATTTCTGATTCCCAGTGATTTGTTTTATTCAGGATCTTTAACATGCAAAAGATAACCAGCCACATTGAGTCAGAGCCCTGGAAATACCCACACATGTTATTCATCATCAGATCCTCACCTCTCATCATAGCTACCCAACATATCTTTACTAATTTCATTCGGATCATCTGAATCTGAGACCTGGGATGTATTGTAATCTACATTCACATCCAGGACTGGTCCATTTGGGTCATTCTTGGCCCATGGTTGTTCCTCTCCCGAGGCCATTAATACAAATATGACAAACGACAAGAGATAGAGGGCGCAGCATATCCAGAATACTATCTGCCATTGATCTTTGGTATTCTGTCAATCAATAATAAAGAAGAACAAAACTGTCAATTAAACTATACTCCGTTGCTGAGTGATTGGTTTCTAGCCATTGAGGCAACACGCTTTTTGCTGCATTTGGGAAAGTACACCTCCTCATTGGTCAAATACCAATCGCTTGTCGCTCAGCAATGGAGTATAAACTTAGCTTTAAGGATATTATTTTAACACTTACCAGAAACAGATGAAGCTGTGTTTTAAGAAATTAACTGAATTTCTTAAAAAAGCTTTTAAAAATATAGGAAACTCCAGCAAAAACAATGATTTTCCAGTTTTTTTTACATTATTTTGGGCAAAAATCATGTTCTAAAACTATATGGGGGCACTCGAATAGTAAAGTGACATGTACTGCCACAACTTTCAACATATAGGTGCGTAGGGGCACATGTAACAATCACAAATTAGGGGTAATTCTGGGGGAGATGCTAAAAGTGTACTACAAACAAGGTTGGAAAATTCACTTAGTAAATCCTTTTGTGTACGTGTGGTCTTTATTTGTACCAATTTTTTTTGTAAAATACAAAAATCCATGGTAAAAACTTGTAACGGGATGAATTTTGAAAAAGCCAGTCTTTTCAGTCAACACTTAATACACAAAAAAGGAGGGGATATATAAGATAAATGGGGTCTTTGGACCAATAAAAACAAGGGATGTATTAAAAAGAGGGTACTGAGACTCTAGAATCTACAGGGGTACTAATTAGGAGAGGGGTACTCTTTAGATGGAGTGTGGGGCACTCATGATGTGATTATGTGAGGTCACAATGACCCCTTTGTTTTTATTGCCACCTTGTTGTTAAAATAATGCTATCTCCTATGTTATATCAGGTTATAGAGACATGCACAATACTTTTATTCTGAAAACAATACTTTTATTCTCAAAACAATACTTTTATTCTGTAAAAAATAATTGCATTGATACTAAAAGTGGAGTCTTACGTTTGATTAAATCTTCTCACAATATCTTGAAATCAATCATTATTACTTACATTGCCTTCTGTGAGTATTCCTACGACAGTTGGTGCCAGGAATCCTGTGGAATTGCCAGCCAGGCTAGCAATCCCATAGATTACCCCTGCATACTTAGGTGCTATATCAAGGTGATTCACTGTAGCCCCTGATTGGAATAGACCAGTGCCTATACTGCCGATGCAGAAGAACATCACTGCAAGGTATTTATTGCAACCTACATAAATTACCATTGCGATAGATAATGCAGCTATGAGTGTTCCTAGGTGAAAAATACAAATGAAATAGAAAACAACAAAAGCAACACAATCAGCATAAAAACAGAGATTTATATAAAGTAACCTATGATAAACAATATGTAAAATTGATTTCTGTCAAAAAATTCCCCAGCCTCAGTGTATTCTTTGGTACAGTGGTAGATCCAGGAATTTGGGACAGGAGGCACACTAACAAGTTTTTGCTGTCACCTTGCGTGACCCGTGGTGGTGCCTGGAAACGTTTTCAAAATAAAGGCCCAATTAAAGCCATTTTGTGGACCATTTTGACACTATTGTTCATTCCTTAAAACAAAAAGTGCATGGGTGTCTAAAACAGTAGTCAACATATACAATCTTTATATCATGTTTGTTTGTTTTCCTAGGTTGGTCTTGTAAGAGGTACACAAGCTTGTGGTCCAGACCTATGCAGCATGCGCATTTCGAAAAAAACCCATTTTTTCTTCTTTGCATCTGGAGGAGTTCTTTCAGAAGGAATAATTTTGAATCTTCACTGTGTAAAATGTTCTCAGTCATCCAAATGTGAGATTGTATAGAATCCTAGAACTTAATATGTATAAGTTGCATGATGAAGGCTTGAAGTTCCAGATGCAATTTAGTAATTCTAGAAATAGTAAGTTACAGTATTAAATTAATTCTCAAAATGTGTTGAACTTTACAATAAATTTAACAACACATCAAGTATTTACCAGTTCCCTTTTATCATTACCGATTCACAATAGCACATGTACGTTGAACTTACGGTTGTTTGATGTGATACTTTTCTAACAAAACATAATTTTCAATTCTAGACCTAGACAATACCAACACCTATCTTTCTAATATACATATATATTTCTAGCTATTTTTACATAGATTTTCTTTTTTTTTCTTCAAATGTTTCATCTTTTTCTGCCTTTTTGCAATAATATTTATTCTATAAATTGTATATTTTGTGTGCAAATAGAGGACGCTATTTACATTTATATAAGTATAAGTATAATTAAGAAGAATTTGTCGCTCAAAAGAATCAAGTCATTAAACTTATCACTGACTCTAAAATTGAGTATTTCTCCAATAAGTTCGCTGAATCAAATGTTAAAGATATGTATGCTACAATTAATGGGTTGCTTAACAAATCTCAAAAAATACTACCTGTTTTTGATTGTCCTGATCAAGCTCTTGCCAACAAGTTTCTCTCCTTTTTATCGAAAAGTTGAGAAGATCAGGGCCAATGTTAATGATGATAGTATTGCGAATTCTGACTCTATAGAACCCTGTCATGCCTGTAATCTTGATGCTAACATTAACTGTTGCTTAAACACATTCACTCCGCTATCTGAGACAGATATTGAGAAGATCATAAAAAGGTTTCCTAGTAAAACATGTAACTTAGATACTCTGCCGACGTGGCTTGTAAAGGATAATCTTCCGATCTTGTTGCCGATTTTCACAAAAATTGTCAACAGTTCGTTAATATCTGGTATTTTTCCAAATGCACTCAAAGAGTCTATTATCACTCCAGTGATCAAGAAATCAAATCTTGACAACAATATCTTAAAGAACTATAGGCCAGTGGCCAACATGAAATTCATGTGTAAGGTTATTGAAAAGGCTGCGTCATGTCAAGTAGTCACACATGTTGACAACTACAACCTGGGTGAAGTGAACCAATCCTCCTATAAGAGGTCTCACAGTACTGAAACCGCCCTGTTAAAGGTAAAAAACGACATCCTCCAGTACGTGGACCATGGTAAAGTTGTCTTCCTGGTGCTGCTTGACATGTCAGCAGCCTTTGACACGGTGGATCACCATATCCTGTTGAATAGACTGAAATCAGATTTCAATATCGATGGCACAGTCCATTCCTGGTATAGGTCATATTTTAATCAACGTAACGTCAGAGTGGTAATTAACAACGACATGTCTAGTGAGCATACGCTCACTTACTCATTACCCCAGGGTTCCATCATTGGCCCTCAGTGTTTCATCATGTATACCGTTCCCGTTGGTGAAATCATTCGTCGTTACAACATATGCTTTCATTGTTATGCTGACGATATACAGCTTTATGCTGCCTTTGAACCCAAAGTCAGTGGTGACCGTGAGCGTGTGCTCAATAACATGTCTGCTTGTATTTCTGATATTAACTCTTGGATGGTTAATAACAAGCTGCAGCTCAATCAGGACAAAACGGAATTTTTCATCATTGCCACCAATAGAGCTCTCAATAAGCTTCCCGTCATTGAGCTGAGCTTGGGTAACCACTCAATCAAACCATCTGCCAATGTTAAGAACTTAGGTGTTGTTTTTGATGGAGCTCTTAATATGTCTTCTCATATTAGCAATCTTTGTAAAACCCTCAACTTTCACATCCGTAACTTATGGCGGATACGACGTTTTCTCAGTCAGGACGCGTGTCATCATGCCGTCAGAGCACTTGTCTTGTCTCGCATAGACTATGCCAACTCCCTCATGTATGGTGCCCGTGAAATGGACCTAAAACGGCTGCAGCGTCTCCAAAATAAGGCAGCCAGGCTGATCTTCGCATGTGGACGAGACAGGTGCTCTGCCGATTTGTTGAATACCCTCCATTGGCTCCCGGTGAAAGAAGAATTAATTTCAAAATCATGTTGCACATATACAACTGCATATCAGGTACTGCTCCGGCATATCTACAAGATCTTGTCACGTTTTATAATCATCCAGATTCATCTAGAAGCAGTCGCAGGCTTCGCTCATCATCTGACAAAACAAGGCTCTATACAGTTCGCTCCAGTAAAAGAGCCGGGGATTGCTGTTTCACCGTTTTCGGGCCCCAGCACTGGAACAAGCTCCCTGTTTATGTCAGAGAAGCGGAATCTGTGGCTGCTTTTAAACGTCTTCTGAAGACGTATCTTTTTCCAAATCTGTAATTTCTTGTTGTTGTTTTTATATTGTTTTTTTCTTGTGTATTTTGTGTTGGAGCAAAAGCGCTGTGTTATCTGTAGAGCGCTATAGAAATGTCCTGTAATAATAATAATAATAATAAGCCCAATAATTAGTTATTGCTTTCATTTCATGACAAAAATTTTAAGAACATTTCCTAGCTATTTATTACTCATTTTTCCGATGTTTTAATGATGCAAACAAGATTTAATATAATTAGCGCCATCAGTGTTCAAATTTTCTTTAAAATGAACACAGTTCTACATGCCATCAAACAACTGTGATTTAATTTTATGTTCCTTGTGTTTGTATTTTGTAAAATAGTACAGTATGTGATGCAAACAACAATGTGAATGAAAACCTTTTCAACATACCTAAACTATTGAAGAGTTTTCTAGTTGCTACAGTAGAAAGATACCCATTTTGTCGTATAAAATCTGCAATAAAACTCCCAATGATGTAGAATAGCCACATAATAACAAATGGTAATGCTGACAAAAATCCACTCTGAAAAAACAATCATCAGGTCAGGAATTATCAGGAAAATGATATAATTGATAAAGCTAGCAATGAACCCTAACTGATCAGCACTCCACCTATTCCCCCTCTTTGGTGGTGTATCAGGTGGGGCAGGGAGAAAAAGAGTGACCAAGATAAAACAGTTCCAAAAGACTCATGAGCCAAACATATCACATCACAAAATTAGTTCCGATCTTAAACTGGTAAAAAAGAACAACAATGTTTTTATTTGTAGAAGCACACCAGGTTGATTTGATTAATGGAACAAATATTTTGGAAAGTGGGCTGATGTGCCTGGTTTTTGTTTGATGAATAAATCCAGCAAATACAAAAACATTTTACAACGTTTTAAATAAACAAGTTATATTTTGTATTTTGGTTTAGGTAAAAACGTTTTAATAACATTAAATGTCGGGTTATATATAGGTCATGAGAACATTTTAAAACGTTTTGGTATTGTAAACTATTTTTTGCAAACATTTTTTGCCAAATATTTTGTCAACACTTAGATATTTGCAGGCAGTAGATCATCAAAAATGTTTTTTTAATGTTATGAAAACGTTTTATACCCTTTTTATACCCTCAAACATCAAAGAATATATGAAGCTGAGCGAGGGAGAGAGAGAGAGTGATCCGCCTATTGCCCATTTTGGGTAACAGAATATTTCACACTCTAATTTTAATACTTCTAACCTGTGATAATTTCTTACCTGTGATAGATCAAATTTGAGAACATTTTTCATGTAATTTGGTAGATCTATTAGAAGAATATATCCACCAAACGCTGTACAAAAAGATGATATAATAATACCCCAAACTGGAACTGATGTCAGGATGCTAACTATTGGTACATGCATGGAAGTCTAGAAATGAAGAAAAAAGAAAAGAAAACATATAATTAAAACAAATGGACACTGCTAAGTCCTGCAATCTTACCAGCTGAGTTATCAAGGATAGTGAAGGGAACATAACGTCATATCCTTCCACATTTGGTAAACCCCAGCCTTGGCACTTGGGAACATAAAACAATTAGCCATGATTATGCAAGTTATCAAAAATAATCAAAAATTGTGCGTCTTGATCGGGTCGAGAAGTTGGGCTCCCGAAACTAAACTGCAAGTGACAAATGTATTGAGGCATTCGTGTAGGCTGAAAATAGGGGTGGCGAATGACAAATAACAATGTGGGTAGTGTTCCCTCGAAGAAACCCCTCAGTTGCAAAAGACCCTTGAATTTAACCAAAACAGCACTTTTAATGAAATTTGGGGAGCTGAACAGATAATTGGTGGTTGTTACAATCTAACTGCAGATAGGTTTGCACTGTTCAGCTGCAACTGGTCTAGGCCTAGTTGATGCGATTTGATTATGCTGATTCATGTGACATCGAAATTACAGCGCTTTGAATCCGCTGAAAGTGGTGATCATAAATTACTTACTCTTTCAGAGGCTAATGGTTTTCATTCTTTTGACCATGTCGCAAGAAATGCACAGAATAACGATGCCAATTTATAGATACACCCCTAAACCATGTAAACTATCACCTTACCATCTGTCTCGGTCCTATACTTTTCTCTATATATTCTCTCTCTTCTTGTGATATTCTTGGATGCTTTGCTGGAGTGTCATGTATGAGAAGAGCCCAAAATATAAACCATACAATACCCAGAGCACCTATAAATATAAATTCCACATAACCACATTATGAACATTGCATTTTTCATTAGCAGGTAATAAGAATGTAAACAATCGAACCACATCGCCTTCTTTCATGCTCACCTAGAACATTGTAAGTTTAAGGAAAATTCAACAATCTTCAATACATTGGCATCAGATGACCTTGAAAAAATCCATTTTTAACAATTAGAAGCAAAAATTTCATGAAAATCTAACAACCTTTACTATTTTTACCTCAAATGACCTATGATGATCTTACAATGAATTGAACAATTTTCCATTTTTCCAGAAGAACATTTTGCGAGTACGAAAACCCTGGAGCCAATGATTGACCCTTGTGGAACACCACAATTAAGATCGTAATAATCAGAGAACACATTACCAACAGAAACCCGGAACTGACGACCAGTCATGTACGAATGGAACCATTTAGGAGCGGTGCCTTTGGTACCAAAGCCATGTTCTAACCGATGGAATAGGATATCATGGTAAATGGTATCAAAGGCAGCACCGAGGTCAAGTATTATTTAAAATGCTGCCTTATTTTCATCAAGGGTCATCGCAATGTCATTTGTGACCTTGAGCAATGCTATTTAGGTGGAATGCATGTTCTTATATGCCGATTGATACACCTCATCGACATGATCGAGATAATTAACTTGCTCGGTGACCGGGCTCGTTGACATGGATTATCGCAGCCTTTTCAATTACCTGCCAATGAAACCTATGTTTGAAACAGGCCTATAATTTTTCAAGTCGTTCCAATCCAAATTGGTCTTTTTTAAGATTGTAAGTAACTATGGCCTGCTTAAGATCCTCAGGGAATGTGCCCTCTTTGAGGGAGGAATTAACAATATTTGTGATGCATGGTAACACAACATCAGTATTGCTTTTCACCAACTGAGTGGGGAGAACATCAAGGCTGCAACTTTTGTGCTTCTTTTTAGAGCCCTCTAACATTTTAATGTACCAAAGATGTTGTTTTTTATTTTCCTTATCATCAACTTTTCCACTTTTAAGCCACCTTCGTTCAAGGCGACGTTACTCCTGTTTCTAAGTTAATAACGCATTGATCAGCGAACCAAGGAGGGCGTTGAAGGTGCATGAGAGTCAAGGACAATACTGCAGGCATTATTAAAGCGTGTGTATAGAAAATTTGAGGTACGTGTTTTGAGACCATAGGTTTAAAATCACTCAGTATGAAGTCTACCAACACAGATGAACTTTCATGCTAGTAATGGAATGATGTAAAATCGCCCGTATGGGAACCATCTCCGGTTTAGTCTCCATTGTAAACATCAAAGCATTACACCAGTAAGTCTCCGTCTATCTAGCACAGTCAAAGGAACCAAAGTGGATAATATTGGGAATGTTTTGAACACCGCGAATGTGTTGCCTAACGACATTGTAAGGGAAGTGAAGTCACGATGCAGGCTGTCGCAGTTGAAGGAACATATGCTGTCTAAACGCCGACAACAACAGAAATTCACGCGACTTGTGGAACGAAAGAGAGAGACAAATACACGGGAAAAGGGAAATAACATCGCCTCGGTGTGTATAAGCCCCGGGGGGCACTTCAATATGAAATGGATATAGGTGTAGGGCTGGCACTTTCGCACTAAGGGGCATTCGGTGAGAGCAAAATGTAAAAAATATGGGGTCATTGGGTGAGAGCATGATTTTTGGCATTCGGTGAGAGCAAAATGTAAAAAATATGGGGTCATTGGGTGAGAACATGACCTTTTTTGAAATGGAATCTTTGGGTGAGAGCCGAAACAGCGCCACAAAAACCTCGAAAATCGAATTTCTAGTTCTAAATGGCTTCAAATTTCATTGTTTTTTTCCAAATAAGTAACAAAATCAGTGATAAATGATAGTTGCTGTTCAAATTGAACTTGTAAGGGTCTTTGGGTGACAGATCAAATGGAAAAATAGGGGGTCTTTGGGTGACAGAGCATGTGTTCGGAAAAAATATGGGGTCTTTGGGTGACAGCGATGATGAAAAAGGGGTCTTAACAGCCCTACATACGCGTCACCTCCAAAGTTGGAGTGCCCCCGGGGTATAAGCAAACGGGTTAAATAGTGCATTAAAGAAGTGCGGTTATCCGAACAGGTCTTTTGACAAAGCCAAGAAAGCCAAGGAAGCTAAATCTAACAATACAAAAAGGACAAGTAGTTTTGCCCTATGTAAAAGGAACCTCCGAAACACTAGGTAGAATTTTAGGCAGCTACGGAATCAGAGTTTGCGTCAAACTCTGCGGCAGCTACTTGTCTCATCCAAAGACAACAAGGACAAAAAAAGACCAATAAATTATATCCCTTGTCAGGGGAAAACCCTGAGGGGTCAGTGTGCGGAATCATATATTGGTGAAACGGAAAGATCGTTAAAAACCAGATTCCTAGAACACCGTTGTCCGAGTCAGTACAACCTCGTCGGAAGTCTCCCAGCACATTCACATTGAATCCCCCGGCCACCAAGTTGATTTGGACAAGGTCAAAATCCTTGACCGGAACGCACTTACCTGATAAATAAAACACAGATGGCCATCCTTGCAGAAAATTGGAATCACACATCACTCCAGCAATTGGATTAGCAACTACGGTTCCGAAGATGCCTCCTGACAAAGCAGTGATAAGCATCTTTGAGCGTTCATATTTGGGTGCCCAGTGAGCCATGATAGCATACATAGCGGGGTATGTCACACCCTGGAAATCGAAAGTGAAAAACAAGCGTGTAATATTTACCAATTTTATGAAATTTGAGGTTCAATTGTTTCTCTAAATTCAGGGAAATAATGTACGAACAAAAGCAAGTCTGTATTTCTAGAATATACAGGTTCTTCTGGTTGGTTTACTGCAGAAAATCAAACAGGTCACCAATACCAAAACTGTGCAAATATCATAATTTTATAGAAAATTTATGACTTGAATGTACCAGAGTTTTAAAATGTGAGGAAATCGCCCTTAAATAATATCACGCTTATTTGGGTTCAGGCTTTAAAAATTATAAATGAATGATACATATTTTCACCTCCATACCTCTCCAATTCCTTCAAGAATTCTGAGCGCAATGAACCATCCTACACCTGCTGAAGCGGCCAATGGTGTTAACAAGCTTAGGAAGGAAGTACAAAGAACTCCTAAACCAAAGATCCACTTGCCACCAAATCTGCTTGCAATCCACCCACCGGGGATATGTGTAAGCATGTAACCGTAGAAGAAAGAACTGAGAATCTGGTGCTGAGTATCCTCGTCCCATGGGAATGTTTTAGCTGTACTCTGAATGAGACAAAACAGATAGTATCATAAACACTCTGATCCCTTAATCGATGACAATTACAAAGGCACCAAAATCTGAATTTTGATGATTTTTATGATTTTCCGGCAAAGAGTAATATGTGATGCGATCCCAGCGATGGGATTAAGCAAAATAAGGCGAGCATCATCCAAATTTTAATTTCCTTTTATCATGTTTATGCTCTAGCTATTTCGATGAAAATTCCATGACTTGCATCCAGTTCCGGAGATATGGTTATTTTAATGTTGCTCAGAACAATAACAGCCGTACAAAGAAATTGAATAAATGTTTACTCTGCACATTATTTTCTTTATTTAATAGGCTGAATGTTTATGTTTGGTGAAACATTTCCATACCACTGCTTATGGCAGTAAGTAAAGCTGCAAAGCTTTTAGAAGGCATAGGATTACTACTTTGTAATAACTAGAAATTACGTCAGCGTGCACCTTAAAATAAACAGAATTCTTGCAGTTCTGTCGCATGGCTACACACAAATGTATCTATAAAGATTTTTCTGTTATTGCTTGAGAATTTTAATAACAATAATAAGAAAACAATAATTTCATGGGGAAATCAGTGGAGTGTAAAAGTGTCACCAAAAGTGGTCCAAAATGACACCGTGACGTATCGCCTGTATAACAACAGGTGCACTATGGGCCATAAGATCTCACACTAAGAGAAATATAGTTGAATGATCTTAATACTACTGTCTTTATCAATTCATGGTAAAAAAGTCATTCACTAAATTGAATATCAAAATGAGCAGAAATGTGCATGAGTTTTGCGCAAATTGGATCGGTCATGATTAGTATTGTTAAATCCTGCAAGTCAACCGCAGTTGTGAGATATTAAGTAATTTATAATAATTTTAAGCACTTTTTTATTTTATGTTCTGTCTATTTTGCATAGAGACTTAATTTTGTTCTCAAAATTTCTTCAAATTGCTATAGTAACTATGATACCGAATTGTAAATTCTTGTGTACCAAATTTTCACTGGGCCAAAAATCGTGACATGTGGCCTCCTCGTCAATATCCTACCTTAGGTTTCTTTGTACTGTTGAGAAATGGTCCTGGGCATTCATCATTGGGATGTATAGGTGTAATGGTTTTGTTGTTGTCATCCGTCATTGCTACTATTGCCACACTGAGGTTGATTCTCATCAAGTACACATTTAATAATCCCAGAAATACAAGGAGAACCAGCACATGGCGAGTTGCAATACATCCTGGAACTATGAATATATAAAATATTTTGAAAATATTATATGCATATGAAAATATCCAATTAACAAAAAAATTTAAAGACCTGCCAGCTTGTACTACTATATATATGTTTATGTCATACCATACAAGATTGACAAGACGTGAGTCCCCGTAAGGGATCAAGGCAAAAGATCGATGACGTCATATAAACGAAACTAGTTTCGTTTCTCAGGCGACACCTCCCTTCTTGCCGGGATGCCAGAAACGTAATCCTGAAATATTGAACATTTGTCTGGGTTCTATGATATTTTACAAGGAATTAAACTAGACAATTGGCATAATAAGTTACCCCTATAATGAAGTAACGCTATGGAAAGTAAATAAGTTCCGGCATTTCCACAAAAGTGAAGACCTATTACTTTTAGTACACTTTCTAACCTAAATTATATAACAAAAAACATTTAAAAAATACCTTGATAACTAATTGAACTACAATTTTGAACTTCTTGATCTGCCATTGTGTAGATATAACTAGTGTCTTGAAAAGGGGGATTCTAAAACAAAATATGTTATAACGTACGAGTATACCTATATTTATAGTGGATGGCTGCTTTGAGATTTACCGTTTTAGGTCTCCGCTTTTTAGATTTCCATGGCTAAAAAACGGGGTCCCAAAACAACCTTCCCTATCAGGTGCGTATCCACGATTTGGCGATTGGTTGTACGTCTTGCAATACTAGAGAGATTGCGATTTCCAAACTTACGTATCGAGCGTACGTGGAATCTATTCAAAATCACTCTCCTGTGACGATATTTTGAATATATTCCACGTACGTTCGATGATACGTTTGGAAATCGCAATCTCTCTAGTATCGTTCAAACCATGAGGCAGGTCCTGCTGACAGGACCGGGAATATTTAGCAGACGTTCTTTAGTGGCATTTTTGTCTATTTTGGCCACAATCAAAAGCTATAAATTTCAGCCCGGAATATCAGACCTTTTTTTTCAAATTTATATATTCATTAGTTTGATACTAAATTAGTTTTAGAGGCGACATACGAATACAATGTATGAATACTAGTGTCATTATATCGGAGCACGTTGAAAATTTCTATAAAATATAATAGTAATTTGTACAAAGGTTAAGGTCATATGTATAATGAACAGATCGTGTGAGATATATCTCGCGATCTGAAGGGGTCATTGTGTCCCCAGACTGGATAACAATATAATGAACATATTTCGTGTTATTGTTCCTAAAACCAATGACCGTGAAGGACAAATGAATACGGACAAAAGGTTGCAGTATTTTGAAGGTCAATTTTTAAGACTTAGTAAACAGCAAATTGGGAAAGCAAACCATCGGTGTTTGGAAGATGGTTCAGCAGATATTAAGAGGCTGTGCAATAATTATGAGCCCCTGGGGAGGGAAAACTTTCCAAATTAGGTATGGAACCATAAAAACATGTGAAATCAGCGCAGAAAACACTCAATATTTCAGGGTTACAAAAATAAAAAATATGTGACATGATCTGGTCCATGGAGACCAAAGGAGGCATTGAGTTACTCTAAGCATACTGCAGTTACTGTCCGTTTTCCTATACACAATACATAGTGCTTTCACCATTGAGCTGTGACCTGTACAAATCGTGCCATGTTAGAAGAATAGGCATTTGTCTAGTTAACGTCAATGTGTGAAAAATAACCGGCCAATATTAAAAGTACTCTCAAAAACTTCTAGCAAATATATTCCTCTAACATGACCTAAAATTACAGCTAGGTTAGATGCTCAGAAATATTCGTACTTTGGTAAAATAGTGAGTGAGGGCAAGACATAGCTAGCCAACGTCCCGTGTTAATTGAATGGAGATTTGACCGAAAATTTTGGTAAACGGACCGCTCACTTCTGACGAATGCCACACGAAAACGGTACAAGCTACATTTAAAGTACTCTCTGTTCGATCATCATGATGAGTTTCTTACATAGTATGCCGAAATTGGGTACTGTAGGTGGTTGACAAAGGTCCTGCTGACAGGACCGGGAATATTTAGCAGACGTTCTTTAGTGGCATTTTTGTCTATTTTGGCCACAATCAAAAGCTATAAATTTCAGCCCGGAATATCAGACCTTTTTTTCAAATTTATATATTCATTAGTTTGATACTAAATTAGTTTTAGAGGCGACATACGAATACAATGTATGAATACTAGTGTCATTATATCGGAGCACGTTGAAAATTTCTATAAAATATAATAGTAATTTGTACAAAGGTTAAGGTCATATGTATAATGAACAGATCGTGTGAGATATATCTCGCGATCTGAAGGGGTCATTGTGTCCCCAGACTGGATAACAATATAATGAACATATTTCGTGTTATTGTTCCTAAAACCAATGACCGTGAAGGACAAATGAATACGGACAAAAGGTTGCAGTATTTTGAAGGTCAATTTTTAAGACTTAGTAAACAGCAAATTGGGAAAGCAAACCATCGGTGTTTGGAAGATGGTTCAGCAGATATTAAGAGGCTGTGCAATAATTATGAGCCCCTGGGGAGGGAAAACTTTCCAAATTAGGTATGGAACCATAAAAACATGTGAAATCAGCGCAGAAAACACTCAATATTTCAGGGTTACAAAAATAAAAAATATGTGACATGATCTGGTCCATGGAGACCAAAGGAGGCATTGAGTTACTCTAAGCATACTGCAGTTACTGTCCGTTTTCCTATACACAATACATAGTGCTTTCACCATTGAGCTGTGACCTGTACAAATCGTGCCATGTTAGAAGAATACGCATTTGTCTAGTTAACGTCAATGTGTGAAAAATAACCGGCCAATATTAAAAGTACTCTCAAAAACTTCTAGCAAATATATTCCTCTAACATGACCTAAAATTACAGCTAGGTTAGATGCTCAGAAATATTCGTACTTTGGTAAAATAGTGAGTGAGGGCAAGACATAGCTAGCCAACGTCCCGTGTTAATTGAATGGAGATTTGACCGAAAATTTGGTAAACGGACCGCTCACTTCTGACGAATGCCACACGAAAACGGTACAAGCTACATTTAAAGTACTCTCTGTTCGATCATCATGATGAGTTTCTTACATAGTATGCCGAAATTGGGTACTGTAGGTGGTTGACAAAGGGTCGTACTTCGCTGATGAGTAAGTGACAGTGAACATGAAATTCAGCGCCCATAACCCTAGTTAGTAGCTAGTTAGTGGAGGCCGTCACGGGACTGATTATTGATTATTGAAGTGCCTTATTAATAGATACGCACGATTTAGGGCAAGAAAAAAACCGGGACACTTTTGGAGACATCATCATCATCATCATCATCATCATCATCATCATCATCATCATCATCATCATCATCATCATTATCATCATCACTTTCTACATTTTTCTAAACAACATACTGTTTTAATAAGATTTTTTTCTTAAAATGCATTTAACTATAATTATTGTTTAGAGCGTGGTGAAATAAAACATCACGATTTTCATCACAAACAACAAATATAATGCATAAGAAATCGTTTGTTTTAGAGCGTGATGATGAAATAAAACATCACGGTTTTCATCACGAAACAAAGTAATACATAAGAAATCAATTTTTCGTGAGTGATGAAATAAAACATGATTTTCATCACGAAACAAAGTAATACATAAGAAATCGTTTGTTTTAGAGCGTGATGAAATAAAACATCACGATTTTCATCACAAAACAAAGTAATAGGTCTACAAAAGAAATACTTTTTTCGAGAGTGATTAAATAAAACATCACGATTTTCATCACGGAACAAAGTAATACATAAGACATCGTTTGTTTGATTGCAATCAACCGCGACAGTTCGTCTCACACACATAACAATGCACTGCGATCAAATAGGTTGATGACAACATTTGATTGAATGGACTGCACTGCGACATGATTACGGTGCACCGGTTCAAATCCTTTGTTTGGAGCCAATCAATAATTTCACGTACAGCCTCTATGCAAATTAGAGTTTACACACGCTGCAGCTGGGGTAATCGACCGAAGCTGGTTGTCGTTAATGCATGAGCTTATTTGCTTTACTGAATCGATTTACTGGATTAATATCCTGTTAACTGGGTTTAATGCCACAAAGGTCGAATCGGGCTTGCCATGGACCATAAGTGCATCATGGCCTAATGATTACCCGAAACAAACATTAGGCTATCATATACTGAAAACACCAAAGGTCTAGCATACTTGGTTGATGGTTCTAAAGTTATGAAGTTTTGTGATGCCTATTTTCTTATGTATTTTATTGCTTTTTGACCCTATAATATGTTTGCCTTTATCTGAATTTCAAATTTGCCGCCTTTGGCCTCCATGGACCAGATCGTGTCACATATAATAATGCTTTGATACAGAATATTACTTTTGTATTTAAAGTCCCATCACTCAGTGAATTTGCTCATCCAGAGGATCGTAAAAAATCATCAAAATTCAGATTTTAAACCTTTGTAAGTGTCACTCATAGATGTGCTAACACAACCTGCTAGTGGTTACGTGTTATGAAAGACTAGAAGACATTTTACATGGATCTGTAATTTCTCAGAGAAAGTAGCCACATGAATTTGAATGGGTATTTACAACTTTGTCAATACACCTGTTTTCCTTGTTTTGTCCCAATTTTTATCATACCACTGATGACAAGTTTAATTATTGCAGTTATCCTTTACTATTAGACAATCTATACACGATTTTGATTTTTTACACTCTCGCTGGAATCACAGAATGGGCTTTTAATATTTATGTACAGTGATTCTTGCAAATTTGTGCAATATTATTTGTTTTCATTTATATTTTCAGTAAATAAGTCCTGATGTTAAATTTTTACGTATTGGTGTCAATTTAATTATTTATTTTGATAATTTCTACAGGAGGGCATGACAAAGGCATGCTACTATGTGCAAAGGTTATGGGGTGGGTGGTGTGTTTCAACAAACGCTTTAAACAAACAAACATGATTTTGTAGATGATAATTAAACCTCAAAAATCACTGATTGTGCCAATAAATGTTGCTAATTGAAGTTATTTTTTTAAACTTCTATAATGATGGACTAATTTTAAGTATATGCTCAGGCCATCAACGAAAGCTAGATATCTTCGAAATAAGATATATAATACTGAAAATACTGAATACTGAATAATGAAATCTCCCCTCATCCCTTGCCAAAAATAATGTGATGCTAAACTCACATTACCATTGTTCTAATGGATAACAAACTGTAAAAATAATTGGGTATATGAATGTTTTTATATACTGCTAAATGAAGCAGATTTCAGGGTTATATATTATATGTGGTACATAAAACAAAGTAAAAGAATCTTAGGTGTATTAATGGAAAAAGTCCTTTGATCAAGGTCACTACACATGCTACAGATGCGTTACTTAAATTCTACTGCCTTTTTGGAAAAAAGGCTGCGATTAATGAAACCAAATATCATACCAGACTTAACACTGCTTAAGTACAAAACTATACTGATCACCTGGGTATGAATTGGTAAGTTTGTACACTTGTATGATTCAGAAAAAGGTAGAGAAAGGCTGAACAGTATATGAACAAGTTATATTGCTCAAAATCAAGTATTGTTAAAAAATCACCCATGCATGTTCCGTGTCCTGGAACTAAATAACTTTACACTTTCACTGGGATCACTGAATGGGACTTTAATAGAAACTGGCAAGTTAAAGCTTAACTTGAGCTGAGCCGATAGCTGCACACACACCAGCTACGAGTCAATTCTGTCAAAAAAGCAGGGCAAGTCTTGAAAAGACTGCTTACGCAATATGTACTGTCATGACTGTCTTTTGTTCTATTTTGCTCCGTTTTCGACGTATGGAGCTGTAGCTGAAATGCAGTAAGAAAATGTCAGATTATAATATAACCTGTAAGTGTAATTTCAGATAAGAGTATTTCGAGCTTACATACGATACGCGTATACAAGGTATGCGTAAATTTAAGCTTGTAAACATAACAAAAATCACAATGATGAATCAATTGTTAAGTTTTTTGCACTCACTTTTAGGGCTCCGGGAATGATGCGGTAATAACCCAAGAAGTGATGTAGCCTCATCGTCATTTATAACACCTCTACGACCGGCATTAGTTTCTGAAGACATTGGTTTTGTGAATAATCGATCCGCAAGCATTCGCAATTTTGCTGCCTTGTTTTGATTTTAACTTGTACCCGGAAGTAATCACATGTCTTTCCCGAACTAGATATGGTTGAGTTGGTAGCTTCAACCAGGCCGGCGGTACTCTGTACAAACTGCATATACCGATTCTGAGGACAAGAACTGTGTAACAGTCTTCAAAGCAGGGGATCGCGACTGTTACAGTCGCAATCCCCTGCTTTGTAAGCAGCGGTCAGGTCACGGGCTGTGCACCATCCTCTTCGTAATAAAGGTCTGGTAATCGCATTAACATTTGGGCATAATATAGGCATAATTAATGAATATGCATTGTCTCTTCTCAATACGCAAGCTAACGACTATCATATCCTTTCAACACATATATTCAAGTGCAGGGAAAAAATATGGCTTCTTTAGAATAAAAAAATTACGGGAGATATTCATCATTTTCTACGCCTGTATCCAAAGATTTATCGTCTGAATATCAAATCGTGCATAGCACATTCACGTGTATCGATCCCGTGTATTCATGTTAGTGTCTCTGCTGTACAATGTAATTATTAACCAGGCGATGTAGGTTTTTCGACGCTACTAAGCGAATCCCAAAAGACCTTTTGATCGCTACGAAGCGAGATAAAATGTGACAACGGGGTGATACACGGGGCTGTATATCCCACTCCCCTGCATGCATGTACATGTATACTTAATATAAAATTATTCTTCCAGTTGGTCAAACAAATCCACAAAACTTAATCAAAAACGGGAACTTACATATTTTATTAAAACGAGGTTTCGTTCGATACCATCAAACATCATCATGTGACTTATTTAAGTTTTCTCTTTACCAAACAAGCAAAAACTATACATTTCACTCTCCCACTGTGAAACAAGCAATGAACAAATTGATTGCTGTCACTGCATAATATTTACCTGTTATGAACCAGTAAATTTCTGCAATTAAATTTTACAAAATTAATATTAAATCAACTATCTAGTATTACCTAAAACTATTAATTTGCAAGCACTTTAACAACGGTGTCACAAATTGTAGGTATTTAAATGTATTTTAAGTTTCAAAGATATATCCTTTGCTAAAGGTCCTGCTAAACAAACATACAAATGTAAATGTGTATTTTTCTTCAAACAATAAATGATCAAATATTTTGTAAGTCATCTCAATTATCATATACCGGAACACATGTAGTAGTTCGTTATTAAGCCCTGGCAATTAATTGCCTAACATTGTAATCACCTACCAATTTATAATATAACCAAAAATTACCACCCGTTTCCCACATTAAGAAAAATGTAATAAAAGTTCAATTAAGACACGGGGTTCTTTGTATTCCCCCTTACATTTCCATATCATTTATTTATTTATTTATTTATTTATTTATTTATTTATTTTCCTTTTTCATCTTCCCCATTTTCTCCAGTGACCATCCTGGCTGCGCATACACAATGTTCTGAACAAAACATCACATACAAACACGACCATACATTGTTTTACCTTCTACCATACCATCACCCAACAACCTTACCCACGAACCGCGTATGTCAAAAACCGCGCACCCCGAGAACCGCTCTACTTATTCATTTGTTAGGTGGGTTGAGACCGTGGCACGACGTATAAATACAAACAAGTTGTTATTTCTTCGCAAATAGGCCTACTCAGAAGAGTGACTGACATTGGAAGAAAAAGGAGAAAAGGGGGTAGGAGAGAAAAAAGAAGAGAAAAGGGAAAAGATAAAATAAAAGGTAACATTGCACGTAATTGAACATACCCAGGTCAATAGTAAGCCTATAAGTAAGTAGTGATGTAGGTGCCCGTTGAGGCCCCATTTTTCGCGTGGTGCCGCGGTGCTTGTGGTGTCTGTATGACGTCACCACACTCAAGGCCATTTTGAACTTGGAATTTCCCAGATTACACAATAACCAACCTTATGAGTCAGTGTTATTTTTAGAATCACGATCTTATCTTGGAATTTCCCGATGTTTCGTTGTTCTGGCTCAGAATGAGGTAGGCCTAAAACATGTAGCGCATCATGACCTATAAACTACGGGGTGAGTCACACAGGGGTATATCTATTGACCCTTATGGAGCCCGCCCTCTAGACTCGACACGCATGAAACAAAGTACTATACGACTCGCAAATGTATTTTTCGGTTATATTTTATTCAGTATTACCAAGCAACTTGTTTAGAATGATAAAACACTTTGTTTACATATATAATACATACATATATTACAAAATATTTAAGGCAAGGATAACACAGATTTGTTGTTTGATATAAAGTCTCTATATGTCTTTCTATTTGTCGCTGTCTCCGCTCGTATCGTCCATATTTTCCTCCTCATCCTCATCATCATCATACTGGAATAGACCATCGAATTTGGCTCGATACTTAGCCAGCACTCTTTTGATAGATTTGTTAATATCCACGCCTTTGGCCCTTTTGTTTTCAAGTTCATCCGTGATTTCTTGATACAAGTCATCATCTTTCAAATGTGCAAAACTCCACAAAAATGTGGTAAAATGGTTGAAAAAGATACGTTTAACAGCCCACAGGATCTTCGTGTAGGCCTTTTCCTTAGCCTGCTCTTGGTCCAAGCCCTCGGCAATGTACTTTTCATATTTTTCAGCTCTCATTTCTTCAGTGGCTTCCATGGCTTGTGCGTACCATTCTCGATAGGTAGCGTTGTCTTCCAGTTCATCGCTTGTCTCTTCATCCGATGACTCCGCCTCAGATTCAGAATCATTTACTTCAGAATCTTCGGATTCGGGGTTGTCATTTACTCGTGAATCATCCGAGTCCATATCATCTACTTCTGAATCGCCTTCCTCCTGTTCAGAATCTTCTTCAGGATGTACATTTTTCTCATGTCGTTTTAGATCATAATTGCGAGTGAACCCTCTGTCACACAAGGAACACTGGTGAGGTTTAGCAGCAAGAACATTCATGTTGACTCGTTGAAGGATTGTGTACAAATGACGAGAAAATTGACTGACATTAGTATAAATTGATTCAAGCGATGCTAAAACGCATTTTGACGCACTATTAACGCTGCACGACACTTTTGGACGCACTATCGACGCGGCGTAACGCTTTTTGACGCACTCTTAATGCTGGACAACGCTTTTGAATGCGTTATTAAGTGCGCAACGCTCTTTGACGCACTATCGACGCTGCGTAACGCATTTGAGACGCACTGTGTACGCGGCGTAACGCATTTGAGATGCAAACGACGCATTTAACAAATCTTCTACGACTATCGAAATTTTTAAAACTATGTATTTTCAGGGTAGATAACGACCCTGCGTAACTCATTTCAACGCATTATCGGTAATATCGACGCAGCGTAAAACCATTGTTGAATCAGTCCATGATGTATTTCCTCTGTTTATAATTTTTTTTAAATCCAAATACTTAACACATGTATAGTCACAGTACTATTCAATTCAGCAAAAATGTATTGTTTTAGAAAGTATATGTTTAATTAGGTTTAATTTATAAGAAGAGTGATATACAAAGAAGAGTATTTCTTACTGATTCCCTCAATATCAATTAATTTTGTTTATCAAGTTAATTAATCAAATCATTTATTGTCTTCAGTCTTCAGTGTTTCACAACTAGTTTCTGTTTGTCATCGTTCAATGAACACAGCTGTAGAAATTTACTGTAACTGGCTGAAATTAGTGACCTCCAAAGCCCATGCTTGTCTGGACATGTTTTGGTCAATCTTGCATAATAATAATGACCAAGTTATTTTTAGCCTAATATGATGATTGATATACTTATTTGGGGAATCCCAAATCTGATTCAACTGACCAAAGGTCACTCTATTGTAAATTTTGTTCATTAACCATGGTTGGTTAAACATAGATAATATTTGCACAAAAGATTTGGTTGTATAACTTGCCGCTAGTGACCTCCAAATAGTACATGTTTATACTTTTATGTGTCAGGGCATGTCAAAACATGTTTGGCAGATATTGCGTAAGAGTTATTTTTAGCATTGTGGGGAATCCCGATTTCTGTTTAACTTATAAAAGCAGAGCAAACCTGTTTTATGTTCATTAGAAAAAGCACCACACTCCTGGAAAGTTCTCTCTACTAGTTTCCTGTAGTTTTGGTAACATCTCAGTATAACCTAGGCACCCGATTCACCATGGCTAAAACCTACCAATGTCAAACATGTCAACGGGAATTCAACTGTGTGTCATCTCTTAGAAGACACGAAAGATGCGTTCATGGACTGAATCAACTTCTGTATATTTGCCCTGAGTGTGGGCAGAATTTTAAAAGACCGGACACTCTACAACGACATCAAAAGCTTCACCGAGTTGAACGAAATGTAAAGACGACAGCTATCCAGTCTACAGCTGAGCCTGAGGAAACAAGTACCAAGCGCCAACATGATAATGACACCTTACCTGTTCCAAAGAGAAGTAAATTAGAAAACCATGCAGAAAACAAGGACGACATTCTTCTAAAACACATAGATGATCCGCAACTGCTGCAAATCTACAAAACCAACTGGAGACAAATTAAAACCTACATCAAAAAAGGGAAAATATTGACCAAATACAACTGCTACCTCCCCAATTTGAGTACTGATTCGATGGTGAAGTGTGCGGAAGAAGTCTTTGAACAGCAAAGGAATGCTTTCAAAATGAATATTTCTTTCGGTTTCATTTTGCGGAACAATGAGACCAACGAGCTGCGATTTTATTATTCCTCTGGAAACACCAAGCTATTTCCTGCTCCTCATCTGATCACTGACCGTCACAGCTTTGAAGCATTCATCACGACCTTAAAACAGAACAATCCTCTGGATTATGCTAGAGAAAATCGGCCAAACAGGTAAGATATCTTAATTTGTGTTTTTGCTTAGCAAACAATCTCTCTCTCTCTCTCTCCCTTTATCTCTATCTCTCTCTCTCTCTCTCTCTAAGCCTATTGACACTTGATAACAATTCCAAATCCTTCCATAATAAAAGGTTGTGTGACCTGAATGCGGGTCTGAATGTTTATATTAAAGTGATATGCAACATAATAAAATGTTTCGAGTAATAAATTATTACTAATTCATGTATCTTTTTTTTTTCGACAGCAAATGGATCGTTGAAGAAATTACCAACATCACGTTTTTTGTCTACAAAATCCGAGACCACCCTATCGGCGCCCATTGTAGCTTACCAGAGTTCATCACACAAAACAAAAATGTCATATCTCTCATCATCAATAAACATAATGGAAAACCATACAAGGATAACCTATGTTTTTTCCGATGTCTTGCTCTTCATTCTGGAGAACAAACAAGATCTTTGGAAAAGACAACAAAGTCACTTTACCATGATTTCACCAATCAACCTATCAAGAAGTTCAAGGGAGTGGCACTTGATCAGCTTCCCGGGATTGAAGATCGCTTCGAAGTTAACATTACTGTTTACGAGCTTACGGAACAAGAGAATGAACAAAAGACAAACACCGAGGATGGTGAACCTGAAGACACCGTGGAAGCCCCCGAAAAGAAAGTTGTATCTCGTTTGATTCGCCGAAGCCTTGAAAAGTATTCAGCCACCATGCACCTAAATTTGTACAGCAGCGGCAGCCAACGCCATTTCAGCTACATCACCGATATTGAAAGATATTGTAGAAGCTACAGCTGCAGAAAATGTCGGAAACTGTGGAAGACTGCCAAACAGCTTCATCGTCACGAAGTGATCTGTGAATATGAAGGTATGATCGTTATTACACTACAATGAACACATAATTTAGGCCCTACTGTAAATAGTGTTTAATTGTGTAGAAGCAGACTTTGAACAATCACTGACCAAACATTCTATACATAAGTAAGAATGAAATTGTGCATTTTAAAACTCTTAAAAACAAATAACAATGGTGCAAATCGCTGGAATCATTAAGGTCAATATCGGCTTAATGAAGAAAACATTAAGCCTGTGTTTCTATACTCTAACCAAAATCAGTATTAGGTCATAATAATTTCAAATTTATATTTTGATAACACTTTATTACACATACTAAATAATCACTCTCTCTATATTTTATTTCATTACAGGTACCGTGGATGTGTTTCCGCGTGGCATCTACGTGAGTCCACCAACCGTGCTGGATCAGATTAGAGAAGAAGGCATCGAAGTACCTTCAGACTGGGACTACTTTCCATATTTTGCAACATTCGATTTTGAATGTTACATGGTCAAATCCTCGGCAGAATCAGGTGGAGAAAAGTTAACCTGGACATGCGATCATATCCCATTGAGCGTGAGTGTTTGTAGCAATGTACCAGGTTATACCGAACCCACCTGTTTTGTTAGCCGAGGAAATCCGAATGAAATTGTTCAAACTATGGTCAAGTATCTGGTAGAGATAAGTTTTATTAGTTATGAAAAGTTGCAAGATACTTTTGGTAGTATTTTCGTTCAATTGGACGAACAAATTCAAAAGTTACATGGAGAGGAAAAATGCAAGGCAAAGCTAAATTATTTAGGCAACTTGCGCTCCAAATTAGAGGCTCATTTACACCAATTGCCGGTAATGGGCTTCAACAGTGGTAAATATGACATTAATCTTGTCAAACGATATCTACTTCCATATCTAGTAGAAAATGAACCAGTGAACCATCTGGTTAAGAGAAACAACAACTATATGTCTATCGTCACAGATCATGTCAAGTTTTTGGATGTTACTAATTTTCTTGCCCCAGGATTTAGCTTAGACCAATTTATTCGCGCCTATGATTGTTCGCTGCAAAAAGGTCTCTTTCCCTATGAGTGGATTCACCTGGACAATCTTGATCATACCTCTCTACCACCGAGAGAGGCGTTTGATAGTAAGTTAAAGGGAACCTCTATCACCGAGGATGAGTACCAAGCTTGTCAAGAGGTGTGGGATCGTGAAGGGATGCAAACCATGAGGGATTATTTGATTTGGTACAACAATCGAGATGTACAACCTTTTGTTGAAGCCGTAGAAAAAATGGCTGATACATACCGTGAAAAAGAGATAGATTTGTTCAAAGACGGTATCTCTGTACCAGGGTTAACAATGAAGTATCTCTTTAAGATCAGTCCTCGGGCCAATTTTGCCCTATTCGGTAACAAGGACCAAGATCTGTACCACACTTTCAGGAATAATCTTGTGGGGGTCCATCGATAGTCTTCACCAGATACCACGAAACCGGCAAGACGCAAATACGTGGTGGTAAGGGTGTCCAAAAGATCGTGGGATACGACGCTAACGCCCTGTACCTTAGCGCTCTTAAACAAGATATGCCCACGGGATATCCGACACGTAGGAAAGAGACCACAGGTTTTAAGAAGGAACCCAAACCTTTCTCAGTTGTTGCCCAAGAATGGCTAGAATGGGAAGCCCATCGGCGAGGTATTTCCATCCGACATGAAGGGAATAATAGTGAGAAAAGGATAGGCCCTAGAATGCTACCTGTTGATGGCTTTTCAGCCAAAACTAACAGGGTGTTTGAAATGCAAGGATGTTGGTATCATGGTCATCCCTGTAAAATGAACCCTCGTCACGGAGAAGAGACCATGCAAAAAAGGTACCAAAAGACCTTGGAGAAACGAGAATACATAGAAAAGTTGGGTTACGTTTATGAAGAAATGTGGGAATGTGAATTTAATCGTTTGAAAAAGGATAGTGAAGAACTACGACAATTTCTACAAAGTAGAAAACGTCCTTTAGACTCCAAAGTTCAACTGAGCATGAACAAAATCATTGATGCCATCAAATCAGGTCAATTATTTGGTTGTGTTGAGTGTGATGTTTGGGTTCCAGACCATTTGAAGTCCTGCTTTTCAGAGATGCCCCCAATTTTTAAAAATACTGAAATTTCACGCCAAGATATTGGGCCTTTTATGCAAAGTTATGCCGAAGAGCATGGTATTATGAACAAACCTAGGAAAAGTCTAATTGGTAGTATGTTCGGGGAAAAGATGCTATTTGCTACACCTGTTCTGCAGTGGTACCTTAGTGAAGGATTAGAGATAACCCGAGTGTACGAAGTAGCCGAATATACACCAGTTGCTTGCTTCTCGCTATTTGTCGATAATGTGTCGGATGCTCGACGAGTTGGTGATAGTGATCCCTCCAAGGCTATCATTGCCGATACTATGAAGCTGATGGGTAATTCCTCTTATGGTAAGACCATCACCAATAAGTACAGGCATCGAAATATCAAAATTACGGATAGTACGAAGGCCAGTAACCTTGTCAACGAACCCCTCTTTCGTGATTTAAATGACATCTCTGACAATTGTTACGAGGTAGAAATGGCCAAGGCCAAGATCAAACACGACCTTCCTATTCAGATTGGCTTTTTTGTCTATCAACATGCAAAGCTCAGAATGCTTCAATTTTATTACAATTTTCTCGATTTTTATCTAGACAGGTCTGATTTTGAGTACGTACAAATGGATACAGATTCGGCTTACTTTGCCATATCTGGCGACAGCATCGAAAGTTTGGTTAAACCAGAACTGAGAGAACAATTTGAGAGAGAAAAACACAAGTGGTTGCCACGTACTGATACTGTAGAACACGCTAGATATGACAAACGTACCCCTGGTCTTTTCAAACTGGAGTGGGAAGGGGAGGGGATTGTTGCACTCTGTAGCAAGACATGGTATGGGTTTGGTTCAAAAGACAAATTTAGCAGTAAGGGGGCCAACAAGAAAAACAATATCATCAATAAAGAAAAGTATCTTCGTGTGTTGATAGAACAAAAAGCCGAGTCTGCCACAAACAGAGGGTTTCGTGTCAAAGACAACATGGTTTTAACTTGTCTGACGAGCAAGTCAAGGATGCCTTTACCTATTTTTACCCCAAACGAAAGGTTCTTGCCGATGGCATCACTACCACATACCTTGACATATAGATTGTTTTATCTCTTGACTAGAACACTGTTTTATACATCCTGATATGGAAACTTTCATTATTTTCCAAATTCACATCTCTACCAGGTACAACAAAGAATTAATTATTTATCATTCCAATAAGATAGTCAGTCCGTTCTTCATAAATGTTACCAACATAGTGACAAATAATGTATTATTAAGTGTTTATTTATGTTATGTTTATCTATCAAGCGGTTATTAAATATTTTGTTGTTGTTGTAAATATATATACCATTTCAGTTACTCCAATTTCTCGGTACAAGTAAACCCATAACCGTGTATATGCTGAATAAATTCAAATAAACTAAGGACATACCCTGTTCATCAACTACGCCTATATATAATACCTGATTTGACTGAATAAAATATAACCGAAAAATACATTTGCGAGTCGTATAGTACTTTGTTTCATGCGTGTCGAGTCTAGAGGGCGGGCTCCATAAGGGTCAATAGATATATTACTCACCCCGTAGTTTATAGGTCATGATGCGCTACATGTTTTAGGCCTACCTCATTCTGAGCCAGAACAACGAAACATCGGGAAATTCCCAGATAAGATCGTGATTCTAAAAATAACACTGACTCATAAGGTTGGTTATTGTGTAATCTGGGAAATTCCAAGTTCAAAATGGCCTTGAGTGTGGTGACGTCATACAGACACCACAAGCACCGCGGCACCACGCGAAAAATGGGGCCTCAACGGGCACCTACATCACTACTTAAGTAGGCTGTGAATATTTTAGGCAGTGCTTGAAGGTGGGTCCTCGGACCAAAAAACACGTGACATTTATGGCCGCTCATTATTTACATTATCAAATTCTCTCTGTCCCCGAATTTTCAAATAGGATCGACGCCCCTGCTGGCGTCACATGGGATGCATTCGTCGATTATTTGCCGGACATTGAAGGACCGGACATGAGACGTCTGCAGGATTATTTCTAAAGTTAGCTAGTCTGGTCCAAAACTTTGCTAGTACCCTCCCGAGTACCCTATCCTAACCATAACCATAGCAAACCCTTTCTTCGTTTGTAGGATTTTGCGAACATTTGCTTCAGACTAGCAAACCTTTACTTTGGACTAGCAAACCTTATTATCAGAAAGGAACCTTGGACCTAGCGAACAGTTCCTACCTGTGTTAGAGAAGAGAAATGCTGCATTATGTACGTGCCTAATTATAAGATTTTACGAAATTGTGTTTTTGTTTCCTATTGTGTGTGGGTTTTAATGAATGAAGCCATGATCTTACATCCTTATCTGCGTTGGTAAAGGATGCAGACATGTCAGATGCATTGTCAGCTGCCTTGGATCTTTAGTTAACTTAAAATGTTACCGCTTGAACCTTTATGAATGAACCAATTACTTTATGAAGTGCATATCATTCCTTTCTTTTGAAGCATTTATAATAATGATGTGGAGATTAGTTAGCTACGCCCTCCACAGAGCGAGCATGTGTACCTTCTCAGCGTAAAGCGGTGGTGGTTTTGCATGTATCGTACCGATTTTGAGTGCAGTGTTTTACTACACCCGCATACCCGCCTCACCGTCGTGAATCGATGAAGCACAGTGTCATACAAGTTCTAAAATTGGTGTATTTTCGCTTTTACATATTTCTTTTTATCTGACAGCACTAGGGAATAGAATATACTCTTATCGTTAGCCAACAATGCTTCTGGTGTATCATTTTCGACGATTTCTCCCGACTGAAGAACAAAGATGATGTCCGAATCCATGATGGTCGACACTCGATGCTGCAAGATGAGGACACAATAAAATAAATAAATTACAACAGGTGCAGAATAATAGAGCTGATTTAAATGTCATATTTTGAATATAGAATTTGGTTCCGCCAAAATGTGACTAAGATAAACATGAATTAATGTAATTATATGTAACATTTATACTTTGGCGGTGAATTTTGGCTCCAAGTATTATCATTTTCAAATTTGGAATATTCAAAGACTTAATTTGTTACAATAAACTATTTCACTCCGGACATACAGCCAAGTTTTTATCATGCATATTTTTTTAAATAATTTCAGTGGCTTTAATTGTACACTTCTTACCGCTATTGTAATGACTGTCTGTTTGGCGAATGCTGTACTTAAAGCTTTCTGAAGAATTTGCACCTGAAAGAAGTTTAAAGTAATTTACATTTTCTTATGCAAATTAATTTGTCAAAGGCACGAAAATATACACATTTAAAAAAAATGTTACCCCATATATTGTCAGTCTTAAAGGGAAATTCAGGTGGCATATATAGAGGTCACGATACCGAAGTAGCCATAGCAGATCACTGAATCGGATTAGATCATTTTGCTGTAATCATTTTGCTATACCGATCTGAAATAGACCTTTTTCCCTCTTTCCCATCATGCACTATTCCAGGGGGGTATGAGTGTCGCAAACTACATCATCTCCCCGGGGGAGTACAGAGTTAAGTTCATTACATTCTGGAATACGGACATTTCGGCTGGTGCCTTCATCACA
This sequence comes from Amphiura filiformis, assembly GCF_039555335.1. Classification (NCBI taxonomy): domain Eukaryota; kingdom Metazoa; phylum Echinodermata; class Ophiuroidea; order Amphilepidida; family Amphiuridae; genus Amphiura; species Amphiura filiformis. Next base: position 73,742,376 of record NC_092631.1, read on the forward strand.
AAAAAAAGGAATCCCCGATAATCACGATAATGGCGCCGCGATCACTAATACCTTTCGGGGCAAAAACAACATTTTTATGCCTTATGGACATGGTGTCATCAGCCAAAAAAGTTTCCTGCTATTGAAACCTAACTTTGTATACATTTTATAGACCTAATGGTAATAAACTAATGACGGGCCACGCCGTGATATTTTGTCGGTGTCCGTTTCACTTTTTTTTTCGGATCGGAAAATAAAATGTAAACACAATCTCTTACACAGATGTTCTGCATCGCTCCGTAACTGCATCACATCGATGGCCTTTACGATAATCCGCATATATGGAATCAGTATGCCCATATTAAGACAAAATAATTGCAAAGGTATGGCAAAGACCATCGGATGCACACGATCTATGAGGTTGATGAACTACGTCATACCCCCCTGGAATAGTGCATTGTGGGATAGAGGGAAAAAGGTCTATAGAGTTGAACTGGGGTCGCGGTCAAGATTTGAGGAACACGTCAGAGGTTTGGAATGTCAGGGTGGTGGAGGCCCGGGAATGGGTACCTGGAGCATGTACTGGAGTTAAGAGACAGACGGGATGGGATGCGTTGGAGAGCGTGGTGACGTTGCATGAAGTCTGGCTACTCGCGACTGGGGATGGAGTGAAATGGAAGATTGATAACGAGATCTTCCTTCTGCAGTGGAGTGAAAAGACTAGAGATAGAGGTACTGGAAGAACTTATACCCAACGGATTAAACTAGTGAGCATGAACACGCTTATATTACTTACTGTCTGATGATCAATAGACGATGTGGCTTCATCCATTATCAAGACCTGAGAATTTCGTAAGAAAGCACGAGCAAGGCAGAATAGCTGACGCTGACCAACGCTGAAGTTCTCCCCTCCTTCTGATACTCCGCTATCTGAAATTTACAACAGCCAAATTTATCATCATCATCATCATGCTCATCACCATCATTAACAACACCAACAATAACATCAGTTAACACCACCACCACCAACAACAACAAATATAATCCTTAGAATTCTTTAACTCTTTAAACCATGCCAAATCTAACAAAATCTAACAAAGCAAAATCACTGCCCATGCATGCATCCCATGTGATCGGATGACGTAGTCACCCTAAAGTCATAAATAAACACGGTTTCGTTCTCATTTGTCGTTGTTTCTTTCCTTTCCGATAGCCAAAAACCACTTGGAGAGTTAGGATCAATATATACATTTATAATACTCTAATTTCGTACTATTCATTTTTTTAATGGAATCCCTACTATTTTGACGAGATGAACTGTTCATTTTGATTCACTTTGACCGACAATCTTATTACGGTTCCGTTCTATTCTAACATACTATTCAAATTGACAAAAGAACTCAAATTCAATATTTGACACGATTACCCATTTCATTTTGACAATATTCTGTTATGTTCCCGTCAGGCAAGACAAACTATTCAAATTTGATCAGTTGTGTCATTTTTGACCAGAATCTATTCATTGTTAAAATGACAAGGATGAGAATATCAGATTCATAAAATAAACATAATTTTCACCAAGTTCGCCGTCGCAAAGAATAAAGAAACAAGTGGAAAAAGTGATCCTGCTCGGGAATCGAACCTACGACGTCAGGTTTACGAGACCCGTGCCTTGACCACTCGACCACGGGAGCTTCATGATTAAAGGCCCATTCAGTGATTTGCTCATCCAGACGATCTTAAAAATCATCAAAATTCAGATTTTGGTACCTTTATCATTGACATAGATGTGCTAACTTAGCCTGCTAGTGGTTCAGCTGAAAGCCAAGTATTTAAGACAAAAGTAAATAGATTTTGCATGAATCTGAAAATTTATACTGACAGTATATAAATTAGCTACATGTATATATTTGAATGGGGCTTCAACTTCGTCAATACTGCTGTTTTCTTTGTTTTTTGTCAAATTTTTCATTTCAAAAATACCAAATGACAGTTTGAATGACTTATCCTTCACTTTTAATCAATTTATAAACAATTTACACTTGCGCTGGGATCACTGAATGGGTCTTTAAGCTGGTTGAAATTCGAACCCGTATGAGGCACATGAGGTTCTGGGTTCGATTCCAGGGTGGGATCACTTTTCTTTTCTATGTTATTTTGAAGAGTTATCCAATTCATTTTGAAGAGAAATCTATCATATCCCCATCGGAATAGTTTCCCATGTCAAATTGGACAAGTTTCTATTAAAAATGTGTAGATCTCGTTTTCGCGGGTATGATAAAATTTGATCTGCATCCTGAGACTCCATTTTGATAATTGGACACTCGATATTGTGGTACGGTTACAGAGCCATACAGACTTGCCTAGACCTTTCCTCATGTCTCCGACAACATTTTTCAACTGTGCAATATCCAAAGCTTGCCATAATTCGCCGTCAGATTTAGTGCCTTCTGGATCCAAGTTGAATCTGTAACATCACAGGAGAGAATAGTACATACAAACATATTTCCACACATTTCCTATCTCCAGTTTTCTTTCTTTCTAACATTGATTATAGAATGTATCACATCAATAATAACTTTCTATCCTCCATCTTTACATTCGGAAAAACAAACCCGTGTAAGAACAAGTGGGTACATTTATATTTTAATAGATAGAATATCATATTCGGCACATTTTGAAACCTCTTTGGAACTGATGCAAGCTGTAGAGATCGTAGCAGATCAAAAGAGGTGTCAAATATCTATAGCAAGATATTGCATCTATTCATTGTTTAGTTTCAATCAATCAATTTAAGAGTTCACTAAAAGCTTATCATTTCAACATTTGACTGTGTATTTTGTGCATATTTATTATTATGTGTATAGTTTAAGTGTGTAGTTTAAGATTATGTTCAGCGCATTTATGGGGTCATTTGGCGGAATGCACTTAATACGTATGTCATTACTTCACCCGTTGTATTTGCCTTGTCTCGTGATTTGTTTGGATTGCCACGTTTGTTGGCAGTTAGATCAATCCCTCAGTCCACCGAGATCTACATGTTGATTTATACATTTTGGGCATGAAAGTTACCGTGAGTTTTCTTTAAAAAGTTTACTTCAAAATAGTCGTAATTAGTCGACTAGTCGATAGTCGTACAGACGTCGACGCACACATTGTGCCGACTTTGAAGGCACGCATACCTGCAGCAGAGACGCAGCACTACGTACTGTTAACGCGCTGTATAAGCGCGCGTTGTCACTTTGTACTTTTTTGAATATTTGGTGCCAACTAGTCAATTACACGGTTGTTTGATGTATATAGAATTGGGTTCATTATTAACTAAATGCAAACTATAGATGGCGATATTTATCTTAAATCATATTTCTTAATTTGCAAGGGGTAGGTGATCAATACTGCCTTTAAAACAGATGGAATAGGTGAACAAGCAGCAAAGAAATTTTATAAGCATATTTCATCAAAAAATAAAAGAAATTTATTGTTCGTATTAAAAGCTAGTCTCCACGGCAGCCAGTTTGGTTCCGCACCCTCCACATAAACAGTCTGCCAATGATAACGAACGAGTTCTTTTTGATTGGCTAACGGTTTTCTAACGACGTCATCCAGCTTGACGTCAAACAAAGCTTTCAATTGGTCGATCGGCTAGACGGCTACTTTATTATTCACGAGCAATTTTGACCCGCCATCTCGCCAGCTGACTGAGGTCAATCAAGTTCCCGTATGTACAGCTCTACAGCTACATACGTGTAGCCAATCAGAAACGGCGTTATAAGTGGCCATTGGCAGACTGTTTGTGTGGAGGGAGCGTAACCAAACTGGCTGCGGAGGAGACTAATTAAAAGCTTAAAAGAGTAATTTTCAGTAATTAAATAGCGCCACCAATTTTGTCATAAATAGATACATGTTATATCCAAAAAGCTTTACAAAATGCTGCAAAAGTGAATAATTTGGTATCTAGGGGAAATGTAAAGTTGAAAATGACTCAAAAGCATCTGTATACATTAGCATTATATCGCTTTTAACTGTTTAAGCCTAAAATTGGGTTGTACATGATCATGATGCTATTTTGTTTGAAAAACTAATAAATGATCACATCAAACAGCCGTGATTACTAAATTACTCGTGCAACCCTAGTCCTCAAGCTGCTTTATGCCTAAGGAGTAATTTCCGGGTGTGGCCGAATGGAAGTTTGAGTTGTGCATGTTTTTTTCTCCATACATTTTGCCAACCCAAAAAACTCTCTTTGGAATAGAAAAAAAGAATGAGAGTGAGACACAGCCAATATCCGACTGCAAAGGTAAATAAAGTAAATGCTTTTGTATGCAAAGACTAAAAGAGACGAACCTGATAGTCCCACTGAACAATACAGGGTCCTGTGGTATGATAGCCAGACGTTTGCGTAAGGTAGTCAGTGGGATGGTTCCAATATCTTCATCATCGATCAGTATGCGACCTACAACATTACATCGAATTTGATCAATTTCAATTCTAGATACGAGTTTTACCGGATTATGGTATAATTACGATTTTCTTGTCTACACGACCGACATTATCTGACATCATGTGTCATTTATATGACATTGGACGCCTTTGAGTGTGATACGAGATTATACGGCATGAGTCATTAAAAATACCGACCGAGTCGAAGGCGAGTGCGGTTTATTCTCGTATCACACGAAAATAAGCTATCCAATATTATTATTATTATTATTATTATTATTATTATTATTATTATTATTATTATTATTATTATTATTATTATATAGCCTAAAATATAAAGCTTTTTTGATGCTTTTTGAGTGCCAAAGTATCAAAATACACATGTTGGTGCCATTTGGAAACCAGTCGTTTAGTGTAATCATTTTCATCAGGTTTGCCGGCGGTACAAAACAACAAACTATGTAACTCAATCAATTACGCCAACTTTGGTCTATAGCATTTATAGTCTATTTGATTTATACATACCTCTGTAAGTGTCAATGAGTCTGAAGAAAGCCAATGCAAGAGATGTTTTGCCACTGCCGGTGCGTCCACAAATGCCGATCTAAAGAGTGCACCGTTTTCAAAAAGGTATAAATCAACGAAGAAAAAAATCAACTTTTCTACACTCAACAGTAAACCTAAACCTTTCTCCTAACGGTAAAGTGAAAGCACATAATATAAGCCAAGTTGCGGAACAATTTCAATTAAAACATTTACCAGGTTGATCGCACTACAATTTCAATGTGGGTCCCAAAAAGCAGAAATATTGGTTATATAGTTCGTGTAATGAAATGTTGAAACATGTAGCCTTACAAGGGAGACTGGGTAATGTTACTTACAGAAGTCTAAGTGCCACGACTTGGCAAGATAATTACCTCGCCATGTCGACTTTAATATTATCAGCATTATGGTAACATGTCAAGATAAACATCACGCCAAATCGACAAAAAGGTGGATGTTGATATGGTGGGGTAAACGAACATGCCAAGTCGACTTACAGTAAGGTTAGTGTTTTTGTTAATACTGAAAACATCAAGGCCGCAGGGTCGGCAGGAGTAACCTTAATGTAAAATAGTAACCTTAATGTAATTTAATAACACAGAATATATATTCTACTTTTAATATTAATGTTTTAAGCTTTTACACCTAAATTTCCCTCGTTCTTTAAGCCCAGCCCTCTATAGAGGGCCAATTTATAGTTTAAGCTTGTTGGATATCCATATTTCGCGGTTAGTGGTTCTTTGTAGCCCTGTGGGGCAAACTAGTTAATATCCAAATTTAACGGTTAGTGGTTCTTGTTGCAATGGTTTTCTGATTAGTCTAGCGATGTCTATTTAAAGGATAGGAAGACCCTGCTTGACTCATGTGAAAGCTATATGTCTTGCCTAAACACATTATGTCTTGCCACGACCACATTCTCACACCAGCAAAGTAAGCAAAGTAAGTGGGGTAAGTGTAATCCATTAAAAAATACCCAAGAATCCATAGCGCGGTCATTGGCTTCCATGAAATTACTCGATTTCTTTAAACATATATGTTTACAATTTCACAGGAATTGTGTTTAAAAATAAACGGGAGTTTTAAATACATTGTAGCTACTACAAGGAAATGTAGCTTGTAGTATTTCAACTTTTGATCTATTCAAAGGTGAATTTAAACTTTCATAGATGTCCCTTTATCACGACGCAATGAAAAATAACAAGGGCTTTTGTTTTATTACTGTGTATGAAAGAATTTGTATTTAGTTTCCTTTAACATTTTGAGATACATCTGTAAAAATTTAGGTTGACATGCCTTTTGTCCAGGGTGAATTGTAAAGCTGACTTCATTCAACACAGTATCAGTATCTGGAGCGTAGCGCACACACATTTCCTGCGCTTTGATTTCTCCTACCGATGGCCAATGTCGTGATGGCTCTTCTCCTGCAAGAAATATAAATGTTTCAAATAATATTATCATTGTTTCTGATGAACATAAGGCCAGAAGTAGGCATATAATAGCATATAGCAATGTATAGCAGCACCATGAGAAAATATGTTATGGAAAAGATGGAGACAGAATTATGATGACAATTAGAGAATAAAGGTATTGTTTTTAGCCGCTAGTACATCTATCGTCTCATACACGAGCGACATCATTATTTTAAGTAAAACAACGAGGTGAAGTGGGGTTGTTTTAGGCCAAAAAAATGGCATTGCCCGTGTTATATGCGACGAAAGATTCACGACAGCGGCTAAAAACAATACCTTTATTCTCATTCATAAACACTTCAATTCAAACAAAAATATTAATCATACGCATACCAAATTCTAATCATATTAAATCATTTTTACAAGGAATTACCTATGGATTAGTGTCGATCAGTCTCGTTATTGCTATGCGCCTCCGATTGTTTCAAATAGCAAGTACGCGCATTACGTCGACTCGCACGAGCTGAACCGTGTTATTATATCGTATATCATGTCATATTATACGGCTAAAAACCAATCATATTGCAGGAACTTTCTCAAGTGTTTAAGAATGACGAACATACATTATGTATACGACAAAGATAGCGGAAATGGATGAGGAAAAATAATAAGTTCAGAACTTTTACAAGTATTACCTTCTGATGATTCTGTTGGTAAATCAGTGTAAAATTTAACCCGTTCTACTGCATTCATTTGCATTTCCAAATTTGCCACTAATTTTGTTAATAGATTAAGAAAGTACGCTGTTTGAAGAGCATAAGCGATCGCTAAACCGACGTAACCTGGTGCTAGATACCCAACTGATGCCGTTGTTACTGTGATAATTCCGCTAAAAAGTACAGCAATGGCACCCAAGAAGTCCTGTATGTAAGAATTAAACATTACGTAGAATATTTACCTTCATATCATTTCAATAATTATAACGTTAAAGCTATGGTAAAACAATAGCGTCATTTCTAGTGTGGATCGGAGAACTTCAGTAACAGAAACATAACGCCCGGGAGAGCAGGGGTAATAGTAGTTTCGTTCCCGATTGGTGCTCCTTCGTCTTTTAACAAACGGTTTGTTTAGTGTCGAAGAACCACAAACCGGCTTGGTCGAGACTAAGGTAATAGGGGACAAGATAATGAAGGAGTAGAGAAAACATGTGTGGCGAAAGCCTAGGAAAAAGCAATTACATCAGTTAACCAGGCTCTCGAGGAGAAACGCCTTCAGGCACTTGGTTTTATAAAGATAGTAAAATGAAACGTACCAATCTTACGCCTAGCCAACGATTCATAGTCTGTAGATAAAGAAATACAGTGTTGTTGATGTCAACACGATCCATTATGGTGTTGTAAAACCGCCGTTGACATCTGAAATCGATATGAAATATAAATGCAATTGTGCAATATATTCTTCTTTCACATATCCATTCAATGCATGTGTATACCGTTAAGATTCGCCTAATGCGCTTATTGGCTCCCTTGACCATGTTGACATAACTGGCATTTTAGTAGAAATTAAAAGCACTCTGCCGTAAAACAATGCCGCCCAGCACACTTAACAGGTCGTCGCTGACTACTGCGGTCATTCCATAAACATTTAATAATAACTCAAGAGGACTTTGTAACTTGGGAGCGCACACCTTAGGCATTCCACAATTGACCTTCGCAGCCACGACATTACTGGATATTTGAATAAAAACCATTCATTATTCATTGACGTATTATCCGGTTCCTCGCTACGAGCTCGGCAAAAATCTAGAACAACGAGTGTGAGGTGTTTTGATGGCAATATCACAGATAGGCAAAACTATACCTCTTATGACCAAAGAAATAACAACATTTGAACAATTTGGAGTTTTCACCTCTGGATGGTTGAACCAAAGACTTCTCTATTGCTAAACAGGTCGACAGCTCAGTCAGTGACAGAAGTTTGTTTGTACAATAGCCGCACTGTGTAGCTGCCTTGTATTGCACTTACCTACTTCTTGCACTGAGCAGTTGAGGAATAATATTGCCAAGTCTTGTGGCAGTATAGACCATGTAGGCATAAACGGTGGCTTACTTATAAATATGATATTTGTACCTGGGTGGATGTACGCCCACTCCCTCTTAAAATGTGGAAAAGAAAAGAATGAGACAAAACATGGATATCCTGTAACCCCGTGAATTTACAACAAAAAACATTCTGACTCAATGGATGCGGCCCTTCGGGATACCCCCTCCCCAGAATGGCCAGTTTTTTTGGCCACTAAGACACAATATGGTCCGACCAATCTGTCTAGCTAAAAATGCACTCTATTATCATGTAACACACTCACCTGTAAGCTCGGATAGTTTGTAATCCTCCCAGAGTTTCAGAAAAGTGTGAAAACACAGGACTCTTTGTTACACTATCTAGACGTTGTAACTCTCTATACAATAAGGAAATGAAGAGACACCAGAGATATTCCATTTTATTTATTTATACATAGTATTTGACAGCGGGACAAGTAAGGTCATACCCGGTGCAAATGGGCACCACGGCGTGGCTTGAAAACGGAAGCCCCGGGAATTTGAAGCGTATCATTAATTGTCACATAATTTAAGTAAAACACGCCATGAAGGAAAACCTAAACTGGCGGATAAAAAAAAGGGGGCAGGGGCGTAGCAATAGGGTTGACAGTGTGGACGAAGGCCATGGGCCCCGAAGGTTTAGGGACCCGAGCAAAGCGAAAATGAAATAAGGGCTGATAAAGGAGATGTTAAAAGGGCCCCGCACTGCTCCTTGTCTATGGGCCCGAGGGTCTTGCTATGCCCCTGAAAGGGGGTAGGTGGCCTTCACTGGTCTCCCAACCCTCTGCAAACGAACACGGAATGGTCGTGTTTATACAAACTCAGGATCTGTGGTCGAATTTACTGACTTTTAGTTCAATGCAAATGTCCGAGTCTACTTGTCAATATTTATTAAAAATGAGAGTTCATAAATATTAACTGACCTTTTCGGTAAATCCCATAAGCCTTTGCGAGTACACCTGAAAACTCGTCATTTGACGTCACGTCGATCCGCACATTATTTATCGAACATCGTTACTGCGCATTGCAAGTCGGCATGACGTCAAATGACGAATTCTCAGGTGTACTCGCAAAGGCTTAAGGGATTCACTGAAAAGGTCAATTATACAAGTACCATACCTTGATGACGCTATAAATATCCCTTGTAAATAGTAGCATAATATCCCGATAGGAATGATAACTAGTAGAAAATACGGTGATATGACGACATTGACAATGACAGCTGCTAGACACGACATCGTGAAAAATAAGGTACTATCTATGGTAGTCATGAGTTGCTGGGGAGAATAAAAGGAATAGTTGATAAACAATTTTATGAACCCACTCATTCACTTCACATGACAACCCGACGCGCGATTTATCCGACATAATTTTTCAAGTACATCTTTTACACACTGCCACAAATGGTATACTTAAGATAAATGCACTTACGGAATCTATAACCTGAGTATCTGCAGAAAAGCGATTGAGGATTCGCCCAAGCGGTGTGATGTCAAAAAACCTATAAGAATATGAATAATGGTACATATTTCGTTTGCATAATGAATTCCAAAGGGCACCTTGATCATGTAAAGATAAAGATAGAGAATGCATTTTTTAAATTTTAAAGATATTCAAAATAGACATAGTAGTCTCCATCGGAATTTCACCTGAACTACACCTAATTTAGTTCTTCACTTTCTGTTCTGTTATAATATTATCCACAACACTCCTGTTTCTGATTGCACGAGGGCCCTATTATGTCTACCGTAATCTGCGCAATGAAAATATCTTTGCCGTCGGTATATACCGCCTTCATAAAGAACGCCTTCAATGAAAAAAATTGAACCAAATAACGGTTAAGGGGATTATCTCCTAAACTGAGCATTTTTGTCCAAGTTTGGCCTCACAAATGGATTCATTGCCATTCTAAGTATGTACATCTTTATATAATTTAACAATTTAGCAGTTTCGATTTCGATTCCAGGGTGAACCTTTTAAAACCGAATCTGCACCTTAATCACAAAAAAGCACAGATAATTTCTTGCCACGTGACTACTATTATTACGACTGATGTCTTCAAGAAGACTAATGTTTCACGTATACGTACCTCATTGGTGATTGCATTATTTTGCCCAACATGTCAAGGTATATAATACGTGCAGCGTGGATTACTCCGATAATAAGAGAGACGAATGCGATGAAATCGGATAAAATTGCAGAAAAACACAAGCTTGTGTATACTCCGACGTAATAACTCACGGGCTCTGTGGACTTCGAAGTTTGATACAGACTTTAAATGTTTCGGTAGCAAATGCGCGAATGGTACGTGGATTAGTAAACATCTCAAAAAAGTAACTACCCCCCTTAAATAATGGCCATTATTCCAAAAGGGGCTATTGTATTTCAAATCTGTAAAATGCGTTGGAAGCAAAATTTATTTCTGCACATTTTGTAGTAATTGACTAAATATTGACGTCACAGCGTACATTTAAATCAATGTAGCCCAAGATCTGAAAGTTGCAGTAAATTCTATTGATTTTGCATTCAGTGTAATGGAAGGAAATCTGTGTAATGATATCTGAGTGTTTTTGTATTATAAAAATTTGTGTGTAAGTGAAACTTTCAAATCTGGACCTCACTACATTAAATTGACCGATGTTTTATTGTTTTCTGGGCTATCGTATCAAATGAGGTGTCAAAATGCGAAGATATAAATTCTGCTTCCAACGCATTTAACGGATTTGCAATACAATAGCCCCTTTTTGAATAATGGCCATTATTTAAGGGGGTTAGTTACTTTTTTTGAGATGTTTATAATTTACATATGCAAACCCGTTGTACTTACTATAAACTGAATACATTCAGTGTTTTTAAATTGAAGACAAATCAGTCCGTGTATATATTTCATTTATTATACTATGAGATCAGGTGGATAATTCAAAATTTTTCTATTATTATACTATTTAATCAGCAAACAATTATTTGCTCACTTTTCTAATATTTCTTTATTTATACCCACTATTTTCTCACTTAAAAGTTAGTTTTCCATGAAACTGTGTACTTGGTATTTTCAAACTGAAAATTGTTTTAAAATTAATGCGAAAGAAATGACATTTTGTCTCTAAAATAAAGTTACTTACGTTTGAAAGACCATCTTCAGCCCATGAAACGAGCCAGAAATTTGCACCAATTACAAAGGACGGGTAACAGATAAAGAATAATATGAAGGTTACCATTGTCCATCCAAAGGAGGAGGAGTAATACCAATAAACCTGATAGGAAACGGAACCACGCTCTATTTCTTCTTCGTCAAGTAGACGAGCTTCGTCATTTGCTTCTGGAGGTGAATAGGAAAATTACGGATTTTTTTTTAATTACTTGAATTACTAGTTTATTATTCTCTCCATATAACACAAGTAAAATAGATGAGGTTTTACTTGATACCTTGATTTAATTAATCTATAACTTGTCAGGGAACTTGTCACATTAAGAAAGTTTAGGTTCATCACCACTAATTATGTATTGCACGTGTTTCAATGGGAAAATGGCTTATTTCGGGTGGAATTTTCACATATTCAGAACTCTTCACAGTTAAATGCCACTAATATCAGGTGAAACTATATGATTTGGATGCCAAATGATCAAAAACTCCAGATAGGTTGACCTGAGACTTTTCTTGTTTTAACGCACTGAACCGTAAACACCTTAAAATGACAGTGCGCCCTCGAAGCTGAAAGTTACAATATGGTAGGGCGAATATTTACTAAAAACCGAAGCCGTGCGTAATTTTGGTATTATTACAACAAAAATGTCATATAATGAGAGAATGTATGCCATTTTGAAGCATCAAACCCTAAAAAGTACTTTTTTGGCTATATAACTTGATCAATTTCAGCGATTTTAAAGCAGTCTTTTCAGATGCCATGCCAAATAGTTACTCGTCGAATTTCCATGTATCGCCCAGGCTTAATAGTGGTGTATAACCTTTAGGGTCAGTATAGAGTTTTGCACGGTCTTGTTGCTTTTGTGACTAACGCAATTGATACAGGTTTGCATAAATATGCCATAGCGACCAGGGGCTATTTTAGGCGGTAAAAGTCACTGCACGTTGGCAAGACAGTGCAGTTACATTTGTCGCAGTGGGCATTAGAGAGGGGGTGGTAGCCACCCCCCCCCGAGTTCAGAGATTTTTATTTAAAACCACGCGTTCAAAGCACTCATTTTGATGATACATTTGTGACCTCACGTAGACTTCTTTTAAACATGGGAGATATAGGCTGACCAGGCAGATGAGGCAAGGGAAAATTTTCAAATGGTCTCGCTAATTGACTACTATAATTACTTCACCAGAACAAATTTGCAATCTTAATGCTAAAATGGTCTTAAAAGAGGATTCCTTGAGCATTTTTAAAAATTCAAATATTTCAGAAATGTAAATTTTTATGACCATATTCGGAATCAGCATAAAGCAAAAGTTTTTCCATATTTAAAGCGAATTTTTGCCATAAATGAGTATATAAGAAGAGATCCAGATCCACTGAACTGTGCTTTTTGTCAATTTGTTCCCGATATTGAGCCAGAGGGGCTATCAAGTTCCCTAATTATCAGGCCTACATGCCATTACATAGGTTGCGCGTGTGCATAGGTTGCGCGCGTGACCTACTTTTTCACATGCCGCAGTGTTGAGAAAATATTTGTGCCGGTTATATCCCAAACACCCACAGAGGTGATAGTTTACAGCGAGTTTTGTAATTATTACTTGATTTTGATATGTAAGTAATACGATAAAGTCGTCATAGGCAGTAATGTTTTTGTATTAAAAGAAATAAAAAAAATAATTATTTAAGTAATAGAAATACTATTTGGAAATTGCAGCAAGATTTGCAGATGTTTTTATTTGAACAGTACCAGTTCACCAGTTTTGCTAGTTTTCCTAATCTTTGGGCTAAATTAATAGCACCATGAAGGTCATTATATCATTTTATACTGACAGCTTCGGATGTACTTTACAGCTTGTATGTGCATTGTGTCCAGTGTGTACATAGGCTATTTACTTTTCAAATCTTGTGACAAATTGTGCTTGCTGATGCTTGTATAAGGTATTATAGACAAATTATTAGAATTCATGTGCACCAGTAGAAATGGCCCAGGTTGTATAAAATAAATAAACATATGAATGAATATTTTATTCCCTGGATTATTTTTGTTGGGACAAAATAATGATATAGTTTGACGCTTTGAAATACAGTTATGTTAATCATAATAAAGTTACAAAGTTAAAAAATGATATCGAAATATTGTAAAATCAAATTTTTCCCCTCATAAGTTGTATCAAAACCAACATATTGAGGAAATTGATATGACAGATTTTTAAACTTTGATATGGAAAGATACCCCAGCCCTGTTGTCTCACCAGAGAAGATGAGCAGAAGTCTTTCTATCTGATGATAAAAAACCTCTAGGTATGATTACGAAAATGTTTTAAATAACTATTATCTACAAAAGTTTTATAACAATGTTTTATATAAAATGTTAACATAAAACGTCTTCTGTTATGATGTGAAGGGTTAATATAAAAACAGGGAAAATCTGTTCCAACTGACCAGCAGAGAACAAAGGATAAGCAATAGATCAGATTAAAATCAGGGAAAATATGACACAACCTCCAATGGGGGAATAACAAACGTATAAACGTATAAAGTTAAAAACTCTTTTAACTTTGTTTATACGTTTTGTGTTATTCCTATTGGAAATCGATGTTGTGTCATATTGTCCCTGTTTATAATTGTGAAGACTTACTCCTTCTTTCATTTCTCTTGACAGTTTTTCATTTGCCCGCCCTATTACTTTTAAAGGAATTTTTATTGACTCTCGTCCAGGGGCGTATGATTATACCGGGCGCCGGGCCACCATGTTATTTCGATTTTAACGCTAATGGGTTAAAATTAAAACAATTCATGCCTCAAACCGGAACATACAATTTAATTTCGTTCTATTCATTTTTTTTAATAACGTCGCTGCTCATTTATATTTAATCTCGTAACTATTCGTTTTGATTATGTACTGCTCATTTTGAGGTATATCATCAAAATGAATAGTTTCCGTTTTATTTTAACAAGTAACTACACCAGGCACAAAAAGAAACTCGTCAGTTATATTCATCCTTGCTGTTCAATAACTTGATAATTTTTGATTATTCTGAAATATACATTTTGTTCATTGGACTTTTCTTTCTCATTTGACACCCTGTGCGTGAACATGGTGCAAGAATTGTCCAAGATATGCGCCTTCAAACTCTCAAACCCAAAAATGAAAAGTTGCAATTTTAACGATTCAATTGTGCCTGTTACACTGTGTGCTTTATTGATTGGCCCGTGGTGCTTGTGTGCAATACAACGATGCGTTCCCGTTGAAAATAGTTGAAAATGCAACTTTTGATTTTGGGGTTTGAGGCTTTGGAGGCGCATATCTTAGTCAATTCTTGTTCGTTTTTCACGAACAGGGTGTCAAATGAGAAAGCAAAGTCCAATTAACAAAATGTATATTTCAGAATAATCCAAAATTATCAAGTTATGGAACAGCAAGGATGAATATAACTGACGAGTTTCTTTTTGTGCCTGGTGTATTCAAATTGACAAGATCTCCAACTCGTTATTTGACAAGATTACTCATTTCGTTTTGACAATATTTTGTTATGTGGTCGTGTGTCCTGAACTCGCCACCCTTAGCGTTACATGACAAATATAATGGATTTTTACACCAACCGGGTTTCTAATTAGATTATCTTGACAATCACCAACCTTAAACTAGCAAAAGTATACATTTTTGGAAAGCTGAAGGCATAAGCAATTCCAATATATATATTTTAACTCATTATACAGGGTGACCTGCAAGTTATACAGGGTGGAATGAAAAAGATTTTGATAAAAAATGGGTCACTCAATGCATTGCTTATTACCAACTTACAGTAATAAACTGGAAGTAAACAACATTCATTTGGTTAGAGGATATGGAGGGCCAACTGACTTTGGAAGAAACCAAAATCACAGCTGTTTGGTAATCTCGGAATATAGGGTGTCCCGAAGTATGTTCGATTTTTTACAATTCAACATATTTTGAACCTAAACATTTTCCCCTAACCCATACAGAAAAAATATGTCCATATTTAGATTCCTCGTCAAATTTCCTTCAGAAAATCTATACTTTGACTATGATAGGATAAGTAATTAAAATTTTACAGTAACTTTTAGATTTTGAAGACATCTGCATTATTTAATACAGTGTTTAATATGACAACGGGTAGTTTTGTATGGAAAAGTTTGTATTTTCTAGACTAAAGCAATCATAAATTATTAAAAACAATTAGTAGAATTGTTTAGCTGTAAGGCCATGAGGGTTTTATATGCTAAATAGAGTCCAAATCCAATTTACAACCTTTACAGAAGCAGATTACGCACTAAAAATATCAATCCCATAGAGTTTGTGTGTACCACATCCCCCACCACCACATCCCCCACCACCGCCACCCTGCCCATTCCGAATTCTATGAAGCACAGTGTTAGTATTAAACAAGTTCAAGTATTTCTTTTTACAGGGTTGAAAGTGCATTTTATTTAGCAATAAAATGAGACCACAAGCATGACAATACCTTCTTGCTTGACAGAGATATCGTCATTTGTTTTGAGTCGACTTTGGCAAAATGTAACGTCGCCACCTTTTTTTGGTGGCGAGCTCAAGACACACGACCATGTCCCTCTCTGAGAAGATAAACTACTCAAACTTGATAAGTTGACAAGAATCTGTGCTGAGGCCTGTGGATCAACGTCTGGGCGTTGTGCCTTTGCGTAGCGCACTATAAATCACTGGGTTTTTTTTAATAATAAAGGAGATAATCCGTGTACCCAAGCGAGACTGACTACAATTTGGGGAAGGCGATAATATTTTGTGCCGGTCTTATTATAGTATGAATACCTTCCTCGACTCAGTACTTTAGATTTTGTTTTTTACTGAATCTCTAAATGTAATTATGAAAAATATATAAAAGTATACACTTTTAGAAAGGAACTGATGCTAGGAATCCAACTAGCATAACAGAATGAGCAGTTTTTGAGAAAATCTCAAAATTAGATTTTACTTGACTGACTCGAGGAAGGTATACGGACAATATGACATTTTCGCGCGAAGCGCGTGAAAAATGTTCAATTGCAGACCAGTGCAATTGTGCAATAAAACTTGACGTTTTATGGCCGCTGTAGCGTTGGGTGTCGAGAGATGTATAAAACCAGTGGGGAATATGTCTTTTGTTTAAAAGTGTACATGATGTAATATTTTTGTCCTATTTTTTATTGTCATTGTCAATTTGTTATTGCCATACGATGGAGTATATATTATGTTTTATAAAAAGTTACACCTCGATAAAATTAACATGCACACAGGTGTATACAATGTCATAAAATTGCAATTTCTGTAAAATGTTTATCAGAAATGTTTTTTAATACCTAGCTGCAGCTCGATAAAGTACACAGCTGGTTTACTGATATCAAGTTAACCAAACGGTATTATGCTTAAAAATGTACAGCTCGATAAAAGTAATATGCACACATGTGTTTATAACGTCATAAAATTATAATCTCTGTAAAATGTTTATCAGAATGTTTTTAATACTTAGCTGCAGCTCGATAAAGTACACAGCTGGTTTACTGATATCAAGTTAACCAAACGGTATTATGCTTTAAAATGTTAATTATAGTACAAAAACACACACAAACTCTGCATAGTTGTCCGGGGCAAGAAATAAAATCGGCGCTCCTACCCCCCTACCCCCCACCACCACCACCACCCGAGAATATCTTAGACCCCCATTCGTGAAACAATTGCGCGCGGAGCGCACGAAATTTTGGACAAATGAGGCCTACCACTAATTAATTTTGGTTACTAATAGTTGAATATCGGTCTTAAAATGTTCTTTCAATTGATTTTGTGTTGAAATGCGCGCAATTTTGGACTTTCATCGCTTGGAGGGGCGCAGAATCGATGCTGAATCGGTCAATTTGGCGCCCTCCTAAGGGTGGCGCCCGGGGCACGTTGCCCCCCCTGCCGCCCTAGCACTGCCGAAGCCTGCGATTTCTTGAAATATCATACAGTCACGTACATTCTCAAAATGTGATTGCAAATTGCAAACATTCGGCAAAGTTGCAAACAAATTTTATTACAAAAAAATTAAACACATTTTTTATGAACTACTATATACATGATATACTGCTTAACAGCGTACAGACAAATCGCCCTTCTATGCGTATGTATACGCCCAGCGGGATTAAATTAGCGAGCGCGATTCGAATCTGCCGCTGCAAGTCTTAAAAGGGGTTTCCTTGAACATGGTCAGAGGATTTTGTACCTCTTTCACACCAATTAAAGGAAATTTTGGTCATAAATCACGCAACGCAACACGGCACGATCGAATCGGCCCTAATGAATATTCGAGAACTCACATCATACAATGCACGGGGACTTTGACTGGTTGTACGCGGTCTGTTGCTCTTTCGTCTGTGCTCTCGCCCCATTGTGTGTATTAGGGGTGGGCAGCGTTTTGGCCCGTTCTACCGGGTCAATTTTGCGCGGAGCACGAGAAAACTTTCCATTTTAACCCCAAATCAAGGTGATTATGTTGTGTGAAGACGGGAAAATTTGAAATATATTTACTCTATTTTGCCCCCAAATCATGATATACAATAATAATATTCTAGTTAATTTTTGCCGGTATAATTTTTTTCGCCTATATTGTGCATCTGCTCTTCCCGAGGTTTTCACCCACGAGTGGGCGAAAAATTGGGGAGAAATTGGGGCATTGCCAGCTCTGTTGTAAGGAGATACTTGCTTGAATTGTTTCTCAAAATGAATGTTTGATTGATTGCCACAAACTTGTTTTGCAGATAATTATTCTATCTCCATTAGTCTTACTTTGTAAGGAGCTTAATTTCCTAGTCATTGGTCGGGTTGAAACTTGAAACGTTTAGACATATTTTAAGCACGGATTTGTAATTCTCACTGCACGGATTTTTATTCTCACTGCACGAACGTGCAAGGAGGCACGTTAAAATAGCCCCTGTATAGCGACAAAATATAGAGACGAACAACAATGGCCCAACAAATGAATGAGCGGAGAACGAAATATGTAGCGTTGTCTTAACGTAATAAGGCACGCAATCGTTGACCTAACCCTAGGTCCCCCTTGTCACATTACCTCCCTTTGCCCAACTTGCCCCTCTGAAAAAAATCCTGGCTACTTGCTAATGAAAACACTGACCTGCAAACGTTAACGAAAAATCCGCAGATTTGGATAAGTGCTTTTCTTCCAATATTCTAGCCACCTGTTTTTCCAGCAATCTTCTCTCATTGTCTGTGTCAGTGAACAGGGCATCTTCATGAGTGCAAGATTCAGAATCAGAACGTTCGGTCTGATGAACATAGCTAAAGATGTCTGGGTGGTGGTTTTCCATGTCTTTAAGTTGACCTTGATATGATATCATGCCGTTTTCAAAGACCAATATCTGGTAAAATAAAACATTGAAAATAATTCATAACCACGTGAATATACGCGATGTGTTTAATCCAATCACAGATAATAATTTTTTATAAATGTAAATACACGGACGCAAACGCAGGTTAGTGAAAAAATATAATGACCGCGTCTCGTAACGTAGCTAGAATTTCGCTTTACAATGACCGTGTTGCGTGACGTTTTATACATTCGAACAATTTACGCGGATGCTGGTCGCCGTATTTGGACATCGCATGATTGCTCACTGGTATGATTCGTTGCTACAATCCACGAAAAAAAGGTTGACACACTTTGCCTGTCTTTTGGTATATCTTTTCCCCCGCTCCCCCAATTCAATGTTGGACCAAGCCATGTTGTCAACAGGTCCGTGAGACCCTCCAACATTGAAAGATGGGGAGTGGGGAAGGGTGAGATATAGGGGGGGGGGGGAGGCGGTACTTCATATATATTGCATGCATGTTTCGCTCGCTTCTCCCATTTTGATAGGGCACGCATTTCCATTGTTTAGTGCAAGTGTGCCAGCTATTTTTTTCCTGGATTGTAGCTGTATTTACTTACTCGGCTATTCGATTTTTACAGGGAAAACGAAAAATACAGTTAGAATTATATTTTATTTTCAAATTTAAAAGATGAAAATGTGACGTAAATGAAATTGTGACGAGTCACAAGGATAGGTACTTCTTGTGGGTTGCTACATGCATCTCTTTGTCCACATTGCAAGGGGAAAATCAATGATCATCAGACCGTTATAATTGGCGGTCAGTTCAAATCATCCTCAATTCAACGAGTGTTCAGGAATGTCCTTCCATTGTCAACGGTTGGCTATACAAATTGCAATGCTTTGTCGTCAATCACGTGAGCAGGGTTTATCAAAAGCAAACAAAAATTTTATAGACAACAATAGGATTATAGAAAGGGTAAAATCTAACCTGGTCTGCATGTGGAAGAAATCGTATCTGATGAGTTACCAAGATAACGGTGGTATTTCTTTGGACTAGCAAGCGCTTTATAGCATTTTCGAATAAATGAGCACCCACGTGTGCATCCAAAGAAGACAAGGGATCATCCTGCAAAATGAGCAAGACAGAAACATAGGATATTATCTTGTAACTGCATACGCAAAATTGCATTTTTTGGGTTTCGCGCTTTTCTTGTTCGTATTTAAAACGAGCAAGAATGCTTTCCTATGCTTTACACTGTTTTTAATGCACATGAAAGGCTTACTAAATGGGCAACACCATGAACACGTGGAGAGGTTTCTTATTTTTCGACCCAAGGTCTAAGAGCAACATTGTACAATTGATTTGTTGGGAGTGGCTTTTCTTTTCCTTACCCTTTTTTTATTCATTCTGTTTCTTTCTAGTTTTCTTTTTATACAGACCAGTATGCTTTATATATAAGCTTTAAGCTTGGCTTGAGGTATTTTGCTCGAGCTTGGTCCCATCAGGACCCAAGTGTATGTCCACCTGGATCGACTGGTTAAACAAAGAAACATACCACAAACCGCTCGCTTATTATGTATTCTGATTGTTAATGGTGACGTTATCAATATTTTTTGCAATGAAAGGCAAATTTTACCACGGTGATACATCAAGGTTATCATGGTTATAAAGGGTTTAGTAATATGATATTCGCTAATATGAAGATATCACATACATAATATATAATACAAGCGGAGCATAGCAATGCAATAATTGCGCAACAATGAAGAAGACATTATAAATTTGTGGGAAACCAAAGATGGTTGGGACAATTGCCAGATACCTCAGCAAATCGACAACCATTATCGCTGCAAAATATTGCGAGCGCGTTGCTTCCAGATAATATTTGAGCCAATGGCTGCGCTAATGCTGAGGTATCTAGCGATCGCCTTACACCGCCTATTTGAAAATAGATACATACATACATACCAATATAACCGGGAATATAACAATATCCTTGGACGAGTATACGGCTCTGGCAACACTGATCCTTTGTTTTTGTCCACCACTCAAATTGATTCCCTTTTCACCAATTTCAGTCATATCTCTACCAGGAAGGATCTCTATATCAGGAAGCAATGCACAGGCCTCCAGGACACTCTTATACCTTTGTATTCAAATAATCACATATTAATAATTAGACTAAACCAAATTAACAGCTTTGATTGGACTTTAAAAAATTAACAACTTTGATTAGACTAAAGCAAATTAACAACTTTGATTAGACTCTTCATGTGTTTCATGTGATCAGCTTTTCCCAGCTGTGTGGCATGTCCATATGGACTACATGTCTTCTAGGGCGGAGCAACTTACTTCAAAAAATTATTTAGGTTTTGTTTCGAGATGAGGGAAAGATCAATAGAAAATTGTTACCTTTCATAATCATAGGGCTGACCAAAAAGAATATTGTCCCTCAGAGATGCATTAATAAGCCAGGGCTTCTGACTTGCTAATGCCACAGTCTGCTGTCGACTAACAAGAAAACAATATGCACATAAATCGTTAATTCATTATGCCAAATGTCACTATCAGCGTGTTTATAGTGGGAGCAGATGTGCAGTACATTGCGGTATAATTTCTATCCGGTCAGATATTATCCTGAAAATTGCTCACTACATGTATAAACACTAGCCGTATTTGTATGTACCGCACATCGATATCCTTCTCAACCGAAGGATATTGGCGCGAGATATTTGCACTATAAACACACGAGGATAAATTGTGTGCGGTATTACCGGAAGTGATAGCATCTGAATGCGTAAGATGCAACTCTAAAAACGTGCTGTCCTTCATTTAACTCCTTGAACGAGTTGAAATCCACTCTTTTAGAGTGGTTTTCACTCTTTATTGCGTGGTTTTAAAGTTTACAAACACATTTCACTCTTTTTTGAGTGGTTTTGGGGAGTGAGTTTTTCACTCTTTTATATTTAGATAGTAAATTATATACCACAACCGAAACCAAACAAAGTCACGTTGACAAACCATCATAAACCGATAATAGCGCAGTATTAATTTGACTGGCATATGTTCATAAGACATAATAATATTTGTTTCATGTTATTTTTATATTACCTGCTGGATTGCAGGTAACACTCAACCATTTTACCTATTGAATTGCACACGTCCCTGTAATGATGTCATTTCACCAATCATGGCTGATATCAGTGAAGATTTGCCACTTCCTACTTCGCCAATTACCATGGTTAACTTCCCTAGAATGATGACAACAAAATTTTAAAATATATATAATAACAATAATAACACTAATAACAATACCGTAAACGTTCGCCTAATGGCGCTATGGGCTCCCTTGACATAACTGGAATTTAAGACACAAACTAAAAGTGCCTTCCCATCAAAATCCCACCAGCAAATAAGGGCACGTATCCTTAATTCTTGGTGGGATTTTTAGAGGAGGGAGCTCTCTATTTGTACATGGAATTTACCCACAAGGCAAAAGAACCCAGGTGCGCAGTTAGGCGAACGTTTACGGTAATAATCATTATGAACTATAATAGTTTAGATATTGTCAACATGGTCAAGGTAGAAATAGTCGTCAAGTAAAACCAATCTGGAAATATTACCGCGCAATCCATGGAGGTGTTGTGGTTTGTTGCTCAACCATGTCAACGTAGTTGCGAATTTTGTGAATCTTAACTTGTCAGCGTGCGACAACTGAAGCTAGACTTCAAAACTCGAGATAATAATGATGAAAATAATAATGACGACAACAATACGTATAAGAAGAAAAGAATAATGAATTTTTATAATGATGAAAATATGATCTTTCGAAGATTACTTTACCTCGTGGAATTTCGATATTAATATCTGAAATGATTGGTATGGAGCTGCGTGGATTCCAGGTAAACGACCCATATTGAACCTGGAATCAAAACATTTATGGCTCCTTTATCTGGTCCTTTATCTAGTCCTTTAACTTCAGTGTAAAGCTTTTTCTTTGTGATAACTAAATTTGAAATAATTATAATCTTGTTAATTCAAATTGCTATTGTAATGTAAGTTTATTGAGATTCCTTGCTACATGTTTGTACTGTTTTTAAGTAATTGTTTTGGGTGTTTTTTTTGTAGTATTTTACAATGTAGTATTTTTCTCAGCTTTGTATGCGGGGCAACATTTTGCAGGCTTAATGCTTTTTATTCCGAAATATTAACCATTTTCCCATTGAAAACCGTGTGACAGATAATTAGTGGCATTTAACCAAAATGCTTTAGATCTTCAAGAAAGATCCTCCCTGTCATACCTTCTTTTAGAAATTATCATACTTTGTGTCTACACATTTTTGTATGTCTTGATTTTATGTACCTTTATGGCGACATCATCTGGTATATCTGGTTGTACATCGACTGCATTGAAACTTGACTGTAACGCTCCATACGATTCTGAAATATCGTTTTGCTTCAACAAAGTTGTGTCTTTAGCTTGCTACAATATAAATTGTATGAGACATTCGTGTCAAAATAATATTGTTTTGCGTCTGGGTACTTTGCAAAAGCTGTACAATACATGCAGTTTTGTTGTATCGCTCAAATTACTGATATAGATAATAATGTCGATTTATTATACTATGACTTTTCAGCTGGTTTGAACATGAAAATGTATAGGTAATTTGTTTTAATGATCAGTGAAAGTTCTATTTCATTACTGCTACTTTGTAATAATGTAATTATTTGTAAATGTTTTGATTGTACAACCAAAACTACAAATAGATAAATATGTTTACATTTACATTGAAAGCACATTACATTGAGAGATTATTAAATCATAATGCGCTATATTAATGCTGTATTATTAACAAAAGATATTAGTGAGTACTTGCTATATTTAAGTGCTACCGGTACTTACATATTTTGCTTTCATGGAATTCGCTCTATTTTTGTCTTTTGTCTGATTTGACTGTTCCTTATCATCAATTAGGTGTTTATCGTTGAAATTAGACTCGTCCAATTCAGGTGAATTTAGGAATTTCTGTATTCGCTTCGTACTAATAGCACCGTTTACGGTAAGAAACATATTGATGGGAAATAAAAACATTGGCTGCTGAAAGATGTTGAAAAGAGCCAGTGCTGGTAAGGCGACGTCAGGTTTGAGTACAAGACCAGTGATAGCAGTGTATGATCCATACGCCTGAAATATAAAAAACAAAAGAGCAACGTAAACAATAGCAGGGACACTACCACTAATAGAATACTGTTAGAAAACACTCGTAATTACTAAAAACTCCAACAATAATTATATTTATCCAAAAAGCTTCGTGACTTTGTATTTACAAAGTTTTATCAAATGCAAACTGCTATCTCTAATGTGAAAGAGTGAACAAGAGATGATGTCACTCATTTCTCACTAATGGAGTGAAATGTCAAGAGTGAAAATTGAGTAATTATCAGGGGCGGACCCAGAAATTTTCAATAGAGGGGGCGCCGAGCCACCGCCGTTGCCGCGCCCACACAAAGTCATGCGCCGCTCTGCAGAAATACACATAGTCAGGCGCCGCTCTGCAAAAATAAGAGGGGCGCGCGTCGGGTGCGCCCCCCTCTAAATCCGCCCCTGATTATCACCCAGGAAAGAGTGAAATTATTCACTCTGTAAATAACCAATAATAGGACAGCATTTCATCATCTCAAAAGAATGAACTTTCATTCAATAGGAGTGGTCACTACATCAATATAAAGAGTGGAATTTCACTCTTTTATAATTTTACTCTAAGTAGCTCCAGATCATAATCCATTGTGACTTACTATCATTGTAACCATCAGCGGTGAGGAATCGGTCAGGATTGCTGAAATTGAGTAAAACACGTAACTTTAAGACTATATGATAACAAACCTCATGTATTTAGATGACAGATGAATAACCATTCAAGTATAAAGTCATGAGGAAAAGGCTTGATCTGACAAAAATCACAATGGTTTGCCTTTCCCCTAATTTTATAAGCCACAAAAAACACATTATCTCTAGACCGTATGCAATAAACCAACAGCAACAACAGTTGAAATCCGTGGCAGCTTTGTCGGTTAGATAACAGTTCTGAGATGACCGAGGGACAGGTCTCTAAATCGATTCCAATATCGTATCATTATCGGGATTTTAGTTTCAATTTTAGGCGAGTTCAATTGAACAGAAATCAATTTAACAGAATAAAACTTTTACCCGAAGCAGTGAAGAATGAATTGATATTGCGCATCGAGTTGACTTCAAGTTTGCGCACATTCTTGATCATTTTGTAGAAAATGTCCTGCCATCCTAAAAGCTTAATAAGTTTCATTCCTTGCAGGACTTCGTTGCATCTTTTCAGACGCTGATCGCCATAATTCTGTGGTATTAAATCAAATGTCAACATGGTAAATAAAATATCGTAAAAATTGTGTCAGTTTGATTGACTATAAATACTTGCTCAAGGCCTTATTATTATTCGTTTAATCGGGGGAGGGGTAGCTAAGGGACGGGGGATGTGCCGGGCGTCGTGTTGGAGGGCGCGTCAAATCGCCCAATTTTTGAATAGCATTGAACCACTTGATTATGACCAAATTAGTAATATTTGTTCAAACTTTTTACGTCGCTGCGCAAGTTATTTCATGCAAAAAACTATAAGGAAATAAGCGATTTGTACCTTAAAAAAAGGGGGACGACATTCGCATAACCTAGCTACATGTACGCCCCTACGTGTTTGCTCCTTCAATTATTCAATCTATCTCCGAACTCCGATTAATTTCTTTTCACTGCAACATATAACGAATATTTATAATAACAATGGCCAATTATTGCGCCTGAACTCTCAAAACTAATTATCTGGTTTTAATCTTCAAAAATTCACTCCCCTTGTAAATTATTTTGGATCTTTTATTTACTGGTTTTATCATACACTCAAAAAAGTATTCCTTACATATTAGTGATGCATAAACATACTCACCAGTGCTTGTTTTTCATGTATGCTCATACAGCGAGCAATTAAAAATTGAGCGGAAATAGTAATGACAAAAATGCTAGCCCCTAATGTCGATGAAAGGCCCATCTTAAAATATAAGAGCACCAAAGTTATGATAACCTGAAAAGAAAAAAGCAAATTAACCATCCAGTGACGTAGCGACTCAAGAAGACACCCGACCTGGGTGACCAAATTATCTGATAGTAACAGTGAGTAGAACTTTGGACTTGTCTGCATAATAATTGAATTTAATTTGACACTACAATTCCAATTAATCTATTCTAGAAAATTAAGATACATACATTTCCGATTACTCCATAGCTTCTGCCTCTGCGCAAACATAACCCACCGCGCCCTACACCTCACACACTCTTTTCCCAGCAAACACAAAACGTTTTACAGAAAAACGTCTAAATGCCGGGTATAAAGTATAAACCATAAAATTATCAGAAAGCGCAAAAGGGAAGTCTTTTACTACCTGTATAAGAAATGTCAATAAACCATTGATACTTTGAAACGCATGATATATGTTAGTGGCATCCGTTGACATGTGATTGGTAATCTGGCCGATCGTCATTTCACCGCCACTTGTAGCGTAACTAGAGAGCCGAAGAGATTTCTCGAAAACAATTGTCTGGAAAGAAGTTTTGAAGTTGGACATTAGAAGCAAGCAGACACTTGTGGCATTCAAGGTATTCCTGAAAGTTCCTTTGAAGCGCAGAAGATGTGTGTAAATTAATCAAGATATTTTGAAAATGCTCTCTAAATACCATGGTCTGAAGAAGTACACGGTACTGACGGCAGGTGCGAATAATTTTCAGTCTAGGTTAGAGGCTAGAAATGGACACATTACATTACAAACTAGCACCTCGTTATTCTCTCATATTAGCTGCAATCGGGACAAATTGCCGGAAATAGTCATATATTTGGTGAAGCCGTGCTACACGATCTGATGTTATACACGTGACCAAGCACAACTTAGAGCCTTAACCGCGGTGTTATGGCGGAAGTCTAGAAAATACTAAAGCAGTCCATCTGTCAGGTGTGTTAATTAATCCCATTAGTATTAGGTACCAATTATTGTATCGTGGAAGTGTTCGTTCTAGCCCAGCACTCAGCATGTCAATGGTATTTTTGATAGGCCTGTGACCATAGAGACGAATATAGCGTCATCAGGATAGTTTTATGACAGATGAAATGATAGAATAAATTATGACCCATAAGACCCTCTACATTAAAGTTTAAACACACTTCAAAACCCGTCAGGTAAAAAAGCAACGTTTTTGGGTATATTCTGTCTCGAAAACTATCGACATGATTGGTGCCTCCGTCAAGACTCGCACCTTTAAAATCTCAGGAATGTTGTTTAGCCAAAAACGTTCATTTTGAAACACTTGAGAATGTTCTTGCAATCTCATTGGTTCTTACCCGTGTGCTATATGACACGATATCACACACTTTAGCGCGTGTTTGTCGACACGGTACTCACATGCGCTATTTGAACCAATCGGAGGTGCATAGCAACAACTGGACTTATCGATTCTAAGCCCTAGGTAATTCCTGGTAAAATTTAGGATTTGATTTGATTAAAATTTGATATACTTATGATTAATATATCTATTTGAATTAAAATGTTTAAGAATGAGAATAAAGGTATTGTTTTTGGCCGCTGTCGTGCATCTATCGTCTTATTATAACACGCGACATCATTATTTTTGGCGTAAAACAACGAGGCGAAGCCGAGTTGTTTTACTTAAAATAATGATGTGGCCCGTGTTATATGAGACATTAGATGCACTCCATTCTTTAATTCAAACATTCTGCAAAATATATGCAGCCACTCATTGTCCACCAACCAAAACAATTATATTCCGTTCCGTAAATTTAGCTTCTTGAAAATATCCATCATATATCATATATCAATATCATATTATTGGAATTTCTCTTACAATATTAGAATGTCAAAAATATCAAGTGAAAAGGTCATTTTTCATTGGAACATATTACAACAATGCATTTCATTTGCATTTTCCAGAAGATCTATTGTCTTGTCCGTATCCTACCTTCAACACTGATCAGAAAAAGGTGGACGTATTTGAGTTTGCATGTACTCTCATGCAATGGCATCGAAAGTTTTCGATAAATTTAAAATATCACTTGTCAATATTGTTGCCATTTGTGTCTAATAATTTGGGCAAAACATCTTCTTACAAACCTTGAGTGTGTTTGTGTATTGTGTATCTTTCATACACTCTTAGATAGCGAGAACCAATCAGAGCAAGCGTTAGAAAAATCCAAACCATGCATTGATTGTGTCTAATTGCACTCCGCGGACTACCCGCATTGTTTTCGCACGCGTTCGCGCCGCGTAGGCTTGGTCCATTTTTCGGCGGGTTGATGCATTTATATTTGGTTCTATTTTCCAACATTTTTAGTGATAATTTTGTTATAAAGACAGCAAAAATCACATGTTTTATTCCTCTCGTGTATGAAATAGGTTAATGAACTTGTATTACATGTTGCTTGAGTAATTAGACAAAATAATGCACTTGCGCTGATGTTGATGCGTCTAATACACTCCCCCCTTCTGGGCTCGTGCATTAGACGCATCAACATCAGCGCGCGTGCATTATTTTGTCTAATTTCTCTCCCAACAAGTAATACGCGTTCATTAACCTATAAATATTAATTTGGGCAAAACATCTTCTTACAAACCTTGCGTGTGTTTGTGTATTGTGTATCTATATTAATTTGGACAAAACATCTTCTTACAAACCTGGAGTGTGTTTGTGTATTGTGTATCTATATTAATTTGGACAAAACATCTTCTTACAAACCGTGAGTGTGTTTGTGTATTGTGTATCTATATTAATTTGGACAAAACATCTTCTTACAAACCTGGGGTGTGTTTGTGTATTGTGTATTAATTTGGACAAAACATCTTCTTACAAACCTGGAGTGTGTTTGTGTATTGTGTATCTATATTAATTTGGACAAAACATCTTCTTACAAACCTGGAGTGTGTTTGTGTATTGTGTATCTATATTAATTTGGACAAAACATCTTCTTACAAACCTGGAGTGTGTTTGTGTATTGTGTATCTATATTAATTTGGACAAAACATCTTCTTACAAATCTTGAGTGTGTTTGTGTATTGTGTATCTATATTAATTTGGACAAAACATCTTCTTACAAACCTGGAGTGTGTTTGTGTATTGTATATCTATATTAATTTGGACAAAACATCTTCTTACAAACCTGGAGTGTGTTTGTGTATTGTGTATCTATATTAATTTGGACAAAACATCTTCTTACAAACCTTGAGTGTGTTTGTGTATTGTATATCTATTAGAAACAAATAACTGTATTTTAGTTTTGTACTGTATCTTACCTGAATTGCGGACCTGATGTGTACACCTTCTATGTTGACCCAATATTCATATGTTTGAGTGCATATTGACTGTAATACGGTAGCAATGAACATGACACCAACTAGAACAAATCCATTTGTAAACAACATCTCCATTGATATAAACCCAGGCGTTGTCTAATTAAAACATTCAAGTAAACAAAGTATGTGAATTAAGGGGGTACTACACCCCTCAATAAATTCGTGACTATTTTTGCATTTTTCTCAAAAACTAATAACACCCTGGTAACAAAAGTTATGTATATTATTGGGACAAGGAATCCAATTACTACACTGGAATTTCAGTGACAGGCTAGTGACTCAAGACAAGCGGTTCGATACTTGTGATAGAAAATGAGGTACCGCTAGGATGTACCTCATTTCCTATCATATTTACTGAACCGCTTGTCTTGATTCACTGAAATTTCAGTGTAGTAATTGGATTCCTTGCCCCAATAATATACATAACTTTTGTTACCAGTGTGTAATTAATTTTTGAGAAAAATGCAAAAATTTTACCCCCTTAAAGAAAGTAATAAAACAGCAATTGATATTCATAATAGTCATAAGAACATCAAAACAATAATATTCATGAGAGTCATGAAACATCCTCAACCACATCCTTCTACTTTTTCACATTGAATTATACACGCCACAAAGAGGGTGGTCGACTCCTCTTTGATGCTCTCTTCCTTCTTCTGCTCCTATCGTCTAGGATATCGGTATGCAATTAATGATAACATTGTAGATATGGCTATTTTCAGGTCTACTCCCAATATCAGAAAAATACAGCACTAATTTTTTGGGATTAAAAAAATATTATTCTGTTCTGCCAAACGAAACTACCTAAAATCCTAATCATTTAGTTAATTCTAACTGGCAAGGAAAGTCAAATTTATATATATTTGATCAACTATGGGGAATAAGAGCCAAAAACATGCGTTTTGGGGGCATTTTTCTTATGCTGTGACAATCATACCCTTTATTAATACGTAAATTAAAGTTACAATGGGAAGTAGATAAAATTGCCGTCATTAATCACGCCCTCTCAGGAAAATAGAGAAAAGATCAATCATAAAATATATTTTATTAAAAAATAGAGTACTTACGTTTCCGTTAATGGGAGGATCAACAATATTGGTGACGTAAACAATTATGGGGCCCAGAGCAAGTGGGCCCACAAAACCAAAAAGATCTGCCATTATCTTCATAACCAATGATTCTACCATTCCAGTACCATGAACAGTGAAGTATACACGCCACAAAGAGGGTGGTCGACTCCTCTTTGATGCTCTCATCTATGATGAAAAGGTATCAGACGGTAAGATGTATTTTACAAATGCAGAGCAGTAATATATACTGCAGTTACTGTCCGTTTTCCTATACACAATACACAGTGCTCTCACCATTGACGCACGACCTTTACAAATAGTGTATGTTAGAAGTATATTGCATTTGCCTAGTTAACAAAACTGTGTGAAAAATAACCGGCCAATATTTAAACTATTCTCCAAACTTCTAGCAAATATATTTCTCTAACATGACCTAAAATTACAGCTAGGTTAGATGTTCAGAAATAGTCGCACTTTCGTAGAGCTACATTTAAACTATTCTATGAAATTCTAGAAAATATAGTTTTGTAACATGTCCTAAATTTTTAGCTAATTTAGGTGTTTGGAAATAGTCGCACTTTTGTGTTTTAGGAAGGACATGTAAACGACAGATAACATCAAAAATATGAAGAAATTATTTCCAAACCGTGTTAAGTCAACAATCATTATGTTGCTCATTTTCAAGAATGCTGGTTAACAAAAAGCAGGCCATTGTCTCATTTCGTGAACAAAGGTCCACATACCATTGTTTCCTTGCGTTTCCTTTATAATCAGTTACCCAACTGAAGCTGTATTATAGCACCTCATAGCGATATCGCACATATAAAACAGACACATGTGCACAACCAGAGAAGATCCGATTTAATCAGTTGAGCTGTTTCAATGAGTGTTATCTTGGTTTAATAGCTTTTAATGGGGTTTAAGTCCTGCAAAGGTCGAAAATGAATTCTACTGTAGACATGACTGCATCATAATCGATAGCTCTGTACATTATGTTAAACAAGATATTCCTGTCAGTTCCAATTTACAATGTAATTATTATTTGAATGTGATGTTAAAGAGAAGTTTTTAGTGGTAGTTCATTTATCATTAAATAGGCCTAATTATACACTTACATAGGCCTACGTGTTTTGGCGCAACGTCAGCCTTCTATTCTTCACATTTTTTCACAGGACGAATCATTAAATAGGCCTAATTATACACTTACATAGGCCTACGTGTTTTGGCGCAACATCAGCCTTCTATTCTTCAAAATTTTTCACATGACGAAGATGGCGAATTCTATCATTCAATATCAGGCTCTTGTAACTCCTATACCAGTGCAATATAAAAAGATGTGGACACCGTCGTCGGCTTCCCCCGTGTATTATCCGCCGGTGCCATTATCACGTGACTGAAGAAAAATGCTGCTGCCACCAGATATAGGCTAAGTAAAACAGCGTATTACTATCAAGACTTATGTTTGAAAGCTGTCCTCAGATCGATGCCTCAAGTTTCCAGTCCATCGCACTACGTGCTCTATATTATTAGTCCATGTCGATATTATCAAGACAGAGATAGCGTCTGACGTCATCTGTCAAACTCGTTTGTTTACAAGTGTCGTGAAGATGACTTGTTGAACGCGGCGGTATAACCGGGCGCCTTATTGTTAATTTTGCACCTTCAAACATACAAACCATCTCAAAAGTTAGGTCTTTATAGTAGGAAACTTTCTTTCGCGAAGGCACCATGTCAACAATGCCTAGAAAAGTTTCTTTTTCCTTGTAAAAGTACGTACTTTTTCGCCATTTTCTGCTATCAGCATGGAAGCAGGTCGATTCGGACCCAAACCAATTCGGCCACAGTTGACTTGGCCATATGCCAATTCATGAATTTGGTCCCGAGCTAAGTCAGCCATAAACCAATTCGATATTGACCAAAGGGATAAACAATTTAATATGTTAATGAATATATGTGACCGGCCACCACGAAACAGCTGTAAAGTCGGCTCGCGGTCAATTTTGTTCGATTTCGTGTTTAGAAATATACATCATAAGCTTTAAAATGAAAAATCATTTGACTCCAAACGATATCCAGAAGTAAAAAAAGAAGATTAACCCAGCAAACACAAAACGTTTTCGACATCATTCGCAAAAGGTTATAAAAGTTTGTCAGAAAACGTTTAAATGTCGGGTTATATAAAGGGTATATTAAGAGTATAAAACGTTTTTTATTTTTTATCAAAATTTTTGATAATCTACTGCTCAGCAAACAAAATGTTTTACAGAAAACGTTTAAATGTCGGGTTATATAAAGGGTATAAAAACGTTTTAATAACATTCCAAAAACATTCTTGAAAACTTGATACAAAACATTCTAAACAGAATGTTATTTTGTGGTTGAAAAAATATTTCCAATAACGTTTTAAAAACGTTTTCATGACCTTTATATAACCCGCCATTTAAATGTTATTAAAAGGTTTTGAAAAAAACATTTTAAGAACATTTCTGTGTTTGCTGGGTTCAAATATTTTAACATAATGTTATTTAAGTATTGACACAATATTTGGCAAAATGTTTGCAAAAATAGTTTACAATAACATTTTTGAAAACATTTAAAAATATTGTTGTAGTGTGTTTTTTCATACAAAACGTTTTAAAACGTTATCATGACCTTTATATAACCCGACATTTTAATGTTATTAAAACGTTTTTACCTAAACCAAAAGCCAAAATATAACTTATTTAAAACGTTTTTAAAACGTTTTTGTGTTTGCTGGGAAGTGCACAACGTACAAAAAAGTGACTATATCTCATTAACCAATGATCCTACAGATATGCGATCACTGACTTTTTTGTTCCTTATGACCAGAGGAAAAGTTCGACATATGGCACGACTCTCTAGGATAGTTGGTTAAAAAGATAGAGGGTTAAGTGCACAAAATTAAAAAAGTGACTATATCTCATTAACCAATGATCCTACAGATATGCGACCACTGACGTTTCTGTTCCTTATGACCAGAGGAAAAATTTGACATATGGCACGACTCTCTAGGATATTTGGTTAAAAAGATAGAGGGTTAAGTGCACACATTTTTTTTTTAAAGTGACTATATCTTATTAACCAATGATCCTACAGATATGCGACCACCGACTTTTTTTTGTTCCTTATGACCAAGGGAAAAGTTTGACATATCGCACGACTCTGTAGGAAAAGATGTAGAGTTAAGTGCACAGAGTACAATAAGTGACTATAATCTCATTAACCAATGATCGTAAAGATTAGCACTACTTTCGGGCTCTGTTGCTTTTATATACTATCCAGAGAGATTGCGTCAGCAAGCGCTTCGGTTGAACGCCTCGCGCTACGTGCTCGCTGAGCACGTGAGGGCTCGTGAGGGCTACAAACTGCGGCTACGTACATATACGCGACCACTGACTTTTTTGTTCTTTATGACCAGAGATAAAGTTCAACATATCGCACGACTCTTTAGGATATTTGTTTAAAAAGATAGAGGGTTAAGTGCACATTTAACAACTCTTCCTATACCTTTATACAGGAGCCAACCGTTGTTAATCCGCGAAGAACCCACACTTTTACTGTAGCGTATATACGCTCTCGCGAGCGAGAATACGCGTTACGCGAGAGCGCGTAAAATTCGTCATATCTGGCCCAGACAAACAAGAACCTAGACCTTTAACTTTGGTTTGCGTAGCGAAGTCAACACTGCTTAGCAACGATTTTGACAAGGACGCAACCCGGACGCAAACAAGCAGACATGTTCGCGTCTACAGAACACGTTGCATTTGACGCGGGCGATAACGGCGCAGCAATCACGCAAACGATCGCGTTTATCGTTCCAGACATGAACGCTTATTTCTCCGCGTCCGACCACCCGACCAAAATCACCTTGGATACGTGGCTTCACCTACTGCCACGGTTAGGGATGGGCAGTTACAGGTCTAGGTGGTATGTCTATGATATCTGGAACCTTTGTGCGTATGCAAGCTTACAAGTTGAATTCAGTATTTGTCAGGTAGCGGCTAAACATTGCAGTTTTATTCTGTAGTTTTATCCCAGTTTTGTTGCTAATTTTAACAGAGCAATCGTCGAAGTTTTTGTAAGGCTGAGTGGCAATGATTAATTGACATTCCTCGTGAAATAATCCGTGAATTATACGATCTTTAGCTTCTTTTCGTTGTTGAAAGGATTCAATCATGTTTCACCGTTGTTCATCACCGTTTAACAACTCGCGTCCGGCGCGTCTGCGTGGTTTACTTCGCTCGGTAGCTGCCCTCGCGAAGTAAACCACGCAGACGACGCTGCCGCATCGTTGTTAAACGGTGATGAACAACGGTGAAACATGATTGAATCCCTAAAAGTACAACGAATTGGTTTGTGACCAAATGCAAGACATCAAGGCATCTAAATATACAGATTTGGTGTAAAAACAACGGTTATGGAGAAAATCACGAAAAAGTTAAATTTTGCCAACTTTTTTTGTACATCAATTATACAGGGTTCGAATTGGCATGTGGGCGAATTGGTTTGGGACTGAATTGACGATTCGTGGCCGAATTGGTTTGTGACCCAATTTATATTATTCAAATAGACAGTCTAGTACATCAGATATGGTCCGTTTCGTTGCTGCAAATAGTATTGATATCGATATTGATATTTTTACAGATCATGTGATCTTTCGATATGATTCGAATTGTCACGTTATCGTCAAACCTGTCAGTGGCAACGAACAGGGATAAAAACCTGGATCGCAATTTGCTCACATCATGCTGATCATTTGCATCTATAAGAATAGCGTCTTTGGAAAGAGCAGAATTGTAGTACAGGTGGTGAGTACAGCCTCTTTATAGTACGGGGCAATAAACCATTGCCATGGTAATACTGTTATATCGCTATACTTCCCTGACGAATTTTTGATTGCACGTGCAAGCATTAAAATTAAATAAAACTTCCTTAACTTATGTATTTTCATGATATATTTGCTGCTATTAAACTTTTAATTGCTTTATTGATTTTATCATAAAATAATAACCAATTGGTTGAACATAAGGAAAAACTTCGTCCATTAATAAAATAAAAAGAAAATTAACCCTTCGTTATTACATCATAAAATATTTATTATGTGTGAGGATATACATTGCAAATGAACGCTTGGAATTATAAATTTATTACCATGATTACAATGAAATTAAACAAGAAATGTCTTTAAAAAGACAACGCCATGGATGAAGATCATGTTTCATAATTTTGCATTGCAAGTACCGGTACTTGGAAAGCTAGTAAATTTGAATGTTTGGCACAACTAACCGGGTGCGAAATATTGGCATTTATTGGTAAATACCACCAATGACATACTAGGAAATACTCAACATTTTCATGTCCAAAGCTGAATTGGAAAATGTGTGCTAAATAGGTCTACATTTAATTCATACTTGTAACAAACGGCTCAATTGAAATCACATCCTCTGAGTTTTACAACAATCCAACAATCTATATTCAGATAACCTTAAGAATGTTTGCTGCTTAATTTCATGACAATCCAATTATCTATTATCAGTAACTGTTAACCTTGATATTGAAGCATGGTAATTAATTTTAGATATATTTATTCGCAATGTATAGTTTACTGGTAGTTACAATCACATCATAAGGCCACTAACAGTCAATTTTGAGTTTCCCGTCACATAATTTCTGAAAACAAGTGAGGTAACTTTTTCATTATTCATTATTTTTCTGCCTTTCGTTATATGACTAACACGAATGTAAAATGTGTTGTTATTTGCCACTCACTCACTTTGAAGATGGATGTTTAGCCCTAATGAGATTCAAAAGTATATTAAAAATAGTCACAATAATGAATTCAAATGAGGGTCAGAAAATGAAGTGAGGGCGGTGACGGAAACTCAAAATCGACTTTCATTGGCCTAATCAAAAGACTGATTACTCAATCCCAGGGATTCCCAAAGCCACTATCTACCCCAATTACTAGCTGGTATCCCCCCCCCCTCGACGACTAGTGTCACTCCCAACATCAATTAGTGTTGGTAGTAGTGCACTATTTATACCCAGCTCTGGTCAGATCAGGGAATGGTCAGATAATTCTCATTATTATTGTTTAATTAGTGGTCACACTTTACTTGTCAATGCTTGTTGACAGCTTATCAGTAGTCAGATCAGCAGGGGTGCAATTGTATCCTTTTCATAGAGCAAAATTGTTCAAAATGTGCTAAAAACCTTATTTGTGAACGGATTTTAATCGTTAACAAAGCAAAATGTATGTTTAATATATTAATTATTTCATTAATAGCAATTTCATAAGTTTCCATCCATAAATAACCACAGAGCATTATCTGTTTACAAAATAAGTGTTTATTTTCAATTAGCCATCTTATCAGTAAAACTGATAGGAGGCCAAATTATAGTCAAATCAATTAGCCATCTTATCAGTAAAACTGATAGGAGGCCAAATTATAGTCAAAAACAGATTCTTTGTCTGGTAGTCCCGGCAACCCAGTCTATATGTGGCTCAGTTGTAAACATACACAACACAAACCGACTGTGAAGGAGCCTATATGCACGTAAACAACTTTCTAGTACATGTATAATAAAATCCGTTTTTGAGTATAATAAAGAAAGTCATGCATTGGCAACATGAAGGAAATGCATATTGCTAACTTGGTAAAATGCATACTCCTAGCCCAATCTTGTACATCATAGCACCCAGTTTGGGTTTGTAGTTTCGAAATGTTGCAATTAAACATTAGTTCTTTCAAATATGAAACGCTCAAACACAAATCTAGAACAAACAATCATTATATTTAGAAAGATATAGCAAACTTTCCATGATAGAGATTAGACCCAAGACCAAGTACACCCAAATTAGGTGACAATTCGGAATTAAGCCATGGCTGGAAAAAAATAATGATTAAATATTTTTATGGTTATATTTACCACCAGTGCTGCGCTGCTTTCTTGTATAACGCCCCGGTATAACGCGTGAAATTTGAAAGTTCCCGGAATGCCAACTATTGACATTTCTATATTCTTTCAGTCTGCCGGTTGCTAGGGCCATTTCCTATTGTGAAGGTGTTTTTTAATTTGCAAGGCAAACGCCTAGAATAACCGTTACACGATGTAAACACCATCAAGGACGTTTTCTTGTTGTTGTTTTTTCGCTCAGGTACACCTGAGTGAATATTATACATTCAGGTTAGACCTTGGAATAAAAATCAAAAAAATCGACCTCTGAACCTAAGTAGCTTTAAGTCGAGCTTCTTTTGCAAATGCTTTTGCTTTGTAATCACTAAAAATATTTTGTGGAATAATGCATGGTATCTCAGTAATAGAAATGCACTAAGTGCAGACTAATGCCTGCTCCAAAATTAACCTCACTCCTCATGACATAGTTCATAAATATATGCAGCAGTGAGATTTTAAACAGAGGTGGGGATGAAATATTAGCCTCATTTCCCATGAAATTATTTATAAAACTATGTTCTGTTGCCATTAGTGGAGGGTTTTGTTACCTGGGAATGATGTCAGTTGAAGTTGAAGTTAGCAAGTTACCTATTGGCCATGAACAGATTTTGTTTTATGGACATTCAGCAAGCTAGGTCAGCCTGCATGGTATACCAAGTTTACCAAATGTCTCCAGAAATTGGAATATTCCGCAGATACAAATTTATATCCACAGCATCATCTTCAACACCAACAGATTGGAATATCCCGCAGACACAAATTTATCAAGTTTTATCATTAGTATAGTTCCATAGACCTTCAACTTACTACATGTATCCCTCTCTTGTTGAAATTAACCCCACTGCCAAGGTCCCATTTATGCAAAATTTGCCAAATCTGTCAATACTTGTGTTTTTAACTATAATTGGTAATACACTTAACCTGGGAATTATACACAGAACAAGCTGACTAACCAGGACCAAATTTATTGTCTTGTGTATCAGAGAGAAAAGCCCCAAGACAATTTTGGCTATTTAGCTCAATTACTGGTCCATAAAATTACAAGCATCACCCACTGGAGACCTTCACTTTTTATAGCAGAACAGTGGCCACTAATGAACTTCCCAGCACTCACTATACCACAATGGCCTCATCCCAAAGGCATACTTCAATAATCTCAGTTAAACAATATAGTGTCCAATTCAACCTCAAATTGCCAAGTATGAGTTTCGTATCCCAATTTTCAAAGGTCATCCAATGAACATACAAACATGTTGGGGTTGAAGAACATTGCTTTAATAAATGAGCATGTTGTGGATGGTAATAATTAACCCAAACAGGCCCAGTTCTATACCTTCAACTTTTACCCAATGCAGAGGTCACTCACATTTTACGTCACTCCATCTAAATTTAACCCACAACTCGGCCCAAATTTATATTTTTATCATCTAAAAAGAATGACAGTTGCCTCAAGACTCCTTTCCTCAAACTTTCTTTATCTAAAAAATAATAGCCACTGCGTTTCAACCCCGGGGGGGTCACTCACATACCAAAGTGGTATGCATGCTCGTCCCCAAAAACGGCGAAAAAGGGTTGATTTTTGGCCTTGTGGCGGCGTCGCCGTTTTTAGAAAAAAGGGTGCTTTTCAGGTAAAGTTTCGACGTTTAGGGTATATTTTTTCAACTTCAGTGGGTTTGTTTTAGAATTTACGCCATTTAGGGGTCCATTTTAGTTTCTTACGCCGAATTATGCCATATTTTAGGGGTAAGATTTACAGAGTCTTACGCCAATAAGGGGTGAAATCTTTCCACACTGATTACGCCATTTAGGGTCCATTTTTGAGGTGCTGGGACGAGCATGCATACCACTTTGGTATGCGAGTGATCCCCCCGGGGTTTCAACATGAAAGGGAGGGTAACAGTTGAAGGTCTGCGAAACTATACCTATGCATGATATTATTAATAATATCATATTGTTTCAGTATATTCAAAGTAGCTTAGTGCGGAGGCATGCATCACGTTAGTAATGCTATTTAAACAAAAATCATATTCTCATTTAAACATGTGAGCACATGAACAACTACAATAAAACACTGCATATGTTCACATCAAAATGCAGTATCACTAGAAAAAAAATGATCAGTCATCAAATATATTTAATTTCAAACTTCTTCTTGAACAGTTCACCAGTAAAACAATGTTATGAATAGACTTATAGTACACGCTTATAACAGGATAAAATTGCCTTGAATATTACTCTGTCACCTGCATTCGCATTTAATATTAGTTTCAGTTTAAAGAATATTTACCCTGTCCATTCTTCTAGGTAATTCATACATATTATTATAACTGTATTCTACTTCACTATTGTCTCATACATTGCCTCTTGCTTTACTCTATTGTTACCTTATATATTAAACATTTTACTGCGTCAATAAACATAATATCGCTATAGATAAAAAACAATGTCTCCAACTGTTCATTCAATCTACTAGTATACCCATTCCAGCTCAAATAAATGCGATGCCTGCACATCCATCATAGCAGCCACAAGGGCGCATAAATCCCACACTGACCAACTGCCTCCTAGCTCCTACCTACAAACATGAATTTACAACCGACCTACATTGCACAACCATGTTTTCCAATCGTGCCTGAGCACTCCCTTTAAAGGGTTTTTTATTTCCCCATCTCTGGCTTAAAGTTCAACGAATTCCTCCAGGTTTTTTTTTAAAGATTATTTGGTTTCATGCAGGTGAATTATCCTGTAAGATTTACCACAAACGGTGGCCGAATTATAAAGAAAATCAAGAAAATTAAAATCTGACAGGGTAGTTTAGAAACCTGCTTCACTCGCTTTCGCAAAAAATCCCGTCACTCAAAATACTATTCAAAAGGGTTTAGACCATATTTAGTGTGTAGGAAATAAGGGCACTATTCCCTATGTTTATCAGCAGTAATAAATCTTGGTATTGGCACTAGAGAAGATATCTTACCCTTCTCAAAATCTTTTGCAACATAATACATCCCCTCATTTAATGACGCTCCTATTATTTTGTACCGGTTTCCTTTGTTTTCATTTTGAGAATTAGACTGGCTGAACATTCTTCACTATCGACCCATGTTGCACTACATAGCAAATCAGTACAGAAAACTGAATTGGAAGAAATGCATTATGGGAAGTGTAAGATATGTTCTTAAGCAACTTATGAGAAATCAACTTATTAAAGTTGTTCCTTGTTATGCAAATGAGACATTTTACGCCTGGTAGCTTTTTAACACAGATTTTTAAGATTTCGGACCTTCCTTTTGTTATGCCCCCTATTCATTTAGCGATAGTAAACAGTGCTTCTGTTTCTTTCGCAATATCGCAGTTAGCAGCCTGGACAACCGATTCTTTAGAAATGCTTAGTCGCGCTGAAAGTCGATCGATACATGTTAAAATCAGCACAATTCAGAGATACACCTTTTTGCTATGAAATTAATTTTCTCGGTCAAATATAAAGCAATATTTATTTTTCTTCAGTAATGTCAGTTAAAAACTTGGTGCTTGGATATACATTTTTTTACAAATCCTGGTGTTAAAATTAAGCATCAAATTGTGTCTTTTAGTGTTAAATTTTTGATTTTTATAGGCCTTCAGTTCGCACGCGAGCTTTTTACGGAATTCATTTTTTAGCGTCTCAAACTAATATAGTTTGCTAAAGAAAGATATTTCCCACCTCTGTAAAGCACATCGTGTGGGTCTATATAGTTTTGTTAGAATTTCCGTTTTTATTTTACCCTTTTTCCTTCTTACTCCGAAAATGTCTAACTCAGTACTTTTATCTCGAGAGCAACCAACAGAAATAGTCGATATTTCCTTTGTTGTTTATCCAGGTCAATTTTCCATTGAAAGCAAATTGCCCGACCAGCGATTTGGTAGCCCAAATCCCCAATTGAGTGTTCTGGTTAAACATGATCAGTAGGAGCGCTATAGGCCTGGGAATTTCTTTGCTATATTGAAGTTCTAGCAACACTGTAGCCATGCCGGTATTCCTACTAAACCCAGGGATATCGATCCACAATGCTAGTATTAGCCTTAGATTTCACTCGTTGATTTTGAAAAATGGTCAGCCGGCAGTTAAAATAGTGAAATGAAAACGCAAATTCTGACAAAACTATGATATATCGCTCACGGTGATGTGCGTTAGAAAGTTGGGAAAAATCCTTCATTAGCGAACTATCTTACTTTGAAAAGCTAAAAGGTTGATCCAAAAAAAGGCTCGCGGACAGAGTTTAAGCCTATCAAAATCGAAAATCTTACACTAAATGACTAAATTTCACGCCTAAGTTTAACACTAGAATTTGAAAAAAAATACAGTATCAAGCACTACAATTTTTCCTGACATTTACTGAAAAAATGAAAATGATTGCTTTTCATTTGGCCGAGAAAATTAATTTTACATCGAAAAGGTGTAACTAAAAATTTAGCTCATTTCAACACCAAATTCGATCGTTTTTATTGCCTCATTAAATGACTGAGTGAGCCTTGCCAAACAAAAGAATCGGTTGTGCAGGCTGCTAACTGATCGCATCGTCATGCGATTTTCTGTGAATTTCTAGAAAACATGTTTCAACTTAAATCTGAACAAAACGTACCCACATGTATCTCGGCCGTTGTGTGGCGGATTGTGATGATATAAAGTCGGGGTTCGAGTTTACGTTGTTGATATAAAAACTTTTTTTTATCATAATTTGATTGTTTTCTTAAACTTAATTGAGTCCCCAAATCCCAAAATGTGTTGCTTAAGTGAGCTGGGCAGGTCAAATACTTAATCCAATTAAAATGTGTTTAACAACAGGGGATTAAGGCCTTTGCAACCGGCAGGCTGATTTGGGAAGTATTTCATTTATTTTCATTTTTATAATATATATACAAGACATAATGAGCAATTATAGTCCATAATTTTTGACCCAGATGTTATCAGTCCAATTATCAGTCCATTTTGACCCAGATGTTCATCGCTAGGGGCCTAAGTCTTAAGAGGGCCAAATTTTAAAATAAAGGGCAATCGTTTCTCACGGTCGTTTCTCAGTAATGCAGCTACAACCGTTGATGATACGAATAGCACTTGAGCATTATATCTTATCGTGTGTACATGAGCCCCAAAGGTCCAATATTATGGACAGAAGTGTCCCGACTGTTACACCAAATGGCCAGAAGTTACCCAGAAAACAAAGCAGCTTCAGGGCCGGGCTCAGAGTTCGTACACGGATAGCACTTGAGCACTCAAAAGTACTTGAGGCCCATGTCAATAGTATTCGGTTATAGCCGTATTTGTGTGCAAATAAGGCCCTCTAGTTTACCATGGCCCATGTTATAGATATTTATAATTGGGCTATTGGCCCCCTGTGAAATGTTATCTATTTGGTCTAAGATTCACACTTGGGGGCTCAAATTTCCTCCTGGATATATACCCTTACAGCTAGTATTTAGCAGAACAGTATTAATTTTCTATTCTATTCTTGTAGTGTGGAGACCCGAAGGCCAAGATAGCAAGGGGTCCTTGCCATGTGAACTCGCCAACTAAAAATTCTTAAGAGAAAATTGTCCTCGAGTGGACTTTTCCATTATGGACGGGCACAACGGGTTGTACTTTTCAATAGCAAGGCAGCAAACGCAAAGCAAAATCCGTAGAGCAGTTCAAGTCGTTACCAAAACATACCAGTTTAATTTGGATATCTAATTTGTTCTTTAGGGCATTAGTGTTTCATATTTTTATTGCTTGCATATTGTTATGTTGTTTCTGGTGTTATTGTATGCATTATATTATGATCGTTCTGTATTTCACGAGGGTATTTTCTTTGCTTGCCGCCTCGTTTTCCGCATCTTTCATCCTCGTGCAATATTGTTTGTTTTTTAGGGACCATTCAGACTGTCTTTATATTATGAATTTCTTTGGGTTTTTTATTGATTGTTTGCATCATTAATTGTTTGCATTCTTCCTTCAACCACTAGGCGTGTTTTCTGGTGTCTCCGGGTGTTTTCGCGGCCTGGTGCTTGCATTGTTTTTGCTTTTTCCCCTGTGTTACACTACGAAAGCACCTTTGGTGGTTGTCGTGATTTATAATTCGTTTTGCGCAGAATTATGCTGTGTTGTAAATAATCTTGCTTGATTTTCCCGGGTTGATTTTATCTTGTCTTGCTCTATTGGACTTTTAATTTTGTAGTATATCTTGTTGTTAAGATTTTTCTGTTTGTTACGCGCTCTATAAGTGTATATTATTATTATTATTATTATTATTATTATTATTATTATTATTATTATACATGTAGTGTACATAGCTGATCCACTAAATAAACATGCAATGATGTATCCTGTTACCTGAGTGAACATTCGGGATTAAAGGAGCATTTCGTGATCCTTAGCCCGCCGGATCCTTAGCATCCTCTTTTGACATGTTTTATGACATTTTGCAGTAGATATCTATGAAAAAAGCTTATTCCAAAAATTTCAGTTGATTCCGATTTTGCGTTTGCAAGTCATGCAAGTTATGCATGATTATGTGAACTGTTACACTGCACCATAGGCACCAGTGTTGTAATTTCGTTCTGGTGTACCAGAACGTAGAACGTAATCCACATTTGACGATATTTTTAGAAAAATGGGGTGGGGCTCTGGATCATAAAATGCCCCTTTAACATGGCGAATCTCTATTGTTCATTGCCTACACAATGAGACATAAACGAGGTGAATATGGTGGATGTTAGGAACATGATATTAGGATTAGGTTGGAGAAAAATTCGAACTTTTATTTAGGTATTAATAAAGTATAGTCTTTTCATGGACAAAATGGATTTTCATTTTTATTCAAATTGGCATACTGAACTTATTCTTACATCCTTTGCTTAGATTGTTTCACCACGTATTAAAGGTAATAAAAATTCCTTTAAAAAAAGGAATGGGACGCCCAATGGGAGCTTTGATGTGATGTGCTGAAATGTAACCGTTTGGGTACAATTTTGAAA
The DNA here is from genome assembly GCF_039555335.1 of Amphiura filiformis. NCBI lineage: Eukaryota > Metazoa > Echinodermata > Ophiuroidea > Amphilepidida > Amphiuridae > Amphiura > Amphiura filiformis. The sequence goes on from NC_092631.1 coordinate 73,786,803, forward strand.
CAATAATGTAACATTAGCATAGTAAGCAAAAAAGATTAGGAAATGTAAAGCATATCTTTTACAGTGAGAGAGGTGTAAAATCGTAATGCATGGGATGTAAGAGGATTGATTTCAAATAAAAAGGAATAAAGATCATGTTGTTACCATTTCTGTAATACTATTGTTAGGAAATCATGTTGTTGGGATGTTGGGGCTGATAATCATACTATTTGGTTCATGTGTATTATATCAAGAAGAAATACGGGGCCTTTTTGGTCGCTTAGGCGACCGACCCAGAATTTGTGTTTTGTATTTTATTTTTTAAATTTTGCTAAAATCATTGTTGGGACCAAAATTGATTAATTATGGCTGAATCTTTTAAGAAAACATCTTTTTCAGATTCTGATGAAATGTTAAGGTAATGTTAGCCTCCTGGAAACAAACAAACAAACAAACAAACAAACGCCCGACCGACAGACAGACCCTACTTGAAAGGTTCGTCCGCCCGTAGAACAGGGTTTTTTGTCATTGCCTTATGCATTTTTATTTTTGAGCCACTGGTCGGAAGTTTACGCTACTACTTGTAATTATTTTTTGAAATGGATTTCATAACAACTATAAAGCTCTATAATATGCCTCAACATACCTTCTCTTGTTCGTATGCTTGCTTGAATAACTTATGGATCCTCTTCGTTCTGTGCCCTTTTGGTAATATACCCAAGTCATCAATGGTTACGACACGTTTATAACCAAGTATTGGAAGCCAATTTAACCACCAATATGTCAATGTTGATAACGTGTTTACGTGATCAGACTTGTAATACATGTCTACATCTAGATGGTCTTCATATTCTTCAGGTACTCTCTGTTGCCAATATTTCTGACACGAAAAATAACATTGAATTTTGTCATTGTTTTATTTATTATTTTAAAGGAGCTTTAACGTCTACTATTACAGTGATTTAACCCCGCAAACACACAACGTTTTCAAAATTATTCGTAAAAGTTAGAAAAGGTTGCCAGAAAACGTTTAACTCAAAACTTGCGAATCATATTATTTTGGTACAGGTCTCTATAATGAGGTACAAAGCACGACATGTGAGAATCTGAATATTCCCTTTCAATTAACCAAACCAATGATGGTAAGATAATACATACCTGTATTACAAAACAATTTAGAAGCAAAAGAACCCCATAGATGACTATCATTGCTGTCGCAAAGTAAAACCTTGCCGTATCTGATAGTGGCGCGTCCATCTCTTGCAGACTCAGCAAGCGTAGCGTCTGCATCGATAAGGAACATATCCAATATACACTTATTCCCATTAGCAATGACTTCAGTCGGTACATTTCTGCTAATTGCAGACAATAGTATGTCCCAAGTGTTACCAGTATTGCAAAACATTGTGTTAAATACAAATGTGGTTTGGTTGATTCATTGTTATCAAATGTTGAATCCGTTATTATACCTTCTGCAAGTGAGCCCAACAGAAGTATTAGCAATCCAACAAGAAGCAACCATCGGCAAGTATGAGCTGGGAACTTCGTAATACACAAAGGTTGTGGTACCTTTAAGCATACACCGATTAGCAGGATTACACAAAGTACAATGGTGCTTACAAATTGTAAGATGAGATCCAATGCATCAACTCGGCATGTATTTCCTAAAGTTAGGTCGTCTTCTCCTGATGATTTATTCAGGCCACAGAACCAGACGTGGAGATCACCAAAACTGCCCATGTTGACAAACCAAGTGCCTCAACGTTTCCATCAACTTTTGCACATGGTTTGAGTGTGACACTATATACTAGTAATCCAAACCACTGCGCCAATACGAGCATGCGCATAATTATATCATATCATATCGATGTCATTTGGTTCTCATCAGGTTTTCATACAGATTTTGTAAACATTAATTTCGTCGAGTTGCATTTCGTGGTACACCTTCTGTAATGATGGTTGCTGGCAGTACTGTAAATATATGTGACCTGAAATACAAAGAAAAGCATAAATAATAAAAATGTAACAAATGTGCTCACATTTCGAAATAATATCAATGAGATAGCGCTATATCATAACAGTATATCAAGCATGAATCACATGGTTTTATTTAAAACAAACTCATATTGACCATAAAAACGAATAAAAACTGTCGTCTCTCAACACGCGATATTCAAAATTCCCGCGCCGAAATTGTCTAAGTGCAATGACGCAATGGTTATTTGTGCTCCATTGTTGCCAGCCTTCATTGTATTACTGAGACGTCATCGCACTTGACAATTTCGGCGCCCGGGAATTTTGAATATCGCGTGCCGAGAGACGGATATTTTTATTCATTTTTATGGTCACTATGAGTTTGTTTTAAACAAAACCACGTGATTTGTGCTTGATAATTATTTTTCTATAAGGCATAATGTTGTGACTGCCGGAGACTTCCTTTAAACGTGGCCGGGCAGAGAGAGTCTAATAAGATTGCTAATACAACGACGCATCGGTTGTTGGATAGATTATCCAAGTACGACCAGCATAGACGGGTTGATTTCTGGTTTTATTGATGTCAAATGGATTGTTGCAGAACTGCGTGAATAATGGGTGTCGAGATGGAGAAAGGTCTTTTATTTCTCAGTAAATAATGATACGAATAGGAAGTTTGGAATTAAATCAAAATACTGGACTTACTATTTTTAGCAAAGCTACGTTGCGTGTGATACCATCACACTTCATCAGACAACTGACCCGCTGGACTGGTCATGTGACAGACGGCTAGGGATCGGCTTGATGGCTCTGTCCCATGCGTGAGATCTTTCTTGTTGTATCGTAAGCCTCCCCTTTTATTGAGTGATGGTGATTCTACTCTCTCCCAAATAGCCTCTTTGATGCCTCGGCGGTGTCACTGTTCCTCCCTGTCTAAAATGGTTGCATCCTCGATGTTTATGGAATGACCACTTTCTCTGAGGTGTAAATTTAAACAGCTGAGTTTTGGGCTTCGTTGGTGCTCGGCCGCCTATGTTGGTTTACTCTGGATTTTAGGGCTTGTTTGGTTTCACCCACATAGTATCCAGTGCAATCTTTGCCTGCACACACAAGTCCATACACAAGATTAGAAGATCTCTCTTTGGGCTGTTTGTCCTTGACATGAACAAGTTTTCCATGGAGGGTATTTCCTGGTTTAAACGAGGCTGCAATCCCGTACGCTTTCAGATGTTTCTTGACGCGTTGAATGGTTGGTTTGTTGGTTATCCTGGCTTTTCTTCTTGTTGGCTTTCAAGAATGCCCAGTTCGGTTAGCCACAGTTTTTGAGTGACTTTTCAATGTGGTCTTTCTCCTGCGGGACTTGTTCAGTTTCACTTATTATAGTGTCCGCTCTATACTGAAGGGTTAGTATGACTCCTAGCTAGCCATCTGTCACATGACCAGTCCAGCGGGTCAGTTGCCTAATGAAGTGTGACAGTATCACACACAACGTAGCTTTGCTAAAAATAGTAAGTCCAGTATTTGGATTTAATTCCAAACTGCATATACTACACCTGGATGACTGAAAACATTCATCAAAATCATACGAATAGCACTTGAGCATAACGTGTGCACGTGAGCCACATAGGTCAAATATTATGGGCAGAATGTCCCCAAATGTTACACCAAAGAGCCGATAGTCTCTCAGCAAAAAAAGCAGCTTCGGGGATCAGAGTTGTTACACTGATAGCACTTGAGCATATTAAGCAAATAAGGCCCTATAGCTTACGTTGGGCCAAAGTTCATGGTATTTATATTTGAGTTGGCCCTCATATTTCCCACTAGATACATATTCTTACAGCAATTACTTAGCGGAACAATTGTTAAGTTCATTGTTTTTAGCAACATTTGGGAACATAGAATTGGGCAAATTTACCGTCATTTTGAACATAATCGATAATTAGTATATACTTGAGTCTATTTTCCGTAAAATTTGGTACGATTTTTAGAATATGTTTTCGGAATCGAAGTCGCACATCTATACCCAATCCAATCCAGTTCACGTAGGCAGACCTACTGACTGAATTGATGAACGGATTCTTAAGGAAACATGCTGATCTAATATCATAACTAATTCGTTTGCCATTTATAATGTAATATCATATGTCGGGAATGAATACTCTTTTTCATGTTGGTTAGACATCGAAGAACATTTTGTTGTATAATTGTATATTCAATATCTGGTACATCTGTTTTTTTACATGAATGACGGCCGATCCATTGCCATTTTGACAAGCTTTTCTGGACTTGAAAGGGTCAATCGACTATTTTACATAAATACACGTATAATTGACATGAAAAAGCCTAATATTTCTGCGGTTTGAGGACCACTACATGCATATATCATGACTTTATTTTCAAAATGATACTTTTAGTGGTGAAAATTAGTCCCCACAATATGAATATTGACCCAGGTCTAACGAGGAGTGTCACCCCGGTATAAAAGTTATGTTTATTCTGTTCTTTATATTTTTGTCTTACATTTGACACCACTCGGGTGTTATATCTAAGTTGGGATTTCGAGATATGGAAAAGGACCCAAAATAGGAATATTGACCAGGGTCTTATAAGGAGTGTCACCTCCGGTGGGGAAAATAATTTTAATGCATTCTTTGCTTCTCTTTCATTTGATATCACTCGGGGGGAGGGTCATACCTTCTTGGCATTTTGAGATATGAAAAGGACTCAAAATATGAATATTGACCAAGGTCTTATGAGGAGTGTGACCCCGATGGGGAAATTATTTTTTATTATATTCTTTACTTTGTTCTCTTTCATTTGACACCTTAGCATGAAAGTTCATCTGTATTGGTAATCCATATATAGAAAGATTTTTAAATCTTTCTATATATGGATTACCAATACAGATGAACTTTAACTCTTGATCTCAATACAAATATATTTACCGTGGCATTTATTACCAGCAAATCCATGGGGCGGCTATGGGCTCGCCTGTTTCGCCGATTGTGTGTAACCTTTACATGGAACATTTAGAACAAACAGCACCCCACCGGAGTGGTGGTAACGTTACGTCGACGACACACACACAAAGCTCAAGAAAGAACACGCGCAGGAATTTACAGATCATCTCAACTCGCTGGACCCTGACATCAAAGTTACCACTGAAGGAGAGGAGGATAAATCCCTCGCGTTTCTGGACACTTCGACCGTGATCCAAGCTGACGGCACCTTAGAAATCAAAATATACCGTAAGCCAACGCAGACGGATAAATATTTGCATTTTTCGTCCAACCACCCATTAGAACACAAGTTTGGTGTAATACAGACTCTATTCCATCGTGCAGAGATAGTGATCACCAACCCTCAAGTGGCTGTTGAGGAAAAGGAGATATTGCACCAATTTTTAGTGGCGCCAAAAGACAAAACTGAGAAAAAGGACGTAACTGGTCCCATGCCAGGGGCAGACTACAAGGGGCACCTGCAAAGAATGGTACATTGGAGAGACTGAACGTTCTCTCAAGACTAGGTTTCTAGAACACAGAGACGTCCTAGCACAACTTCGTCTGAGGTAAGTAAGTAAGTAAGTATGTTAGTAAGTAAGTACGTAACACACCCTAATATAGGTTGATACCATTTCATGGTTCAACAAAAAATAAAATTATTATTTGTGATGCGATCAAGCTAAATCAGTCGGAACTCGGAAATATTGATTTTGAGATATAACCAAAGGAAATATTTTCCTTTGTTTCCTTTTGTTTTGGAAAATCTTTAATTGCTCATATCTTTGGAACTGGTTGTTCAATTTCAATGTGTTTTGCTGCAAAATGCAGCTTTGTAAATGCTTGTTACTTTCCTTTAAGAAACTGAAAATTTTATATTTCCGAGTTCCGACTGATTTTGCTTGATCGCATCACATTTTTTATTTGACCGAGAAAATTAATTTCAAAGCAAAAAGGTGTATCTTTGATTTCACCAGGTATTGATCGACTTTAGCACGACTATGCATAACAATTGAGTAGCGTTCTGAGTGCAATGACCTGTTTTCCTTACACACTGTGAGTTTGCCCGGGGAGTTTGCATGGTCAGTCCATGCTGATCTATTTATCCATTCATTAACTTTGGTAGACCAATGTATAGTTCCCGGGCTATAGTTTCGAACCTTCCAATGAGTCCAGTCACGCAAGGTTAATACGATTGACTTTTTGACGAGGAAAAATTCTGCGAATTCAGGAAGAAATCATGCTTTAATATCATATAGTTGCTTATTTATTGTTATATAAGAATGATTTTCAATTAATCTCTCAATACTTTATGATGTAGGATTTGAATAAATAAATTAATTAAATAAATAAATAAATAAATAAATAAATAAATAAATAAATAAATAAATAAATAAATAAATAAATAAATAAATAAATAAATAAATAAATGAATCATATTGAAAATTTGAAATATCAACCATATCATTTATGGAACACACAAAAATATAGTCCTATAAAACGAACCTAATTCCCCCTCCCTTTCTACATTCTAATATTGTGGGATACCAACATGACCAATGGTCTATTACGAGCGCAGCGAACAGAAAAATGTGCATGTTAAGCACACCACTCTTCGCCATACATACATTCTCCCAGCCACATTTCCCTAACATAATATGAAATTTAAAAAAAGAAGGAAAATTAATTAGGCAGAGGCGGGGCTCGAACCCACGCTGCACTGCGCCGCTATCACGTATACCATATAACCAGCGCCTTAGACTGCTCGACCACGAAGGACTTGATAGTGTCATCGTGAAAATTTAAACATATAATATTAATAAATCGCAACTTCATTACTACATCATATTTTGGAATTTTATCTGCTTAAAACATTAATGTGTATTATAATAAAGCTACCATTATTTATAGTTTGAATTCTCAAGCGCATAGAGACAATTAATACGAGGGTCCTATGAATAGGCCTACATACACAATACATAAAATCGATTTTGATATCGGCCACGTGCTCTGCTGTGCATGTGGTTTCCCGCAGTGGCGGAAGTTGTATTACGAAGTGCATCCGAACTCCATTTTGAAGCAAATGCTTTTGACAAGGCATTGGATTGTTCCAGTTTGCATCCTAAATCCACATTAGACCCCTAATTTTATTTACGAAATCTAAAGATTAGATTATCATAACAACAAAACGTTAATCTTTTGTCGGGTCTAATGTGAAAATTACATAAAAAAATTACAGTTTTTACAGAATTAATTTTCACTTAATTCCAAAAAAAATAGCGTATATAAGATTGAAATAAATTCTCTACCTTCTATACTAGATCAATTGTGACGCAAGTTGTTATCAAAAATTGTTGTGATAGATGTACAGTTAATATTCATATATTCCATTACCTATCTGATGGTACAGTTTTTACACAGAAAATATTTATTTGGAAAATTGTAATAGTCTTGAGAGTTTCAAGTCAGCAGCTAAAGACCACTACCAATCCAAAAGTAAAAATTAAACTTTAATGCAAGCATCATTCAGAGGTTTATACACAGTTAGCGTGATGCGTCGAGAAATGATGTCTTGCTGACTATACAGATGAGATGAGATGAGATGAAACCTGCCACTCGGCTTTTTCCGGAAAGGTCACAGGGTCGCCGTGACCTGTGCAATAATTACAATTAAAATTTCTTATAACAGCAAGCGTTTCTAAAATGCAGTATGGCGAAATGTGGTGTGTATGTTAAGCGTTCCCGTACTGTTTTCTATTAAAGCCTTATTTTAATAGAGTGTTTTATTTAAAAGGCTACCCATGAATATGTGCCAAAAGCTGACAGCTATCCGCCACTGAACTGCTTGTATACCCCGGGTTGTATACCAATGGACAATTAAACACTCATTCTTGTGTCAGGATATTAACGGAATAAATTGTGGGCGATTTATTACGTTACAAAAAAGCAAAACCAAACTAAATTCGTTGACACTTCTGAAAATGCAAAAACAAACTCCTGAGATATAACATTGATACCTTTTAGCTCCTTTTCACCCGGCATAACCTGAACTATTCATCATATTCATGACGCATAATAGCCTTATGCGTTTTATAATAAATAAACCTCCCTGATTCAGAATGCAACATAAAACTTTCAGAATACAAACATGTTCCCCCTCATAACTATATAGTACATGCTGGGTAAAATGCAGGAAACTTACATTTAGCAATGTATAGTTGAGACCAGCAGCATGAACGGCACATCCACGGGTGCACAACGGAAAAGTGAACGTTTGCCCTCGTATAAAAGGTATTAATGGTTTACCTGACCTGTTGTTAGCCCGGGCCTACAGGGTGATTCAAAATTAAGTAATCTACACGGAATCCGCTGTGAATGAAAATATCATATCATTGAAAAGAGCAAAAGAGAGTGGCTTTGCTCGAAGAAAGCTGAAGCAGAACAACAAAAAAACCCTGAAAAACAGTGTGAAATTAGCAAAAAAGACGCAAAATTGAGCTGAAAATAAATAAAAATGCGTAAATTTGAATGTCATTAGGAAATGAATTTGGAGAAAACCTTCTGTTAATAAAATACTATGCTGAGCCACCAGCCTGGGTGGCTCACGCTCCAGTAATTTCAGATGATTGAGCTCAGTAATACATCAAAGAATGTCTTCTAATTCATGAAAACAAATAGATAATCAGCTTATCGGATTAAAAGCTTAGAGGGAAGGTCTTGCTGATCAGCGAGTGTTTGTGATAATCAGAAGGTTTTCTCCAAATTCATTCTCTAATGGTACAGTTAATATTCAAATATTCTTTTATACATATGATGGTTCAGTTTTTACACAAAAGTATTTCATTGGAAACCCTCCCACTCGGCTATTTTGATAAGGTAATCAGGCTTCCTCAGCATGTGCAATAAATTAGCATTTTCTTATTCTAGCAGCCTTTTAAGACCGACATACACGAGGCAATTTTCCAAGCAATTGCCTGTTGCACACACCTTGTAAAAAGATTGCTCCGTGTATTTTGGATTTGCAAGGAATTCATCCCCCAAGCATCAGGCAAATTAATCCCCCGAGCAACAGGCAAAACAGTAGAGACATGCTCTACTTTCAAGCTTGTTGCATGCAACCTCCTCCAGCCAATCAGCTGAGTGAACACCGGCTGGTCACTGCATTCATTTGGGAATGTGTAGGGACCAGCTTGATTCACCATCCACAACATGATAATGTGTGCACATGCTACATTATACACTTGTAGGCCTATGTTGTTGTTGGTGGTGGTGTTTAGCCCTTTTAATCTTAGTTTTCCTTAGCCTTTTCTTTATGGAAAATTGTATAGATATCAGGAGAGGATGGCAATCTTTTGCTTTCAGGACAACACATGAGCCATTTTGATATGATTACGAAAATCATTAACCACTACTTATGTTTTGAGTATATCCCCAAACCTATGATCACGCTCAAGGAATTGCAAGGCACAGCATTTCTTCGTGTATTTTGATCAATTGCTCAGCTTCATAATCAGTGAGCACATAACTCACCCACTAAGTAATGGGCCTTGCAATTGAAATTTCCTCGTGTATGCCCAGCTTTAGACACATTTGCTGATCGCGGCCACTGCTGTAGGTGTTGTCGATACATATTGCCTATGCGGCATATTCACGATCAATTTGATTGATCAATATCAAAAACCCTAGATGCAAGAGTGGATACAAACACGAACATCAACAGTGATTTGATCCCAGCTGTTAAAAAAACTGGCACTCTATTCTACGTAGAAGTGAACGATGTCACAGGATTATTGCCATAGCAATAGGTTAAAACAATTTTTGAATATATTGCACTGCACTAGTACATTCAGGTGGTACCTCTGCATTGAACCATAGATGTCAAAGAACAGGGATAACGACTTGGATCGTAAATCTATATAATATTCATATCATAATAATAATAAACACATTTTTAATAATAATGCTTTTAATAACAATTAACGCTATATAAAGACTCATAACAGCTGTAATTTGTTGTAAAAGCTGTAACTTTATTGGTTTTTACCGGCCTGTTGGTACGCGATATATAGACTCGTTATACACAGCGCACACCGACATTGCCCGGTTAATAATTACATTATACAGCCAGAGACACTGAAATGAATACCCGGGATCGATACACGTAAATGTGCTATGCACGATTGATATTCAGACGATAAATCTTTGGATACCGGGGTACAAAATGATGAATATCTCCCGTAAATGAGTTTGTATAAAGAAACCAGATTTGGTTCCTTGCACTTGAACATAAACTACGGAAAAAGTCAAGTGTTAGGTTTTTCAAATAAATATTTTTTGTGTAAAAACTGTAATGTCAGATAGGTAAAGGAATAAATGAATAATACGTAAACTATACATCTATTATAACGATTGATTTCGTATAGAAGGTAGAGTATTTTGTATAGGTAGGCCATTTTTTTAATCTAGTGAAAATGAAGACTGAAAAAAAAGAAAAGACAGTAAAAATTTTAAAGAACCCCACCAAAATTAACTTACCGTTTCGTTGTTATGATAATCTTTTAATTTCGTAAATAAATTTAGGGGTTCTATGCGGATTTTTGGTGCAAATGGGACAATCCAATGCCTTATCAAAACACATACTTCTGTCAGCTTCAAATTCGAGTTCGGATGCAGTTCGTAAGACATACGAACACGTGTATTGCGCAATATAGCCATAGCACGGAGAATACCCAATTTAACACTATAATAAACATTAATGTTTTTAAGCCGATAAAATTCCAAAAGATGGTACGTTTTCTGTCTTTGCTTGTCATGATATTGTTAATCCTATACCCGATAAGTTAGAATTGCTATGATGGCTACCAATAAGTCATGTGACCGAACGGATTAGCGCGCTAGAAGTAGCCACGAAAGCGGCTAGTTGCGGCGCACACCGACATCGCCTGGCTAATAATTACTTTGTCAGCAGAGATACTAAAATAAATACCCGGGATCGATACACGTGAATTTGCTATGCACGAGTTTGATATGAGAAGAAAATCTTTGGATACCGGTGTAGAAAATGATGAATATCTCCCGTAAATGATTTCGTATAAAGAAACCAGTGTGTTTCCTTGCACATGAATATATATTTTGAACAGATATGATAGTCGTTGGCTTGCGTCTTGAGACAGTAGCTTGCGTCTTGAGTCAAAAACTGACAATATTTCTGATTTATATGTGCCGAATTATATAGCGCAGTGTATAGGCCAATCGTGGAAGTAGTCTAAAAGAATATGACCTATGGTGTACTATGCTCGACTGACACACAGCGAGGTCAGTCACCGAGCTAATCAGGGCTATTGTCAGTAGCCTTAGTCAGATGTCCTTCGGCCTATTATGCGACTCAAAACTAGTAAACAGGTCGATACAAAATGGCCAATTTTGGCGGTGGATTCAACCTACCATGGGGATTTCTGTCATTAAGATATCGGGGCGATGACGCTGTGCGGCGTGGGTTCGAAACCACCTCTGCCTCTACCCTCTTTTTTAAAATTTAAAATAGGGAAATGGGACTGTGCGAATTTATGTATGGCGTAGGAGGAGCGACCAGGGACTCGGAAAATGTGTGACAATTAACTCCATTTACAATAAGATCGATCGTGTTACCTGGATGAAGCTGAAAGAACTCAGTGAATATTGCTAAGAAAACAAAACGTAGCTGTCGTGTTGTGACGAAAAAATACCTATTAAGGGATGAGGAATGAGCGTTTCGACAGTATTTTATTCTGGGACATGAGAGCACATCAGACATATCGAACCGCATTCTGAATACGAAGAAAGTCCTTCTGATATCAAATAATTTTCATTTTTTGAAATTCGCGATACAATACAAATTTTATGACAAATTATTAAAATTTGATATTTTTAAAATTTTTGATATATAACAGTCCTCGAAGTAAACTTTAAAAATCTAATGATATGTACTTAAAGCGTATGTAGCTGGGAGGAAAAGCCGACGATCAATTGAAAATGTTGAAAATGTTGAAGATATACATTTTTTCCCAAAAGACCTAATTTTTTGGGTGTTTTTTTGGGAAAATCCATATCTTCAATACGAAAGGTCAAAATTTTCAATTGATCGTCGGCTTTTCATCCCAGCTACATACACTTTAAGTACACATCATCAGATTTATAAAATTTACTTCGAGGACTGTTAAATATCAACAATATCAATTTTTGATTATTAACCATAAAATGTATATTACATTACAAATTTCAAAAAATCAAAATTATTTGATATCATCAGGACATTCTTCGTATTCAGAATGCAATTCGATATCTCTGGTGTGCTCTCATCTCCCACAAAAATACTGTCCAAACGCTCATACCCCATCCCTTAAGGTTAGCAACAATTTAAAACTATTGCGATTTGGTAGTTCACAGCATCTTGCGAATGGTAGTAAGCATGGGCAAAATTGCATTGATCATTTCATAGCGAGTGTGTAGAAGAATTCAAATATCACAGATATACTTTTGCAGGTTCTGTAGTTCTTGAGTTATGTTGTAAAGATGATTACGATTCGAGATCTGGAGATCTGTACTGCTAGACCACGGGGGCAGTTGCACAGACGATTGTAATAATAAAATATAAATCTCATAATGCTATATTTAGCCTTTTGTTTACATAAAAATGACGCATTTTTGTAAAGATAGATTGGCCGTTATATGCATAAATAGCACGAACGTGTGGAAAAGGTTTCAAACAAATGCCAAAGGTCCCTTTTCCAGACACCCTGTCTAAACGCTGTAATGTCAGCGCCCATCTGGCAACGTGGGCATTAAATTAAGTGCCTTTATGTCCTTTATTTAAATACCCTAAGATACACCACATTTCGCCATACTGCATTTTAGAAACGCTTGCTGTTAGAATAAGAAAAATTGTAATTGTAATTATTGCACAGGTCACGGCAGCCCTGTGACCTTTCCGGAAAAAGCCGAGTGGCAGGTTTTTCAAATAAATATTTTCTGTGTAAAAACTGTACCATCAGATAGGTAATGGAATATATGAATATTAACTGTACATCTATCATAATAATTTTTGATAACAACTTGCGTCACAATTGATCTAGTATAGAAGGTAGAGAATTTATTTCAATCTTATATACGCCATTTTTTTCCCGCCGTGCGGGTATAATACTGAATTGACACTCAATTTAGGTGTAATTTATCTTGGGTCGAATCTCTATCATGGAAAGTTTGCTATATCTTTATAAATATAATGATCAGCTATGTTCGATTGTTCTAGATTTGGGTTTTAGCGTTTTATATTTGAAAGAATTAATGTGTAATTGCAATATTTTGAAACAACAAACCAAAACTGGGTGCTATGACGTACGAGATTGGGCTACAAGTGTGCAGTTTACCAAGTTAGCAATAGGGAATTGCTTCATTTTGCATATGCATGAGTTTCTTGTGATAACCTTCAAAATGTGGTTATTTTCAGAAAAAAGGATGAGGTTGTTAAAGAGTTTAGGTAGATATGAAATGTGCTGAATAAGTTTTTTGTTTATGGATGAAATTTGCTGTAATCAACGAAATCTGGCGAATGGCTCATTTTCAGTCCAGATTGACACCCAACATATTCAAATTGGTTAAATTTTGGCCAAAATAGGATATTTTCTTTTGAATTAATACTTGTCCAATTGTTTTCCACCTATCCCATTATGTTTCAATGCAGTTCCTAGTAGGCAAAGTTCTCTAAATATATAGTCAGTATCCATCCATGGTATCTGAGTTTTTTTCCCATTATACTCAAAAACGGATTTTATAATAAGAATTAAAGTTGTTTACGTGCATATAGGCTCCTTCACAGCCGGTTTCTGTCGTGTATGTTTGCGACTGAGCCACATGCAGACTGGGTTGCCAGGGACTACTGGATTTGGCCTCTTATCAGTATACAGTATCAGTATAATACTGATAACATGGCTATAATTGGAAATCTGAAATAAACACTTATTTTGTAAACAGATAATGCTCTGTGGTTATTTATGGATGGAAACTTGGGAAATTGCTATTAATGAAATAATTAATATATTAAACATACATTTTGTTTTTTCAACGATGGAAAGCCGTTCACAAATAAGGTTTTTAGGAACCATTTGACATTAAACATTTTGAACAATCATTGCTCTATGAAAAAGTATACAATTGCACTCCTGCTGATCCAGGCTACTGATAAGCTGCAACAAGTGTGACCACTAATTCAACAATAATAATGAGCATTAATCTGAGTGACCATTCCCTGATCTGACCAAACAAGGAAACAAGCTGGGTATAAACAGTGCAGGTGCCACTACTGCCATCAATAATTGATGTTGGGAGTGACACTAGTCGTCAGGGGGAGGGTAAATACCAGTAATTGGGGTAGATTGTAACTACCAGTAAACTATACATTGTAAATAAATATATCTTAAATAAAATACCATGCTTTTAATGGATTTTAACTGTAATTTACTAAATATTGGTAAATGGTAAAACACAGAAAAGGTAAAATGACAGATTGTTATGGGGGTTATGGACATGATGAGTTAGTAAGCGGAAAATGTTGAATGTCAGGTCAAGGTCATCCAAGGTGAATTGAGTATAGATTGTCAGATTGTGGAAACCATCAAGGTCATATCAAGGTTAAAGTTACTGATAATAGATAGTTGGATTGTCATGAAACTTGGTTGATATGAAATCCCTATTGTTGTAAAACTCAGAGGATGTGATTTCAATAAAAGCCATTTGTTCAGGTATGAATTAAAATATGTAGACCTATTTAGCACACATTTTTCAATTCCGCTTTCAGCATGAAAATTTTGAGTACTAGTATTTCCTAGTATGTCATTGGTGGTATTTACCAATAAATGCCAATATTTCGCACCCGGTTAGTTGTACCAAACATTCAAATTTACTAGCATTCAAAGTACTTGCAATGTAAAATTATGAAACATGATCTGCATCCATGGCGTTGTCTTTTTAAAGACATTTCTTGTTGGAATTATGTGGAAATGAATTCTGTAAAAACTGTAATTTTTTAATGTAATTTTCACATTAGACCCCACAAAAGATTACCGCTTTGTTGTTATGATAATCTAACCTTTTGATTTCGTAAATAAAATTAGAGGTCTAATGTGGATTTTGGATGCAAACTGGAACATTCCAATACCTTGTCAAAAGCATTTACTTCAAAATGGAGTTCAGATGCAGTTCGTAATACAACTTCCGCCAACATGCGGGAAACCACGACAGAGAGCACGTGGCCGAAATCAAAATCGATTTTATGTATTGTGTATGTATCATAGGACGCTCGTATTAATTGTCTCTATGCGCTTGAGAATTCAACAATATAAATAATGGTAGCTCTATTATAATACACATTAATGTTTTAAGCAGATAAAATGAAGTTGCGATTTATTAATATTATATGCTTAAATTTTCACGATGATATAAAGTCTATGTGGCACAGTGTCGACTTCCTATACGATAAATATAAATTTAATACTCCGTTGGTGAGCGACGGGCGAGTGGTAGTGAGCGACAGGCGAGTGGTATTTCACTAAACGCAAGAAAAGGAGTTCTATCTGATTGGCTAGCAATCGATCGCTTAGGTCGCTCAGTAGTCAACTACAAACTCATGTATTCAATTCGATTGAAATCGATTATTCTATTATTGACGAAGATAAAGAGAGTGATAGTGTGTCAATAATGTACATTGTATTGCACCTGGTTTTACCAGCATTCCTTTATAAAATAATTTTCTCAAAGAGTTGAATATTATCAAAATTTTTACAGCGGATTTCAAATGTTTTACATCAAAATTGCAGTTAAACATATCCACAGCAAAATACCGGTCCTCACTAATTAGTTAATTTAATTTCCAGGTAGTTAATTTAAACGAAACCTGTGATTTTTCTTACAATAGAAATATCATATGGGATACTGATATGGTAGGCCGCAACCGCCACAACGTGGAGCTGCTACGCGTAGCTGACTTTTTGCTCCGTGGAGCCAAATTGACCAATCATGTTAGAGTTTTTCATTACTCGGAGGTAAAACTGACCAATCAAGTACGACTTACTCATTACGTGAAGCGAATTTAGTCATTAAGAATTTGCCAGACGAGCTTCACGTAGTTGCAAGATATCCTCAGTCACGATAGTTAGGATTCAAAAAGTAATTTATGAAAAGTACGAACCGACTTATTATTAAGATGGACATGCACTCACAAGAAACTCATACAGTATTGTACACAACTATATAGCTAGGCAGAGTGGTGGTAAACCATGCACACAATTCTGCGATCTGCAGTGTATCGCCGGGAGCTGATTTGTACATCTTGCGCGGCGTGGCCTGCGGAATTCGACCTTCAGCAAACCAGTTCGGATTTACTTTATATACTAGTAGTAGGCCATACATACTGTAGTTACGGTACTGCCCGTTTTCCTATACACAATACTCAGTGCGCTCACCATTGACGCGTGACCTAGTGTATGTTAGAAGTATTATGCCATTGCCTATATGACGTCACTGTGTAAAAAATAACCAGCCAATATTTAAAGTATTCTCTAAAATTCTAAAAAATATAGTTTTGTAACATTTCCTAAATTTTTAGCTAATTTAGGTGTTTGGAAATATTGGTACTTTTGTGTTTTAGGAAGGATATGTAAACGACAGATAACACCAAAAAATATGAACAAATTATTTCTAAACCGTGTTAAGTCTGCAAACCATTATGCTTCTCATTTTCAAGAACGCTGGTTAACAATAAGCAGACTATTGTCTCATTTCGTAAACAAAAGCCCAGACAGTATTGTTACCTTGCGTTCGCTTTATAATCATTCACCCAACTGAAACTATAATACCAGCTTATTGTTCATTGCACAGGTAAAACAGACACAAGTGCAGTGTGTATTTAACCAGAGAAGATCTGATGTAACATAGTTGAGCTGTTTTCATTGAGTGTTATCTTGGTTTAATAGCTTTTAATGGGGTTTAAGTCCTTCAAAGGTCGTGGTGAATTCTACTGTAGATATGACTGCATCATGATTATTTTAAAGTCAACAACATTCAACAATATGATCACCGTGATAGTATGACAGTATCAGTACCGTGGGTGTCAGTGATCCTGGTCTGACACAGTAGACAAACAAACAAACACGCCACACACATGACACATGCATGCAAGGTAACATTGACTATACACTAATCAAACAATGGTATTGATCCTGTACAACTGTTTGTGGTTTATTCACATTCGATTCATTTAAAATGCACATAGTAAACATTAATTTTGGCAAGAGTTTTCTCTCTCTGGAACGATGATGCATCAACTGGCTCCGCGTAATGAAAAGATCTAACATGATTGGTCAATTTAGCTCCGCGAAGCGAAAAGTAAGCTACGCGTAGCAGCTCCACGTTGTGGCGGTTACGGCCAGCCATATACTGATCATGCGAAAATCGTAAAACATAGAATAGAAACAGTGTGGCCGGCTCTCAAAATCTCAAATTGTATGCATAGCCTGAGTCGCACGGCCTATCTCGAACAAAATCACCATGCGTAGTTGTTGAAAAACGTGAGGATTCATCGTACTACCACGCAATTTTTAACACGAAGATATAGGGATGATGACGGTGTGTGTGGCCGAGTGGTCTAAAGGCGCTGGTAGCGGCGCAGTGCAGCGTGGGTTCGAGCCCCGCCGGCGCCTCTGACAATTTTTTTTTTAAATTTCATATTATGTTAGGGAAATGTGGCTGGGAGAATGTATGTATGGCGAAGAGTGGTGTGACCCTAAGACGACTGGTAAACGAACCAATAAAAATTCAACTTGCATCAAACTATGTGTCTTTATAAAGTGCCCACCTCGGCGCCGGCTGCTGAGAGTAACTGCCAACGCTCTGCAGGGTCTATTGTTCTATTGTTTCCGATTAGAGCGCTGACATTGGAAAATGTTGCCATTAATCAATATTCATGAGAGTGTACATTCAACGTCCAGTTTTCGAAATTGGGTGACTTGCGTTTGGCAGGTGTGAAATACATCTGACTGGGCGTTTTAATTACGTAACGAATAAAGGCATTGACATCATCGAATGGCTGCCCAGTGCTGTTATGTGTTTAGTTATTATATAGGCCTAATAATTATTATTAAATGTATTCATCATTCCTTTCTTTTCCCTTCTCTGTACTTATTCTTTTCTAGGCCTACACTTTATCACTCCCTCGCTCTCCTTGTCCCCTCTCACCCTCCCTCTCTCATTCCCATCATTTTCCTTATATGTCTATTTATCTACTTGTCTTTATTATATCTTTTCATTTCTCCCTTCCTCCAGCCCTCTCTCATTATCCATATCCCCTCCTCCCCTCTTCCTCCCTCCTCCCTTCCCAAGACTTCTCAAAGGGGTGAATATTGATTGGCAACATTTTCCAATATGTCAGCGCTCTAATCGGAAACAATAGAACAATAGACCCTGCAGAGCGTTGGCTAAAGCCTCCTTTATAGACTTCAGACCCACACAAGCACACATTTGGGATACGTGAGAACAATGGTACCACTTTACACATGACTGCCCTTACACATGACTGTATTGTGGTCACTTATTGATACTCGCCTGTTGTGTAGAGCGTTAATATGATGCCGGATCAGTGACCAATTTAATGGCGGAACCTCTTTGTTCGAAACAATGGTACCACTTTTATGAATAGCCTGTCGCAACTTCTAATCGGCATCAAAAGAACAAAGCATTATATAATCTATTGCGACTCTATTTCTATTAAAAGCTATTTTGGTAGCTGCTATTACAAAATAAGCTGAACTTATACTAGCGCTTGGTTAAAAACCAATCATGGCTAAAAAACAATCGCTAATAGCTCAGCGATGTTAATGATTCAGCTATGAGTTGTCTTTCAAAATATCCAGGCTAAATACTATTGCTGACTGTCGAGTGTCTCACTGTCTCTAATAATCTCTAACCGGGTAGAAATTGTACCGCAATGTACCGCACATCTGCTCCCAATATAAACACGCTCTATATGATCCGCCAAGCTTGGCCATAAGAAATATTGGCGTTATAAAATTACCGGAAGTAAATTGTTTTCCTTTGTTTATGGTCACGGCCACAATGCTTTGTGGGTAAAAATGACGTCATTCTGCTTAGAAGTCGCGATAACGGTGGTTCATAACCGGCCAAGCTCAATGGATTAGAAGCTTAGCAAATCGATAGTGCACCATTCATACCTGATTGCTCAGTATCGACTCATAACGATCATAATACAAAGGGAACTGGGTTCGTGAATTCTCCTTCTATTAATACCTACCATGGTTATACGCATGGAGCTACTAAAGATGGAGAGGCAATAGATTATGTAACGCATTGTAAACTTGTGCCGATTTGAAATCTGACAAGCTATTCATCGAAAGGTACCTTTTGTTTGGGACAAAGGGCTTCCGCCATTAAATCGGTAAGCTGACCCAACAGTGTATTAACGCTTTACCTAGCAGACTACTGTCAATAAGTGATCAAACGAAAGTCGCGTGAAAGCGCCTACTATAACGAAAAGTACCTTTTGTTGTCATACCACTCAAGGGTGTGATTGAGTAGCCGTAAGCACAAAAGGCACACATTAGCCGCTGATGTACAGTTCGTTGTCACCCTACTGAATTTAGGTGCTTCATTTAAATAAATTGAATGCGCTTGCTGAATGATTACACATCAAGGCTGCCATGTCTGCATGTCTATAGTACTGTATAATGGTAATAGCTACGTATACATGTAACATATAATAAGTATACCGGTATAGGCCTATATAAAAGTTGTTTTACAAATTGACATTTTATTTTATTTTAAGAAGGAGAATGTCATAAACAGTGGCGTACTGAAGGGGGGGCAGCTCTTCTGTGAGAGGTCTTGGGAGGGGATCGATGAGGGAGGTAGAGGTGGAGGAGGGGATATGAAGAATGAGAGGGGGGCTGGAGGAAGAGAGAAAGAGAAAGAAATGAAGAGAAATAAATAAATAGATGTAAATAAATAGAAAGGTAAGGAAAATGATAGGAATGAGAGGGGACAAAAAGTAACAGGGGATGGAGAAGGGAAGGGTGATAAGAAGAGGGAGTGATACTTTAGCAAGGAAAGAATAAGTACAGAGAAAGGAAAAGAAAGGAATGGCAAATACATTTAGGCCTTATAATAATTATTATAGAAACTAAACACAGCCCCCCACATAGGCCTAACACTAACAGCACTATAGGCAGCCATTCGATGATGTCAATGCCTTTATGCGTTACGTATTTAAAACGCCCAATTAGATGTATTTTACACCTGCCAAGCACAAGTCACCCATTTTCGAAAATTGGACGTTGAATGTACACTCTCATGAATATTGATTGGCAACATTTTCCAATATGTCAGCGCTCAAATCGAACACAATAGAACAATAGACCATTCAGTGCGTTGGTTATACGTGTGCCATGGTGACGAATTGGGCACCGGTGGTGAAATAAGCTTCCTTTTTGCTACTAAAACAACTGCTGGTTTCGTTTATGTTCGAGTTTACTTCATTGTTGTTACTTATTAGATACTCACTGTGAATATTAATGAGGGGGCGTGACTAATTAGCATATCTGGATATATCCAACATTCAATCGCCAATATAGTATTTGCATGTTACACACGTCTACCTTTTTTCTTCTTTTCGAAGCTATTTGCGACTGATAGTCAGCCTGGCTTCTTCGCAGCCTAAGGAAGATAAGTAACCGAATTCATAATCGCATAATGTCAGAGGCTTCCGCTGAAGTGAACAAGCCATTATTGAGCATTGATGATGCTGCCGGTGTATTTCACCGTTTCTATGGAAGAAAACCTGCATTTGTTAAACCATTAGATGGGTTCTGTGCGCTAAATTTCTTTGTCAGAGTGAACGGAAGAGATGGCAACCATGTCGATGAGAATATGAA
The DNA here is from genome assembly GCF_039555335.1 of Amphiura filiformis. Taxonomy (NCBI): domain Eukaryota; kingdom Metazoa; phylum Echinodermata; class Ophiuroidea; order Amphilepidida; family Amphiuridae; genus Amphiura; species Amphiura filiformis. The sequence continues at coordinate 73,807,729 of NC_092631.1, forward strand.
CGATTCACAAGATAGTAAGTTTTTCAGAATTGTGATATTCGCCTATGAAAACATCTTCTTTTCCTATAGGTACGGTGCCGTACTATTACGCTGACTTTCGTATTCGGCGAGGAGGACGATTTCGACCTCCTGGTTTGTGATACAAGCAGAGAGGTAGACAAAAAACCGTTCCGCTTAATTGTCCAAACGCTCAAGTATCAGAAAGATGGTCCACAATAGCGTGATTCACGTAACATGAATAGGGATTAAAAAGCTGTCACGTAGAACCATGTGCTTCTATTGTCCAATTTGCCATCAAGATTTCATATGGAAACAGTTCAGACCCAGAACAGGATCATGTCAGATATTAATATTTTGTTCTGGGTCTGATTATTCGGACTACGGCGCACAGTGTCGACGTCCTATACGATAAATATAAATTTAATACTCCGTTGGTGAGCGACGAGCGAGTGGTATTTCACCGAACGCAAGAAAAGGAGTTCTATTTGATTGGCTAGCAATCGATCGCTTAGGTCGCTATAGTAGTCAACTACAAACTAAAAACTGAGCAATGTATTCAATTCGATTGAAATCGATATTCTATTATTGACGTAGATAACGAGAGTGATAGTGTGTCAATAATGTACATTGTATTGCACCTGGATTCCTTTATATAATTATTTTCTCAAAGAGTTGAATATGATCACAATTTTTACCCAGGATTTCAAATTTCAAATAATTAGTGTATAAATTAATTTCCAGTTAGTGTATTTAAGATAAAACCCGTGATTTACCTGACAACAAATAAAATTTTCTTGCAATAGAAATATCATATGGGATACTGATATGGTAGGCCGCAACCGCCACAACGTGGAGCTGCTACACGTAGCTGACTTTTTGCTCCGTGGAGCCAAATTGACCAATCATGATCATGTTAGAGTTTTTCATTACTCGGAGGTAAAACTGACCAATCAAGTACGACTTACTCATTACGTGAAGCGAATTTATTCATTAAGAATTTGCCAGACGAGCGTCACGTAGTTGCAAGATATCCTTGGTCACCCACGAAAGTTATGATTCAAAAAGTAGTTTATGAAAAGTACGAATCGACTTATTATTAAGATGGACATGCACTCATAAGAAACTCATACAGTATTGTACATAACTATATAGCTAGGCAGAGTGGTGGTAAACCATGCACACAGTTCTGCGATCTGCAGTGTATCGCCGGGAGCTAATTTGTATAACTTGCGCGGTGTGGCCTGCGGAATTCGACCTTCAGCAAACTGCAAACCAGTTCGGATTTACTTTATATACTAGTAGTAGGCCATACATACTGTAGTTACTGTCCGTTTTCCTATACACAATACTCAGTGCGCTCACCATTGACGCGTGACCTCTACAAATAGTGTATGTTAGAAGTATAGGCCATTGCCTGGTTGACGTCACTGTGTAAAAAATAACCGGCCAATATTTAAAGTATTCTCTGAAATTCTAGAAAATATAGTTTTGTAACATGTCCTAAATTTTTAGCTAATTTAGGTGTTTGGAAATATTGGTACTTTTGTGTTTTAGGAAGGATATGTAAACGACAGATAACACCAAAAAATATGAAGAAATTATTTATAAACCGTGTTAAGTAATTAAGCTTCTCATTTTCAAGAACGCTGGTTAACAATAAGCAGACTATTGTCTCATTTCGTAAACAAAAGCCCACAGTATTGTTACCTTGCGTTCGCTTTATAATCGTTCACCCAACTGAAACTATAATACCAGCTCATTGCTCATTGCACAGGTAAAACAGACACAGGTATTTAACCAGAGAAGATCTGATGTAACATAGTTGAGCTGTTTTCATTGAGTGTTATCTTGGTTTAATAGCTTTTAATGGGGTTTAAGTCCTTCAAAGGTCGTGGTGAATTCTACTGTAGACATGACTGCATCATGATTATTTTAAAGTCAACAACATTCAACAATATGATCACCGTGATAGTATGACAGTATCAGTACCGTGGGTGTCAGTGATCCTGGCCTGACACAGTAGACAAACAAACAAACAAACACGCCACACACATGACACATGCATGCAAGGTAACATTGACTATACACTAATCAAACAATGGTATTGATCCTGTCAAACTGGTCGTGGTTTATTTACAATCGATTCATTTAAAATCCCCATAGTAAACATTAATTTTGGCAAGAGTTTTCTCTCTCTGGAACGAAGATGCATCCACTGGCTCCGCGTAATGAAAAGATCTAACATGATTGGTCAATTTAGCTCCGCGAAGCGAAAAGTAAGCTACGCGTAGCAGCTCCACGTTGTGGCGGTTACGGCCAGCCATATACTGATCATGCGAAAATCGTAAAAACTGAGTCGCTCGGCCTATCTCGAACAAAATCACCATGCGTAGCTGTTGTAAAACGTGAGGATTCATCGTACTATCACGGCAATTTTTGACACGAATATATAGGGACGATGACGGTGTGCGGCGTATATAGGACTGGCAGGCGAGTCTAAGACTAGTCCTAAACCTTAAACATCATTTTCCGAGGCGCGGAAGTACACCAAATTGGTGTCGGTTGACTTTTGACATTCTTTTGTGGCGAGTGACATGGTCTTTCAATTCACGCCGAGTGTCCTTGACAGGCTTGACTATGCTTCAGTGGTCATGAAAGAATTCAAAAGATAACCTCTGCCCCAATAATTCCAAGCTATTGTCTGAAACTGCACCTCGGAAGATGTATGGTAAGAACTCAGTCCTCAAATGATAGTCATATAACGAGGACTGAGTTCCGCAGTCTAGTCTAAGACTGCGGAACTCAGTCCTCAATGATAGTCAGTCATTTGTGACGTGTCATGTCAAAAGCAGACACTTTTGGGCAGGATCGTAAATGGAGAAATAGCCACAAATCTACCCGGGGTGATTTTTTCACAATTTGGGTTTGTTGCGAATTTGTGATGTTATTAATGTTAAAAATATTGTCTGATAGTTTCAGACCGGAATATAACTGGCATCTTGTATTTTTGAGACATTTTTCAAGGTAATTCCTACTCTCAACATTGTCAATAATATTTTTAAAGGCCGATATCTCAATTTCCAATTTTATATTACCATAACTTACGAACTCATTATCTTCCCTTAGGAATGTCCGATTTCATTGGGGAAAATGGCGTTATGGAGCAAAATATCTCTATATTTAAGATATGTAAAAACCTCAAAATTAATAACCTGCCCCAAAGAGTCTGATTTTGACATGACACGACACATTTATCTTTTGGTTGCTATAATGACTATCATTTGAGGGCTGAGTTCTTATGATACATCTTCCGAGGAGCAATTTCAGACAATAGCTTGGGATTATTGAGGCAGAGGTTATCTATTGAATCCTTTCGTGACCACTGAAGCATAGTCAAGTCTGCCAAGGACACTCGGCACGAATTGAAAGACCATGTCACCCCGGGGGAGGCACTCCCTATCTTAGATGGCAGGGATGTGCCTCGGCCATGTTAAAAGTAGGGGGCATTCAGGTCAAATGTACAATTACAAAAATATGGGGTCATTCAGTACACAACAATAAAAATGGGGTCATTCGGTATGAAACTTTGAAAAAAGGATGGTCATTGGGGTAACAAAAAGTAAAATGGGAATCATTTAGTACAGGATTGCCAAAAGAGTATCATTAAGTACACATAAATAAGTGCCAAACTGCGTAAAAACAACTTGGCCACCTTGGAAATGTGAAAAATCTCATTATTTCTGGAGGAGAACACAAATACCACCTAAATTTGGGAATTAAAAGGGGGGTCATTGGGTATAGCAGGAAATAGAAAAAGGGGGTCATTGAGTACATGGATTTTTTAAAGGGGGGTCGTTGGGTAATAGGTAGGACCATAACACAAAAAAGGGGTCATTGGGTACAAGCCGGTTTGAAAAAGGGGGTCTATCCCGAGGCACATGATGCATATCTGTCATGGAAGTGCCCCCCGGGCATGTCACTCTCGACAAAAGACTGCATGCATGTCAAAGGTCATACTACGCCAATTTGGTGTTTGTTATGCTCCTCGGAATATGTACCTTAAGAATACGATACACGATTTCCCGACAAGTTACTCATTTCGTAATGCGATCATGAATTTTGAAGAAAAAAAGTTTCCACAGGCTTCCATGGGACTCGAACCAACGATTCCAAGCATCATTGATTATAATTATCAGTCCCGGTCTTTACCGCTCGGCCGCGGAGGCAGATAATCAGAGGAGTATAATAATAAAAGATAAATCTCATAATGCTATCTTTAGCCTTTTGTTTACATATTAAAATGATGTATTTTGTAAAGATAGATTGACCGTTTTATGCCTAAATAGCAGGAACGTTTGGAAAAGGCCTCAAACAAATAATAAAGACACAAATACGATGATGAAATTGAATAAGTCGGGGAATATCTGCGTCGCAATGTTTTGTTTTGATTTTAGGAATTTGACCTTAAAAGTTACGACGTTTTAATGTCGTAATTTTTAAGGTCAAATTCAAGACATTATCATTCGAAATCAACAAAAGATATTTCAGCAGTACACGGCCACATTCTTTCTCTATAGTGTTTTGAACATGTATGTGAAATAGCTTCAACAATGGTTTGTTGCATAATGGTAAAAACAGTCTTGACCTGTAAAAGGGCGAGAGGTGCCATATTTACGGATTCAGGCTAAATTCAAAATTGGTAAAAACGTTGGTTTTTGATCGATTACAAAAATTCATTTTTGTCATTGAAAGAAATTGTGTCTGGCGTGAATTACACTACAATTTTTATTCCTAGGGCTCTTAGATTCCTTCAAATATTTTTATATAATGATAGAGTGAATCCCCTGGCCCTCTATATATAATTACGCACAAAAGATCGCCTCCCCTTAAGGCCTATGTCTGTTCTTTTCGCTCTTCATCATCTTCTCCTTCTTCTCCTCCTCCTCCTCCTCCTCCAACAAATATTAAACTATCTTAGTATATGAAATATTTTCCCTTAGACACGTTAGAAAGTTTGATGAGTATATTCTATTGTTGCCATGTTTTGTTTTTTGTTTTATTACTATCCACATAGGTAAAATATTCAACAACTTTGTTTTGAAAATAATGAATGCAGAGGATTCAAAAGAAGCAATTTACTTTCGAACTGTTCATTCAGTTCAAAAGTACCTCAGTCAGCATGGCCTTAAATGTGTAGCACCAATACAGAATATCCTTGGTGATGACCTGAGCATGCTGAACATGGACCAATTCACGACAGAACTGACACATAAAGGTAAAGAACAATCTGCCATTTGTTTGCCTGAATCTTAGATGAATTCCCAAAATTGGCATGCGATTTGTAAGTAATGCTTCGAACATTCCCGTTCTCCCAGATGTAGACAGTAGAAACTGATATTGAGTCGGGCAGACTTCACATTAAGTATGCAATATATTTTCGCAAAATTCCACGACTGGTCTGGAAGGGGTCTACATAAACCACACGGGCTAAATATTAATCGGGGTGTGTTGAAAAATGGTGTAAAATAATTGTAAAGAAAATTTACTTCCAACGAGTTAACATTATGGTGCAAAATAATGTAGTGAATTTGTCTTAAATTATGGAACATTATTTTGTTATTGTCAAATTTATTGGGATTTGAGACGATATTTCCTAAACTTCGCCAACAATTGGCATTCGTAAAAGATGAAATACGTGCAGCTGAAATTGAATGACCCCACCTGATATCAAATGTTATAAGCTTATCCCTACATCAAAAATTAAAAAAAGCTAGTCCAACTGTCCCTAAAATGAACATTTATCGATCAATTAATAAACTCAACCCAGAAAGTATCGAAACGAATATAGATGGACAGATATGTCCGGAACTGAAATATATAGCAAAAACTTATATAATGTATATAAAGCGCAGCTTTCTTCTGCGCATTTTGATACCTCTTTTGTTGCTCTACGATATCATTTGGTAGAGTTATGGGCGCTTGAGTGGCTTCAAGTCGGATTTTGAAAGTTGCACTTAGCTCCTATTCAAGCCAAATGCGTTGTAAGACATCTTGTTCAGAGCATGCGACGACGAATCCAGGCAGTGCTAGACAGTGATAGACAGTGATGGTGGGCACACCAAGTATTGAGATGTCAACAGAAAGAGTTCATGAGATAAGTCAGAGATAAGTAAAGAGTAGCAAGTATTGAAGTTAGAAGTCGAAGGAGTTAAATAAAGTAAAGTTCATGGTTAAGTAAACAGAGCACATCGGTGTCTTTTGTCTTGATTTTTTTGGCTTGAATAGGAGCTAAGTGCAACTTTCAAAATCCGACTTGAAGACACTCAAGCGCTCATAACTCAACCAAATGATATCGTAGAGCAACAAAAGAGGTATCAAAATGCGCAGGAGGAAGCTGCGCTTTATATACATTAAGGGGGTACTACACCCCTGGCCAATTTTGTGTCTATTTTTGCATTTTTCTCAAAAATTATAGCATATTGGTGACAAGTAAGATGTATATTATAGGGGCAAGGACTACAACTACTGTACTGAAAATTCAGCAACTCAAAGCAAGTAGTTATTGATTTATTGATCAAATATTGGTTTTCCCTCATTTTTGACTGTAACTCCACAACTGTTGTCTGTGCTAAAATAAAACTTCCAGTGTAGTAGTTGTAGTCCTTGCCCCTATAATATACATATCTTACTTGTCCCCAATGCGCTATAATTTTTGAGAAAATGCAAAAATAGGCACAGAATTGGCCCAGGGGTGTAGTACCCCCTTAAATAGGTTTTTCCTATATATTTCAGTTCCCGATATATCTGACCATCTATAATTGTTTCGATACTTTTTACAAAGGAACAATATATCACTAGCCCTCACACGATATAACAAGGATAATCTCTCCTGTCACTCGTGTCGATTTTTACTTCTGCGTTTACATTATGTATAGTTACACACAGTCTCTACGCAGGACAACCAAATGCATAGTCGCGCTAAAAGTCGATCGATACATGTTAAAATCAGCACAATTCAGAGATACACCTTTTTGCTGTGTAATTTATTTTCTCGGTCAAATATAAAGCAATATTTTTTTTCTTCAGTAATGTCAGTTAAAAACATAGTGCTTGGATATACATTTTTTTTTAAATCCTGGTGTTAAAATTCAAGCATCATATTTTGTCTTTTAGTGTGATATTTTTGATTTTTATAGGCCTTTAGTTCGCCCGCGAGCTTTTTACGGAATTCATTTTTTAGCGTCTCAAACTAATATAGTTTGCTAAAGAAAGATATTTCCCACCTCTGTAAGGGAGATCGTGTGGGTCTAGATATTATCGTTTGTCAGAATTTCCGTTTTTATTTTACCCTTTCCCTTCATGCTCCGAAAATGTCAAACTCAGTACTTTATCTCGAGAGCAACCAGCAGAAATAATCGATATTTCAATTGTTGTCAACCAGGTCCCTTTTCCATTAAAAACCAGGATTGCCTGACCAGCGATTTGGTAGCCCAAATCCCCAATTGGACGTTCTGGTAAATGAGGTGAATTTTGGAAATTTGCTCCCGTGATAGCCTGCAATTTCAATTTATAGGGGCTATGGATTCCATGATTATGAAAACCATTTTGTCTGTTTGTTTGTTTGTTTATTTACATAGGATGAGGTCCATGGGAAAATCCACTGTCCAAACCTAGAAAAATTCGCGTGTTATTATAGGGGATTTTAATTTTCTGTCCCTCCTATCTCCAGGTGAATTTTGAATGACCCCCCCATCGCGGGTTGGCATTTTCATTACACCCTTCAGACTTGCGTTCGGGTTTGTGTAGGCCTATTTGTCATAATTTAGCGCTATAGGATCTACTTTCTAAATGTATAGCTATAGCCGTGCTATATAAATATTATTAGGTACCGGTATGTAATATTATGTAGGCCTATGGGGGTGGGGTGGATGCAGAGGTGTGTGAGGTGGACTTACAATGCAAGGCTCATTGTTGCCATAAATGATTTTTCCTTTAGGTCATTTAATAGGTTGTTATAAACTTCCTATGTTTAACCTTGTATTGTTTTGGCTGCTTCATTATGACTTTCGGTGGGTTTAAGCAATTTCAAACAAACACAAACAAAAGGCACTATACCCAGTCACCTTCATGACAATTGAAACACTAGGTAATTTCTTTGCTATATTGAAGTTCTGGCAACACTGCAGCCAGGCCGGGCACCCAGAGATATCGAGCCACAATGCTAGTATTAGCCTAAGATTTCACGCGTGGATTTGAAAAATTTTCAGCTGGTAGTAAAAAATTATGGAATCAAAACGGAAATTCTGACAAAACTATGATATATCGCTCACGGTGATGTGCGTTAGAAAGTTGGGAAAAATCCTTCTTTAGCGAACTATATTACTTTGAAAAGCTAAAAGGTTGATCCAAAAAAAGGCTCGCGGGCAGAGTTGAAGCCTATCAAAATCGAAAATCTTACACTAAATGACTGAATTTCACGCCTAAGTTTAACACTAGGATTTGAAAAAAAAACAGTATCAATTATTACAGTTTTTCCTGACATTTACTGAAAAAATTAAAATTATTGCTTTTCATTTGGCCGAGAAAATTAGTTTTACATTGAAAAGGTGTAACTCAAAATTTTGCTCATTTCAACACCAAATTCGATCGTTTGTATTGCCTCATTAAATGACTGAGTGAGCCTTGCATAACAAAAGAATTGGTTGTCCTGCGTAGAGACTGCACAGTCAGGTGTCTCTTTTTACATACAAAACATCTCCAAGTCATGTCTTGCAGGTTGTGACAAACAGTTAGCCAACAATTATACTGAATTCTATAGCGTATAGTCCTTTCAACAATAGGAGTTTTGGTTATATAAAAAATCTGTTTGACCGTCATTACAAAAGAGTTTACTACTTTAATATCATACACAAGATAGAATTGGCTAGTCTCATTCACAGCCGATTTATGTCGGTCCTAACACTCGTCGTTCGTAACAGACCATGCAGTTTGGGCGCGAGACTAAGAATTGGATTGCCACGAGAAAGTCTAAACTCCGATTTTTGTCGAGGAGGAAAGATGGTGTGTTTTTTTTTTATTCGCATATAACCCCTAAGTTGATTTCAGAAAAAAAAAAGATTAGATTACCATAAAAACGAAACAGCGATCTTTAGCGGGGTTCTATGTAATTTTTAGAATTCTCATCATCTTTTCGGTCTTCATTTTCACTCAATTCTATAGGAATTCTAGAAACACTTGGCGTATGACGACCACTGCTGTGGTTGTCCAATGAACTCCCGATATTTCTTTGTGTGTACAGTAAGTTTGTAAAATTTGGCCCCAGGGCACACCGTCGACGTCCTATACGATAAATATAAATTTAATACTCCGTTGGTGAGCGACGGGCGAGTGGTAGTGAGCGACAGGTGAGTGGTATTTCACTGAACGCAAGAAAAGGAGTTCTATCTGATTGGCTAGCAATCGATCGCTTAGGTCGCTCAGTAGTCAACTACAAACTCATGCATTCAATTCGATTGAAATCGATTATTCTATTATTGACGAAGATAAAGAGCGTGATAGTGTGTCAATAATGTACATTGTATTGCAGCTGGATTTTACATACATTCCTTTATATTATTATTTCTCAAAGAGTTGAATATGATCACAATTTTTACCCAGGATTTCAAATTTTTACCCGCAAATTGCAGTTAAACATATCCACAGCAAAATACCGGTCCTCACTAATTAGTACATTTAATTTCCAGTTAGTACATTTAAACGAAACCTGTGATTTACGTGACAACAAATAAAATTTTCTTACAATAGAAATATCATATGGGATACTAATATGGTAGGCCGCAACCGCCACAACGTGGAGCTGCTACGCGTAGCTGACTTTTTGTTCCGTGGAGCCAAATTGACCAATCATGTTAGAGTTTTTCATTACTCGGAGGTAAAACTGACCAATCAAGTACGACTTACTCATTACGTGAAGCGAATTTAGTCATTAAGAATTTGCCAGACGAGCTTCACGTAGTTGCAAGATATCCTCGGTCACGATAGTTATGATTCAAAACTTAATTTATGAAAAGTACGAACCGACTTATTATTAAGATGGACATGCACTCACAAGAAACTCATACAGTATTGTACACAACTATATAGCTAGGCAGAGTGGTGGTAAACCATGCACACAATTCTGCGATCTGCAGTGTACGCCGGGAGCTGATTTGTACATCTTGCGCGGCGTGGCCTGCGGAATTCGACCTTCAGCAAACCAGTTCGGATTTACTTAATATACTAGTAGTAGGCCATACATACTGTAGTTACGGTACTGCCCGTTTTCCTATACACAATACTCAGTGCGCTCACCATTGACGCGTGACCTAGTGTATGTTAGAAGTATTATGCCATTGCCTATATGACGTCACTGTGTAAAAAATAACCAGTCAATATTTAAAGTATTCTCTGAAATTCTAGAAAATATAGTTTTGTAACATTTCCTAAATTTTTAGCTAATTTAGGTGTTTGGAAATATTGGTACTTTTGTGTTTTAGCAAGGATATGTAAACGACAGGTAACACCAAAAAATATGAACAAATTATTTCTAAACCGTGTTAAGTCTGCAAACCATTATGCTTCTCATTTTCAAGAACGCTGGTTAACAATAAGCAGACTATTGTCTCATTTCGTAAACAAAAGCCCAGACAGTATTGTTACCTTGCGTTCGCTTTATAATCATTCACCCAACTGAAACTATAATACCAGCTCATTGTTCATTGCACAGGTAAAACAGACACAAGTGCAGTGTGTATTTAACCAGAGAAGATCTGATGTAACATAGTTGAGCTGTTTTCATTGAGTGTTATCTTGGTTTAATAGCTTTTAATGGGGTTTAAGTCCTTCAAAGGTCGTGGTGAATTCTACTGTAGACATGACTGCATCATGATTATTTTAAAGTCAACAACATTCAACAATATGATCACCGTGATAGTATGACAGTATCAGTACCGTGGGTGTCAGTGATCCTGGCCTGACACAGTAGACAAACAAACAAACACGCCACACACATGGCACATGCATGCAAGGTAACATTGACTATACACTAATCAAACAATGGTATTGATTCTGTACAACTGTTTGTGGTTTATTTACATTCGATTCATTTAAAATCCACATAGTAAACATTAATTTTGGCAAGAGTTTTCTCTCTCTGGAACGATGATGCATCAACTGGCTCCGCGGAATGAAAAGATCTAACATGATTGGTCAATTTAGCTCCGCGAAGCGAAAAGTAAGCTACGCGTAGCAGCTCCACGTTGTGGCGGTTACGGCCAGCCATATACTGATCATGCGAAAATCGTAAAACATAGAATAGAAACAGTGTGGCCGGCTCTCAAAATCTCAAATTGTATGCATAGCCTGAGTCGCACGGCCTATCTCGAACAAAATAGCTCAAAATCACCATGCGTAGTTGTTGAAAAACGTGAGGATTTATCGTACTACCACGGCAATTTTTAACACGAAGATATAGGGATGTTGACGGTGTGCAGGGGACTATTCAAACTGTCTGAGTGCGTACCGCTTTAAAGAGCCATATTTTTTAAGCTCCTCCCACTTTCAAAACTGGTAGATTACAAGGGCATTTTCAGTGTTGACCAGCACTTACTGGTATTTAGGTTCAGAAAAATTAATATCACCTCAAACCTCAATAAATTTGATAATATCAGAATAATGTTGCTCAAATTAATTTTACTCCCACAAAACTCAAATTCAATGTCCGTAAATCCGCCATTTTAGGCTAATTTACTACAATATGGGCGCCATAAGATAAACTAATGGGAAAGCACATTTTCTATTAAACAGTATTATTTGAAATCATCTCCCGACATACCCCAATATTTAGCAGTTTATGTAGACCCCTTCCAGAACAGTCTGGGAATTTTTGCGAAAAAAATATTCCATATTTAATGTCAAGCCTGTATAATGATATACAATGTCAGTGGCGTAGCTGCCATTTTCCAAATATGGGTATTTTACCTACAAAAACACAAAAAGTGGAGTATATATATCCATCTAAATCTAAAACTTTTGTGGGCTATTTTGAACAGTTTAGCATCAGAAATTCTTTGTTATTTTTACTCTGTAAAGTGCACTTTTTGTCGATTAGGGTTGCATGTGACGGGTACGTTGGGGTTGGACCCCCGCCCCATACAGACTCCCTCCCCCCGGCAAAAATCCCAGCTACGCCACTGTACAGTGCCATTTTGATTATAATGCTTCATCCTGGTACGTTGGTCTTGTACGAAAAACTCAAACTGTAGGATCACGCCAACATTACGATACAACCAGGGAAGCTAGTTTGAATTATTTATTATGTTACCATTTTCCTTATCTAAACTGTATAGATGACAATGAAACGAACCAAAGATTACATGGACGCTTTATGGTGCGAGTGTATCCGTATATGGAGGGAACTATTTTACAGAATGTCTTGCCTGCTGATGAAATCGAAATATTTTACGAGGCGGGAAAGCTATTAGCAGAGTTCCACAAGAGTCTGGAGGTAAATCTGTTAAAGGAATACTCCGGCAATCACAACATTATGCCTTATAATTGTTAGGAAAATAATATCAAGCACAAATCACATGGTTTTATTTAAAACAAACTTATATTGACCTTAAAAACAAATAAAAATAGCCGTATCTCACCACGCGATATTCAAATTTCCCGGGCACCGAAATTGCATGTGGCAATGACGTCCCAGTAACACATTAAATGGTGACAATAATTGACCTCGAATAAACATGACGTCATTGCCACAGGCAATTTTGTCTCGGGAATTTTGAATATCGCGTGTTGAGAGCCGACTGTTTTTATTCGTATATGAGTTTGTTTTAAATAAAACCACGTGATTCGTGCTTGATTATTGTTTTTCTAACATATAATGTATAATGTTGTGATTGCTGGAGTGTTACTTTAAGCTAACTGTCTAACTATCGTAATTAGATATAGAGATAGCAACAAAATAACATGAAGCATCCGACATCGGTAATCAGATGCATGTACATTCACATCAGCACACAACATTATACAACATCATGTAGTCAACTAATATTTAATGTCCCACACCCTAAACCTACATTATAATCTTAATACAACTTACAGTATGTTTTTCATTATTACAGAGCTATCCAGGTGACATTGGATCCCTGAAAGAAAAACCATTAACATTGTCTTTAGCTAGTTGGAGTCTTAGTGAGCTTCTGAAGTACATAGATGTTATGAAAGACGAGAAAAGGAAGGAACTTATTCTAGATGTTGTCAGAAAATTTGAAGATAGGGTGTTGCAAAGGAAAGACGTATTCAGAAAGGGTAACAGTATTTATTCAATTTTCATCTTGATATTGGTATGCGCCCTTGCATCTCCTATTTTCCAAATCAGGGTCGTGATAAAGTGGATGTGGGATGAATCCAGGCGGCCCACCCCTCCGCCCGCTCTAGAAAAATAAGAAAAGTAATGACGAATTTTTAAGAGGAACGTTTTATGAGTGGCCCTTACCGAAACTGGGCTCCGCCTCTTGAGGAACTGATTTGGGGCAAATGAGTGACCTTGATTCCCATTTGGGAATTTTGTCGTGTGCACAAACATTTATCAAAAAGTGATGCCTCGTGAAAAGCACTTCCTTATCGCTCTTCTTCCCAAGGTTACATAAAGTGATACTTTGTCCTTTACAATTATTCCAAAACATGCGCTTTTTATTTTCATGTAATCATAGTCTTTAAGCATGTTGTTAAGGGACACGCCACGCCGTTAGACGTCAAAGAGGGAGCTTTAACGTTGGGTCAGTGTATTTTTTTACATTTGGCGGTTTTTTTTTACATTTGGCGTGGTGTTTTTTTTGGTTTGTTTTTTAACGCTTTGGTTTCCAGTTTATATTAGATAACATCATATTTGCCCATTTTAGCCCCAAAAGTGCACATTTTCACTCGCTACGCGCGCATTTATTCCACTTTGCACCATATTTCATCAGTTTAGCTTAAAAATTGCAAACTTGCGCATTAGTTAAAATTAGCTAATTACATAATCTTGGTACTTTCACAGCTAATTACATAATCTTGGTACTTTCCCAGCTAATTACATAATCTTAGTACTTTCCCAGCTAATTACGTAATCTTGGTATTTTCCCAGCATTCATGTCATTAGAAACGCATGGTGAGCGGTCTTTCCCCAAGGGTGGACACTCCCCGGTCTCCCGTATCGGAAATAGCGTAAATGCATTCTGTTTCTATTTCATATTTTCAGGTATTTTGCCCCGGGTATTTTGCACGGTGATTTTAGCCATACCAACGTGGTTGTATCTTTGGATTCACGTACAGCAAACACATACCAGCTCTGCGGAGTCATAGACTTTGATATTGCCGAGTATAATTGCTTGATCTTCGACGTCGGCATCAGTATGATGTACATGTCTCTTTCAAAGGCAGCAAAAACCAACCCACTGAAAGTTTCAGCAGCCGTCCTAGCAGGGTATCAACATGTAAATCCACTAACCCCAACAGAATTAGAGGTTCTCCCCCGGGGGTTCTCCACGTCTGCCAGGCTGCAAGATTTGCTCAATCTCTAGTATTATGTCTGCACCAGTACACATTACATCCAGGCAATGAGTACTTACTCATAAATCAGAGCGGCTGGTCAATTCTTGAGCGTTTATGGAAAATGAAAGCTGAAGATATGCGAACAATGTGGCAAGATGTTGCTGACGAATGTGTTAAATTTGGAGTTGCACCAAATAAGCTAAATAAGTGACTGCATTATCCTGAAATGGATGTCCGGAAGTGACGAGATAATAATCCCGGATTACTTTAACAGTCATTGTCGCTAAGATTGTACCATATTTTGGGGTGTCTGATACAAGTGTTTTGTTCTTCTTTTTTTTCTTAAAAATACGTTAATCATGTTAATAGCATGTTACCTCAAAATTCTATATATATCCAAATGTTTAGCTAGCGTCCTGACATAAAAGAAAGCTTGAAAATTCGGACCAAAAACCCTCATGAAACGATTAACACCTTAACAGTGAATGGAAAATTGTGGGCCAACATTATCCCAATGAAAATGAAATAAATTGTGAAACCTTCCGTTGGTCTCATAACAAAATTTTAAAGAAAATGCGGTCTCGCTGGCGCATCACGTTATTGTGGCTTAGACTTTTGATGAAAAGCACACTCGTGTCATTTTTATGGTTTGATACCTCAATGCGACAGTAAGATCCCATGAAAATAACAAGTCCACATGAAAGAACATCAAGCCCTGCAACAAATGTACATATAAAATAGATAGTACAGGTCAAATTTTACCAGTTTGTTGCATTTTTAGACTCATGCTACTAGAATAATACCAGAGAGTTACTATGTAATAAGGAATTAAGGCAAATAAACTTGGGATCTCTGATTAGTATATTTTTTGTTGTTTAAAATTCACTAAAGGCCAGCATTTGGTATAAAATGATCCCAACAAAGTTACTTCATGTTTAGCTTTTTTGGATTCTCTCAAACAAGTATCAATTGAAAAATAATTGGGATTATGTTGGCGCATGAATTTTAGAAAGGTCAAAGTTCAGTTTTTACTAGCAAGTTGACATCCACTGGATATCCCTCATTTAATGAATGTTTAAAACAAGAACCACTAACCGCGAAATATGGATATCCAACAAGCCTACACTATAATTAAGCCCCCGATAGAGGACAAGGCCAGGGGCAGGGCCGGGTACAAGGCCTGAAAAATGAGGGAGGTTACGGGGTAAATATTTAGGTTATTGACGGGGAAAATTTATTTATTGGAAAATGGCCCATTAAGGTTACGTTCACCATGTTTTCATGCTGTTATATATATATTAAGGGTACTATTGAAAAGTAACCCTAACCCTAATCCCCAGCCCTAACCCTATTCCCTAACTCTTACCCCTACGCCTAATCCTAACCCTAGTTCCTAACCCTAATCCCTAACCCCAATCCTTAACCCTATTTATAACCCTTATCCCTAATCCCTAACCCTAACCTTAATCCTATCCCTAATCGCTGACTGAATATAAACTGGCCTCAAAAAGAAACTTATAATTTTTCACAAGGTCACATCTTAAAATCATGTCCATAAAAATGAACAAAAATTACACACCGGATTCCTTCAATACTCTACTCTAAACACATGTCAGTAACCAAGCAGTTGTCCAACTGACACAAGAGCAAAATGCACTGTCATGGAACAGCTTCCTGGACCACATTTACAGGCGAATAATTGGCACCCAGCAAATGAAATATGTGAGAATGCGTACACGATTCTTACACAGGTGATTATTTCAAAGAGGAAGCAGAATAGTGGGTTACGGGGCTGCTACTGCTTTTCACACACTTTCTTCAAGAAACAGATCTTGTTCCACACTATTCCATTTACTGATTTTATGCAAATTATTGGACTGTAAATGTGGTCAAGGAAGCTGTTCCATGTCCGTGCATTTTGCTGTTGTGTCAGTTGCACATCTGTTTGGTTACTGACCAGTGTTTAGAGTAGAGTATTGAAGTATTCATTTTTATGGACAGGAGATTTTAAGATATGACCTTGTGAAAAATTATAAGTTTCTTTTTGAGGCCAGTTTAGTAATGACTTGCAACTAACATCAATCAGTTACTATGACGGTGATGGTGTCAGTACTTATACCTGTCGCTTTTGAAAAACAACGAATCGCTCTCATGCTCAGCATGCAAATACGACGGCGATTTTGTACACTAAACCATGCGAGAGATTTGGTTCATCGCAAAAGCGATTGAATAAAAATGCTTCTTTAGAAATGACCGACGATTGTGAGTTTTATTAGTGACCCGACACATTAGTCCGATCAAGCATTGAAGTGCTTTAACTTTTGTACTGGATCTTTCAAACATGTTTTGATATTGATTTCATTGTTCCCAATCCCACCATGTTATGATTATTGGATAGTATTTCCGGGGATAGTATTACGACCATTGACCAGGCCGGTCCGATTGCCTGCCCAGGAAACATTGGCGGGTCAGGTAGCATGTTGCCTGCGCAGGCAACATAGACTTTGGTAGCTCTAGGCGAATTTGACAGGCTAAGCCCTATTAAAATTGTTCATGGTGATTTTATAAAAGATCATCCATAGTGGGTAGGAGAACATGAAAACTAATATGAGATACTGTATTAGGATCACATATTAAGTATCATGTGAGAGTATACTCTTGTACTCCAGAAGACAGGATCACATATTAAATATTTGACACCATAGAATATAAAAACTAGTAATTTGATAAGTTAAAATAAGATTTTTAACGGAATAAATCTAAATAATATGATTATGCAGTTTATTCCGTTAAATATTTACCCCATAATTTCCCTCATTCTTCAGGCCCCGCCCTCTATCGGGTGCTAATTTAAAGTTTAAACTTGATTGCTATTGTTTCTTTGTAAGCCTGCGGCGCAACCTTGAACAATATTGTCTCTTTGTAAGCCTGCGGCGCAACCTTGAACAATATTGTCTCTTTGTAAGCCTGCGGCGCAACCTTGAACAATATTGTCTCTTTGTAAGCCTGCGGCGCAACCTTGAACAATATTGTCTCTTTGTAAGCCTGCGGCGCAACCTTGAACAATATTGTCTCTTTGTAAGCCTGCGGCGCAACCTTGAACAATATTGTCTCTTTGTAAGCCTGCGGCGCAACCTTGAACAATATTGTCTCTTTATAAGCCTGCGGCGCAACCTTGAACAATATTGTCTCTTTGTAAGCCTGCGGCGCAACCTTGAACAATATTGTCTCTTTGTAAGCCTGCGGCGCAACCTTGAACAATATTGTCTCTTTGTAAGCCTGCGGCGCAACCTTGAACAATATTGTCTCTTTGTAAGCCTGCGGCGCAACCTTGAACAATATTGTCTCTTTGCCCAGGCAACATGCTATCTGGCCCGGCAATGTTTCCTGTGCATGCAGGCGGACTGGTCTGATGATCTCTAATCGATCAGCGTCGGTTTTGATTGATCTCCATCGCGTTCCGTGCACATCACATCAAAGCTCCCATTGGGCGCCCATTCCTTTTCGAATTTGTATTCAAAGTAAAGTGTGTCTACCTTAGTAAAAGTACAACCGGTTACTATGGTCAGAGTTCTACACAGCCTCATTTCAAATATTTAGTTTTAGTTTTGGTTTTGGTTTTGGTCACGTGGTTTCTTATTGTCCTGCCTAACCACTTGAATCATAAGATATCGAACTCATTGTTTCTACCTTTTGTTTAAAACCGAACATTTGTGTCAGTCAGTTTCGGTTTTGGTTTCAGTTTCTTATAAGTGGTGTGAGTCGTAAAATTATTTGATTTGAAGTTACCTAGTCTAAGTATACAAAAGTTTAAATTTCGCAGTGCAATATTCACGAGGAGAGAAATCGAGCATGGTAATCTACATTGAAAGACGTGGTTTACAAAACCGAATAAGCCTTGGCTGATTCACCCATGGAGCTATTAAGAATGGAGAGGCAATAGATTATGTAACGCATTGTACACTTGTGCCGATTTGAAATCTGACAAGCTATTCATCGAAAGGTACCTTTTGTTTGGGACAAAGGGCTTCCACCATTAAATCGGTAAGCTGACCCGACAGTGTATTAACGCTTTACCTAGCAGACTACTGTCAATAAATGATCAAACGAAAGTCGCGTGAAAGCGCTTACTATAACGAAAAGTACCTTTTGTTGTCATACCACCAAGGGTGTAATTGAGTAGCCGTAAGCTCAAAAGGCACACATTAGCCGCTGATGCAGTTCGTTGTCACCCCACTGACTGTAGGTGCTTCATTTAAATAAATTGAATGCGCTTGCTGAATGATTACTCATCAAGGCTGCCATGTCTGCATGTCTATTACTGTATAATGGTAATGGCTACGTATACATGTATCATATAATAAGTATACCGGTATAGGCCTGTATAAAAGTTGTTTCACAAATTGACATTTTATTTTATTTTAAGAAGGAGAATGTCATAAACAGTGGCGTACTGAAGGGGGGCAGCTCTTTTGTGAGAGGTCTTGGGAGGGATGAGGGAGGAAGAGGTGGAGGAAGGGACATGAAGAAAGAGAGGGGGGCTGGAGGAAGAGAGAAAGAGGGACAAAAAGTATGAGGGGATGGAGAAGGGAAGGGAGATAAGAAGAGGGAGAGATACTTTAGCAAGGAAAGAATAAGTACAGAGAAAGGAAAAGAAAGGAATGACAAATAAATGTAGGCCTTACAATAATTATTATAGAAACTAAACACAGCCCCCACCCCCACATAGGCCTAACACTAACAGCACTATAGGCAGCCATTCGATGATGTCAATGCCTTTATGCGTTACGTATTTAAAACGCCCAGTCAGATGTATTTTACACCTGCCAAGCACAAGTCACCCAATTTCGAAAATTGGACGTTGAATTAAGGGGGTGACACTAAATTCACGGTTGTTCTATTAGCAACGCAAAATCTATGAAAAATTCAGCTGGTTTACTAGCTAGAAAGTGAGGCCAGTTATCGATCCGTTATAGCTCGTTATGAATAATTCATGTTCGACCCCTTGGATCATGTTGATTGAGTTTGGCAAATAACAACGTTGTTAGTTTTGCGAACTTTGCCTGTTCAATGAGAGTATAGCGCGCCCCCAATACATCTGGGCACAAACCAGGCGAAAACGATCCAGTTTAATGAAATGGCGGACGGTGGGAAATACAAGTAGTATTTAAGTTATAATAACCTTTGATACCCGACCTGACCTTCCATCATGGCGCCATGATTCGTCTTATGTATTTCTATTATGCTCTGAAGTAAAATAAAATACCAATCTGCACTGAGCAGACAATGTTACTTGGCTCCCAGCATGAATTATTGATTTTATACGGAGGTAAAGAAATGCACAGTGTATGTGCATGATGTGCAAGCATACTCCAAATATTTACGGTAAATCTGAATATTGGTCACAATCATGTTGATATCATGTGTTCGGGAAATCACGTGGCAACATTTTAAGATTTCAGGCTTGTTTACTTGTTAATTGCCATTTGTACTCTTTATTATTTATCTTTGTTAATTAACATATATTTTAAATGCTGATAAATCGTGGTTGGCTGCCCATATCTGTTAAATTCAATGTTTTATGAATATAATTCTACCACGCAGAGGGGGTCACGCAACAGAATTTCACATCACCTGACTTAGCTAGATTTCGAAGCGCTGCTTTTCAAATTCATGTAACTTTCAAAGTTTATACATTTAATATATTTAATATGATACTAATTTTTTGTTATAACCAACTGGTACACGATACTAGCTTATTACCTATACAGAAAGGTGATTATCAGCCTTCACTCAGCAAATTGACATGCCCGGCATATGCAGTCATTCTCCGTCTGGATTACATGAATGTCGCCCTCAATACGTCTGGGCACAAATTTAAATAACAATACGCTATTTACATATCAATGCGGCCTCATGCTAATTAAAGCTGCCCCATCCAGGAGTTCGTCTATGGTTGAATGTACACTCTCATGAATATTGATTGGCAACATTGTCAGCGCTCAAATCGGACACAATAGAACAATAGACCATTCAGTGCGCTGAATTCACCTGTGAAAAATATAGACCATCGAAATATTTGCATTCGACATTACAAAAGGGCCACTATTGTAATTGTATAGGTGTTATAAACAAAATCGATTCATGTCCTTAATCCCATGTACCAGAATCGATGGAAGGCCATTATATGACCTCTAATAACCTAATGACTTTTACTGAAGCAATTTTACTGCAAAAAGTGTGGTGGTGGTGGGGGGGTGGGGGTTGGAGGGCAAGGGGGATATGGGCCGGGAGAGAGAGAAACAGATGAGAGAGAGCATATTGGAAATGAAAGAGAAGGGGGAGGAGAGCTCGAGATGAAGATATCGAATGTAGGGGAGGAGGAGGGGGGAATGGGTAGTTTAGGGAAGAGGTGGTTATATAGGGAGGGGAGCCCCCTCTTAAAGAGGTATGGGTTGTGCTTCCCGGGGATAATAAACTAATTCATAATCAAATCATCACCATGCATCGTTTATGTTTCATACAAACAAACAAATCCCCCACCCCACCCCATCCTTCAATATACGCGCATGTATATGATTTTTAGGCCTAGAACTCGTGAGTGTAATATGCCACCTACCTTCGACAGAGAGCATCAACTGTCGTCCGCGGGATAGATTTCCGATATCGATCATGATAATAATTATGTTAGCACAATAGGCTATTCTTCTGGTTATATACCCTATACTGTGTCGTCCTAGCATAATAGTGTTATGATTGCAGACCAGATCAGCTCTACTTTTTAATCCCTTGATTTTTGGTTTCTGAACAAAAGAGAAACCAAAACTAAATTATTTGAAATGAGGGAATGTCTTACAGTTGCTAAGCCCCGTCTGAAAGGCGAGACGAAAATTCATTTTGAATAACAGCGGTACCACTACATAAACATCATCGGATATGGTTGATTTGCTTTTTAATTAATAACGATTTTGTTATTCAAACTTACATGATAATATCATGATATGCTTCTGTATTATTATGACAACTCGATTGAGGACATTAAACATGGCAAAACATGAGGTTTTCAAACATTGAAACTAGCGTTTGCATTGAGCATCAGGAATCAAAATTATTGTGAATGTTATAAAAAATAATGTCCACATTTCAGTTCTGTAAAATCCCTCGTTTCAAGTTTTCAGAAATCAAAAATCAAGGGATTAAAAACAGGAGCAGATCTTGTGTGCTATCATAACACCGAAAGCTGAATTTAAACTTCATCACTGAGCGATAACGATTAGCCAATGAGGGAAAAGTACTGCTACTTCATTGGTCAAATACCAAACGCTTTTCGCTCAGCAATGGAATAATAAATTCAACATTAGTGTATTATTACTATTATTATTATTTATTATCTTTACCCAGGGTATACCCGAATCAGCTTAAAGCTGTTCTAACGGGGACCTTGTAATATACAAAGTTAAAACAATATTAAAATTATACATGTAAACACATAAAGAAAATAATACAAACAATCATGGCGCGTACATGCATATAATAATAGATATATATACAACTTAAAACATCAAATCATGTGAAGGACACACACCAGTGTAAAGTACCATACAGCCTGTCTCAAAAAAAAAGTGCAAGTGAAAAGCGCCCTCTTTGGCAATTAGAAAATGCTGTTGTGACATGGTGCTTATATCAACGTCATGGGCGTGGTCTTAGCTCTTAAATGTCGTTTGTTCTGTTTAATTTGCTTATTTTAATCTCGAGTTATGTTTAGTTAACCACGAATGGGTAAAATCACAATTATGCCACTTTTACTAGGGAAAAGGGCTATATGTAAATCAATGATAGCATCAAGCTTATCAAGAGTTCCTTCGTGAAATCAAAAGAATGCATTTATTACATAACAATACAAAATGGTTTTTACTGTTTTATCATAATACAGGTGTAATGATTCTCTTTTTCCACTTAAAACAAATTAAAAGATAAATAAATACAGTCAGACAGTAGGCAAAAGAATTAAGGTAGCAGTTGTGTTCACCCCTGTATATTCTAAATAAAGACGAATGTGTCAAAATTACAAGCAGCCGATGCCTCTACTTTTTAGCTCTGATTTAAGACCTTATTTGTTGAAATTGGTTGAGAATTAAAGAAACGGTAGTCCAAAACCTGATGAAGATACGAAATAAAAAGTTGCACTTGTGTGTTCTAATCAATGAAAGCACGATGCTAGTTTTTCGTGCTAATCAATGAAAGCACAGCGCTAGTTATCTTGTTCGCGTAAGTTTTGTGCACAAATCAATAGGGCATGTAATGTGGCAAACTGCAACTTTTATATATGCATCGTCCTTGGGTTTTGGATCGTCGTGGACAATGTCAACGAATGAGGTCTTAAATTCGAGCTGAAAGATGCAGCTATTGGCTGTTGGTTCCAATTATGACAATCTTTGCCTTTGTTTAGGATATACATGGGGTGAACGCAACTGGTACCTTAATTGTGTGGCTTACTGTATTTCACATTGTGCTGTAAAATTACATATAATGTGCATGTCAATGATTTTATCATGGTAAATACTGTTCTCTTTGTCACTCAAGACATGTTAAAAGACAAACAATATTGCACACTTATAATGAAAATTAAGTCAATGGACGCGTATTACTTGTTGGGAGAGAAATTAGACAAAATAATTCATGCGCGCTGTTGTTGATGCATCCGAATGTACGAGCCCTGAAGGGGCATGCAGTACATTAGACGCATCTACATAAGCTATCATAATTATTTACATGTACGGCATGCCGTACATGTAAATAATTATGATAGCTTATGTAGATGCGTCTAATGTACGGCATGTACTTCCCTAGTAAAAGTGGCACAATTTGTGATTTGACCCTTTCGATATGAACTAACATATCTCGAGATTAAAACAAGCAAATTGAACAGAAAATATGGCATTTGAGAGCTAAGACTGTGCCCTTGACGCTGATGTAAGCATCTTGTCACAACTTTTCTAATTGCCAAAGAGGGCGCTTTTCACTTGCACAATTTTTTTTAGACAGGCTGTATAAGTAAAGTCTGCACAAAAAGTAACGCATCTGTTATAAATACGCCTATATCTTCAGAACTAATAATTGTTTCCTCAAAATTTCTACATAGAAAGAAGGATGATTTATTTACGCGCATTTCGATACTATATTTGTCAAATATCGTTCAATATTAACAACACAGTAGTGCTTTTAAAGAAAAATAACCGAATTTAAAAGTTGCAGTTTACAGCGATCAATGGTTATTACGCAAGCATTGTGGCACGTAAAGCCCTCCATTTATCTTCGCGCTGAGTTTAAATCAATACAAATAGCTGCAACATTTAAATTCGGATGTTTTTCAATTAAAACACTGCTGTGTTGTTAATATTGAACCAAATTGGACAAAATGCGCGTAAATAAACCATCCTTCTTTCTATCTTGAAATATTGTGAACACAATTATTAGTTCGTATTTATTAGGCGTATTTATAACAGCTGCGTTACTTTTTGTGCAGTCTTTATATGATAGCCTATTGTCATGATTGTGCTTGGCATATTAGAGAGTTTGCATGATGGTTCCAATTAGGGGTACTTTTTAAGAAATGTCCGCGGAATTTTTGGGAACAAAATTGTTCGCGATTGTCCAAATTATGGGTGCTTGGGAGCAAAATTGTCCTTGAAATGAAAAATAGGGTGTATTTCTAGCACTTTCGTCTGCATTTTACCCTTACAGTTTTCGTTTTATGTATTTTCTCTGTCCGTTTTTTAGTAGTTCCACACAAAAATTGATAGGGTATTTTTTCAGAAAAAAATGTCCTCATTTAGAAATTTATAAATATAACCGAAGTACACTGTTTACTTGCTGGCTTTGGGTTGCATTCGGTTTTTACAGAACGCTTTCTGGATTCTTTTAAACAGAGAGACAATTTTTTTAAAGTTAATATCTGTTAATTAATTTTGCAAACATAGGCCATTATTCATCGTTGATCGAGTGTTAGTGCCAAACTTGTAATGAGACAATAACAGCTGTGTCGCCTCGTCGATGACCTTTGTTTCCAAAAGCAGTGAACCAAAACCAATGCAAATTTCACACAATAAGGTACCAATATAACCAGACTCCTTAGTTTTGTGAGCAATTTTGTTCTGTTTATTGGAACACGGTAAGTCGTATTCGGCATACACTACCAAGTTGTGCAGCGATTCGCCGTAGAAGTGATGATGTAACAGGATTAAGGTTAAATACAATTGATTTTCAAGGCTTGATTCCAGAGGGGCGTAAGTTAATAATGGAAACAGCCATGCAGAAAAGAATGAACATGGAACTCACGCGTACAATAGTGTATCAATCTGAACTAGGGCCACGGACAAACCGCGGCTCGTGAGTCATCCTATATGTTGCAGGGATAGGGAAGGGGCGACCATGATAGGATAATATGGGCTGATGGGGGGGGTGATTGTGGGCAGCCGTTTTCGGCAATTTTCCTTTGGATTTTCTAAATTTTCAATTTTTAAAATTATCCTGGATGATATCTGTCGTGAAATAAGTCAATGCTTCTATAGGCTATAATAGGCCTAGTATGCCTATTTATACCCTGATTATGCAATATATAGGCCTACAAAAATAACTACAACAACAGTAACAAAACCAACAACCAATATTTTGTTAATCTATTTTTTTTAAATATATTCATAGGCCGCGCCTATTAGACTAGTATAGCCTAAAAATTCCTGAATTAGGCCATATAATGAAAAAAACCGGGCAAAAACAATCAATCGCTGCAGTCAGAAAGAAAGAAACGAACAAGAAAAAAAGAAAAAAGTGAGAGAAAAATAAAATAAAATAGATGGAATGGACCACATAGGGACTCGAACACGTACCAAAGTTTTCCAGCTCAAAACTATAGTATTATATAGTCGAACGTGAGTCCAGCGCGCTAACCGATTGAGCTACTGAGTGCCATGTGAAATCGATTGATCTCAAACTGACTATTATGGAATAATGCATTACAGGCTCTTATGATAAACAATCTCATCACCGCTGTAAATGTCGGAGGTATCGATGGCGAAA
Organism: Amphiura filiformis; assembly: GCF_039555335.1. NCBI lineage: Eukaryota > Metazoa > Echinodermata > Ophiuroidea > Amphilepidida > Amphiuridae > Amphiura > Amphiura filiformis. The sequence continues at coordinate 73,833,385 of NC_092631.1, forward strand.
AACCTCGATTTTTGCAAAAGTAGCTTAAATTTGGAGTGAAATTCAAATGGTAAAGGAATCGACATACTTTTGAGAAATAATGTAGGCAGTTAGAAATCAAAATTAACGTTCCACAATCCAGATATCGATAATGTTACATAACAGGGTTTTGTGGTACAAGATTCTCGAAAATTGTTCCCAAAAACGGGCTAATAAAATTTAATCGGTACTGTATTTGGTTCTTCCCCATGGCAACATTATTTCGTTGGTCGATTTGTAGTACAATACAAAAAAGGAGAAAACAATCACTCGGCGTGGTTTTATACGGAGCGAATATTTGAAAAAAACTGCATGGAACGTGTTTTTGATCTTGTGAACATGGTGCGTAAAAATGATTTAAACAAAGGATTTTCAAACGGATTCTACAAATTTGTATAAACACACAAAAATAATGGTAAGATACATCCATGCACCAACATTTGACTCACTGCGATATTTGATTGCTGAGAAAACGCGGTTTTAGAGAACAACTTTATACGTCTTTTATACGTTTTTTATACGTTTCTTCGTGTAACCTTAACTAACATAGCAATTAGTTCAAACAATTTTTGAATATATCTCCCTGCACTACAAGTAGGTTGCAATCATCACCTGTGAACGCTTACATGGCTGCAATCATAGATTGAATACAATGCGACTCTTTTCAAAGATAGGAATCTCACAGGTGCGAGTGATCAACACGATATGAATATTCTATAGAATTACGATCCGGGTCTTTATCCCTGTTCATTGATATCTATAGTTCAATGCAGAGATACCGGGTGAACGTACTAGTGCAGTGCGGTATATTCCGAAATTGTTTGAACCATTTGCTATGGTAGTTAATCCTGTTACATCATCACTTCTACGGCGAATACTTGGGTTACAGTAATGCGGGGTGTCGTGACCGCAAACCGCTGTGTGGATACCTCACTGGGGGTATCACTCTTCGACTCGAGGGTCCGACACCTTCAATAATCCAACCTGTCTGAACACGGCTTAAGGCACACAATTTAATATTGCCCTTTAATAACTTGAAACATAATATAATGTTGTGACATCTGATGATGAGGGATAAGTGTTTCGGTCCACTGATCAGAAACAAGATGATGACAGGTGTTAAAGCTGCTGCATGACATCAAAATTGACCTCTATATACCGATGCATATTAAGCTTGCCTGATGCATTATGTATACTATTCAGAACCGAGGTGCAAATTCAAGAAACGCGTCAATTCCTTTCAAAGGATATTGGACAGTGCTGCTGCGAAATTCTCCTGGTTCAATTGCCGGGACCTCCATAATCAAATGGTAATAAGTTGACTATTCAGCATCGAAGTGGTTACGTAATTCTCTTGGTTACCGGATCACGCTACTTTGGTATGCCTTCGAGTGCCATATACTTTATGTGGTGATCATTTCGATCGTGGTTCATTACTCTAGTGCGTGATCCCGTTGACATAGTAACATTACGTAACTTCGATACTGAATTGCGGTCAACATCAGCTAACAGTCAAATTTCGTGTCTCACTGCAGAGTTCAAATTGGTATGATCAACTCGCAAGAGTCAAATCAATTTTCTGAACATTAGGCGCCTTTCTCAAGATAAAAAGAATCAATGCAATGAATGTTATCTTCTCCCAAACATCGTCATCATTAATACAGAACATGAAAGCACTACGATCATGGGAGTATTGCAGTAACTATTACAAGCTAAAGCGCCATCTATATCTGGGGATCCATTATTACATAACTCTCCTTGGCAACAGGATTTACATCTTCCAACTCTAGATTTTAATTTGCAGGACTCTGATGGTGAGCATTTATCTTCAGAACACCCTCTGGTAATGTGAATCCTTACTCCCGCCGCAGTATATACGTCCACCTGTAACATATGGTAATGAAATCGAAACAAGTGAATTAAAGCTAAATAATAATTTATTATCATTAATGCAATTACTTAAAAATCACACCATTAAAGTTACAATAGCTAATTACATTAAAAATATCATCGTCGTCAACATTTTGATAAATTACCGTAATACTATATATTTGGATATTAAATATATTAATATTTCTGGATGTCTGAGAAAGTCAGAGTGAAAGTAAGGGTATAACCCAGCAAACACAAAAATGTTTTAAAACATTATAAACGTGTTATATACAGGTTTTGGTTTTGCTCCAAACGTTGTAATAACATTTAAATATCGGCACAACAACACGAGAACATTTCAAAAATGTCAAAATGTTATTGTAAAATGTATTTTGGCAAACACTTGCAAAATATTTTACAATACTTTATTTAAGGATTCAATCATGTTTCACCTTTGTTCATCACCGATTAACAACGATGCGTCCGCGTCGTCTGAGTGGTTTACTTCGCGAGGGCAGCTTTAGCTGCCCGAGTGAAGTAAACCACGCAGACGCGTCGGACGCGAAACAAGCTAAAGATGTCTACATTTACATTATTCTTTCATTCGTTTATTTCGTTCGTCCGTTTATCATTGCCACTCAACCTTACAAAAAGATCGCGGCATTTCTCTGTTGATATCAGCAATAAAACTAAAGAATAAAGTGGTAATATTTAGCTGCTACTGCCAACATAAGAGAGTTCATGTTTACACATAATTATGTTCCAGGCATGACGAATTTTACGCGCTCATGCGTAACGCGTACAGCATACGCGTAACCTTGCGTTCGCGTATACGCTACTGAACTGTGGATTCATCACGGATTAACAACGGTTGGCTCCTGTACAAAGGTATAGGAAGAGTTGTTGAAAATAAATAAAATTACGTTATTATACTTCTCCTCATTCCTTGAATGTTTAAGTGTAAAGCTGGATTTATACTATGTCGCTGAGCGACGCGTGATTGGTATTTGACCAATGAGGTATTTGCGAGCTTTTCCATACGCAACAAAAAGCCCGCTACCTCACCTCATTGGTTAGAAACCAATCGCTCGTCGCTCAGCGATACAAATTCAACTTAAAAGATAATTATAATGGTTATCTGACACCCTGATGACGAAACTTACAAAACAGTATTCTGAACACTCTTCAAATTGTGCCACGGGTCCAACGGAACAACTCGAGTTAGGATTCAAGATTGAAGCGCACTTGTAGCACCTGAATGAAGTTTCAACACTCTCGGCATTATCAACCGGTAGAAGATACCCTGTATAAAGGTGAAAATAACGGATTATGTGAAAGTTTCATGTTAAGAGAGAAGTATGGTAAAAGAGAGACCCAGAGAATAAAAGGAAAGAAATAAGAAGAGATGGGGAGATGAGAAAAAGAGTAAATCCATTCGCACAACACCCCAACCCAATCCCCACACCACACGCCAAGACACCGTACTCACTCATCAAGCGGTACGTGTATCTCAAAAATGAAGAAAAACAAAATCCACTAGAAAAAGAAAGTAATATCCAAATGATATGTCGTTGGTGGTGTTGAGTGATGTCGATTAGGCATGCCAAGTCTGGATATATATTCCTGTGTAGCAGCTTTTGTTTTAAAGAGATACCGACATTTACCAGTTGCTTTTTTTACTTCATGTAAATAGTCATTTTTTAGATAATTTAAGCTTTAATTTGATATTATATTTGTAATAATTTTCCTTTGGATTAAATTTTAACTTTTTTTTAGATATACGCTGCAGTTTTATGTCCTTGCAATACATGTGTGGTACAGTCCTTACCCTTATCACAAACACATCGCATCGTATACAAAACTCATTTTCTTTTGCGCTGTCAATTCTTTTACCAGATCAAATTTCATCACTTGGAAACATGATGACGAAAGACAGGATGAGTAAAAAATAAGAACTGATATGCAGAGTGTGGAATATCGTAAAAATTAAGAAATGGTGCTACAGAAAGTAAGAGAGTGAGACAGAGACCCGGGGACAACATGGAAGCCTGGGAGGGAAGAGAATAAGAAAGGAGACAGATTGAGTGGAACAAATGGAGAACCTCTTAGTTACCATGTACCATTACACATTTTATATAAGCTTAGATAAAATACCATAATTACCTCGTACACCTCATTTAGCATGCTGTCCCAAATGACTTGAAGGTAAAGAAGAGTTAAAATATTCAGTGTACATTCAATGCGCTTATTCATGAAGGGGCCCGGGGTACTTGGCCTTGTTACATTGGATTTAAGGTGTTTTTCAGCTGTTCTCGCAGGTGATGCAGCTCGGGTTATTTGGGCTGGCAAAGAAATTTAGGAATTTTTGAGAAATTCGCTGAGGTAGTTTGAAATTTGTATTTTTTTTATTGAGAATAATAATATATTGCTGTTCATGTAACATTTGATTTTGTTTCAATGAAAGGTTATTGGCATTGTTCGCCCCGATTAACAGCCTCATTACCGTATCAAAATACATATTTTGGTATCAGGAGAAAGCTCATGTTTTTCTCATTAACATACATGTATTGAAATTAGGCATCCTAAATCGGTATATTTCCGAAGCAATAAAAAAAAACTGTCGAATTTAGTCTCGACACGTTTGATACTAATTTGACAGTTTTTTGATGATATCTTCAAAAATACACTGATTTGGAACTCCTAATTTCAATATGTTAATGAGAAAATAGGGTCTTTCATTTGATATCAATATATTACATGATCATGACGATTGTCATTAATAAAAACACCGTAGACTACCAGTATCACGCTGTATAAATGTCAGTAATTATATAAGGAATTAGTCACATTTACAAGAAATATTATATGCATTTTATGTTAAACGTAAAAGAATTCGATTTTCCAAATATATCGGGTCCCCTTCCGGCTCTTTTAACCCTAGAACTACGAGGGGGGTTGTACAAATCCCCAAGATTTTTTGTCCGTCATAAAAAAACACGCGCGTGTTTCCGCCCAAACGACCTAAGCTAATCGTAGATTCATCCTTTGCGCTCATTTAAGTGATAAAATGTTCACCCAGTATCTTACCCGGGGATAGAATCGGGCGTCAAAAATGACCATAGAGGGGCGTTTGGTAAGGCACACCATTGGTTCGTACAGTAGAATCAATGATTTTCATTTCGCTCTTGTAAAAGTATTCCAAGAGTTACTGACTTTTTACTTTTTTAGTTGAAATGGTGATTTCCTTATCAATCTAGGAGAAAATTTGGTGAAAAAATATTTAGCCGACAATCAATTTTTCTTATACTTTTGTATATAGCCTTTAAAATTGATTATTATTATTATAGCCTTTGTAATGGTATCTGTGGTTTTAGAAAAATATAGAGAACTTATCTGGCTGGTTCTTTGGTTGAAAACGATCTGTTAAAAATATCGGGATTTCCGCACGCTACCTTTATGGTGTGTATGAAACATTGACAATTGTCGGATAAAAGAGCTCATAAATTAAAATCCCGGACAGCATGGACAGTAAGATCTACAAAAAAAGGGTCTTTTCCTCCTTATTATGACGCGTTTCTTCTCTATTAACCGATCTCGAATGTCATTTAACGGTATATAATGAATCCAAAGCACTCCAATATTGAATCAACAATTTCACACGTTTGGTTTATCTTGTCTTGAGTTATTATTAAGAAATCATTCGACAAATACAGCTGCTGTTTCAATAGTTATATAATTTACTTGAATGTCGGTGTAAGTAACCGATATTTTGTTCAAATTACATAATACGATATGAATTTGAAACATAATATAATAAATACTAGCGACCATGTGCGGTATTACCGTGTCTGTAACTATATCGCCTCACTTCATTAACTATTCTTCATTATCTAATTTTAGTAATAATATTTTAGAATGTAATTTACATTTATTTTAGTAGATGCTTAGTAAAAGTGAAGATTTATACTATACCGATGATCATTGTTGTTGCCTTGATAATGGTACGAATACGGTTTGATTTTACTTCCTTGATTTGTGAGCGTCGTATTTTGTTGAACATATCGATATCAGGTTTACTATCATTGCTATCCATGTTTTATGCCTTTGTTCAAGAGATAAAGCAAAAACATAGTGTCATTCTTGGCTCGAGTAAAATGCTTTTAAATGGAAAGAAATTAGGTTTGTGGGCTGCAAACGAGTTTGAAACCTTAAACCTTACAACAAGATTCTACGTGGAATACTTTCAAAACTGTTGAAAGAGCTCATAGGTAATAGTATCTCGAGTATTGTTCCATAAATTTATAATCTAAAAGCTTGGGAGAGTGAATTGATAGACATACAGGTCTACGTCAAATGCATAGAAGTCTATTTTACATTCAGCCACATTTAGCTATAAGGAGGGCGAACGGTTTGTATAAAGATAATACAAAATGTAACGATATTTTGTTCTTTATTATTTCATGATATAATACGAAATCAACGTTTAACATTTTTATTACAGTTTAATGTGGACTTGTACGGGAAACTTAAATGTCAGTATGTCAAAAGTGCTATTTTGATCTGACCAATATAACCAATTTAGTTGATTCCATTTAGGTGGGAAAACAAAAACAGGTTTGAAAGAAATTAACCAATTTCATTTTTACATTATGGTTTTTATGGAGTATTTCGTCTTAAAATTATTGAGGAAATGAGGCAATATAAATATGGTGACAAATTCTCATTACCTGGCCAATTACCATGAGAGAACCGGGTGAGTAATGTCTCGTTATTTTTACATATTCTTTTAGCTATGGATGACTTACCACGTGCTTATGAATATAATTATGCATGGCCGTCAACTTACTACTAAAATATTTATACTAAGTTAGTAGCTTGAAATATTAAGGCAAAGATAATAGGAGGGCCACAATAACATATGATCGTGCAATATATTGAGAGAAAATTTAAAGATGAAAACTAGGCAAACACGAAACGATCTTGAAAAATGTTCGAATTTATAGGGAATATGTAAATGTAAAGGCACTGATATAAAGGGTGTGAAATGTTTTAATAACACGGAAAAACAGTGGCATGATCCACGGAATTATTTAAATAAACAATATTTTTTACCATCTCAAATAATAAAGGAGACAAGGAGAAAAAATGATCCCGCCTGGGAATCGAACCCAGGACCTCAGGTTTACGAGACATATGCCTTAACCACTTGGCCACGGGAGGATGGCAATTTCCTCACAGGGAGGATGGCAATTTATTTCTCGCATTTACGGCCCTAGGGCTATTTGCGGGGAGGAGATAAGTTTAAGTGACCGCTTATGGGTTAGAATTTCAACCAGCCTAATCATGTTAAGGCATATGTCTCGTAAACCTGAGGTCCTGGGTTCGATTTCCAGGCGGGAAGATAATAACTTTAAGTTGCATCTTGGACTGTGATGCCAATTGTATTTGATTTCGTCCTGCATTCATTCAAATTCGTGAGTTGTTTTAGAATAATTGTCAGTTGTCTTGTTATAGAAAGAATGTAAAATTAAATAAAACTAATATTGCAAATTTGAGCGACTGGGGAGAGGGAGAACGAGCAAGGGAGAGAGAGAGGGAGAGGGGAGAGAGAGGGGGAGAGAGAGAGGGAGAAAGGAGAGAGAGAGAGAGAGGGAATAATCTAATTCCAACTATGCATAAAATTAAACATTAAAGCTGTCTAGCTTACCCACTAAAAGGATGAAAAAAGGTGTCAGATATGCCACACATTGAGTCATGCTTGAGAGTCACGTAGAGTGTGTGCCCTGATGATGTAGATGAGAGTATCCTCAACAAGACCTGCGAGGTATAAAAGATGCAAACATAGTAACTAATACTCCCAATATGCAATGCAAATTCCCAGTGCACGAGGATTACAGTTTGTATGAAAATAATTTGCAATCATCGGTTTCCATTGATTATATGTGATGCGATCAAGCAAAATCAGTCGGAACTCGGAAATATTGATTTTGAGATATAGCCAAGCAAAGGAAATATTTTCTTTTGTTTCCTATTGTTTCGGAAACTCTTTAATTTCTCTTTGGAACTGGTTGTTCATTTTCAATGTGGTTTTCTGCAAAATCCAGCCTTGTAAATGCTTTTTACTATTCTATAAGAAACTGAAAATTTAATTTTTCCGAGTTCCGACTGATTTTGCTTGATCGCGTCACATATGGGTAAAAGTGTCGCATCGAAAAAAGAAACCCATCATTACAATCCACCTTAAGGGTAGACGCGGTATTGTTGGTAGAAGCAGCCAAAAATCGATTTGCATTATCTAAATCAATATATTATTGAAAAATAACACGTTAATGTTTCGGCCCTCTTTGCAACATTACTCAAGAACCACAGGACCTATAAAATATATCTGTGATATTTGAATTGTTCTACACATTCGCTATAAAATTATTAATGAAACTTTTGCCAAAGCTCGCTACCATTCGCAAGATGCTGTGAACTACCAAATCGCAACAGTTTAAAATAATCCATGTTAATTGTAGATTAACAAATGATTACAACTGTCTGACTTTCAATGGCGTCTCAAAACAATTCAACAAAAGTGGGTAAGCGAAGGTGTTTTTATATAGTTATGCGTTGGCTCATGTAATGTGTTATGTCAGTGGGCACCACCGTCAGTGGGCCCCTGGAATCATAATTTGTTAACAAGGTAAACTAATATATGAAATATTTGGCCATCATGCCCCGTTAAGCGCTGAACTCTTCATAGCATCTCTTAGTCAACTCTTACATAATGTCTTAATGAATTATGGGAGAGCATTAGTGCGTTCTTATCCTTTAGTGTGAGATCAAATGAAACATTAATGGGGCTGAAGCTGGGGGTATCGGGGTGAAGAACACAGCTAGGGGCGCTAGCATTAAATGCCAAAATGCACGCAAGTTGTTTCAGAATTAATTGACCTGCTTTTTTATCAAGTAATGATGATGGGCTACACCAGCTGAATTCCATGATTCATTTATCTTTGTATATCCTTTGTTTGTTAGGCCTCCGCACTTGTCTTGTCTTGTTGTTATGTGTATGTTTTATTTTTGCAAGGCATTTGCCTTTTGTTGCATCTCCTTCATCTTGTGTTTTTTTAAATCATTTTGGTGTGTAAATATTTTTTGTAATTTTGATAGAAATAAATTGAATTGAATTGAAAAATGATACACCCCTTATGTAAGACAAGACCTTAATCTTCCACACAGGGATTAAGAATACTCTCATCTACCTGAAATATACAGCCCCTCTGTGAAAGATTAAGGTCATGTCTTCCATAGGGTGTATGGATTTCAACTGGAATAGCCCAATGCAATATCATGTAGCAAACATATAATATTGGTGTTAATAATGACGTCATTCTTTGCAAATTACTTTGGGAATATAAAATATGTAGCTGATGATCCTTACGCTGGGTCGGAGAGGAGCATGACCTAATTGTGTTTGCACTCAAATTTTGAGACCAATAAAGCGGACAGAATATAATGTTAAGGGTTCTATAAAGATATATCAAGGATTGATATAAGGGGTGTAATTTCCGACCTATGCGTTTTATTTTTCTTAGGCGGGTGAATATCCCAAACACTTTCGATATATTATTTGCTTTATCTCAAGAACCGCAAGACCTATGCGAACATAAATGCAATTATTAGCTTCTTTGACTCATTTCCTAAAGGATCAATGTAATATACCGGTATAAAGACACACTCCGTGTTTTAGTTATATAGCTACTTCTGTCATAACACGCAACCTTATAAATGTATCGAGTTAGTAAAATATGTTTTAACGTCATCTTTTATATTCTACTTGATTGATGAAAATGGAATGCCGGAGTATAGACATGAATATCGTAGTTGCTGTTGTCTGCTATGTAAATTTTGTGATGACATTACTGTTTAACAATACTTACGTTATATATAATAATAAAACAATAGAGTGAATGTTAGGGTTAAAGAACAGCGTCTCTATGAGGAGAGAAAAGATGTAAACTTTTTTCCAATAATAGTTTAACCTTAACCTTTTCCCGCCATTTCATATCAATGTAACATAGCCTAAAACTAAAACAACAACAACACGATTTTGTATTAGCACCATTACATAAGATCATTGTGCCTCTAGAGAAAGTCGTTGATAATGATAATGGCCCAAGACACCTTATAAACCATTAAGCATCATTCAGGGATGCAGCTCTATACAGGCACATAACCCTTATCAGCCTACACATATAATGACCATCGCTACCCCAATACACACCTTATAAACCATTTAGCATCATTCAGGGATGCAGCTCTATACAGGCACAGAACCCTAATCAGCCTACACATATAATGACCATCGCTACCCCAATACACACCTTATAAACCATTTAGCATCATTCAGGGATGCAGCTCTATACAGGTGCAGAACCCTAATCAGCCTACACATATAATGACCATCGTTACCCCAAGACACACCTTATAAACCATTTAGCATCATTCAGGGATGCAGCTCTATACAGACACAGAACCCTAATCAGCCTACACATATAATGACCATCGCTACCCCAATACACACCTTATAAACCATTTAGCATCATTCAGGGATGCAGCTCTATACAGGTGCAGAACCCTAATCAGCCTACACATATAATGACCATCGCTACCCCAAGACACACCTTATAAACCATTTAGCATCATTCAGGGATGCAGCTCTATACAGACACAGAACCCTAATCAGCCTACACATAGAATGACCATCGCTACCCCAAGACACACCTTATAAACCATTTAGCATCATTCAGGGATGCAGCTCTATACAGGCACAGAACCCTAATCAGCCTACACATATAATGACCATCGCTACCCCAAGACACACCTTATAAACCATTTAGCATCATTCAGGGATGCAGCTCTATACAGACACAGAACCCTAATCAGCCTACACATAGAATGACCATTGCTACCCCAAGACACACCTTATAAACCATTTAGCATCATTCAGGGATGCAGCTCTATACAGACACAGAACCCTAATAAGCCTACACATAGAATGACCATCGCTACCCCAAGACACACCTTATAAACCATTTAGCATCATTCAGGGACGCAGCTTTATACAGGCGCAGATCCCTAGTCAGCCAACATATAGAGTAGCCATCGCACCAAGTATCAGCTCTCCACATTTTGTGACTGGGACAATAGGAGTAAGCTCCTTGCCCCGTGAAATTTCAAAATAGTTCAATTTTCCTTGAAAATAGAAATAGATAGGCTTACACTTACTTGTAATGTCAAAAACTCACGCACCAGAATCATAGCGCCTTGCCGATTGAGCTATAACTAGGTTACAAAAACAAGTTGGCATATCGATGTCATCTTATTTTTGATCGTCATTTCGATGAAAACATGAGCGTCGTTAAAGCTAATACATTTTATAACATATTTGCATGAGATTATTGTCTTTACAGATCATGATGGTACATGACAACCCCTAAAGGATTAACATCATTAAGGTAGGCAGTTAAGAATAGCCATTAGTCTAGCGATGCGAGTTCGAGTCTGTTTGTTTCGTGAAATAATTAAATCAACTTCAGAATTCCTCGGACCCCTGGCCAAGAAAACAACTGTTTACCTGAGGTTCTCGTCTAAACAACCTTGTTCTTGCTTACATCAGAGCTCATCAGCAAACAATTCACTATCTATGTTCCCGCCCGCTCATGATCTGCTATAGACAACACTCCTTTAATTGAACCAAGCCATTGGTGATCGCCGTTTTTTGTGTCACTGTATAAAGTGCCGGACGGTGGAACTCGTTGCTTATCACCATCAGAACTGCTTCTGACATGACACTGTTATAAGAGTCATCTTAATACTTACTATAAATGTGTATATTGCATATTGGGTGAAAAGCGTTCTAAATACCTGCAGTGTATGTGTATGGGGTGGTCCGTCGTGGGTAGGGTGGTCATGGTGGTGGTGGTGTTTATACAACCAACATATATTGTGAGCTATAATGACGATTGAGCGGTCCAAATTATGAACATCAGACACAACGCGTGAAACTTAGTTAAACATTAAATGATAAGTTATTACTTACCTAAACGGCATTTATCTGCTTAACAGCTTATTCGGCTTCCACACATTCATGACAAGTCGATAAATTCAGTAATTATCCAATTAAACCATTTTCATGTTTTCGCATCCAACAGAAAGCGCGCGAAAAAAGAAATCGTCTGCTTGTGAGCTAGTACTAGTAATAGTATAGAACACAGTCTTGCTCTTGTAGGAATATTGGTGTTTAATTTACGCACCGTAAGTGTCTACTTTACTTCAAAGCAGCAAACTATTTGGCGTCATACCCCAATGGAATTTGAGTGTGATATGCTTGTAGTTTTTATTCTCGAACTGTCTGGATCAAGTACGGCTGAGTTATTCATAATTTGGAATACATTACAAGACCAAATAATTCATAAGACGCGATGCTTGAACAGATATCCAGATGTAAAGATGATAGCATGCAGGGCTATATCAATATCCCAACAAAATTAAAGCGGCGCAGTTGTTTCTAGATATTATTCGATATACTTCAAAGAGTTAGTACTATAAATTGATAAAAACATATTTTGTTGGCTTTTCTTTATCGTTCTCATTGCACACACTGTTTCTGATTGCGATTTACACCTAGGGGCCGCATAGGAAATTCATTAAAAACCTAACAGAAAGGTAGATAAAATAATACAATTAATTATCAATCATATGTAAGTTTTCGCACATATGGGATATGTTACTGAAATATTAACCAAACGTTGTCTTTTTGATGATTTTTGTTTAAAATGCGACATCCGTGTTTCGATTACGAAATACATGTTTATGTTAGAAACGACTAAGGTTATTTCATTTTTATATCGTATTCAGGTAATTGTATTGACTGACTCCATACCTTGTGTTTGGTTGTAGCTTTTAATTCAATACATTAAACAAATGACTTCATTCTGTTAACTTCAGATCAATGCTTGTTACCTTATTATTCAATGCTCATGCTTAACATTAATGAGCCATATAAGATTTCCGATCGCATGTCATGTGGTTGCCGGAGTGTAAATGATAAATGAAGATTGAGAACGTTAACATTATACAGCTCAGAAGAACACGCGGTCTTTGGCCTGTAACCATTAGGGTGTCTGAAAGAACTATAGCTTTAGAATAGAATGGGCTGTGCAGGAAAACGTGTGTGCTTTACTAAAGTCGTATTCACACGGTCGAACATAAGTTACTTATTACCGGTAATAGTGACTTATTACTGGTAACAAGTGACTTATGTCCGACCGTGTGAACACGACTTAAATTACGTGATCAGCTTTCACATACTTGGAATGCCTTACTATATTGATTGAACACAAAAGGCAATGATAATCTACCAAAAAACGTTTCAAAACGTAAAAAGGGGCCAAAGTTTAAAAATCTTTCCTGTGTGGCTTTTCACCCTTTTTTAAACTTGGTCCCATTCAGTATAGTAGTAATTTCTACAATTAGGTTTAAGACTGTTCAAAAGCATAGGCTATGTATTATCAAAATCATTTGAAGGTTTATGTTTTATGATATTGCGTGTTCATAGAGAGTAGTAGAGTATTATATATACTTAGCAAATTCACTGTCTGTCAACTTGCATATAGGCCCTACATCTGTACATGAGGCGCAGAATCGCACAAGACGATGAAGAATTTAACAAAGTGAGTATTTGCTACTTTTGCTTAAATCAAAATACATTATAACGTCTTTACGGAAAAACTTCAATCACGCAAGAACATTAATTCATTTACTCTACAAAATGAACAATGACAACTAAGAAAACAAACAAGTAGCCTAAAGATGACTTCATATGGGTCTTTAGAAACTTTCATAAATGGGACCAAGTTTAAAAAAGGGTGAAAAGCCACACAGGAAAGATTTTTAAACTTTGGCCCCTTTTTACGTTTTGAAACGTTTTTGGTAGATATTAATTCTTTTTTGAGGTAAAAATATTGCGCAGTAAGTGGGTTCTTTGTAGCCATGCGAGGCGAACTAGTTGGATATCCATATTTCGCGGTTAATGGTTCTTTGTAGCCCTGCGGGGCAAACTAGTTGGATATCCATATTTCGGGATGAGTGGTTTTTGAAGCTTCGAGGGCAAACTAGTTGGATATCCATATTTCGCGGTTTGTGGTTCTTTTAGCCCTGCGGGGCAAACTAGTTCGATATCCTCATTTCACGGTTAGTGGTTTTGACGACCCGTAACCACCCCAATCAGCTGCATGGGGTAAGAAATATTTAAAAAATTAATAGCTGAACCCAATAGTTCAGCGAGGGACTGGAAACGACATATTGATGACTATATATAGAGTGTATTCAATCCATAACCATAAACCCATGCATGAGCAGACAACGAGTGTTCAATTTCCTCATAGCTTCCCACGTTATACACACGTCAGTCGAATTTGGCGGTGTTGGTTTGTTAGCCCTCCAAGCTATAACATCGTTCACTTTTTGTTGAACTTTGTATGTGGGCCTCACTGTAATAACATAAAGATCAGTCTGATATCATTTCAAGAGGTCACTTCACATGATTAAGCTAAACAGCCTAATTCGGCCCTGATTTGGTCAAATGATCTAACTTGAAATTAAAATCGCTGTTTCGAGAAAAAGAGCTTTAAAGTTTGAACACTTGACGTTTTTCTTTTTAAATAAAATAAATTATTAAACAGATCTAATGTCTTAGAAAATATATAAATCTCATTATTTGGTGCAGAAAAAAATTAAGAGTCCCACGTAACATCGCATGGTAAAAAGTGAAAAGTAATTGAACAAAATGGTGTTGTTCAACGATGTTTTAATATAAAATTATACACTGACTTTCGTACAAAAGTACTTTATCAAAGTGAGCAAAAACAACCGTGACACTCCCATCATGCGCCACTACAACGAGATTCCCCATATTCCGTCTGATCTTAAAGTCACTGGCCTTCTCCAAACCTCAGGTTCAGATCACTAGCGTTGGTTGAAGGAACAACCTACAATCAATCAATCAATTTATTTCATCTATGCCATTACGGCACCCTTGCTGGCCCTGATAGCATCGGACTTAATGTCCAATTTTCTGCATTCAAACTTTAATTTCCTTTTGGTCACGCCCTGCCCATTTGGTAGATCTTCATTCTCTCCATTATAGCAGTTTTTTGTATTAATTTCTTTCTCTCTTTCTTTCGTTCTTTCTTTCTTTCTCCCCTTCTTTCTTTCTCTCTTCCTTTCTTACCTCCTTTCTTTCGTTTTTCTTTCTTTCTATCATAGGCCTACTTTCATTATTCCTTTCCTTTTTAGTTCTTTTTCTTTTCTTTATTTCTTTCTTCTCTTTTCATTTTCCTTCCTTGCTTTTTTTTCCTTTCTTTCATTCTTTCTTCCTTCCTTTCTTTCTCTCTTTCTTCTTTCTTTCTTTCTTTCTTCTTCTTTTTCTTTTTTTTTTTTCTTTCTTTCTTTCTTTCTTATTTTCTTTCTTTCTTTCATAGGCCTACTTTCATTCTTTCCTTTCTCCTTTCTTTATTTCTTTCTTCTCATTTCTTTTTCCTTCCTTTCTTTCTTTCCTCCTTTCTTTTTTTCTTTCTTTCTATTTTCTCTTTCTTGTTCATTCTTTACTTTCTTCCTTTATTTTCATCAGTCTCTCTTCCTCTTTCTTTGCATTTCATTTAATATCTAGAGTTTGTCTGCGACTGCTTTCGCTCGCGCTGCTTTAATTTGCGTGTTGCGCCATTTCCAGTACGCACCTTTTAACATCGCGTTTCTCATTTTTATTTTCCGCGCTCGCAGACATTCTCTATTTTGCTCACTTTGATAAAGTACTTTTGTACGAAACGTCAGTGTATAATTTTATATTAAAACATCGTTGAACAACACCACTTTGTTCAATTACTTTTCATTATTTGTCGGCATGGTGGTTGTTTGAGGATGTCACCAATGAAAAGAGCGGCCTCACATTACCCATGATATGGATTTATCTCAAAATATCCAAATGACAAGTTATTGTCAATTCATTTTAAGCCAGTGGTAGCCAGTATTTCAAAAAAGGGTGTAGCTTTGAATTGATGTGATGGGATTCAATTATATTCAAAATCTATGCCAACCAACAGATCGTTCTACGGTTTCACGATTTAAATTACTATAGGCCTATGGCCCTAGATTGCCGAGAAGGATTGAAATGTTCCAAAGGTTAATGAACGAGAATGAAAAGAACAGATTAACTTTATCATGTTTGTCTCCCTATGCATGAGTGCGTATATTTATGGCCTTTACAATATTTCCTTATGTTCTTGTTAGGTATGGGGTATTATTAAAATAAAAAATAGTTATATTAAATGAAATCCTGGCATAAATAAATCGTCTTCATTCAATTGTGCTCTCTCTAAAGCAAGTAGAAATAGCTTGTACACTTTCAACATGGGAACACGTTTTGACGTATCTATAATTAGTAAAAAGATGTAGCTCAGCGGCCAGCCCAGAAAAAGAAAATGTCTATAGTAGGCCCTTAGCTGGCCCTATACGTGAAACAAGATTTTCTCTCTGAATTGGCCGTATTTTACGTGTAAGAAAATCAATCGCATTATCGTGTTCACTCAAAAATTTAGAAAATAAATGGGCACTTCTGGGTTGGGTATCTATAGATTGATTAGATTCTATAGAATTTAAGTATGATATATTTTCGATGGTAAATATATTTCACTTTCAAAGTTTGTAGTTTTCATAATTGCAATTTCTGAATATGATATAAAAAGCGGCAATAAGTCTATAAATGTAAGAGTATCGGATCATTTTGAATGTTAATAAATGCGAAACGCCGTCGGTAGACACCAGCAATAGCAGGGATTGCCGCGATTCTTGCAGTAGCTTTTATGAATAGAATACAATAGTGGATACAATAGCGGATACAATAGCGGAACAATAGAGCTCTAATACGGGCAAATAAACCTCGTCGCGTTTTGCTAAATTTCACTTCTTCTTTTTCATGAACAAACCGTTATTTTTTTAAACTTGTGGCAAAACATCGACCGATGTTTTTAATGATTCAATTCATTCATGGCAAAATGTACTAATGTTTTCTGTTTAGTAATAGTACTGCCGATTAACCAATTTTGATGCCACAATTGAGCCTAAGGTGATACAAGCAAGGAGGTCACTCAGTTTAAAAAGTACGTTATCCAATGTTAGTCCTTTGTGCAATCCCAGAATTCCAAGGTCAAAGTTTACACAGGGTCAAATTTCAAAGTTACTCACTTTTTGTTCAAACTTATTCCAAAATATTCCTCAGGTCATAAGTATTCAGAAAATGTCGAACATTTAGGCTATACGTCAGTAGACTTCGGTTGTATATATAAATGCGCTTTTATAAATGCGCACGTGACCAGATGGCCAGCGCCATATTTGCATTACATCACTGTCAATCACTGAAATGGCGACCATTGAAGGAGTGGCTACAGTTGTGACCTTGTTTCGTGGCTAGCACTGGCAAGGAACATTGGCTGGAGGTTCGATGCTATAAATTTGCAATGATGAATCATGGATATCAAAGGATCATGATTATTGCACAGCACCCCCCATGTACAAACATAACTAATGTTTATTTATTTATTTATTTATTTATTTATTTATTTATGCGACGAAAAACGAAAAGCCTGTTCTATTTTGAACAAATTGGGAAACAAATTTTTCCTGTACAAATGAATGCCGACCCCAAATTTCGGAAATTTCAGGACAATTTTTTTTTTGTATTTTCTCAAATTGAAATTTATTTACAGATTTTTGTGATTTTTTGGTTTATTTAAAAATTTAAAAAAAAATACCAACCGACCGACCGACCCTACTTGAAAGGTCCGTTCGCCCGTAGAACAGGGTTTCTCTCTTTCTCGCCTTACTTATAATTTTATAAATATTATTTGCCCCCCAAAAAAAAAAACCCACCCCTCCCCCTTTTACACTCATAAATTAATTGTTTTTTTGCTAACTTTCCCCTTCCGTGTAAAGTAAAACTTTATAAGCCGGTTGAATCAAACTGAACAAAATTGACGTATACAATTACAATATACCATGACAATAATGTGTATGACGAGATCTAACTTACTAGCTGAATAAACCTCAAACCATGCATCACATACGTGATTGTACGTCATATTGTCATATAACGTATGAGCGTGATGTATAGTATACGAGTCTTCCTCAACATCTTCCAGCCGGGATGATTAGATCTTGTACAGTCATCTACGTGTTTATACTCTAAATTGTACGTCAAAGGGTGACAAAGGGTGTACAGATTACCGATTTAGCATGGGGACACAAAAGGTGCTTAAAACACATTTTGAATTTGTTTTTTGTCCATTTGCGAGCGAATGAGTAAGTTAGAATTGAGGAGGTCGGGCGGGGACATCTAGCCTATTAGTTTGAGAGGGTCATTATACCGAAAAAGGGCTAAGGTTATAGTGTCTCAATTTACGTTATAATTAGAGTTAAAATTAGGGTCAGAGTTATGTTCATTGGCGGCGCTACGGGGGGGGGGATACTTATCTTGACTCCCAAATAAATAAATCCATGACCCCTTCCTTCAGAAGAAAATGACAGCCCCCTAAGTTCCCTACGTGCAAACATTATCAAATAACATCATCGGCAGCTACCCAGTTCTGACCTTAATGCCAGTAAGAATCACATTTCGTCATCAATATGGCCAATTGCCACGCCCATTTAGCACGGAAATAATGAAATATAACTGTTTAAATCAGCTATATCTAGCTTTTCCGTCATAATTTTTTTTTTCCGTAATGGAAAATCCAAATAAAGAGTTTATGTTTCGGGTCAAATTATTTTGCCCTTTGCAATCAATGCCACTATTTTGCAAAACCAATTTTCCTTGTAACCTGTCATTTTCGCCTATACTTTTGCGTGTGGAATTTGTGCACATCCGGGTACCTTACATCGTTGAACACGGTATGGCGACTTGTAGATGTCACGTGCGCATTTATAAATGCGCATTTATATATATACCCGAAGTCCACTGTACGTGGGTCAAAACAGAAAATTTTGATTAAAATGTTCTCAAATTTGTCGTCTTGTAATAGCAATCAAGAAAAAGAGTAGTTTGCACTATCTAGGACATTTGGTTACCTAGGAAACCCAGCAAAATATGTCACAACCAATAGGACTGATTGGGTATTGACCCGTATCAGTGTTACCTAGGCAACAAAACATCTCAGGTATTGCAAAATATTGTTATAACAAGTCGAACATTTTGAGACCATTTTCATCAAAATATGACGATATTTTCTGTGACCTTTCTGCACGCCATGTACATACAGTGAAATCGCGAATTTCTTATGTATTTCATTTATTTTGAATTCTTTTATATTCTATTGTTTTTTTGTAGAATTTTATGCCATTTTGACCCAATTTTGGCCAAATTCGTACATATTTTGGCTTTAATTTACTTTGAATCACTTATGAATATCATTATTCTTTAATTTTATGTCCATTTATTTAATAATAAATATTATTAACCATAGATCATCTAAATGTATTTAGATGATCTATGAATGAACTGCCTAATTAATTTTAAGTAACGTTTCACTTCAACGGCCGATATCTCGAAAAACACAATTTTGTGCCACTGCACGCAGGGTATTTCAAACAGGGGCTAGGACTTTCACCACATTTGGCAAGAAAATTGCTTATGAGAGTGGCTTTGAAATGAACTAAATAGATGACACTAACCCTACGAGAACATGATATTTTTCATCAATAAAGAAAACAATAATTATTTTTGTCCCTGTTACACATCAAATCAAATACTTCCACTGGTTAGCAGTGCTCAATTGGCTTAATTCTAGTTCATTCTATGGCCAATTGCTTAAGCTTTTAAATGCTTTTTATCCCATCTTTCTCGGGTGAATACTTTTTGAGATATCTTGCGCACAAAGTCTTCTGAGTTCACAATTGGTGATCCAAGATGGCCGCCATTTCCATGGCAACGGGTCACATGATCCGCATTGTAGAGGTATATTTTAAAACTACAATGTATAAGGTTAATATACATATAGAACTAACATTAAACAAGAACTGAATAGTTGGAGAAAAATTGGTTTCCAAAATTGTACTCTCAAAGGCACATTCCCCTTAAAGTACCATCAACTGACAGCAGAACCCGTAATATATTTTTACTTTTATCATTTTAACGTATAATATTTAGTCATACGCACAAACGAAGTTGAATTGGCCAGACGATTTCCGATGACAAGGTAAATATTTGCCATGATGGACAGAAAGCATCAACAACTTTAATTTTCCCCGCCGCGTAATTACGTCAAAAATGAATGATAAATGACTTGCTTACATTTATATTTCCCCGGGGAACCATCGATATTGTAGAAATGAGAAGCAATAGACATTCGGAACACAATCCCAAAATCCTTTGTAATCGATGCACCTGGCGATGCACACATCGATGCGTCTGTCGTCGCAGAAAGCAGAATCTTGGACAACTATCCAGTTACCACGATAGAATTGCTCTATTTCGTGTGTTAATTGGATAGTTGACCAAGATTCTACTCGCTGCTCCGTCGTCACTGGCACTTTCAGACATGCGCAGTGACGATCTTAAACGATGTAGATGTGAGGATCAGTGTGACGCACTACTACAGACCATGTATCAACAGTCAAAGTCCCCGTTCATTGTATGCTCTGAATTCTCGCATATTCATGAGGGCCGAGAGTTCGATCGTGCCGTGTCTAACAATCACGCCAGCGTTGCGTGCCTTCGCATATACGCAATAGACCGTAAAAATACGCTGTAAGGGCGTAGCAGTTTTGCCTGTCGCATTTCATGGAACAATCGGCCCTCATTATCGGCTGATACTGAAATTGTGACTGTTTGTACGCGGTTTGTTATCTTTTTCGTCCATGGTGTGGCGTATTTGGGTTACTTATATAAAGACTTTCGGGGTTTACAGAAATGGTCAATGCGGGGGTCAATGTCATGGTAAAAATTCCTGACTCCAGACCAGAAGCACTCGTTATTGACCCCAGTTGATGATCCAAACAAAAAGTATGTTTTACTTACACGGAAATAAAAATGAATGAATGAATGAATGAATGAATGAATGCGTCACATTTTGCGTTGAAATTTTATTGAATTAATTAATCACAATAAGTGTTTCCAATACAAGGCTTCTGTGACGATGTTCAGTATAAACAGACAAACATAGATTACTTAATGCAAGTAATATTATGAACTATATACCTACTATATTGAACAAGCAAAATAATATTTTCCGGCTTTTTGTGTATCGTTATTGAAAGTATGCGCAGTCCCGCTGTATTTCAAATGAAAAGGGCAAACAAATAATTATGTGGAAAATATTTAAACTTCATCATTTCAAATTAATTAATTAATTGAATAATTATAATTGCACGAGCAGGGAAATGCACTCTTTTTGTGTGGAAAGACATATAATAAATTATAAATAACAACAACAACAACAACAACAACAACAATAACAATAATAATAATAATAATAATAATAATAATAATAATAATAATAATTATAATAATAATAATAATACACTCCATACTGCTACTAATAATGACAATAAAAGTTATAAGTCGGCTTACAAATATAATATAATATAATTTATACAAACAATACGAAAGGCATAAATCACAATGAGATAATATAATATAATTTAACAAAGTAACAAAACAAGATATATACCGTATATATATAATGTGGGAATACGGAAACACTACTCCCGATTCCATAAAAAATACAGTACTAATATTATCCAGTTTTGCACAATTTAAACATATCCCAATTCTAATCCTTTCGTTGGAATTAACTGGTAATACGTTCAAAATTTTATATCTTGGTATTTGTTGCCAAAAGAGGGACACAAACATGCAATTTTGCACGTTTGCTTACAGTTGTACGATGCAATTTACCACCTTTTCGTAAAATGCAAGCTTGCATGTTTTCTTACAATTGTACAACCTAAGATATTACACTTACTCTTACTATTTCATGGTCAAATTAATAATTGGATATAAAATAGAATAGAAAATGTGTCTGATTAAAAATAAATCAGTGGATAGACTTATATTAGACTAGTCTTGTCTTTATGCTCGATACATACAAAAAACACAATAAAAATATTTTCATGAAAATTTTATTTGTATTGCCACGTTTAATTTAAAAAAATAGTACTGCATTTTGTATAGTCCATGAAAGTGTATCCCTTTGATAAGTCTAAAATCAATTATTTAACAAAAATATAATGCTTCCGGTCTTTCCAGATCCGCTCAGAACACAATAATACAGAAGAATAAACAAACAACATTTGATAAATTATATATACTTTAAAGACAATCTCGTTCTGGACTTCGGTCGTCATCAGATACCACACGTCTTGCGGAGCCCAAATTTTCTCGTAAATCTCTCAACTCTGCCGCCGATAAATGTTAATAAATAACCGTACTTACTAGTTTTAAGGGTAGACGCGGTATTGTTGGTCGAAGCAAGTAACAAAATCGATTTTCATTATCTAGATCAATATATTATTGAAAAACAACACCTTGATGTTTTGCAAAAGTTCATTCTGCAAATCACTTTGAAAACTTGCTTGCTTTATTGTTGTTACTGAGTTTAAAAACGTGTTGTTGTTTCAGTCCTCTTTACAACATAACTCAAGAACCAGAGGACCTACAAAAGTATATCTGTGGTATTTGAAGTCTTCTACACACTCACTATGGAATGATCAATGCAATTTTCCCCAAAGCTCACTACCATTCGCAAGATGCTGTGAACTACCAAATCGCAACAGTTTAAAATAGTTGCTAACCTTAAGAAGGGTCTCAAAACACATATCTTTCACTCTTGTTGATTATTGTTAAATTTATGCTGCCATGGTAATTTGTGCGCCGTAGTCTGAAATGGCGCAATATAAAATCCCAGTGTTATGGATGTATGGGTGTATGTTTGAGTAAGTAGTTTTCCACTGTCCTATGAGTCGGGTAAAAAAGAGAGGTTTTTATTTTTGATATTTTTTAAAGGTTTTAAAACATTCTGACCCATCCTCACAGAGTGTAACGGACGCCACTGTAAAGAGTTTAAGATTACGTTTATAGGAATAGGTAAGCATTATGGCAGATGGCCAGATTCAAGAGTGGATGGACATGAGATTAGTGTTCAAATTACGGTTAATATAGGATGGGTGGCATCCGTTGCTCCAAAGTGGGTGCAATTGATAATACCCTCTAATACTTGTTCGCTAAATCAAAATTACATTCCAAACCTTGGATTTTGAATTGATGTAGTTGGAGAAATGAAGAGTGGATTCGTATTCTATAATAAAAACAAAAACACAAACACGATTAGCCTCAAAACATTTTTAGAAATCTGTGTTTTGAAAACTTAAAATATATAAAAATGCCAAAATTGGACTGAGGCACTTCTGCAACTCAGGTCTTCTTATATATCATCGCAAGCTCGAAATAGTAACAACCCCTAGCACTCACGCACCAGAGATAGAATAATAACTGTAGTCCGTATGCCTTCCTCTAGACAGTAAAATCAAATCAAAGTTTGAGATTTTCAAAACACTACTATTCCTTGTGTCATTTCCTTTCCTTTATATACTTACCACCATCATATTTAAAGATACAATAAAAGCAATATCTAAATTATTGCCTCCAGGAAGGTGTTATACTTACCGCATTCTAATACTTGCCCTACCGTCTAAATCGTAATCCCTAACTAACCCTAACTCTAAATGATTATGTTGTTAATGTTACTTACCCCACTAGTTCGTGATTCTCTCAGTTCGGTCATAAATCTATTAAATTCAACCCTCTCCTGGACATAAATGGTCAATTTGATAAGGGCTATGAGTAACAGTCCTATCACTATGATTACGGCAATGATTCCTATTAGGAACCATCTCCAGTTCGCTGTGAAGAAATTGCCTTCACTCTTGGTCTTTAGGCATTCTAAGAAGAAACACAATTTGATGTTAAATATACATTATTACTGGCAGCTTAAATTTCCGAATTCCAAAACTAAAGGCTGCTTTAGGTTCTACCTTTCGGTGCAAAAAGTAATATATAAAGAAAAACTCTTTTAACCCACAACTAGGACTACGGTGGACTTGCAATTGACAGGATCTTGGGGGTTCACCTGAATCCATTTTTTTATGTTGAGCATAATCTAGGCATTTTATCTAGGCATTTTATCTCCTACAGATTTCTAGGAGATAACGCTGACGAAACTTCGGCCAGGCACTAGTGACCGGGTGAACGAAGGGGGTCGCCGTAGATAGCAGGTCGGGGCAATATTTACAGGACAGTCAAGTGTAGCTAACAATCGGGCTTATTACCCTGATCGGAACCGACTGTAACGAGGTTTTTTTAAGTCAAAGAGACAGTTCATGACGTGAACTCAGAGTTCTTGACGAAAGACTCGGTATAAAAAAGAGAAACGAGGGGGGAAATAAAAGTAATGTGTACTGCAGAATGGAAAAAAGAAAAATGAATACTAGTATTGGAGTGGGCTTTGAAAATGTATTGGGGATAAAGGAAGGGTCACACATATCGTGCTTGTTTTTGGCTTTCCGCTGCGATTTCTGCTCAAATGAATATGATATTACTTTCATGTAAGCGTACTCGGAGTGAATTTAGTATCAAGTCATAAGCAATACGTGTTATGTGCTATTAGAATTAAAAGAAAAAAAAAGAATATGTCAGGAAATTACCTTCTTCTTTCTCAATGTAAACTAAGTAAGTACCATTGTCTGCGGTCTCGTAAGTATAGGTAATTGTGCAGTTATCACCGGCAATATATTGACATATCTCTCCATTGGTTTCAGTTTCTATTGTATTCAATTAAAAAGTAATCATCTTCATGTTAGCTGTTCATATCATATACCAAAGAAATCTCAAATCATTGCGAAAGAATTTTTGGTTGTTAGAGTGTAATTGAAGTATATTGCCTATCATATTACCAAATTGCCGAGCAGCATCGGACTGTGCATTTTGTTCGTTAAAAAGAGAATATAAGCACCAAGTATAAAAGGAAAACGAGCAAGGTACACCAACTTGATGTGGGGAAACAAGTAAAATACAGACTAGACAATATGCAGGGGGGGGGGGCAAAACCAGCAAATGTAGGCATAGGAAGTAAGCAAAGTTCGATAGCCAAAAATTACCAGTTCCAAGGCTCACAAAGTGCTAAACCTGCAAAAACAACAAGGATCAATGGTAATACAAAACTGCACTAGAACATGTGATGAAAATCACTGTGCATATAAACAGACACGCTAAACCAAACATCCAGAGTAGGCACAAAATAAGCAAAGTTCGATGGCCAAAAATTGCCAATTCCAGAGCCCACAAAAGTGTCAGGAAAACAGTACACTGGAAGTGATGAAAATCACTGTGTACATAGCAGTCAAACACTAAACGGACAAAAAACAACCGACGTTTCGAGCAGATAAACTGCTCTTCTTCAGGGACAGACAACAAAATATAAAAGCAAACAACAAAAACTACATGCTGTAATTTAAAAACAAATTCAAGTCAAAAACTGAAGGCAAGTTCAAATAGAACTCAGTAGCAAACAAGATAAGCTCAGAGCAAAATAAGCATGTCTTACTTCAATGAAGCACAGTTTACTACAGTGAGAAACTGGAAAGCATTATGTAAATAAGCACGACCACAGGACAATAGGGTATTGTCCTAATTGACAGGAAGTAGATGTCAAGAGGGGTCGTAGTCAATAGAAGAGGAAGAGAATGAATAGAGGGAGATAAGTGGGCCAATGTCACTCAAATTTAAAAGAGAAGAGTCATGCATATTACAAAACAATTATTTTAAATACAGATAATGTTAAAAAGAGAGAAAAAAAATACAGCAAAAATTGCTGAATAAAACACAAGTTGAGGAAAGTCTCAAATATTAGAGTGTAGTATGCATACAGAAAGAGGGGGGGCATACCAAGTCAAGTCTTCCAAGTCAAGTCAAGCATACCAAGTCAAGTCTTCCGTACAGCTTGGCTTTCCGGTTGAATCGTATCTGCTCCTCTCCCGAGACGCTTCAGAAGAGAAAAGATGAACTTGAAGGCTTTCTTAAGGCCAGAGGTTATCCTGGCTCTGTTATCAACAGGCAAATCAGCAAAGCTCTAGAGATTCCTAGATCTGACGCTCTAGTGCCTCGTACGCCAGACTCTGATAATCCAGAACGCATTCCTCTGGTCATCACTTACCATCCATCGCTTCCTAAACTTTCTCAGATACTTCACAAACACTTGCGTATCTTGCATTCTTCTGATAGATGTAAGAAGGCTATTCCCAACCTACCCATGGTCGCTTATCGCAGAAGTACTAACATCAAGGACATGATTGTACGTTCATCCCTGCCTCCAGACCAACCTCCTCCTAGAGGCTCTATTGCATGTGGATCTTGTAAGTCATGTGAACATGACCTCCACCCGGGCCTACCTGTCAAACATACTAAGGAAGGATCGTCTTTCACTAGTTCTTCCACAGGTGAAAGCCATGACATCCACAAACACATCAGTTGTCAGAGTGAGAATGTGATCTATCTCATCACTTGTGCTAATTGCCAAGTTCAGTATGTGGGAGAGACTGGTCGTAGCCTGTCAACCAGACTGGGTGAGCATTGCGCCGATGCTCGCCTTAACAGAAATACACCAGTAGCCAAACATTTCAACCTCCCAGGACATTCTGCTAGTCACATATCTGTCATGGGTATTGACAAACCCCACAGACTGACACGTTCATGCGAAAGAAACTTGAGAAAGACTGGATCTCTAAACTTAAGACAACCCAACCACTTGGCTTAAATGTTAAAGATTAACGTGCCAGTGTATCCTTATTTGGCCTATGGATCTTACTTGCGTCAACACATGTATTTGACATACATGTACATGTAGGCCTACATGTTTGATGGGTCAACTCACATGTGGCTTTCACACCACTGTAGGCCTCCCTCCTTGCTTGCTTGTATAGACCTTTTATCACTACCTATTTTGGCATATTTCATGTCAATTTGTTACGGTATTTCACTGTTCTTTGGTTTTAGTGATTTGTTGGCTTTCCATTGTCATCTAAAGGTCTTTACATGCACTGTGAATTGGTTTTATCATGCACGGTCCACATGAGCTCATATGCATTTACTTTATCTGTTTTTCTACTTCCAAACCTACCCCCCCTTTTCTGCATGCATACTGCCATTTTATTATATATGTGACCTTCCTCAACTTGTGTTTTGATTCAGCAATTATTGGCTTTTCACTTTTCTTAACACATGCATTATGCAGGCCTACATGTATAATATTTATTGCACCACGCATATCTTTTCGAATTACTTTTCATTTACTACTGGATCTACATGTATTGTACATGCTTGATGTGTCAATTCACATTTGGCATTCTCACTGTAGGCCTCCTTGCTTGCCTATGTTTTTCCATCTTTTAGTAGACCTTGTATCACTACCTATTCTAGCATATTTCATGCTAATTTGTAACGGTATTTTACTGTGCTTTGGTTTTAGTGATTTTTGGCTTTACCACTTCACTGCAGGCCTATCCACATGAACTGCATTTACCCTTTTTTTTTTCCCCCCCCTCTTTCTGTATGCATACTACACTCTAATATTTGAGACTTTCCTCAACTTGTGTTTTATTCAGCAATTTTTGCTGTATTTTTTTCTCTCTTTTTTAACATTATCTGTATTTAAAATAATTGTTTTGTAATATGCATGACTCTTCTCTTTTAAATTTGAGTGACATTGGCCCACTTATCTCCCTCTATTCATTCTCTTCCTCTTCTATTGTTTACTACGACCCACTTGACATCTACTTCCTGTCAATTAGGACAATACCCTATTGTCCTGTGGTCGTGCTTATTTACATAATGCTTTCCAGTTTCTCACTGTAGTAAACTGTGCTTCATTGAAGTAAGACATGCTTATTTTGCTCTGAGCTTATCTTGTTTGCTACTGAGTTCTATTTGAACTTGCCTTCAGTTTTTGACTTGAATTTGTTTTTAAATTACAGCATGTAGTTTTTGTTGTTTGCTTTTATATTTTGTTGTCTGTCCCTGAAGAAGAGCAGTTTATCTGCTCGAAACGTCGGTTGTTTGTTTTTTTTCCGTTTAGTGTTTGACTGCTATGTACACAGTGATTTTCATCACTTCCAGTGTACTGTTTTCCTGACACTTTTGTGGGCTCTGGAATTGGCAATTTTGGCCATCGAACTTTGCTTATTTTGTGCCTACTCTGGATGTTTGGTTTAGCGTGTCTGTTTATATGCACAGTGATTTTCATCACATGTTCTAGTGCAGTTTTGTATTACCATTGATCCTTGTTGTTTTTGCAGGTTTAGCACTTTGTGAGCCTTGGAACTGGTAATTTTTGGCTATCGAACTTTGCTTACTTCCTATGCCTACATTTGCTGGTTTTGCCCCCCCCCCCTGCATATTGTCTAGTCTGTATTTTACTTTTTACTTGTTTCCCCACATCAAGTTGGTGTACCTTGCTCGTTTTCCTTTCTGTTGTTTATATTCAAGGTATCCTCTTGTATCATTTATTGATCCTTGATGTGTTTTGTGTCCTCGTCCGTTGGATTCACCATTACCCACTTTTTTTATAAAACATTAATCTATTGAATGTTTTCCGGGTATAACCAGCTAAATTACTCCTTTATAGTGTGACACTCACATATCAGCATGCATCATTTAAATTCTATAGAGAGGAGAATGTCAACTTAACTGTGAAGTTTTATTTGAAATTGACACTTACGAATTATATAGAGATGAAAGTAAAGTATGCTTTAAAATTCCCGCCCACTTCCCATGTATATCTATCACAATTTGTTGTTGTGGATGCAAATGCTCCTGCTTCCACTGTCTTTGGAATCATGTAAAAAACATTAGTCAGAAATATTCAGACGGGTTTGGAATTGTGTAATTGTGTAATCTTAAAATTATTAATTAGATGTTAAAGCTTGGAATTTGGCAAGGGATGCAGGGAAACATCGTACGCTTATACGGTATCATCAAATCATAAAGTTCCTATGATTTTCAGCCATGCTTACCGTTGATGTAGTCAACAACTTTAACTGATACTTGACACATATGGCACATTTCATCGCTGTAAGATCCCGGATATGTTATAGCACAGAGAGCACATTCTTGAAAAGAGGAACACATTCCATTGCAGGTCTGAAGAATCATGAAATAGAAATGGAAGCTACATGTAGTACTCAAGAACACCAAGATGTAACGCTACACTTTTAGAAGGTTTAGTTAGTGTTGATATCCCGAGACATTTCATTATAATTATATAATATTGTATAGATGATTCCAACTTTTGCAGCTTAGGTAATGCCTTTGTTTTATTATCATATTATGATATTTAATGTTTTGGCAATAACCCCATTGTTTTATTATAAACATGGAAACTGATATTCACAACTAATCTCATTGATGCAGTCTCCCAAACATTCCAAAGACTCCCAAACTTTGAAGACAAAAAATAATGTACTAATCTTTTTAACATTAGGCAAACAAACTTTTATTCCTAGGAATAAATCGATAGTCTGAAAACATCGGTTCAAAGATCGAATGACTTGCAAGGTCGAAAACCAACGAAGATGACGCTTAAACTGTAGCATGAGCTGTAGCATGAGCGAAAAAGTAAATGTCCCTCTAAAACAAAATGTGGTTCAAAGTAGTATAAAGGTAGTTGTACCATCCACCTTAAGTTTTTCATCCAGCATAAAAAAACATGACTGTTTAAGATGAAAAGAGTAAGATATTTCTTGGCGCATATCAATTTTGTTACCCAAGCATCTTACTCGGAGGTAGGACCGACCATCAAAAATACCATAGAGGGGGAGGTGGAAGCCCACCATAGGATTCTATAGTAAAATCCATGATTTTTATCTGTAAAATTAGTCCAAGAGATATTTACTTTGTACTTGGTAGTTTATAGGTTGAAATAGTCATTTCCTTTGAGGATTAATTTATCCACGTTATAAAGGTAACCATTTATACCAGTTTGTTAGGAAAATGTTAATAAAATATGGATTGATTTATTGATCATGTGATGTCTGATGCTTTATGTATGCTTTTACAACACGTTATCATTTTATGTATATGAAATTTAATCTTACCGCGCAATCTGAGCATGTCGGTCCCTGAAATGGTGAATCAGCATTACATACACAGCTGCCGCATACACAATTTCCAAAGCCATTGCAAAGAAGCTGCAAAAATATTGAAAATGATAATAATAAAGAAATGCAGAAAACCATCGTTATTGTTGTTAAAGTTTTCTTTGCTGTGGTTGTTGTTGTTGATATCGATATTGATTGGGCGTATTGTGGTAATGTTAGCTAATGATGGTTGTGGAATACTCGGTGATAATCAACTATATAAACGACGAAAAAGTATCACTTATCATCCCATGATAATGAACTTGCCACTCGGATGTATCCTGCTATTTGATCATCACAATTATATGGAACACATGTGATTACATAACCCTGGCTGTAAACAATAAAGAGACGCCTGCGAAATGGCTACTTTGTGCCTTTTTCGGATAAAAACAACGATAATCCATTTATAGCCATCAGGTTTTTAATTCGTCACCAAGGGAGAAGATTATTTAGAACGTGTTTGTAATCAATGCGTTATAAGTGCGAGATATATAATGCAATCTCACGCAGTCGTAGCTCGCTTTCGGGAAAGATTATTTGCCTTTTTCCTTGTTTTTGTTCTATAGACCACTTGACATCATTGTTTATCAACAAAGGCGAAGGACTGGTCTATCGATATGCTTGAACGAACCGCTACACTGTTCAATGGCTCTCTTGTAGGGACCTACTATATGAAATGTGGAGGGCGATTTAAAATGCACGTGCCCTGAGCAAACTATGATGCGTACGCACACTGCAGGGCAAAGAACAATGGAAATTGCCATAATTCGCGTTCATACTGCCGGGCAGTGACCTCACATATCAAGTGGTGTATACATGCAATGCATACATATACACCAATTTTCTGAAGTAGTACTTTAATAATTGGATCAGAGCGCAAAACATTAAATAAATACAAATGTAAAATCTGGAAAATTCTATTCCAACTGACCAGCAGGGAAGCAAAGGATGGATCCAAAAGGATACAAAATGTCGCACAAGTGTAAATATAAAAAAGCAAAAATATGACACAACATTAATGGTTGAAGGTCTGTCTCTAAAAATCACTTAAATATTGCGGAGCATTTTCCTGTAAACACGTGGTTGTTGTTTGCATTCTTGATATTATGCACTCACCCCACTTGGTGTTTCACAAGCATCTGTGCTTTTAAGACATCCACATGCAGAACCTTCATATGAAGGCTTACACCGACATTCTCCACATACACACGTGCCTTGGTCCTCGCCTGCAAATAATTGCATATCAGATTAATGGTCAGTTTTTCCTTCAAAAGTATTTCGCAAGTAGGAAAAGCAGTTTAAGGTATAGAAATACCAGACATTTTGTTCGAATATGTTGCGGTTCATGGCTCACGCCCGGGGTTCACAGTACACGGGACCAACGGCTTGACGCCGACCCAAACGACGAATCACTATCATGGTTCATTTATCTAAATGGGTTATAAATTTACCATGGACGACGATCATTCGCAGATACAAAATGATCTTGCAGAAGATGTTTCTAGTTGGGTATATCGATG
Source organism: Amphiura filiformis (assembly GCF_039555335.1). Taxonomy (NCBI): domain Eukaryota; kingdom Metazoa; phylum Echinodermata; class Ophiuroidea; order Amphilepidida; family Amphiuridae; genus Amphiura; species Amphiura filiformis. The sequence goes on from NC_092631.1 coordinate 73,865,079, forward strand.
AGCATCATCATACTCGTGACAACACCTACCTCCACAAAGTTGCCCACGGTCTTTTCCGCATGAGAAGTTATCGCACTCGCAGTATTTTCCTGAAATTACTTGAGTTGGGTCCTGAAATAAAAATAGATGATGAGTGGTGTGCTACCTGAAAAATATGTATTATAATAATAGGGCAAATATTCAAATTAAAAAAGCTTTGTGGACGAGTTAATTAATGTTAGAGCCAGACAAAATTGGAACATCGATGTTTTTGTTGTATCTCTAAAAGGCCCTAGAACATATCAAATAAGCAGAAAAGGTCGCTTATTGGTCGATTCTGGGTAAAACCCATACCAATGTATTCCTAGAAATAGAAAAGCATAGTTTGACCTAACTGCGATGTACAGTTCTTAAGTGATAGGCATGAAGGTCAAATGAGAAGTTTTGGTCTCCATAGGGTAAAAAAATAAAAAAATACTCCGATTTTGATCAGGATTTTGATTAGGTGGTCTCAAATTGTTCCGCTTGTAACACAATTTTTAATCAAAGAATAGTTTATCATATCTCAGGTGTTTTATTACCTGGGTAACATCACAAAATAAGTCAAAGTTAATATTCAGTGGGCTTTGACTTTTTTTGCCCTGTTACCCATGTAACAAAATACCTGAGATATGGGCATATGGCAAACTATTCTTTGCCTTAAATGTTTTTCCAAGCGGAACGATTTGAGATTAATTTTTTATCGTAATCGGTGCATTTTTTATTTTTTACCCATGTGGAAACCAAAATGTGACATTTCACCTTTATGCCTAACTCAAAAACTATATATCGGAGATAGGTCAAACTATACCTTTTCTGGATCCTAATAATGAGAGGAATACAATCAGATGTTTTTGTTGGGTTTTTTTAAATCCAGATTCGCCCAATTTTGACATTATTTTGTGCCCTGCTTTAGCGGCCATTTTTGTTTTATGCAAATTAGCATTTTTTTTTCAAACTTCCTTTGTTCTACTTTTTGATATATTGTTCACGAGGGTGCTTGGAGACACTAGCAGTAAAAAACATTGGTGTGTCAGTTAAACTGAAATTGACAAGTGTATTGTTCTGTCATTCGTTTTTCTTAAGCTTTCACATCACAGGAAATCGACAAACATATTTGTTTTCGTTTTTGTAGTTATAAAGCATGTGTTTATAATCCACGTACCATTTGTTTGTTGCATACACATTTACCACATACACAATAACCGCGACCATTGCATTTTATCGTAGAATTCGATCTAAAAGAGAATGAATAGTTATATTAACTTTTATCATCTTGTTTATATCGCTAGAGTTATGAAAAATTGATAATGGTGAAATTATATGTTTTAACGACCTTCACATAGTGCAGTTACGTCCACGGCAAATTCACCGTGATATTTCAGCCATAAACCCGCTTATTGAAGATTAAACCGATATATGCAGTACTAAACCATTATATAGTAATCTATTGTCCAATGCAAATTTATTACCACATGATGATGATAATATTAATCCAATGAGCGACCGAATTGTCCGCTACGGACGACTAATCCAATCGATAATGACGCTATTGACATGTGCGAGCGGAGCTCCACTGACCGAGTTTTGGGGTATTTTTCACTGGTTTGCTGTCATTTACTCATCAAGGCGGACCACCGTTATTATAGGGACTATGCTAATTATTTAAAGATTGACATGTAGAGAATAGGCCATACTTGATTGACAGAAAGTACTAAATATGTACCTATTACAGTGTTATGACACCAATCTTCCAAATACGACCAAACCAGGGCTGCCCGGTGAAGCAAAATGTGCATTGGAATAACACGGCGAGTTTGGACAGATGGTAGGATTTCTTTTTCATAAAAATGTATGTTCCCCCGTTATTAAAGCTTGTACCGGGTTGAAAATTCAGATATTTGGAAAAGAATAAGTAATTGAATACATGAATACAAAACCCACCCAAGTACTTGGGAAGTGATTTTGAGAGAAAAACCTGTGTATTATTTTAATTCCTTAAGTTAGATTTACCTGGTCAATATGGTAAGTTGTACGTGCAAGTGAGTGGATTAAACTGTATAAAGAATGACGATTAGCATTTCATGGACTTTGTAGGGTTCATTTTAAATTTTGGACTTGGGTGGTTTTTTGAATCATATACAAAGACAACAACGTTGGAATATGATATCCACTAGTAAGATAATACAAAATAAAGCACACAGGTATGTATAATGTTGATAAGCATTCTGCCATGCAATATAAACCACACACGTTTATTAAATCCATTTTTTTTTTCAAAAGTCACTCTCCAGCAATGAATGTGTTACAAGTGGACTTTTATACATACTGCATTTCAATCAATGTGTTACAAGACTCAACTCACGGAATTGTGTGGTTCTTTCATACATGCTATTTCTCACATGCTCAATAGACACAGATGATGAATTTGAGTTGTTCTTTCATAAATATGACCTATGTATAGCCCTATGTATAGCAACAATTTCCTATGCTTAACTCAATTTGGCCACAGTATGGACTTGGTGGGTTTTGTATTCATATATTCAATTGAAACATAGAGCAAGTACTAAAATCATAGCTTTTATACTTTTTTGATATATGACGCTAACTAGTTCATCCCCTATAGCTACAACACAGCGCTACCAGTAGGGTTCAATTGCCTATTGTGAGTGCCCCTGTGTTGTGTGCATACATGTAGTTAATAATAACTGCGTGATGATAAACTTATGTAGTATATCTACATGTAGTATGCATTGACGACATAGCCTATTCTTGTTGGTGTAAGGGTGTCATGTAATTCTGAACAATTAGTCAGTACAACATATTTGACAAACAATATTGAATTTAATGTCAAAATATTTTTTTTTTATTTCCTCTCGAACTAAGCCTCACTTTATGAACACAAAAATAAATTTGTTTTCAAATATTCAAAACAATTGAAACACATTTTATGAAAAAAATGCGCAAATTAACACATGAGAAATACCAACAAGCTCTTACGCAAAACATTCTGATTCGTCTCCGAATGAATCATTATCACCATCGCACTCACAGTTGACCCCATATTGACCTTCGTCACACTCACACTGTCCGCATACTAAGTCCCCGTTTCCATAACAGGTGCTGTTATCCCGTATCTTGCAAATGACAAAGGTGAGGTAAAAATGTTGTTGATACATATTGGTCTTTTACATCGGTTAAAAATTTTAAAAGAATAAACAAATTCTGTAAAAACTAAGACAATTATTTCTGATTCTGTTGATATCAAATCTTGCATTCAATTTCATCGTTTCAAAGAATATATTTCATTATAGGACACAAAATAAAGATATAGTTACCGCGTATTCTTCGCATTCACAATTGCACATAAAATCAACTTGTAATGTTAGTCTTTCGTTCAATCCAATAGGACTAATACTGAATCTGTAAATAACAAAATTGCAATACTTGTTCAAAAGACAATTTAAAAACTACCAAACAAGCTAACCAAACAACTTTACATTGCAGGCAGAATAAGCAAAAAGCGATACAACAAAAGTTTGTTCGGCTTATAATATATAAAAAGAGACTTTTAATTGTGTATTGATTAGAGGTTGATGGCTGGCATTAGTTGTTTTGAGCGTATTGTGAAATATCTAAACATTGTGCTTTGGAACCGAGGAATATCCCAAGGGGTGCAGCCTCGAGGGATATTCCGAATATATATATTCTAACTGTATCTTTTGTTTTCCCTGTAAAAAATCGAATAGCCTTGTAAGGAAATACCACTAGCGACCAATCACAATTTTGACCCCTCTTCAACCCTATGGATGAGGTCATTTCTGAGGTCATTTTGAAGGCAATAGATTATAGATAACGCTTGCTCGTCGCCTTTTTGGACTCATCAAGTGCGAATTAATAAGATACCTAGGTTATCAACTTTTACTCAAAAATGCTTCAACTTCAATTTTATTACAAGCAAAAATTTGAGATTTTCCTCTAGTCTATGCTAACAATAGCTAATAATACCCGAATAGAACTTGACCATTTGATCGGAATTTGTTGCAATGTAAAAAAAAAAAAAAAAAAACCCGGAAAACCGTCAGACTATGTTCTGGCCTTCAGACTTGTCGACATTAAGGTCCGCCAATATGGGACATTATGATAAATTAATACAGTAAACAATGGGATGAAACTAACGTTTGTTTTTCTCCATTTGAAGGACAACTCGTCGCTGTCAGCTCAATATCAAAGTTAAACTCTTCCCCAAGACGGACATAATCGCATAGTGAAGAATCTGGTATAGTCTCTTCGTCAAAACATTTGGATGTGTAAGCAACTTCTATGTTGTCGGGTGCATTGTCATCAACCTCTAATGTTTCAGTCACTCTCTGAAAAGTGTTTAATAATTATTTAAAAAAAATTAAATGTTTGTCTATTTAAAAAGACAAGCCGAAATCTTATCTTCTTTATTGATCGCGAAACCCCGAGTAAAAAATAGACTATGCATATTTAGCACACCCGGGAACTTTGTCCCTAACACACACTGTCAATCATCTATTTGTTATCTATCCAATCTAACCGCACGCACCAAGCATGGAAGTACGAGACGTAGTGTATGCACCAAGCGCTAGTATAACTAATTGGGCTAACATCAAACGCCGTAAATTCCACAGATAGTTGTAGCTATTGGTAATGGCACCTGCCCGGAGGATTTTAATCATCACAAGATATGGGCGACCAATCACAAGCCACATTTTAACCACAATTGAAAGTAAGTAGTCCACTTGGGGAGCTAACAAACAGAGAGAGTATGGTCGCTGAAAAGATCAGATGTGGAAAATCTATCAATAAGGCGACGAGAAAAAACCCCGTTCTACGGGGTGTTTTTTTTCGTCGCCTTTATATGCAGAAATTGAAAAAAAAATAGTTTTACGTATTACTGCCCAGCGCAAAGTGTGTTAATAATTACTCATTAAAATCGTCAGATACCTGATAGGACAAAAGGATCAGGTTGATTATATTACCGCTGTCTGCTCCGAGGATACCAACAGAAGCGCCTCTGATAAATGGCAGCATGTCCTGAAAAGAGGAGAATGTTAAAGCGGCAGGGAGTTATTAAGATTAAAAAAAAAAAATTAATCAATTTTATTATATTTCATATCTTAAGACAAATTACATGAACAATATTAAAAACATGCGGTACATACGCGCAAACTGTCAATTGATTTGTATGTATATGAGATCTCCCGTATAATAAAAGAGGTTGCGCGCACGAAGTTAAAATGATCGTTTTGTACTTAGAGAATAAAGGTTATGTTTTAATCGCTGTCGTGCATCTATCGTCTCATATTACTCGGGCGATATCATTATTTTAAATAAATTCGCCTCGTTGTTTTACGCCAAAAATAATGATGTCGCCAGTGTTATACGAGACGATAGATGCAAGACAGTGGCTAAAAACAATACCTCTATTATCATTCTTAAACACTTCAATTCAAATGAAAATATCATCAGTATACCAAATTTTAATCAAATGAAATCCTACATTTTACAAGGAATTACCTAGAGCTTAAAATTGATCAGTCCTGTTGTTGCTATGCGCCTCCGATAAGGTGTATGTTATCACACGAGTTGGGCGCAGCCCAACGAGTGTGATAACACACTTATACATTGGTTACAAACATATATCAACTTGTACCCCCTCATTATCACTGTAATTGATGTTATGGCTCGAAAATCATAACATTATTCACAGGTGGTCTGATAACACACTTATACATTGGTTACAAACATATATCAACTTGTACCCCCTCATTATCACTGTAATTGATGTTATATTCACAGGTGGTCTGACAGTTCTGTGTGTTGCCTGTCGTGTGCTCCCAACGATTATCATTGCTGGAGTGGATGTTATCGCAGATATCATGATTATTATCGCTGGAGTGGATGTTATCCCAGATATTGGAACACAATTGTAGTAGCCATATATAGGCTTTCTCAAAGTGTAAAATAAAAGTTCTTACATACATGATATCAGATATATTCCCTCAACTTTCAGCACACTCTTTGAGCAGAGGAGGCTTACAGGCATTCCTACAATGCATTATGATTGGGAAATTTGATCAATATAACCTAATTTTAAAGGCAAAGTCCCCATTGCCACACACACAAAATGGTAATTTTAAAACTGCAGCCAACGAGCTAATAGTTGAGACTTAGGACTGATATTTGATTTTCTTACAGGAAACATTCATATTGTCCCACTGCATTAATTTTATTCCTAAGTCTCGATGTTATGAATGTTAAATAATAGGATGAAAACACCAGATATTTGCACACAATTCCAATGCAAGGCATGATCAACTGTACCACATGTATACAAAAGCCAGACATACAAGGTCAGAAACCCCATTGGGTTGTGGGAATGTCTTTAAACATCCTCTGCTCTTTGAGTGAATTTCCTCCGTTCATATCACAAAACACCGCATACCAATGTATAAGTTCAAATAGCGCACGCACTGAACGGTGTAATATCGTGTCATATCACACTAGTAAGAACCAGTGATATTGCAGGAACGTTCTCAAGTTCTCTGCCCCACGTCGCTACACCACTGATAAACAGCGTATGCTGCGATTCCTGATACACCTCAAGGAAGGCAATCTGGACGCACCATTACCCATAAACATTCAAATGCTTTAAATTGTAAAATGTCACTAAAAGAACTGTTGAATTGCCCCCCCCGTTCGTGAAATATTAGAATTTTACGAAATTCCCTCATTTTCAAACCTTTCCACGGATTCATATAATCAATCGATGATCTACATTCGGAGTGCTAATTACTGTGCATCCTTAGCGCATTGTCATTGACAGATATTTGACTCAGGCAACGGGCTGAAAATGAGGTAGTTACGTAAACTTCTTTTATTTAAAAAACGGAGCGGTCAATTGTCAAAATTGAAATTCCTCAACCACATCAGTTATTTAGTTAGTTTTGGTTTATGCGTTAAACTACCCAATAAATTTAGTTTCCGACGATGCAGTTCTTTCATGGACACCCTGTATAGTAGGTGTGATGTTATTGTTTCGGATGTAAATAGGAACACTGCTGCCACGTTAATGTTGATGTGATTTAGTAAACAGGTTGCAGCATGTGTTCAATTAATTTAGACACGTGGATTAAATGGGTGCATTTCAAATTCACTTTACATCCTATATACGTTCATCAGGACTGTATTAATTAAACATTTCTTCTATACAAGTCCAATTGAATCACTTACTATTTGGGACGTTTCAAGAGCTAAAGTCGGCTCTTTTTATCAGCCAGATATCACAGCAAAGACAAATTTAGCACAAAAAACACACGTTCTTTCTAATATGCACTTACCCTGTAAATTGAAAGAAACTTTGCGGCATCGTTGTTTACAGCTCCTGCTATTACAAGGATGATGTTATTCTCCTGTAGTAAGGAATTGATTTGACCTAGAGATGGATAATCCTGAAAATCAGACAAAATAATGATATTGAAGATACATTTTGTCATTAAGTGTGCATAATATCTGATTACTGACACTGTGTAAAAACCATCAGAAAACAAACACTAATTAAACTTGGTTATATCAGACGAACTTCTTAAGGATACGATACATGATTTACCGACAAGTCACTCATTTCGGAATGCGATCATGAATTTTGAAGAAAAAAAAGTTTTCACAGGCTTCGTTGTGATTCGAACCAGCGATTCGAAACTTCCTTTGATTACGCGTCTAGCGCTTTACCGCTCGGCCACGGTGGCAGTTGAGTGGAGGAGTGTAAGGCCAAAAAAAAAAAAGTGTTTGTTTGCCCAGACACGACCGACCCAAAAATTCAAAAAACATCATACACTTTTTTTTTTTTTTTTTTTTTACAATGATATAAAAATAAAGAAAATGATGTTTTTTCCCCATAAAAGTGCCGAATGACACTTGAAAGTTAATATTCCTGGCAATCACAGCATTCATTTTTCCCCATTTAGCCCTCCCCAACCATGCCAACAATATTTTACCATCAATCAACATCAATATAGAGAACCAAGCACAACAAGTACATGTACAGGTATGATAGTCTGGGATTTTGTACTCCAGCCCGATTTTGTTACCAAAGAGGAATAAACTTTATATGGTAAGGTTGAAATACATTCATATATCAAAGCAGCCAATCAGAAAAGCGGTTAGAAAAGTATGCGGAGTACATTGATTGTATATAATGTGCAATCCGCGTACAACGCGCAGTGCTTTCGCATGCTTTTTGCGCGGGTTGATGCATTTATATTTGGTTCTATTTTCCAACATTTTTAGTGATAGTTTTGTTATAAAAACATCAAAAATCACATGTTTTTATCTTCTTGTGTAGGAAATACTATTCAAATAGGTTAATGAACCAGTGGCGTAACTCCTATGGGCTCTGGGGGGCCGCGCCCCCGGGCACCCGGGCTAAGGGGCACCCAAACCTGGATAGCCTTTGACACGATAATACTTTGTTATAGGAAAGAAGTGGAAACCTTTACCCACCATTTATAGAATTCTACTCTTAATTTAAGTGCCCCCTCCAACACAAAATTTTTTTCGCGCGCTTCGCGCGCATTGAAACATAAGTTGGCATTTTAAAGACCTAAATTCAACTTGATTTAGTACCAAATTAGTGGTATTTTTGCACGCCTGCACGCAATTGTTTTAGGAAGAGGGGGTATTTTGTATTCTTGCCCCTGATCGCCACAATCACTAGCTACGTCACTGCAGCTAGTAGCTGCTAGTGATGAGTCTTCAAAAGTAAAGACATTGGAGAATATGAAAACATTTTGTTTTATTAACATGCACTGCATTAGCTTGTATTGAAACATGAAATAAATTTAATCTGAAACACTATTTGTAAGTTATTCGGTAGGTCTATACATGTATGCCTTTCAATACCAAAATTGATTAGCTCTGCACCATGCACACCCTTGGTTAGGGGCACCCGAACTACTTTCGCCCCCGGGCACCCTGTCCCAAAGTTACGCCACTGTAATGAACGCGTATTTTTACTTGTTGCACTTGATCTACGCATCAACATCAGCGCGCATGCATTATTTTTGTCTAATTTCTCTCCCAACAAGTATACATGTTCATTAACCTACAAGTACAAAATTTAAGGCTGAATGTCGTATATTTTCTCTTACACCACTTGCTGCAACACATGTACACATCTAAAAAAAGAGAAAAAAAAAGAAAAAAAAGGAAATCGACCTACCGACCCACTCCTTTCTACCCTATGTCTGGGCAAACAAACACTTTTTTTTTTTTTTTGGCCTAATGATAAATGATAACTCTCATAATGCCATCTTTAGCCTTTTGTTTACTAAAAAAAGACGCGTTTTGTAAAGATAGGTTAGCCGTTTTATGCATAAAGAGCACGAACGTTTGGGAAAGGTTTCAAACAAATAATAAAGACACTGATGTGATGATGAAATTGCGAAAGTCGGGAAATATCTGCGTCGCAATGTTTTGTTTTGGTTTTAGGAATTTGACCTTAAAATTTACGACTTCATGACATTATCATTCGAAATCAACAAAAGATATTACACCAGTATATGGCCTCATTCTTTCTCTAGAATGTTTTGTACATGTATGTGAAATAGCTTCAACAATGGTTCGCTGCATAATGGTAAAAACAGCCTTGACCTAAAAAAAGGGCGAGAGGTACCATATTTACGGATTCAGGCTAAATTTTAAATTGGTATAAAATGTTTGTTTTTGATCGATTACAAAAAAAAATTTTCATATAAAGAAATTGTGTCTGGCGTGAATTACACTACAGTTTTTTATTCTTAGGGCTCTTTGACTTCTTCAAATATTTTTTTAAATGATAGAGTGAATCCCCTTAAAGCTTACATGATTATGATGAAATCGTGCAATAGGTAAAACGAGTATAATGGATAGAGTGTATTGGCACGACAACTGCGATTCCTGGGACACATCCTGAGGATGCAGGAAGATGAACCATGCAGAAGATATGCACTCTACGCCCCATTACATGGAAAAAGAAGACCTGGAAGGCAAAGAACATCCTACTTGTCTTATGTGCAAAAACTGTTCGGGGATTTCGACAAATTTTTACTGCCATGCCATTACCACTATCAGGCACTATGGCTGCAGATCGTAGTACATGGAGAAACTTTGTAGTCGCCTGCTTCGCAGCCGAATAAAATGAATGAATGAATGATGTATTGGCACATCATTACAATCTCAACACATTGAAAGACTCTCATTACCAATGCGCAATGGAAGTGTATCATAAGTATAGTGTAACAACAGTTGGCTTCATGTTTGTATTTATCACGCTTGAGAATAATGCATCTTAGGACAGACGATCTTCATTATAGCAAAATTAGTGACACCATGTTTATCGGCGTGAACTCATTTCTACAGTTAAAAAGATATCTAACACAAATCAGTGTGTATCGTCAGTTCTTTTCATACCTGTATTTGTTACTAACACAAATAATAATATCAATAAGATCATCAAATGTAATACGCTGTTCAGTTGGAAGTCATATTTTTCCCGGTAAATTGTATTTCTATTAATCATGCTTAAATAGGACAACCAAGATTTAAATGTTTAGAAATGCAGTTCTTACCATTTCCAATGATTTTGTGTATTCGCCTGATACTGGATCAGTATAGCATAAGCCATCATTTGGTCTGCTTATTCCAGCCAACTGTAAAATAAAATAAAACATATATTAAGAAGGAAATATAATATTTCAGAAAATGAAACAAAACTTTTATTCTCTATTAGGAGAGATCATTGGAAAACAAACTAAAAATAATGACTTTGTACTTTCTACTATAGTCCATTTGACTTCCTCGAGGGAGTTAAGTCAGTGCGTGCTCCGGCCAGCGCGAGTAGCATTTTAAAAATCGCGTACGTTGACTCAGAGAACCGGCGCGTTTACACTCGCGCAAGCTCTTCTCGTCATTGTCAGCGATGTGAAGTTCTTGGTCGGAGATTGGAGATTAATATGACTTAATTCAAACTTGGTATTGGGTATAAGTTAGGTATAAGTTGGGACATGTGTAAACATTAAAATATGCCCAAAAATTAGGTATGAAAAAAAAGACCATACTCATCTGATAATATCGTACATTATGGTTACATACCTTTCCGTCTCCTGCTAAATGAGAGGTAGCGTCAGTGGCAAGGAATATCATTCGTCGGGCATGCTCGCGCCATCCAATCAGCTTCTAAAGTAAAAAAAATAGATTGTATTCATAGCCGAGAACAAACCTACGTTTTTAGTAATATGAGAGAGCTTACTGTTTAAAGGATATCTCCGGCAATCACAATGCAGTTATGTCCATGGCAAATTCACCGTGACCTTTCCAGCCATAAACCCGCTTAGTGAAGATTAAACCGAGATATGCAGTACTAAACCATAATAGCAATCGATTGTCCAATGCAAATTTATTACCACGTGATAATATTAATCCAATGAGCGATCGAATTGTCCGCTACGGTCGACTAATCCAATCGATAATGACGCTATTGACATGTACGGGCGGAGTTCCACTGACGAGTTTTGGGGTATTTTTCAATGGTTTGCTGTCATTTACTCATCAAGGCGGTCCCCCGTTATTATAAGGACTATGTTAATAATTTAAAGATTGACATGTAGAGAATAAACCATACTTGATTGACAGAAAGTACTAAATTTGTACCTATTACGGTTTCGTGACACCCCTCTTCCAAATGCGACCAGGGCCGTGACACTCGGATTCAATCCCTGTATAAACGGTAGTTTGATTGACACATCGGCAGTTTGTGTGACGGTTGGTAGGGAGTTTGGTACCGAGTTTGGTACCGTAGTAATTGATTGACAGTTTTGGTAGTTTGGTACCCTAAATTTTCCCAAGATGGCGCACATCGACTGCCAATTATTCGGACCCTTTCCAGCAAAAATACAGCTCGTCATGGGGTCATCGCAGAGAATTTTTTCCTAGCATATTGAGCTAACTTCTCAGCTACTTGGTTTTTCACAATATGATAGTAATGGAAAAAAACAACCAAATGTTCGTCGGTTTTCGCAATTTAATTTTTTTTTTAAACGATGACGTAAACATGCATCATCTCTTCCACAGGTGATACACTCCTACACAGCGCAAGCCATCACATGCATAATCGCGCATTGAGTGTGTGACTGACTTCATTTGCGCAAACGAGTGGCTTATCCTATAGTATATTAGTACTCGAGAATCCTCGATGCGACCAAGACAGGGCGGCCCAGTGAAGCAAAATGTGCATTGGAATAACACGGGAGTTTGGATATAGATGGTCGATTTCTTTCTCATACAAATGTATGGTCCCCCGTTATTAAAGCTTGTACCGGGTTGAAAATTCAGATATTTTGAAAAGAATAAGTAATTGAAACATAGAGCAAGTACTAAAATCATAGCTTTTATTTTAGCTTTTCGATATATGACGCTAACTAGTTCATCTCCTGTATCTACAACACAGCGCTACCAGTAGGGGTCAATTGCATATTGTGAGTGCCCCTGTGTTGTGTGCATACATGTAAGCAACAATAAGTGCATGATGTCAAGCACGAATCACGTGGTTTTATCTAGAACAAACTGATATATTGACCATAAAAACGAATAAAAACAGCCGGCTCTCAACTCGCGATATTCAAAATTCCCGCGCCGAAATCGTCTAGTGCATTGACGTCATGGTTACTTGTGCTCAATTGTTGTCAGGCTTCATTGTATTACTGGGACGTCATTGCACTGAACAATTTCGGCGCCCGGGAATTTTGAATATCGCTGAAGAATAGTTTTAACTACATAGGGAGATTTGGTAACCAGATAACACAACAAAATTGTCAAGATCAAATGGACTCAATAGAACTCATAGGTATTGTCATATTTTGATATATTACTTTTAATCACATACCTACCTGACAACTAATCACTTGGAGTAATGCATCGAATCCTCCTTCTGGTGAATCAAGGCTAGTGGACGTTTTGAGCGTTTCAACAGCATTCTGGTAAAAGGATACATTATGATTGGTAAAGAGAGTGAAAAGAAACATGCAACTATTGCAGTATATTCTCCTTGTAATGCAACAGCTGTATATCAAGACACACCACACCCGAGTACCCCGACACGTACCCCTAAACACCCCCACACGCCACACGCACCTCATCCGCACTCCCCATACACCCCCACCTTCCTCACAAACATTCACACGTTTTACTTGCCTCAAACTGATCAGTATCACTGGTAAGAGAAAGATGGTTTTTAAACGTGAATGGATCTGCACACTCTTCACAGCATTCGTCGTCATTTTTTCCAAAACATCTGTAACAAGTACGGCAAGAAAGACAAAAGAATGCACATTTTAATTAAAATTAACGAACGAACAGCCAGTAGCATCATGCTAATGTATCCTATCAAATTGGAGGTTAGTCTCCTCCGCAGCCAGTTTGGTCCACACAAACAGTCTGCCAATGACCACGTATACGCCGTTTCTGGTTGGCTAAGAGGGCGACAATGCAAAGTCAATTAGAATGTAACAAAGAAACGGTACATCCGGCAACTTGATTGCCATTGGGTTGAACTCCTCGCTGAATAATCAGATGGCGAATAGCACGTGATGGTTGACTTCATGGGCTGCTTTGGAGACTAATTGGAGGTTTTAGCATCAGAAGAAAGCTCATAGTATTTCACTCAATCCCAGACAAATTATAGGTCTGAAATACATTTAGATGTTAGGAACGTAAAAGCCTCGTCCCCATTGTGGGATAACACCATATACCATGAAACACGTTTTTGATTCTAATATCACACCCGCTAAATGCAATTGAAATCAAAACTACCTGCCTCGATGTGAGGTGCAAATCACAATCTGAAAAACAAATCTGACCAATAGTATTGGTAAACTGATGCTTGTAGAATATCTAATCATAATATCGTCAATCATTTGTCAATTAGGTAATCTAAACAAAAACAGATATGTCATAATTAGAATCAGCAGGCAATACCTGTATCTTTTAGCTCGAATTTAAGACCCCACTCGTTAAAATTGTTCAAGAAATAAAGACAAAATGATCCAAAACCCCAAGAAAATTCCAAAATTTGCTTTGGTTTTATTCTCAATCAATTTCATTAAATGAGGTTTTAAATTAGATCTAAAGGGTACAGGTATTGACTGCTTGTTTTAATTTCGACATATTTGTCTTTGTTTAGGATAGGGTGAACATAACTGGTACTTTCTGCGGTCTGTATTTAACACTCGATGACTTTGATAGATAATAGGATGATTCTTTAAATCTATTACTCACTCAGTAATGTTACGTGCAGACACAAACGGAAGAGTGGTTTTATCCACAAATCCACCAAGTCCAATCCGAAGATCACTCGTCTCTGTTTTTAATCTAGCGACTGCATAATTCAAGAAATTAAAACAAACCATAATGTAATAGACCTAATGAATCGATATGAAGCAAGAGATGACAGTCAATTCAATTGTGCTTGTCAAAATTCACCAGCTCCCATTTCTACAGCCTGTAAAAAAATAAAATTGCAAGTGAAAAGCGCCCTCTTTGGCAATTAAAAAAATATGATGTGACATGATGCTTATATCAACGTCAAGGGCGCAGTTTTCAAATGCCGTTTGTTCTGTTCACTTTGCTTGTATTAATCTCGAGTTAACAACGAAAGGGTAGTGAAAACATAGTCTTCAGGACTTGGATTGAGACTGTGGTTGACCAGGAGTTTTTCCAGGCTTAGATAAGTAAACGTATATAGCAAAAGGAAATCTTTGTAGTAATTTCAAGTTGAACTTTTTTATAATTTTGTATTGTGATATTTTGACAGCCAAACTGCACTAATTAATGAATAAACATACGTTGTTCGATATATTAAACAGTGTGTTTGCGTGTTTGGTGGTATGTGTGAACGCGGAAGCAGGTGATTTTGGCCTGAGACATGTTAGTGACCATAACACTTTATTCATTCATTTATTTATTTATTCATTTGTTTATTTATTTACTTATTTACCTATTTATGTATTTATTTATTTATTTATTTATTTATTTATTTATTTATTAACATGGGTGATCTTGCGCTCATAAACTCAGTTGCTTTTAAGACACAGAGTTGAAACTTAGCGAGACAATTATAAGGATGAATAAATGATATCTAAAAAATGACACTGTGTACAATCGCAAAATGTGGTTCATTTTCTACATGAAACCTCTTTATGGGACACCTTGTATATAACTCACTCAATGTTGCAGCAAGACGTCTGACATTAACGAGATCGGTAGAAAATGATCTACTCAAATCAGTAATGTAGTAGATATCCAACGGGTAATCTTCCGCCAGGCGAACATTCATTTTTACCGTCTGTGGTTCTCCTGCGAAATGGAAAGTACAATAAACGAGTTGAACAATGCATTTTAAAGGCTTTCGATTAAGATCTTTAATCAAGTGAATGTTGCATTTATTTGTCCGACAGTTTTGATCTTATAATCATCAGTGGATTGTGTGTGTCCTGTGTTTCGTATTTTTTATTCTCATTTTCTTCCTTTTTGTTAAACAGTTGTTAAATAAAATGACAGATATTGGACATTTGAGCCGATATTACGCATATCCTAATTTAGCAGTCAATGCTACACGGGAGTATATAAAACGGGGACCCCGAAAACGGGGACCCCAAAAACGGGGACCCCGAAAACGGGGACCCCCTAAAATCACCCCATAAAGCTACTGACAAATTTCTAGGGGTCCCCGTTTTTCAACTTTGGGGTCCCCGTTTTACAGATTGACCCAGGGTAATCTGTAAAACGGGGACCCCAAAAACGGGGACCCCTATTTTTCACTTTATTTTAGGACTGATGAGTCTCCAAATCTCGACAAAATATTCACCATGGATATACTAATATTACAAATGTAATTTATGAAAGTAGTAAGCACTTCTTATATAATTGTCCAATATACACAATTTTGGGGTCCCCGTTTTTAGGGTCCCCGTTTTACAGATTGACCTAGGGTAATCTGTAAAACGGGGACCCCAAAAAACGAGGACCCCTAAAATCACCCCATAAAGCTTCTGACAAATTTTTAGGGGTCCCCGTTTTGGGGTCCCCGTTTTACAGATTGACCCAGGGTAATCTGTAAAACGGGGACCCCAAAACAAGGACCCCTATTTTTTTTCACTCTATTTTAGGACTGATGAGCCTCCAAATCTCGACAAAATATTCACCATGGAGATACTAATATTACAAATGTAATTTATGAAAGTAGTAAGCACTTCTTATATAATTGTCCAATATACACAATTTTGGGGTCCCCGTTTTAGGGTCCCCGTTTTACAGATTGACCTAGGGTAATCTGTAAAACGGGGACCCTAAACTGGGGACCCCTAAAATCACCCCATAAAGCTTCTGACAAATTTCTAGGGGTCCCCGTTTTTGGGGTCCCCGTTTTACAGATTGACCCAGGGTAATCTGTAAAACGGGGACCCCAAAACGGGGACCCCTATTTTTTCACTTTATTTTAGGACTGATGAGTCTCCAAATCTCGACAAAATATTCACCATGGATATACTAATATTACAAATGTAATTTATGAAAGTAGTAAGCACTTCTTATATAATTGTCCAATATACACAATTTTGGGGTCCCCGTTTTAGGGTCCCCGTTTTACAGATTGACCTAGGGTAATCTGTAAAACGGGGACCCCAAAAAACTGAGGACCCTTAAAATCACCCATAAAGCTTCTGACAAATTTCTAGGGGTCCCCGTTTTTGGGGTCCCCGTTTTACAGATTGACCCAGGGTAATCTGTAAAACGGGGACCCCAAAAACGGGGACCCCTATTTTTTAACCCTATTTTCGGACTGATGAGTCTCCAAATCTCGACAAAATATTCACCATGGATATACTAATATTACAAATGTAATTTATGAAAGTAGTAAGCACTTCTTATATAATTGTCCAATATACACAATTTTGGGGTCCCCGTTTTTAGGGTCCCCGTTTTACAGATTGACCTAGGGTAATCTGTAAAACGGGACCCCAAAAACGGGGACCCTAAAATCACCCCATAAAGCTTCTGACAAATTTTAGGGGTCCCCGTTTTTGGGGTCCCCGTTTTACAGATTGACCCAGGGTAATCTGTAAAACGGGGACCCCAAAAAAGGACCCCTTTTTCACTCTATTTTAGGACTGATGAGTCTCCAAATCTCGACAAAATATTCACCATGGATATACTAATATTACAAATGTAATTTATGAAAGTAGTAAGCACTTCTTATATAATTGTCCAATATACACAATTTTGGGGTCCCCGTTTTAGGGTCCCCGTTTTACAGATTGACCTAGGGTAATCTGTAAAACGGGGACCCCAAAAACTGGGGACCCTTAAAAATCCCCATAAAGCTTCTGACAAATTTCTAGGGGTCCCCGTTTTGGGGTCCCCGTTTTACAGATTGACCCAGGGTAATCTGTAAAACGGGGACCCCAAAAACAAGGACCCCTATTTTTTCACTTTATTTTAGGACTGATGAGTCTCCAAATCTCGACAAAATATTCACCATGGATATACTAATATTACAAATGTAATTTATGAAAGTAGTAAGCACTTCTTATATAATTGTCCAATATACACAATTTTGGGGTCCCCGTTTTACAGATTGACCTAGGGTAATCTGTAAACGGGGACCCCAAAAAACGGGGACCCTTTAAAATCACCCCATAAAGCTTCTGACAAATTTTAGGGGTCCCCGTTTTTGGGGTCCCCGTTTTACAGATTGACCCAGGGTAATCTGTAAAACGGGGACTAAACTGGGGACCCCTATTTTTTCACTCTATTTTAGGACTGATGAGTCTCCAAATCTCGACAAAATATTCACCATGGATATACTAATATTACAAATGTAATTTATGAAAGTAGTAAGCACTTCTTATATAATTGTCCAATATACACAATTTTGGGGTCCCCGTTTTAGGGTCCCCGTTTTACAGATTGACCTAGGGTAATCTGTAAAACGGGGACCCCAAAACGGGGACCCCTTAAAATCACCCCATAAAGCTTCTGACAAATTTCTAGGGGGTCCCCGTTTTTGGGGTCCCCGTTTTACAGATTGACCCAGGGTAATCTGTAAAACGGAACACAAAAACGGGGACCACTATTTTTTCACTCTATTTTAGGACTGATGAGTCTCCAAATCTCGACAAAATATTCACCATGGATATACTAATATTACAAATGTAATTTATGAAAGTAGTAAGCACTTCTTATATAATTGTCCAATATACACAATTTTGGGGTCCCCGTTTTTAGGGTCCCCGTTTTACAGATTGACCTAGGGTAATCTGTAAAACGGGGACCCCAAAAACGAGGACCCCTAAAATCACCCCATAAAGCTTCTGACAAATTTTAGGGGTCCCCGTTTTGGGGTCCCCGTTTTACAGATTGACCCAGGGTAATCTGTAAAACGGGGACCCCAAAACGGGGACCCCTATTTTTTCACTCTATTTTAGGACTGATGAGTCTCCAAATCTCGACAAAATATTCACCATGGATATACTAATATTACAAATGTAATTTATGAAAGTAGTAAGCACTTCTTATATAATTGTCCAATATACACAATTTTGGGGTCCCCGTTTTTAGGGTCCCCGTTTTACAGATTGACCTAGGGTAATCTGTAAAACGGGGACCCCAAAACGGAGGACCCCTAAAATCACCCCATAAAGCTTCTGACAAATTTCTAGGGGTCCCCGTTTTTGGGGTCCCCGTTTTACAGATTGACCCAGGGTAATCTGTAAAACGGGGACCCCAAAACGGGGACCCCTATTTTTTCACTTTATTTTAGGACTGATGAGTCTCCAAATCTCGACAAAATATTCACCATGGATATACTAATATTACAAATGTAATTTATGAAAGTAGTAAGCACTTCTTATATAATTGTCCAATATACACAATTTTGGGGTCCCCGTTTTTAGGGTCCCCGTTTTACAGATTGACCTAGGGTAATCTGTAAAACGGGGACCCCAAAAACTGAGGACCCCTTAAAATCACCCCATAAAGCTTCTGACAAATTTCTAGGGGTCCCCTTTTTGGGGTCCCGTTTTACAGATTGACCCAGGGTAATCTGTAAAACGGGGACCCTGGAAAACAAGGACCCTGTTTTTTTCTCTCTATTTTAGGACTGATGAGTCTCCAAATGTCGCCAATATATTCACCATGGATATACTAATATTACAAATATGAGTTGGGGATCGGAAGACCCTGGCGCCCACACATCCCCGTGGCCACACCCACAATTAATTCACACAAGGCCCGTGACCTCACCACATATTTCACCACTTTGAATTAGATCTACGTCATGATTAAATCAATTTTGATTTATGAAAGTAGTAAGGACTTCATATATTTTTGTCCAACATACAAAACTTTGGGGTCCCCGTTTTTAGGGTCCCCGTTTTACAGATCGACCTAGGGTAATCTGTAAAACGGGGACCCCTGGAAAAACGAGGACCCCTTAAATCACCCTATAAAGCTTCTGACAAATTTCTAGGGGTCCCCGTTTTGGGGTCCCCGTTTTACAGATTGACCCAGGGTAATCTGTAAAACGGGGACCCCAAAACGAGGACCTATTTTTTTCTCTCTATTTTAGGACTGATGAGTCTCCAAATGTCGCCATTATATTCACCATGGATATACTAATATTACAAATGTGAGTTGGGGATCGGAAGACCCTGGCGCCCCACACATCCACGTGGCCACACCCACAATTAATTCACACAATGCCCGTGACCTCACCACGTACCTATTGCACCACTTTGAATTAGATCTACGTCATGATTAGATCAATTTTGATTTATTAAAGTAGTAAGGACTTCATATATTTTTGTCCAACATACCAAACTTTGGGGTACGGGACCCCTTAAAATCACCCCATAAAGCTTTTGACAAATTTCTAGGGGTCCCCGTTTTTGGGGTCCCCGTTTTACAGATTGACCCAGGGTAATCTGTAAAACGGGGACCCTGGAAAACGGGGACCCTATTTCTCTCTATTTTAGGACTGATGAGTCTCCAAATGTCGCCAATATATTCACCATGGATATACTAATACTACAAATGTGAGTTGGGGATCGGAAGACCCTGGCGCCCCACACATCCACGTGGCCACACCCACAATTAATTCACACAAGGCCCGTGACCTCACCACGTACATATTGCACCACTTTGAATTAGATCTACGTCATGATTAGATCAATTTTGATTTATGAAAGTAGTAAGGACTTCATATATTTTTGTCCAACATACAAAACTTTGGGGTCCCCGTTTTTAGGGTCCCCGTTTTACAGATCGACCTAGGGTAATCTGTAAAACGGGGACCTGGAAAAACTGGACCCCTTAAAATCACCCCATAAAGCTTTTGACAAATTTTAGGGGGTCCCCCGTTTTTGGGGTCCCCGTTTTACAGATTGACCCAGGGTAATCTGTAAAACGGGGACCCTGAAAACGGGGACCCCTGTTTTTTCTCTCTATTTTAGGACTGATGAGTCTCCAAATGTCGCCAATATATTCACCATGGATATACTAATATTACAAATGTGAGTTGGGGATCGGAAGACATTGGCGCACCACACATCTATGTGGCCACACCCACAATTAATTCACACAAGGCCCGTGACCTCACCACATATTACACCACTTTGAATTAGATCTACGTCATGACAGATCAATTTTGATTTATGAAAGTAGTAAGGACTTCATATATTTTTGTCCAACATATAAAACTTTGGGGTCCCCGTTTTTAGGGTCCCCGTTTTACAGATCGACCTAGGGTAATCTGTAAAACGGGGTCCCCGAAAACGGGGACCCCTTACAACCTCCCTATAAAGCTTCCGACAAATTTCTAGGGGTCCCCGTTTTGGGGTCCCCGTTTTACAGATTGACCCAGGGTAATCTGTAAACGGGGACCCTGGAAAACTGGGACCCCTATTTTTAATTCACACAAGGCCCGTGACCTCACCACAGTAACATGCAATCTTGCTCATGTTGAGCTGCACGGTCGCGGTCTGCGCCTGGAAATTTGTTTCATTCATAAAGTTGCTCAAAATGTAAACAAACATGCAGACATGACACACGCGGCAAACTTGAAAGGGAGAGATATGTAGAAATATTCACCAAGACGTGTGTAATCTTATGGTGTAATCACTGTGTGGTGTAATCAAACCATGTTGCAACAGGCAATCGCGTAATCAAATTAATTTTGAGCAAAATGTTTGCAGATTGAACTAATGACCTTTCGTGAAATCACCCTATCATCATCTTCATCATCATCATCATCATCATCATCATCATCATCATCATCATCATCATCATCATCACCCACCCACCCCCCCTTGTAACCATGATTGGCTGGGCTAAATAAAAAATCTCAAAAACAAGCGGAAGAACTAACATTTATATTTATAGGCCAATATATCCATGTCATCATCGTCGCCATCATCATGATGATGATCATCATCCCCTCCTTTTCCTGTAGGCCTGTCTGTCACTCCTCCTCCTCATTATCATCACTAGGTCATATTTAGGTATTATGGTCTCAGGTTCGATGTTTTTATAAGGTCATAAGCAACATTAGACCTACCAATTGCATTATGTACCCACCACTGATCTTTTAATTGGTAGAATTCAGTCTAAACTATTATTAACATCGATGTAATTGTTTCTATTTATTAATAAGATATTAAGGTATATATTTCAGCCAAAAAAACAAAAACAAAATTCTTAATTAGCTGTTTAATTAGCACTTAATTTCTTAACGAAGCGCTCATATGGGCCTGTAATGCCTAACAACCGAGCTCATGCCCGGGGGGCACTGCCATTACAAGGTGGACACCATGCTCGTGTACAAAAACGCGTAAAAAGGGTAGTTTTTCACGAACGGGCGATGTACGCGCGTAAAGTGCAAAGGGTGCCAGAATTGCCAAAATCGGGAAAAAAGGTATACTTTTCCATGCAAAATACTTGGCTTTTTTAGGGTACCAAAGTTTAATGGCAAAATAAAAAAAGGGTGAAATAGGCTATGTTTGGCTTCTATCAGAACAAATCGTAGGGTAAAACATTAAGGAACATCAAACTACTTATATTAAACAAAAGTATGAACATGAATTTTTACTTTATAGTGTTAAAAAAATGGCAAAATACTTGTTTAGGGTATGTTTTGCACGCGCTGAGTAATACTCGTTTAGGGTGCGTTTCGAGAGTCCATACTGTCATGAGCATGGTGTCCATCACATAATGTAAGTGGCCCCTCCGGGAGCTCATGCAGCCTCACCTATTTTAAATTTTCTAAGAGAATTTGAAGATAATTCCAACAAATAGGGTATCACAGAAAAGCTAAGACTCTAAGCAATGTCGCTGAGGCATCGATTAAGTTGTGTAAGGATCTATTTTTTGTGAATCAAGTTTTTGTTGTTGAGTAATGTTATGTATAATGGTTTCCTATGAGAGTGAGTGAAAGTTTGTTAAACGCACGCCTGGATGTGAAAAGTGTGAAAAAATCGGCCAAAACGCTATCATATGAAATGAACAAATGATAAAGTTCAAAATAAACATCTCTAGGATGACAAAAAATGCACCAGGAGTTCAGAGTGAGATGATTTCCATGATCAGTCCACTACTCAAGGTTGACTTCAACAGTGATTACAAGCCAAGTTTCTGCTTAAATTGCCCCTGTAGTAACAGTATTTTGGCACTGTTGTTTTTTAAACACTTTTACATATTAATGAACATGGGATTGGCAGTAAGTGCTGAAAAAACAAAGTGGATAGCTCTTTCCAAACATTTTTGAGACCATTTTTACCAGATCAGTCCATTTTCCAAGATGCTTGTTCAGAGATATTTAACAATGGACCAATAGACAAAGCATGTAATACACTTTGAATTCTATAGTTAACATGTATAGTATTATAGGCCTACATTATATTTCATCAGATTTATTCCGGGGATTTATTATGTTAAATGTTGTCATAATGAATCTTTTAAATGACATTTAAGTTTCAATGTCGATTCTAGGGTTTCATGATAGCAAAAATATAGATTTCTTCATAATAGATATAGATGGAAAAGCTGAAATTGCAGTGTCTTAACTCTAGCCGGATTTCTTCAACGCAAATTCAACCTTGTCTTAGGCTTAACGCTTGACAACCTCGTCCCTTTCAACCAGCGACTTAATTGTATAGGCTGTTGGAGGTAGATGTACATAAGCTGTGGTCCTCACGGTTTACCGTACTAACAAGGTTGCCGTCTCATTATCGCAATGTTCCCGGCGCAAAGACTAGCCTGGACCCGCGGTCTTGTGCTTGGGCTTATACCGTATACACAACTTGATGCAAGAATATTGTGTCTGTTTTGTGTCTTTTATGTATTATTTTATTTCCACTTGACTTTTTATGAGTCCAACTTGTATGAATGATACGTCTATGCTTTATACTCGTGATTTTTTTCTTTGCATCCCAAAAGGGTAAAACTGTAAGCCTATGTAAAGGAATCTGTGATTCCCCTAAAAAGGAAAGCAACCAACGTGATATCTACTGCTGATATCAGTAGTCTTCTCAGATCTCACATGAAGTTATCTGTTGGTACAATATTTATAATTATTTAAGTAGAAGATATAGCAATATTATATGCATCTTATCCGTAAATTCAGTTTTAATACTGCATGCATTATTGTTTCGTGTCAAATATTTACTATATCTTTACCAATTTTGTCCTTCATCTTCTATTGTATTAAATTGATGTCCAACCTGGTATAATATAGGCACTCCAAAATAATATTGTAATAGGCCTACTTATGAAAAGTACGAGTATCAAACTATTAAGGCTTGGATAGGGACAGGTGGTATCATATAGGTCTTCATGATGATGATGATGATGATGATGATGATGATGATGATGATGATGATGATGATGATGATGATGATGATGATGATGATGATAATGATGATGATGATGATGATGATGATGATGATGATGATGATTATCATGATGATCATGATGATCATGATGATGATGAAAGAATTTTTTTAATTATATTCGTTGTTAAAAATTTTTTCGCGTTCCCCCTTGTTTTCCCAATTTTCTCCATTTAAAATTTAACAATCCCCCCTCCTGGTTCAACTAAAAATTTCAGGTTCCCCCCTCAAGACCACAAATTTACCCATTCCCCCCCCTGCCATAAATAACGATCGCTCCCTTACTTACCCACAGTGGCGTAACTAGACATTTTCATTTGGAGTGGGGGGGGAAAGCGGGGAACAAACATAATAAATGAGGGGCAGGCATCGTTCATGCTGTTTGGGTTTGTAAGGGGTGGAGTGGGTCTGAGGAGTTATGGGATCTGCTTGGAATGTGTCCCCGGAACATTGGCGTAGATTTCTTTTTGACATGGAGGGGAGAAAAAAAAAAAAAAATGGTACAAATGCCATATTTTAGCTATTAAAGCTGGTGACATATGGACCAATGGTACAAAAGTGGGATAAATGCAATTTATTTAAACTTATAAATTGAGTTTTTAAGGTTAAAATGACGAAATATTAGCTTAATTAATAACTCTAAGAAGTAGGCCTAATTTACCTTTTCATTGGGGGTGCAAGAGCTCCTCCGCCCCCCCAGTTACGCGACTGCTTACTCATGGTAATTGAAAGACCGTCAAAAATATGAAAGATAAACTTTTCGTTACAATTTAAATAATTTGTAAATTGAAATAGACCAAGGCCTAAGACCTGCTCTGGGGCAGGGCCAAGAAAAAGCCGCTGTAAGCCTGGTCTAACAGGCTTGCGTAGACTACGGCTACAGAAGACTGATTTCGAGAAATGCAAATTTTACTGAAGCCTGGGGCTAATCCTACAAGCCTGGCCCACGGGCTAACCATTGCTAACGAAGCCTCGAGGCTATGGTAGCCGTGCTTCGGGAAATAGGTTTTCAGTTAAGCCTGGTCTTACGACCTCTTAAGCCTTGAGGCTAGACAAGCCAATTGCTAAGCCACCCGTCGAGAAATTCGCCCTTAGTGTATCTGCACACAAGGTCACGCTTGCACAATCACAATAGGCATATACATAAGAATTTGACCACTTTTGTGCTTACCTACACACAGCAGTGTGTGCTATTTCTTAATTATTTCTTAATTACTTCTGGTTGTTACACATTTGGTAGGTCTGATCTTGCTTATGACCATAATTTATATTAAAAATCCACACTATAAAACCCCAAAGTTTATTTCAGGAAAAGATTAGATTAGATTAGATTAGATATGAAACAGTAATCTTTGGCGGGGTCTAATGTAATTTTTTAATAGAATTTTCGTCATCTTTTCAATCTTTATTTTCACTAAAATTCAACAAAAATTTTTGGCGTATATAAAATAATAAAAAAATAATCTGAATCTGAACGACATCAACTGTACCACAATTGGGTATCACGAATCGTTATATATGATGTGCAGTTAATATTCATATATTCTTTTATACATAGGAAGCTTCAGATTTTACACCAAAAATATTTCATTGAAAACCCGCCCATTGGGTTATTTCAAAAAGGTAATCAGATTTCCTCATCATGGGCAATAAATTAGCATTAAAATCAAGTTGTTTTTTACGCATTTTAAAAACACTTGGCCTATGGCGTATGCTGTTGTAGTGAATGCTAGCTGGTGCTTAATAAGGGAGTGTTCATAAATACTTTGGTGGGGGAGGGGCTGGAGCAACATGCCCCGGGCGCTACCGCTAGGGGGCGCAAATTGACCAATTCAGCCAGGGCCAGCATCGATTCTGCGCCCCTCCAAGTGATGAAAGTCAAAATTTTCAACACAAAATCAATTGAAAGAACACTTTAAGACCGATATTCAACTTCTAGTAACCCAAATTAATTAGTGGTAGGCCTTATTTGTCCAAAATTTTGCGCGCTCCGCGCGCAATTCTTTCAAGAATTAACTGAAATTCTCAAGGGGGGTAGGGGCGCCAATTTTGTTTTTGCCCCGGGCGCTACCGACCCTAGGTACGCCACCGTGCTTTCCCCCATGCCCAGTGGCTATACTACTGCCGAAATGGTGTTTTTTTATTTTTTATTTCAAGTTCGCATGATCGCGAAGCGCAAATTTGTGCAATTTTGACCTATTTGGGCCCAGATGTTTTTCGTTGTGCTAAAAAGTTGCATAGGGCAATTATTGCTTTTTTTTTTATCCTAATAGGATTTTTAGGGGGATGTCCCCATTGGAAAAAGTAGGGGGTGGAAACGTGTAGGCCTACCCCTGTTCTCCAAGCTTCCTCAGTCTATAATTGTAATGCAACATGATTTAGTTGTACATGTACAGCCTGTCTCAAAAAAAGTTGTGCAAGTGAAAAGCGCCCTCTTTGGCGATTAGGAAATACCGTTGTGACATGATGCTTACATCAACGTCAAGGGCATAGTCTTAGCTCTCAAATACCGTTTGTTCTGTTCAATTTGCTCTTTTTAATCTCGAGATATGTTTAGTTAAGAACGAAAGGGTAAAATCACAATTGTGCCACTTTTACTAGGGAATAGGGCTGTACATGTAAATCAATGATAGCTGATGTTGATGCGCCTAGCCGCCTAATGCACTCCCCCTTTGTGGCTCGTGCATTAGACGCATCAACACCAGCGCGCGTGCATTATTTTGTCTAATTTCATTAATTTGTCAAATTTCATGAACTTGTCAAAGTTGATTAACCCATAAGTGTGTAATATTTGTTTGTCTTTTAACATGTCTTGAATGACAAAAAGAACAGTATTTACCATGGTAAAATCATTGACATGCACATGTATTTCATTTTGCAGGATAATGTGAAATATTTATTTATCTTTTAATTTGTCGTAAGAGGAAACAGAGAATCATTATACCTTTATCATGATAAAACATTAAAAACAATTTTGTATTGTTGTGTAATTATGCATTCTTTTGATTTCACGAAGGAACTCGTGATAAACTTGATGCTATCATTGATTTACATGTACAGCCCTCTTCCCTAGTAAAAGTGGCACAATTGTGATTTTAGCCTTTCGTTGTTAAGTAAGCATATCTCGAGATTAAAACAAGCAAATTGAACAGACTAAACGGCATTTGAGAGCTAAGACTATGCCCTTGACGTCGATGTAAGCAGTATGTCACAACGGTATTTTCTAATTGCTACAGAGGGCGCTTTTCACTTGCACAATTTTTTTTTAGACAGGCTGTATATATTAGTGATAATATTTTTTTTTTATTCCCTGTGCTTGGAACTGATGGAAGGAGAAAAGACATACATAATGAGGCATCAGTTCCCAACAATCATGAACAATTACATATAATCAAAAAATCTTTTTGAGCAACAGGTACAAAGAGAGACGAGACAAAGACTATTGACGAAGACAACGATCACTCTCACTCATACAAAACATACAAAAGACAGAAGACAAACAAGAAAAACGATTCATATTATACTCACACACTTACACAATCTAGCCATGATATAGGCTATACATAATATAAGAGGCAATCAAATTACTGTCGAAAGAAAAGAAAAGTGCTTGCCAAGATTGCCATTTTTCTCAGCAATTTTGTACTCAATGTTGTTAAGTTTAACAAAATTGCGGGAATTCTGAAGAGAAGGATCCACCTGTTGAAATTTACATCTATGAATATAAAATTTAAGAAAGAGAAATAGAATAGTGATAATAAATTAATAATCTGTACTGCATGAAACATTATTGTAAAAATTGTCAACACTAAAGAATTAGAGCAAAGATATTGCAGCTTTTTAGAGATTTAAAGAGCAGACCAGAAGGAACTGACACAAACCTCAAAATTAAGTTATAGACAACAAGACAATTTTAACACTTCATACTTTATATGACTTATCAAAATAAAGCACCTGACATGCCTGATCAAATACCCTTATCTGGAATGTACTTTTGTTATGGTTTTATCGGAACATTTGCGCGCGTAGCGTTCGAAAAAATTTCAGGCTATTTGGTATTTTTTGCTTCAGGACTAATGTTGCTTAAGATTTTACACCCCCCTTGGCCCTCTACGTGCCCAAAAACTACCCCCCCACCTGTTCATACACCCAAAACTTGTTTACCCCCCCCCCCCCTATTCAGAACTCCTAAAATTTTATGACCCACTACATATTTTCCAGCCCCCCTACTAAAGTATTTATGAACACTCCCTAAGAAAGAAACATTCATAGGCGTATAGGCGTTGCCCGGTTGGCGTTGCTGGTTTTATCGAAAATTTCTAGTCCACAATTAGATACATTTAGGCCTACATCGAGAATGTACAATGCATAAGAATTGATTGTGTTGTTGATTTGTGGAATCATTTCTTACAAGCTCCTAGAAACTGTGAACTAACTTTGTTTGTTTTAAACTCTTTCGTATACTGGCCATGTTCTTCAGTGGTGCACCTTTCGTAAGGCGGGCATTCCTTCTACTAACCTAGACTGTAAGCAATGTCCGCGTATTGTGAATGTAATTCATTCGGGAATTCATTAATTAATTTTAAAGTGATGATGTGTTCTCACGGCTTTGATACTCGCTAGATCACCTCTTCATCACCTTTTTCTGAGGAGTACAACATACTCATTAGAAGACCCCGTCACTGTACACACCCTTGTCGAAGGTATGCCCCACATGCATGGTCCTTTGACTCCTATAAAGTGCTGAAATGACACCATGGAATAAATATTTCTTAAATAGAGCATACTAAAAGACCGTAACGGTTTGGGGGGGCTCGGTACTATATCTGTAAAACGGGGACCCCAAAAACGGGGACCCCCTAGAAATTTGTCAGAAGCTTTATGGGGTGATTTTAAGGGGTCCCCGTTTTACAGATTACCCTAGGTCGATCTGTAAAACGGGGACCCAAAAAAACGGGGACCCCCTAGAAATTTGTCAGAAGCTTTATGGGGTGATTTTAGGGGTCCCCGTTTTGGGGTCCCCGTTTTACAGATTACCCTAGGTCGATCTGTAAAACAGGGACCCCAAAACGGGGACCCCAAAGTTTTGTATGTTGGACAAAAAATATATGAAGTCCTTACTACTTTCTAAAATCAAAATTGATCTAATCATAACGTAGATCTAATTCAAAGTGGTGTAATATGTGGTGAGGTCACGGGCCTTGTGTGAAATAATTATGGGTGTGGCCACATAGATGTGTGGTGCGCCAAGGTCTTCCGATCCCCAACTCACATTTGTAATATTAGTATATCCATGGTGAATATATTGGCGACATTTGGAGACTCATCAGTCTTAAAATAGAGAGAAAAAACAGGGGTCCCCTTTTTCGGGGTCCCCGTTTTACAGATTACCCTAGGTCGATCTGTAAAACGGGGACCCTAAAAACGGGGACCCCAAAGTTTTGTATGTTGGACAAAAATATATGAAATCCTTACTACTTTAATAAATCAAAATTGATCTAATCATGACGTAGATCTAATTCAAAGTGGTGCAATATGTACGTGGTGAGGTCACGGGCCTTGTGTGAATTAATTGTGGGTGTGGCCACGTGGATGTGTGGGGCGCCAGGGTCTTCCGATCCCCAACTCACATTTGTAGTATCAGTATATCCATGGTGAATAAATTGGCGACATTTGGAGACTCATCAGTCCTAAAATAGAGAGAAAAACAGGGGTCCCCGTTTTCCAGGGGTCCCGTTTTACAGATTACCCTGGGTCAATCTGTAAAACGGGGACCCCAAAAACGGGGACCCCTAAAAATTTGTCAGAAGCTTTATAGGGTGATTTTAAGGGGTCCCCGTTTTCGGGGTCCCCGTTTTACAGATTACCCTAGGTCGATCTGTAAAACGGGGACCCTAAAAACGGGGACCCCAAAGTTTTGTATGTTGGACAAAAATATATGAAGTCCTTACTACTTTCATAAATCAAAATTGATCTAATCATGACGTAGATCTAATTCAAAGTGGTGCAATATGTACGTGGTGAGGTCACGGGCCTTGTGTGAATTAATTGTGAGTGTGGCCACGTGGATGTGTGGAGCACCAGGGTCTTCCGATCCCCAACTCACATTTGTAGTATTAGTATATCCATGGTGAATATATTGGCGACATTTGGAGACTCATCAGTCCTAAAATAGAGAGAAAAAACAGGGGTCCCCGTTTTCGGGGTCCCGTTTTACAGATTACCCTGGGTCAATCTGTAAAACGGGGACCCCAAAACGGGGACCCCTAAAATTTGTCAGAAGCTTTATGGGGTGATTTTAAGGGGTCCCCGTTTTGGGGTCCCCGTTTTACAGATTACCCTAGGTCAATCTGTAAAACGGGGACCCTAAAAACAGGGACCAAAATTTTGTATATTTGACAATTATATAAGAAGTGCTTACTACTTTCATAAATTACATTTGTAATATTAGTATATCCATGGTGAATATTTTGTCGAGATTTGGAGACTCATCAGTCCTAAAATAGAGTGAAAAAATAGGGGTCCCCGTTTTTGGGGTCCCCGTTTTACAGAATACCCTGGGTCAATCTGTAAAACGGGGACCCCAAAAGCGGGGACCCCCTAGAAATTTGTCAGAAGCTTTATGGGGTGATTTTAAGGGGTCCCCGTTTTGGGGTCCCCGTTTTACAGATTACCCTAGGTCAATCTGTAAAACGGGGACCCTAAAAAACGGGGACCCCAAAATGTGTATATTGGACAATTATATAAGAAGTGCTTACTACTTTCATAAATTACATTTGTAATATTAGTATATCCATGGTGAATATTTTGTCGAGATTTGGAGACTCATCAGTCCTAAAATAGAGTGAAAAAAATAGGGGTCCCCGTTTTTGGGGTCCCCGTTTTACAGATTACCCTGGGTCAATCTGTAAAACGGGGACCCCAAAACGGGGACCCCTAAAATTTGTCAGAAGCTTTATGGGGTGATTTTAAGGGGTCCCCGTTTTTGGGGTCCCCGTTTTACAGATTACCCTAGGTCAATCTGTAAAACGGGGACCCTAAAACGGGGACCCTAAAAATTGTGTATATTGGACAATTATATAAGAAGTGCTTACTACTTTCATAAATTACATTTGTAATATTAGTATATCCATGGTGAATATTTTGTCGAGATTTGGAGACTCATCAGTCCTAAAATAAAGTGAAAAATAGGGGTCCCCGTTTTTGGGGTCCCCGTTTTACAGATTACCCTGGGTCAATCTGTAAAACGGGGACCCCAAAACGGGGACCCCTAGAAATTTGTCAGAAGCTTTATGGGGTGATTTTAAGGGGTCCCCGTTTTTGGGGTCCCCGTTTTACAGATTACCCTA
This sequence comes from Amphiura filiformis, assembly GCF_039555335.1. Lineage (NCBI taxonomy): Eukaryota > Metazoa > Echinodermata > Ophiuroidea > Amphilepidida > Amphiuridae > Amphiura > Amphiura filiformis. Next base: position 73,896,445 of record NC_092631.1, read on the forward strand.
GGTCAATCTGTAAAACGGGGACCCTAAAACAAGGACCCCAAAATTGTGTATATTGGACAATTATATAAGAAGTGCTTACTACTTTCATAAATTACATTTGTAATATTAGTATATCCATGGTGAATATTTTGTCGAGATTTGGAGACTCATCAGTCCTAAAATAAAAGTGAAAAAATAGGGGTCCCCGTTTTTGGGTCCCCGTTTTACAGATTACCCTGGGTCAATCTGTAAAACGGGGACCCCAAAAACGGGGACCCCTAGAAATTTGTCAGAAGCTTTATGGGGTGATTTTAAGGGGTCCCCGTTTTTGGGGTCCCCGTTTTACAGATTACCCTAGGTCAATCTGTAAAACGGGGACCCTAAAAAACTGGGGACCCAAAATTGTGTATATTGGACAATTATATAAGAAGTGCTTACTACTTTCATAAATTACATTTGTAATATTAGTATATCCATGGTGAATATTTTGTCGAGATTTGGAGACTCATCAGTCCTAAAATAAAGTGAAAAAATAGGGGTCCCCGTTTTTTGGGGTCCCCGTTTTACAGATTACCCTGGGTCAATCTGTAAAACGGGGACCCCAAAACGGGGACCCCTAGAAATTTGTCAGAAGCTTTATGGGGTGATTTTAGGGGTCCCCGTTTTTGGGGTCCCCGTTTTACAGATTACCCTAGGTCAATCTGTAAAACGGGGACCCTAAAACGGGGACCCCAAAATTGTGTATATTGGACAATTATATAAGAAGTGCTTACTACTTTCATAAATTACATTTGTAATATTAGTATATCCATGGTGAATATTTTGTCGAGATTTGGAGACTCATCAGTCCTAAAATAAAGTGAAAAATAGGGGTCCCCGTTTTTTGGGGTCCCCGTTTTAAAAATACCCCTGGGTCATACTTTAAAAGGGGGACCCCAAAAACGGGGACCCCCAAATTTTGTATATTGTACAATTATATAAGAAGTGCTTACTACTTTCATAAATTACATTTGTAATATTAGTATATCCATGGTGAATATTTTGTCGAGATTTGGAGACTCATCAGTCCTAAAATAAAGTGAAAAATAGGGGTCCCCGTTTTTGGGGTCCCCGTTTTACAGATTACCCTGGGTCAATCTGTAAAACAGGGACCCCAAAAAACGGGGACCCCTAGAAATTTGTCAGAAGCTTTATGGGGTGATTTTAAGGGTCCCCGTTTTGGGGTCCCCGTTTTACAGATTACCCTAGGTCAATCTGTAAAACGGGGACCCTAAAAACAAGGACCCCAAAATTGTGTATATTGGACAATTATATAAGAAGTGCTTACTACTTTCATAAATTACATTTGTAATATTAGTATATCCATGGTGAATATTTTGTCGAGATTTGGAGACTCATCAGTCCTAAAATAAAGTGAAAAAATAGGGGTCCCCGTTTTTGGGGTCCCCGTTTTACAGATTACCCTGGGTCAATCTGTAAAACGGGGACCAAAAACGGGGACCCCCTAGAAATTTGTCAGAAGCTTTATGGGGTGATTTTAGGGGTCCCCGTTTTTGGGGTCCCCGTTTTACAGATTACCCTAGGTCAATCTGTAAAACGGGGACCCTAAAAACGGGGACCCCAAAATGTGTATATTGGACAATTATATAAGAAGTGCTTACTACTTTCATTAATTACAGTTATAATAACAGTTTATCCATAGTGTATTTTTTGTCGAGATTTGGTTGCTCTTTAGTCTTAAAAAAAAGAAAAAAAATAGGGGTCCCCGTTTTTGGGGTCCCCGTTTTACAGATTACCCTGGGTCAATCTGTAAAACGGGGACCCCAAAGTTGAAAAAACAAGGGACCCCTAGAAATTTGTCAGTAGCTTTATGGGGTGATTTTAGGGGGTCCCCGTTTTCGGGGTCCCCGTTTTTGGGGTCCCCGTTTTCGGGGTCCCCGTTTTATATACTCCCAATGCTACACTATCGTATGTGGCACACACGATAGTGTTACACCTCACACAAATGTCTATTTGAGTGCAACACTATCGTATGTGGCACTTTAATACGACATGTAAATCAGTAAATAATTCATCTCTTTATTAACTTACATCATTTATATAGTTAAATATATTATTCAAATCAAATTGCTTTACATTCCCATGTCATTTTGTGGCTACTTGGAAACAAACGGCTGGGCAAAACACAAAAAGCTCCTCCTGTAAAATTGTCCAAACTGCACTTACGATAGTGTAGCACTCTGCCGACGATTTGGATGTGGTGCCTTAGAAAGCCGTACGTTTGTAAAATTCCGGACATAATATTTGCTTCTTTTGATATACACTGCCCGGATACACTGTAACTGCTACATACCTACTTTGAGAGTGACATTGACGAGTTGCGGGCTAACCTGTACTGCTCTGTTATTTGATGTATCCGCGGCGTCTGACAGGGAATCATTCTGTAAACAATGGTAAATGAACAATTAGTATGTGGTGGCGAGAAAAAGGCTTTGGAAACATTTAATAATACATATCCGTCACACACGAAATTTCGAGACCGTAACACTGCAATCCTATAAGCATAAGCTTCACTAAATACTAACATGACTAACCTTATCCGCATCTTTACTCCCCCCCCCCCCCCCAGTCAGCGGCGTAGCTGGGATTGTTTCCAGGGGGGCAAGCCTGTATGGGGCGGGGGCCCAAATCCACCAAATTTCCCTGCACTTGGGGGGGGGCGGGGCCCAAATAGACAATTTTGCCAGGCTTATTGATAATAATCGTATGGGATTGCATATCGTATGGATTCTCCATCTCTCTACCCCTCTTCTCCCTCTCTCCCCCTCTCTCCTCCCTTTTCCTCTTTCTCCCTCCTTTTTTCCTTTTTTTCGGGGCCCGAGGGGGCGGGGCCCAAATAGGCAAATTTTGCCAGGGGGCAATTGCCCCCTTGCCCCCGGCAGCTACGCCACTGCCCCCAGTAAAACAAGGCTCTGAGCTATCTTCTCGTGACCATTGCCCTAACATTTTCTTTGATTTGTACTTTACCGTCCAGTTGCTCTGGATACACAAAAGTTTTTATTGATACATGCAAGCACTGATAGTGAGTCCTACTGCGCTATACAAAGCACGTGGCGCCTTTACAAGAGAACATACACAAAATAAAAATCAAAACACCTCATAAATAGCAATATTGCAAAACAAAAAAATTCATAAAAAAAACAAATAACCAAAACAATATGTGACCGTACACCACGAATGAGCCGTAAAGTCGGCCCGGTCAATTTTGTTTTATTCGTGTTTAGAAAATATATATCATAAGCTTTAAAATGGTATATCTTTGACTTCAAACGCCAATACAGGGCATCCAGAAGAGGGCTAGTCCGCCCACAACTCAAGACAAGGCGCACAATTTTTAGAATTTAAAGCTCATAATTACCTGAATTGTTTGTACTTGTCCTTGAGGAAAGGTAACATTTTGACATCCATTATTTGTCAGAGAATCCGGGACATCACACCTCGCTTCTCCATAGTCCTATAAAAACAAGATTAGTGTCTTTTAAAGGAGCAGCAGTACGATTGCACATACACAGATGATGAGTGCAACCTGATTATAGTGCAGGGCAATACCTTCAAAATAGTGATTCAAATTGTCATTTGGAATTTTTGAAATGAAAAATTTGGCGAAAAACAAAGAAAACAGCAGTTGAAGTCCCATTCAAATACATAACAGATTCATATAAATGCCTTACTATGTCTTAACTACATGACTTTCGGCTGAACCAGTAGCAGGATATTTTAGCACATCTATGATAATGACAAAGGTACCAAAATCAGAATTTTGATGATTTTTACCATCGTCCAAATCATTAACAAATCCAAAACATTTCTCATGTACACCAAATATCTGAAGCTAGTTAATTTTTATCTTCAATGAGGGGTATTGGTTTGTAATATATAGTCATTGGGCATATTATACAAACTTTTAATAAGTTTGAAAACCTGGCCTGAAGGGAGTATTAATCGTACATCCCCGATACCGATACTTACAACATCAGAACACCAAGCACAATTTGGATCTGCTATAATACAGTCCCCACAGTATTCATACCCACTACATGCAGCTGCATATAAATATACACACATTATAATTAGAACATTCACGGAGCAAATAGTTTTAAAGTCACTCGGTATCATAGTTTTATTTTCATTTTCATATAAAAAAAACTAGAACGATTTTCGCACTTTAGCTGCAACGTGGCTTATGACCATGGCGCTACGGCATGCCGTCCAGGTGGGCGCTTATGGAGGAGAGGGCTTTCATACGCACGCATGGTGCCATGTTATTCGTATACACCAGGCACAAGAAGAAACTCGTCAGTCCTCTTGGCTGTTCAACAACCTGGTAATTTTGGATTATTCTGAAATATACTTTTTGTTAATTCAACTTTGCTTTCTCATTTGACACCCTGTTCGTGAAAATGGAGCAGGAATTGACCGAGATATGCGCCTCCAAACCCTCAAACCCCAAAATCAAAAGTTGCAATTTCAACGATTTTCAATGTGAACGCATCGTTGTACAATGTATTGCACACAAGCACCAAGGGCAAATCAATAAAGCGCATAATGCAACAGGCTACAACTCGTTACAATTGCAATTTTTGATTTTGGGGTTTGAGGGTTTGGATGCGCATATATTCTTGCTCGATTCTCACGAACAGGGTATCAAATGAGAAAGCAAAGTCGAATTACCAAAATGTATATTTCAGAATAATCCCAAATTATCAGGTTGTTGAACAGCAAGGATGACTATAACTGACGAGTTTCTTTTTGTACCTGGTGTATATTAATATGGCTTTAATCGTCAGCAATGTTACCATTTAATAGCTGCTCCATATAACCCCACTACAAGTTTCTAAATTTCACATGTTGTAAGCTATTGCACCAAACTAGTCGACTATGCAAACTATTGCGCAAGAGTAAAAGGTGAGCCAAGATATGAATACTGCCCTGGGTTTTTATGGAGTGTCAATCCCAGGTAGATAAAACATTCTTTACCATTTTCTCTTTCATTTGACACCACCCAGGGAGTCATACTCTTACCTTGTTTAATTTGAAGAAAAAAGACCTACTTATTGATAATCTATGGTTGACCAGAGTCTTGTGAGGAGTTTCACGGCAGCCACGGGTGAGGAAATAATTTGATTTAGTTCTTTACCTTTTTCTCTCTCTCATTAACACTGACAACCCGTGGGTCATACCTTCATGGCATTTCGAAATATGTCCATTTGTGACCAAAACAAAGGCGAGTGAAGTATTGACTCGGATTCAGTAAGCAAGTAAGATGCACATTTAAAAAAATGCTTCGATCTCCACCGATATTGGCAATACGAGTGTTTCTTTTACTAAATATTGCCCTCCGCGACCGACCTTAAAACTCACAAAAAATCGGGTCGTTTCTTTATTTTCATTTAATTTTATTTAAACAGTTACAGTTTTAAAATAGAATCACAATGCAAGAATTGTCTTAAAATTCCTATCTAACCATAATAATTTCATTTGACATGTGGGTTGTTTTGTTTTGAACAATATGGTAGGAAGACATGTCTAAATGTCTTTTTATATTGCAATTTCCCCCTTTGATCAAAAATGCAAAAATGCTAAGTTGAATGTTCATTTTCTATTTTTCCAGACCCACAAAGAGTTGTCTGACCTGTTAAAACAAAACATAATATTGTGATATACACATATCTGTCGACAACGGCGCACCATATTTCAAGAGCAGAGTGCATAAGCATCTTATTTCTCGTGTCTGATGCTTAGCACAGGCCAACCACAGAAAGAAAATCAAATATGAAGATCTATAAATCCAGGAAGGACAAGCAGCAGGATGGGAACTGAAATACTTCCCAGTAGACGTGGGATCAAGAGGATTCACAAACAACACACTTCGAACCTGCTTCAAGTTCTTTGGCCTCACAAACAAAGAAACCAAAACGGCACTGGATACTGTGGCGAGAACAGAATTAAGAGCACCATACACTCTATGTACGCAACAACAGACACTTTGGAAACTGGGAATTGGCGAATCGTCCGTAAATAACCAAGCTTTACTTCCCTACATAGGACCAGGATCCTGTGACCAGCCTAACCTCTAATGGAACTTGCACACATCAAGATGTTCCCCTGTTCCAGCAGTGCAAGTCCTGCCTTTGCAGATCCATGACAAAGGGTTTGCTTGCTATACTAAGGGGTGATGGCTAATGGCTTGGCACGTTGGTTTCAACACCTTATACCAACAGTTCCTGGTCTGCAAGAAGGGAGTAGCCACTACTGTAATGTGATTCCCTGATGTCAACAGTTGCTGCAATGGAGAGGGAGGGTTCCCGGGAACAAAGCGCTCAACCCACCACCGCCCGTCCCAAGTCGGGGGCAGTGCAGCAAAATGTTAGATTGATGGAATAGGATTTATAATATGTCTACCTGGGCTTGATACAGCAAACAACAACTTGCATCATCTGTACACGTCCTTAAAAAAACGTACATTGCAGATCAAGCCAGGAAGCAGCTACTTAACGGCTATGGAATTTCACTGTAGCCCCTTCACTCTTGTTGTCCCTAAGCTGCTGTGAACCACTGATTGGCCCACGTGATTGTCTTTTATAGTGCCTATGTCTTGACCTGTGTCACGCCTCATGAGCTATTGTTCACTCTAGCATTTTATATTTTTAAAAAAATACAAAATAACTTACCCTGGGATAATCCTGCAGGAATACATAAGAGTATCACAAAGACATGTGTTGCTGTAAATGCACCCATTACTTCATTATCAGATCAACTGCAAGGGAAATTAAAATAGAGATCGGTACGACTCATGAACCTAAATAAAGTATTATCGAAATAGTATTTCAGTATCACATGAGGCTAGGAAGCTACATGTACATGAGTGTAAACTTCCGATCCGATATGAATATGAAAGTCTATATTAATTTCATTGTGATTATTATAGGGTGCCCACAAAGTAGGTCAGTGCAGTGGAATAATGGTTTTCCTATTCTACAGATGAATCACTATGAATAACTTATTTGGCACTAAATATATGGAAAGTTTGGTCAATATGCAAACCAAAATGTTCTTTGTTACAGGTGACTGATGTTTGTACCCATACTTCATACTTTTGTTTAGTGTTGCAGAGGTTTGGTTAATAAGTAAATATCTGTAGGGCCTATGTCATTACCATTAATAATGAAAACAATACTGAAATGGGCTATTCCAGTTGAAATCCACAGTACCCCTGTGGAAGATTTTGGAAATATTTTCCACAGGGGGAGTATGTGTTTCAAATTTAATTGGTCAGAGTTAATCATTTTGAAACCCATACACCCCCAGTATTATGACTTTACATGTATCTTCCACAACTGGAGTGAGAATTTCAAATGGAAGTTACCCAATTGTCTATTCTAGTCAGAACTCATACTCCCTCTGTGGAAGACTTTAGCTCAATCTTCCACAGGGGGAGTTGGGGTTTCAAATGGAATAGCCCAATGTCAATAATACTTATTGAAAACTCTTTGGTTTTGTCTACTCATACATTTTATTAAAGCGTTGATACTTTAACAAATACAAGCAGAGGTATGTTGAAATATGATCTTCCCGTTAAGGGGTGGTGTATGAACGTTTGGACAGTATTTTTTGTGGGACATGAGAGCACATCAGACATATCGAATTGCATTCTGAATACGAAGAATGTCCTTCTCATATCAAATAATTTTGATTTTTTGAAATTTGCAATATAATACACCTTTTATAGCAAATGATTAAAAATTGATATTTTTGATATTTAACAGTCCTCGAAGTAAAGTTTATAAATCTAATGATATGTACTTAAAGTGTATATAACTGGGATGAAAAGTCGACGATCAATCGAAAATTTTGACCTTTCGTATAAGCCCAATCGGCTTTGGAAGTTTGCAATTTGCAATTTTTGCAGTTTTGGGACACTTTGCCCTCTGACCTATTGGGAAAATTCAGAAAAACTGTTTTTTGTGCGTACAAAATATAATCTAAAATGTTTTACAAGAATGAAAACACACCCAAAAAAACATTATTATTGAATACATTTATTATTTAAATATTTTTAATGATAGCATTATGACAATAATAAATTATTTAATAATAATTACAGCAATTTCCCCGAAACGTCAGAGGTCAAAGTGTCCCAAAATAACCGGAAGATACAATGGCGATTGGGCCCTAAAACACCTAAAAAATTAGGTCGGGGGGGTATATTGAATGTGAAAGGTCAAACTTTTCAATTGATCGTCGGCTTTTCATCACAGCTATATACACTTTAAGTACATATCATTAGCTTTATAAAGTTTACTGCAAGGACTGTTATATCAAAACTTTTAAAAATATCAACTTTTGGTCATTTTGTCATAAAATTTGTATTATATCGCGAATTTCAAAAAATAATATTATTTCACCAAAAAATATTTGATATCAGAAGGACAATCTTCGTATTGAGAATGCAATTTGAAATGTCTGATGAACTCTCATGTCCCACAAAAAATACTGTCCAAACGCTCATACCAGAGCCCTTAAATGAAATTCCGACAAAAAAATCATTGGTTTATATTTCACAAATCGTGAATCGAAACATTTACAGAGTTATCGGTACGGTCAAATTACCGCAGCTGGAACTTAACTAGTAATGATACTTCTGATACATCAGGAAGATGTTTCAAGATGTGACAAAAGATCAAAATACATTATTAAATTTTAATTGATTACATAATTTTATTTATTTTATTGCTTCAACTAACACAATAACTCACGGCAAATAATTTAAACCTCACAACAGATGTGTGTACGTTTTGAAATTAAAAGAAAAGCTTTTTCACACTTCATATAAATTGACAAAGGGGTAAATGTTTATCAGACTTGGTAATGCTGTTCCAGATCCGGTGATTTGATGGGACTGGTTATATAGCTGTGTCGATCTCGGACCTGTTGTGCCAATACGGTATTATAGAAAGAATATAAAATTAATGTGCCGTACTGAATACGTGAATACCATTACTTTTTTAAATCCTCCTATTTCCTGTAAAATCCCGTGAAAAGTGTAGGTCCCCATTCCGGAAATTAATTGTGCATATATGTTTTTGGCTGGTTTTGTACCATAATCTCCGTTTCGGATCGTGGTCCCGGACCCCTAGCCATCTACCCAAGCCATTCAATACCCTAAGGCCTAACCTAACCATATTCTCTATTTCACTTCATGGATAAAAATGGATTAAGCTGGAATTCGTGACATTACATGTAGGCTATGCGGGTTAGTTAATATTGGAAATATGAATTTCAGAAATAAGTATTACATATCTGGGCAGTCTTTCACGTTGTAATTACATTTAAAATACCACAGTCTTTAAAACAGTTAATATTTTATCATTTTAATACACCGATCACCTTAAATTAATAATTTAGTATTTTCTGATTTTTTTCTTACTTCCTCATTGTAAAAATGACAGTGTACATTTACTTGGTTGATTTGGTAATGCATATTTCAACAATTTCTCTTAAACTTGAATAGATCCATGTATCAGTTGCCATTAATAACAAACTGTAATTTCTTAATTTCTTTTAAGGTGTTATTTTCTATAATATAGTGACTTACCTGACTGTAGACACGCAGCTAATATAGGACGTACTTAATATATATGATCCGCGGTATTGTTAAGTGCAAATTCGTAACAACTAAGTCACAAAGTACGTGGTTGTCCACAATACCAAAAATTCTTGATTTCATGCCTCACTTATTTTGAATAATAAAAGTGTAAAAACAGTTGTTGCTGCGAGTTCAAAGTTGAATATCGTGAGTCATATTAAATTTTAAGTGTATTAAATTTTAAGTATATATATATATAATATACATAAAAAGAAGAAATGTGTAAAATTACTCCATGTTTATTCACTACAGTCTGTTTCGCCCTAAGGCTCCTCATTAGTTTCAATAGTTATATATATAAAACAAATGACAAATATTCTAACAACTCAACAATTTGAATGAATGGATGACGATATCAAATACAATTGGTATCATAGTTCAAAATGCAACTTAAAGGCCCATTCAGTGATTTGCTCATCCGGACGATCGTAAAAATCATCAAAATTCAGGTTTTGGTACCTTTGTCATTGTCATAGATGTGTTAACATAGCCTGCAAGTGGTTCAGCCGAAAGCTGTGTATTTAAGACAAAATCAGGCATTTACATGAATTTATATACTGACAGTACAGCCTGTCTCAAAAAATATTCAGGTGGTGTAGGAAGCGATATCGCCAATTTTGAGGTCGCCATTGGATTAACACATAATCATGAAATCTTCACAAACAATTCTAAATTTGTTATGTGGTGTCAATGAATTATTTTGTCTAATTCCTCTACCAACAAGTAATATGCGTTCATTAACCTTTATTTATTAACCAATATTTGTTTGTCTTTTAACATGTCTTGAGTGACAAAGAGATAACCATGATAAAATCATTGACATGCACATGTATTTAATTTCACAGCAGAATGTGAAATATTAATTTATCTACACCCCTGCCCAATTTGTGCCCATTTTGTTTTTTCTCAAAAATTATAGCGCATTGGTGACAAGTAAGATATGTATATTATAGGGCAAGGACTACAACTACTGCACTGGAAATGTTATTTCAACACAGACAACAGTTGTGGAGTTACAGTCAAAAATGAGGGAAAACCAATATTTGATCAATAAATCAATAACTACTTGCCTTGAGTTGCTGAATTTTCAGTGCAATAGTTGTAGTCTTTGCCCCTATAATATACATATCTTACCTGTCACCAATGCGCTATAATTTTTGAGAAAAATACAAAAATAGGCACACAATTTGGGCAGGGGTGTAGTACCCCCTTAAGTGGAAAAAGAGAATCATTATTCCTGTATCATGATAAAACAGTAAAAATAGTCAAATAAAAAGGATTGTTGTGTTATTGATGCATTCTTTTTATTTCACGAAGGAACTCTTGATCAACTTGATCCTATCACTGATTTACATATAAAGCCCTTTTCCGTAGTAAAAGTGGCATAATTGTGATTTTACCCTTTCGTCGTTAACTAAACATATCTCGAGATTAAAACAAGCGAATTGAGCAGAACAAACGGCATTTGAGAGCTAAGACTACGCCCTTGACGTTGATGTAAGCATCATGTCACAACTGTATTTTCTAGTTGCCAAAGAGGGCGCTTTTCACTTGCACAATTTTTTTAGACAGGCTGTATATAAATTAGCTACATGTATTTGAATGGGGCTTCAGCTTTGTTAATACTGCTGTTTCTTTGTTTTTGCCAAATTTTTCATATCTAAAATACCAAATGAGAATTTGAATGGCATATCCTTCACTTTTAAGCAATTTATAAAAAAATAATTCACTGAATGGGACTTTAAAGTTATTATCTTCCATTTTTTTAAATTTATAAATACATCAGCACTGTCAGAACACTTAGTAAATACAACGTCGGGTAAAACATTTTACCTAACATTGGGTTAATTTTACTCAATATTGGATTATTTTCAGTAATTTACCCATTGTAGATATAAAATTGAAGTTTAAAATATTGGACGAGCTCGAGTTCAATATTTTTAACCTCATATAGTTAGACAAATAAATATTGGGCCTAAAGCATCCGATTTTATCATTATTATAATTTGGATTCCTCAAAACATAATAATGGTTAAAATTGTACCCAACATAAATGTACCCAAGTTGGGTAAAACTGCTATTTTACCCAACTACTTTTTTGTTTTACTACGTTTTGGACGCTCACGTATTTTGGTGACACCCATGAAAAATATCACATTTTTACTGAAACACATTGCTTTTGACTTGCATTTTCAGGTTTTTTCCCAGTAAACACAAAAAATGTTTTTGGTCAAAACGTTTTAATAATAAATCTCAGGTTTTATAAAAACCACTACAACAAACTTTGAAAGATGCAGAAATGTGAGATATTTTGCAAACATTTTGCAAAAAATATTTTGTCAACATGGCTATCATATTTTATAATATTTTTGAATGTTATTAAAACATTTTATACCCTTTATATACACATACATATACCCTATATAACCGAATATTTTAACGTTTTATGGCAACCTTGTTTTAACATTTTACAAATGTTTTCGAAATCGTTTAGTGATTGCTTTTCGTCTTTAAATATAATATTCCTCTCAATAAATTGCACGATCATATGCTATGTCAGGATTGGACTGAAATTCCCAACCGACGCTAAGCTAAAGCCACGCAGCAAATAATGTGAACAACAAAGAGACGAAATAATGTCACGCAACAAAAGGATTATAATAAATACTTCAAAAAAAAAGTTCTCTTATACGCATGAAAAATAAATAAATATACAATGGCAATAACGGTTAAATATATTATGACTAGTCAGTTAGATGAAACTAAATAATGAGTATACTCAATTTAATCAATCGCGATAAAAAAAATATACCAAGTGCACTTGGAAAGGATACGTTTTAAACGTCGTTACACGACTAGAGTTCCATCACAACGTTGTCAGTTATACAGTGCGTTGAGTCCATTCTCAATGATGCCACACACGTAGCCACGCCTAGTTCAACCAACGGTTAATTACATGGAATGCAGAATGTCGACGAAAACAACAGTTCCCAACGTCCAAGTCCAAGAGTAGAGTATACACACCCATGTATGGACGAACAATGTCTTAAACCAGCATGGTTCTCACAAAGTTGGAAAAGTTAAAGTGTCAGCTTTAACCACGACGACCATTTTAAACTTCGCCAAACCCGACTCAAACACAAGGCACAAATTAGCTTCTATTGCTGATTCTAGCTTCCATAAGACCTGGTATATCTTTCTGTATGAAGCATCGCAAACTGGTAAAGCCTTTTTAGCCATACGATGTTAGTAAAGAGAAATATCCATCATGCTGAATAAAACAACATTTCACTTTCCTCAGTGAAATGGGCAGCAGATCTTATCTCAATCGGATGTTAAAATTGAATGCCAAGATTTCCTGTGAACATGCATCCACCAAGCCAAAGCCTAATTTACATGACACACACAAAAAAATCTGAATATTGACAATACCTAAAGAATTGTCCACAAAAGAAATGGACTGACCTAGAATCCAGGTCTGACCACTACATACAATACACACACCACATCTAGATTGCAAGCTTCAGTGCACATACCTGCAACTAGATTTAAGGGATCATGACATTAAGGTGAATTACCCAGAAAACAATCCACTTTTATTTTAAGGGATCAACTCCAATTATGACATGCTATTTTGGCCTACCTATTATCTTCGCCTTAATATTTCAAGCTACTAACTTAGTATAAATATTTGAGTAGTAATTTGACTAGCCAAGGATAAATATATTCATAAGCACGTGGTTAGTCATCCAAATCTAAAAGAATATGCATAACACAACCGGTTCTCTCATTGTAATTAGCCAGGTAATGAGAATTTGTCAACATCATTTATATTTCCTCAATAATTCATAATATACGATATTATAACATTTTGTATAATATGAAAAAACCTGGATTTTTTCACCTAAACGGAATCAACTTGATTGGTTATATTGGTCAGATCAAAAGGGCGCTTTTGACATACTATCGTATTCAGACATGTAAGTCTCCCATCATGAAATATTAACAAAATACCGTAGCATTACATTTTGTATTTTCTTAATACAAACAGTTCACCCTTCTCATAGATAAATAAGTCTGAATGTAAGGGACACACCATTAGATTTTTTTTTTTTTGGGGGAGGCTAGGGAGATTTTGAAGAAAAAAATTCACCCACTAGTGAGACGAAAAAAAACTTTGCCCACTAGTGAGATGACAAAAAATTGCCTCACTGATGAGTAACTTCCCAACTCTGTATAAATGTACACACTAAAGTTGAAGGATAAAAAATTGACCCCAAAGGCAGCGGGAAAAAATTTTGCCGCCGAAGGCAGAAAAAAAAAAAAAATCTGCCTGACCCTAACTACCTAGCCCCCCCCCCCCATAATATCTAATGGTGCGTCCCTAAATAGACTTCAATACATTTGATGGAGACCTGTATCTCACTTCACTTTTCCATGCTTTTAGGTTCTGAATTTAATTTTATGGAACAATAATCGAGATATTATTACCTATGACTTCTTTCAATACTTTGAAAGAATTCCGCGCAGAATTCTGTTTTAAGGTTTAAGGTTTCCTCTGCAGCCACAAACAAAGTAAAATCAAACCGTCTATCCGTACCATTATCAAGGCAACAACAATGATCATTACTATAGTAGAAATCTTAAGCATAAATAAATAAAATAAACGTAAATTTCATTCTAAAATATTATTACTAAAACTTATTAGATAATGAAGAATATTTAATGAAGTGAGGAGATACAGTTACAGACACGGTAATACCGCACTTGGCCGCTAGTATTTATTATATTATGTTTCAAATTCATGTCGTATCATGTAATTTGAACGAAATATCGGTTACTTACACCGACATTCAAGTAAATTATATAACTATTGATAACAACGGGTGCATTTATCGAATGATTTCTTAATAATAACTCAAGATAAGATAAACCAGACGTGTGAAATTGTTGGTTCAATATTTCAGGTCTTTGGATTCATTACAAAGTCATTTTAAAAATACCGTGAAATGACATCGTCATTGGAGATCGGTTAACAGTGAAGGGAAGAAACTCGTCATAATAAGGAGGAAAAGATCCTTTTTTGTAGATCTTACTGTCCGGGATTTTAATTTATGAGCTCTTTTATCCGACAATTTTCAATGTTTCATACACATAAAGGTAGCGTGCGGAAATCCTGATATTTTTAACAGTATCGTTTTCAACCAAAGAACCAGCCAAATAAGTTCTCTATATTTTTCTAAAACCACAGATACCATTACAAAGGCTATATAATTGATCAATTTTAAAGGCTATGTACAAAAGTATAAGAAAAGTGATTGTCGGCTAAATATTCTACAAATATGCGATTTTCACCGAATTTTCTCCTAGATTTTTAAGGAAATCACTATTTCAACATAACAAGTAAAAAGTCAGTAACTCTTGGAATACTTTTACAAGAGCGAAATGAAAATCATTGATACTACTGTACGAACCAATGGTGTGCGTTACCAAACGCCCTTTCTATGGTCATTTTTGACGCCCGGTTCTATCCCCGGGTAAGATACTGAGTGAACATTTTATCACTTAAATGAGAGAAAAGGATGGATCTACGATTAGCTTAGGTCATTTGGGCGGAAACACGCACGTGGTGTTTTTTTAAGACGGACAAAAAATCTTGGGGATTTGTACAACCCCTCTCGTAGTTCTAGGGTTAAAGGAGCTGCATCACCTGCGAGAACAGCTGAAAAACACCTTAAATCCAATGTAACAAGGCTAAGTACCCCGGGCCCCTTCATGAATAAGCGCATTGAATGTACACTGAATATTTTAACTCTTCTTCACCTTCAAGTCATTTGGGACAGCATGCTAAAATGAGGTGTACGAGGTAATTATGGTATTTTATCTAAGCTTATATAAAATGTGTAATGGTACATGGTACTCAGTCTGTCTCCTTTCTTATTCTCTTCCCACCCAGGCTTCCCTGTTGTCCCCGGGTCTCTGTCTCACTCTCTTTCTTTATGTACTATCATCCTTTCTTAATTTTTACCGATTTTCCACACTCTGCATATCAGTTCTTATTTCTTACTCATCCTGCATTTCGTTATCGTGTTTCTAAGTGATGAAATTTGATCTGGCAAAAGAAATGACAGAGCAAAAGAAACAGAGTTTTGTATACGATGCGATGTGTTTGCAACCACACATTGCAAGGACTTAAAAACTGTAGCGTATATGTAAAAAAATGTTACAATCTAATCCAAAGAAAAATTATTACAAATATAATATATAATTAAGAGTTGTCTTTGTTTACCAGACTCATTATTGTGTCAGTAGAAAGCAGACACATTACTCAACATAATGGCTTTTATCCCATCCCATTTAACGGCCTATTTAGTGATTTGCTCATCCGGCGGATCTTCAAAATTTTGGCACCTTTGTTAATTTCATAAATGTGCGAACATAGCCTGCTAGTACTTAAACCGAAAGCTATGTATTCATACTTTGTCAACTTTGTCAATACTACTGCTTCCTTCATTTTTGCCAAATGTTTCATTTCGACAAATACCTAATGACAATTGAATACCTGAGTGGAAGAAGGGCCCAACTCCAATTTTTTGCAAAAATGAGTTAGACCCAGCATTTTATTGCCAGCAGACTGTTCTTCCTTGTGTGTGAAAGATGAGCCAAAATCCTCTTTCCAAATAGTCTTCCACGTACACTTAATCCTGGTTTTCATGGAAGAAAGGCCCAACTCCATGGAGTTGGGCCCTTCTTCCACAAATATTGGGCTAAAGAGGAATTTTGTTCATCCATGAAATGTTGCCTTTCACTACAATAAACTTTCTTGCTAACATATTACATGCTTCTACTTGTGCAATTAATGGATAATTTCCAAATTTCTGTAGCTTTTTATAACACATCTGCTTACGAAAATGGCACTGGCAGTATATTAGTGGAAGAAGGGCCCAACTCCAGCTCGTATTAAGACTCGTACCGTTGCCATGGAAACATCATATATGATTTTGGATGTATGTAATACTGTATGTTCATGTATTAAATGTCCCCTGAAGATGAAAACATTCTGTCTATAAATTTTTTCCAAATATTCAGTTTTTTCTTATTATCTCAAAAACAGTTTTGGGCCCTTCCACTCAGGTATTCAATTGTAATGACATCTTTATAATTCTTAAGCGATTTATATTATACATTTTTTACACTTTCGTTGGGATCACTGAATGGGCTTTAAAGCAGCTACATCTAAAGATATGACATACATTTACATGAAGTAGAAAAAACAACTTGTGAATTTTGGCATCTCTTTAAAACAAAAGCTGATCACGGTTGTTTGATGTGATCGTTTATGAATATTTCTGATAAAATATTATATAATGTTCAATTCTAGACCTGGATAATACCAACAGCTATCACACTCATATACATATATCTTTTTTAGCTATTTTAGAGAAAGATTTTCATTTCAATATCAAATTATTCATCTTTTTATGCTGTTTTGTGGTAATTTTTATTCTATAAAGTGTACATTTGTGAGCAAATTGAGGGCGCTGTTTTTAAATTTAAATTAGCCAACTTCTCAATTTCTCAAAAAATCCCAAATTTCTTTACCATTCTAAATAATCCGAGCTATGTCACCTTAAATCCAATGTAACAAGGCCAAGTACCTCGGGCCCCTTCATGAATAAGCGCATTGAATGTACACTGAATATTTTAACTCTTCTTCACCTTCAAGTCATTTGGGACAGCATGCTAAATGAGGTGTACGAGGTAATTATGGTATTTTATCTAAGCTTATCTATGTACAATGGTAACTAAGAGGTTCTCAATTTCTTTCTCTCTCATTTTCTTTATTATTCTCTTCCCTCCCCGGGCTTCCCTCTCCGTCTCACTCTCTTTCTTTCTGTGGAACGCTTTCTTAACTTTCATGATATTTCACACTCTGCATATCAGTTCTTATTTTTTACTCATGTTTCGTCACCATGGTTCTAAGTGATGAAATTTGATCTGGCAAAGAAATAGCAGAGCAAAAGAAAAAGAGTTTTGTATACGATGCGAAGTGACCGCTTATAGGTTCGAATTGCAACCAACCTAATAACGAAGCTCCCGTGGCCAACCTGAGGTCCTGGGTTCGATTCCCAGGCGGGATCACATTTTCTACTCGTCTCCTTTATTATTTGCGACGGCCAAAAATTATGTTTATCATGCCACCGTTTTTCCAAACGATGCGATGTGTTTGTGACAATGTACGATACTGTACCGTACCACACATCTATTGAAAGAACTTTAAACTGCAGCGTATATCTAAAACAAATGTTACAATCTAATGCAACGAAATATGTTTTGGATGTAACTAGCTATTGTAACTTGAACGGTATGATTTTTAAGTAATTGCATTAATGATTTAGGGATTCAATCATGTTTCACCGTTGTTCATCACCGTTTAACAACGATGCGGCCGCGTCGTCTGCGTGGTTTACTTCGCGAGGGCAGCTTTAGCTGCCCGAGCGAAGTAAACCACGCAGACGCGCCGGACACGAGTTGTTAAACGGTGATGAACAACGGTGAAACATGATTGAATCCCTTTCAACAACGAAAAGAAGCTAAATATCGTATAATTCACGATTATTTTACGAGGAATGTCAGTTAATCATTGCCACTTAGCCTTACAAAAACTTCGATGATTTCTCTTTTGATATCAGCAATAAAACTACAGAATAAAACGGCAATGTTTAGCCGCTACCTGAAAAATACTGAATTCAACTTGTAAGCTGGCATACGCACAAAGGTTCCAGGCATGACGAATTTTACGCGCTCTCGCGTAACGCGTAGTCTTGCTCGCGTTCGCGTATACGCTACAGTAAAAGTGTGGGTTCATCACGATTTAACAACGGTTGGCTCCTGTACAAAGGTATAGGAAGAGTTGTTGAAAATAAATTATTAATTAGCTTTAATTCACTTGTTTTGATTTTGTTACCATATGTTACAGGTGGACGTATATACTGCGGCGGGAGTAAGGATTCACATTACCAGAGGGTGTTCTGAAGATAAATGCTCACCATCAGAGTCCTGCAAATTAAAATCTAGAGTTGGAAGATGCAAATCCTGTTGCCAAGGAGAGTTATGTAATAACGGATCCCCAGATATAGATGGCGCTTTAGCTTATAATAGTTACTGCAATACTCCCATGATCGTAGTGCTTTCATGTTCTGTGCTAATAATGACGATGTTTGGGGAGAAGATAACATTGCAATGATTCTTTTTATCTTGAGAAAGGCGCCTAATGTTCAAAAAATTTATTTGACTCTTGTGAGCTGATCATACCAATTTGAATTCTGAAATGAGACACAAAATTTGACTGGTGGTTAATGTTGACCACAATAGTCAACTTATTACCATTTGATTATGTCGTAGGGTTGAAGTCCCAGTTAATATACTTAAGGGTAGATTTTCTTGCAGCCCCATCACAAAGCTTGTCAAACCAGAAGGAGGTAACTGCACTGTCGACACTTTCTTTCCACTTAATTTTCGATGGTGGGTCGGCAAGGATAGAGTGTCCATCTGGAAGACTGTACTTCTGCAGTTCCGCAATTGCTTTAACAAACCAGCTACTGGATTTATGGTTTTTCACCGCAAGCTGTCTTTGGATAATTTCTTTCTCAATACTGCAGCCCCTAGCAACAGCACCAAACATGGTTAAGCGACGTTTGCTGATAACACCCTCAATTGGGAGCTGTCCCGGTAATAGATACACAGCTTCATCAGCAGTACGATCTGGCAGATGCTGGATCTTCTTAAGCACACCATTATGGTATTTGTCAAGGTTGTTCAAGTCAGATTGTTTAATGATGGTAGTCTCTAGCCCATGAGTGTATCTTGGGATGACGAAGGTAGAAATCATCTTAGCCGAGAGGAGAGGATGCATCCCATTGTTGACGTGCAGTCCTGCACCCATCAGCGAGTATGTTGTCCGCCATGCAAGCTGAACACGTGCATCGACGAGCTGTGCCTGGCATTTGGTGGTGGATCTCAGCAGGCCAAGATGTGTGCACTCAGTGGAGACATTGAGACAATCATTTCCCAGTTTGAAAGGTTGTGACTCTTGCCAGACGTTGAGGGGAGTTTGAGAATTGTAGATCATGACAGTCATGACAGTACTCTTTTCCGGAAGGATAATATATTGGTGTTCGGAGGCATAATTTGCTGCAACTTGAAGATCAGTCATGGACTCTGCTGCAAGAATTACATCATCCGCACAAGTCGGCGCTCCAACATAGATGTCACCAATCTTAGTGCCTATACTAGGGTGTCAGACAAGGTAGCGTTGTATCCACTGACTGCTACAAGATTTTCATCAACGGGCTTCTGAAGGTTGAAGGCCCTTAAAAGTGCAGCATCCCACTTCACTTGACTCGAGGCATCCTGGTATAGTTCAAACAGCAGTTGCCACAATGAGGAACTAAGGCCATAATAATACAGCTTATGCAACATCGCATTCTGGTAAACTACGTCGAAAGCCTTCCTGGCATCAAGAGAAGCCACAAAGAGCTCTTTTTTGGCATCTTCAGCTTCGGAAATAATCTCTGACACCAGTAATGCAGCATTTGCTGAAGAGGCACCCTCTTTGAAGCTTACTCTGCTCCTGATCGATCTGAGCACGCAGACGACGTTGCACAACACGCTCCAGTACCTTGCCAATGATGGAGGTGATAGTTATCCCTCTATAGTTGTCAGTGACTCGGGCGCCTTTTCTCTTTTTTGGGACAGGAACCACCATGTCCTTCTTGAAGGCAGCAGGAACATATGAGCAGGCAATGATGGAGTTGAAGAGAGTAGCTAAGTACGGAGTGAGCTAGTCTTTACAATTGATTTAGTATGTGCTCCGCACACAGCTCATCAAGGTCAGCAGCTTTCTTCGCTGTCCTGACTTCTTCATGGGAAATAGGATTGTCATCAGTATCAGGCATCAGCCTAATGATATCTTTAATCGTTTGAACACCATCATCGATTTCGCTCTTGAAGCTATGATCGAAAGGAGGGTGTTGATGTGGTGTAGCTAATCCCTCAAAGTGATCTGCCCATTCTGAACGGATGTCTTCTGGCTTGGCGAGTAGTACCCCATTGACGAGGAGCTCAGCATTTTTGACAACGGTTTTTCTGAATGTTCTAATAATGCTTTAAAAAAGTTGATCATCTTCTGAGCTGATGAGGCCTGCATAATTTTGTTGTACTGATTCAACTTCCCGATTGCTGCCTCTTTACGTTGCTCACTGCGAAGCTTCAATTTTGCTTCCTTGCATTTAGTCTGCAAAGAGGCTCTATCTAACCCGCTATCTAACTCTGTGATAGCATACTTGTATTGTCTATGGATATCTTTGCTCTCCTTAACCAGTCTGCTAATAGCAGGGGACCAGGGTCTAAGCTTCCGTCCTCTACAGTTGATCGTCTTTGTGGGTACACCATCCTGAGATGCACCACTGATGTGGGCTATCTTATCAATTTCGTGGGGCTGAGTGAGGTTGAGATCGTTCCAACTAGCAAGCTCATATTGAAAGCTTTTGTTGTAACCGGCCTGGTCCATATTCATCCAGTCATACTTTTTGATCCTAACTTTCCCAGAGGCATTCTTGGGGATAGTGGAGTGAATATTCCTTACGGTAGCCACGATTGGTGAGTGGTCAGATGTGTTACTTGGGAAATCCTTCAACATGTTTACGCTTAGGATAGTGTTCTATTGCCAGACGAGAGACAAGAAGTGGTCTATCTTTGAAGAAGATTTGGTCACGAGAGTGTTTTGGAGCATCTGGACGAGCATTCAGGTCACCGCAGATGATGATGGTATAATCAGTACAGTACTTGCTAACAATTTCCCACAAAGTATCCAGACTCTGCGCATACTCGGAACTGGGGTGGCCTTTACCACGGCAAGGCATATAGGCTGTAACAACACAGAAGTTTTCGTCTCTCCCTTTCACTGTTAAAACAGCAAACCTAGAGTCTCCGTCCCTTTGCTTTGTGACATCACAGTTCCAATCTTGCGGCCAGAAGACCGCCACCCCTCCATGACCTCTTGGTTTATGGCTGGGGTCAATTGGGTCATCATCATCAACACATTTCACAAAGCATGCATGGGATGGAGAAAGCTCATGGAGAAATTTGGCTTCAAAATTGAAGAGCCAATGCTCCTGAACACACACAATGTCATGGGTATGAAGGATCTCAAGTAAACAGATCTTATTAGGTCTTGCATTCTGAGTGTTTATTGAGACGATCTTCTGCGATGGTCTTGGGGCGAGCGCACTGCAGTTTCCAACGATCTTTGAGGAGGCTTAGCATGTTTAAAAAGACTGGTCATTCTCGGTTTCACTATCAGAGCCGATCTTAACAGGGGTGACGACTCCCTCATAATCAGAAAAGGCACCTTCACTATGATGAACCTTCTGGGCGCCAGGATAGGCACCATTACTTGTGTCCATTATGGTCTGGTCATCAACCCTGCTGGCACTACTCTGGCTATACTTTTGGTCCGTTAAAGTTGTCAGTTTTGTGTTGTTTTTGGCTATTGGAGTTTCCATACCAGTTTGAAACATAGGCAGATGTAGAAAGTCCAAAAAAACCCGACGCTGCCATGCAGGTAGTGTCAGATGCAGTTGAACTCGCATCAACTTTACTACTACCAGATATGCCCATTGGCTCTTCACATGCCAATCTCTCAACTTCTGCTGATAACACCTGTCAGGCGAAAGTTTGTATAAGTGGGTGTGGCATAGTGTTTAAAACCACTCCATTGTCATCGATCACATCTACCTGCACATGTGTATTGGCGCTTGAACATGTCCTCATCTGTGCTGTAGAAATACCACTCCTCGTTTCTGGAGATGACGCACCAGCAACTCCTGCCGTCCGACTCATATTCAAGGGACCTTGGCTGTGAACGGGGGCATTACTGTGCATATGGTTGATTGGCTGCTGAGCACGTGGCCTTACTTGATGATCTACATGGTAAGCTGGAATAATCTTCCGACTCTGATGAGGAGCAGTACTGCCGTAAGGCACACGCATCTGCTGTGTCATCTTAGTTTGAGAGCCATTAGTTACATGAGGAACCACCAACATTTGAGGAGCCATCGGCATTTGACGAGGTATATGAGGATAGTTATCATTCAAGTTCAGAGACGGCAGCGGTGTCTGTAGCAGCCAGGGAGGAAACATACTCTTCTAATTGTATGAAGACATCAGCAACCCTTGACGCATAGGCAGGTTCCTACTGGTTTGGAAGTGTGGTATCGCTGGATTAATATGAGGCGTTGGAGCAAGTATTCTAGACCAACCGGGAGTAGTCACCGGCGTCCCGTGCAGATTGTGCATAGACACCTGCATCTCTTGATACACAGGGAAGTGCATATTACTCAGATAATGTGAGGCCATTACAGGTATTGGTATGTTCACAGTGACTGGCATTGGTGTTGGCAGACAGTGAAGCCATGTGGACACTTGAAGAACAACACCGCAAGCGGCTTGGGTCCAAATTATCATTATTGTTAATGCTCGAACGAGGAGCCAAGGAGCACTGTTGCTCAATTCTAAGTTCCATGTAGGACAGCCTGTTGTTGATGACTTGTCTTTCTAAGGCATTCAGTCTATCCTGCACTGTATCCGGATTTCACACAAAATTGTCCAAAATTTACTAATGCAGCTCAATGCGGTCAAGACAATGTTGTGCAGCTTTGGGGAACTATACGTAACATTATAAAATGTTGCAAAATTTCAGGCATTTTTGGAGAATTTGGCTAACTTTTGCCAATTTTTATCAAACTAGGGCTAAAAATCAATTAAATGGATCCGTTTGAATACAATTTATGTTCACCTGTCAACTTAACTCAAACACATAAATGACTATAATTTCCACACACATCTTAAATCTGACAAGACATTTTTATAATATTATTGCTTTTAAACTTCTGACCTGACAATATTAACAGTCACAATGGCTCAGTATTATCATTGGTAAGTGTTCATAACTTCATGGAACTGTTCAAGTTTCTGACTTCACTTGACTTTACTCATTTTTTAACTCCTGACATTAACTCTAAGTTTTACTCCTAGCTTGATCGTAGTCCTAGCTTTACTTGTAGTCATAGTCCTTGCTTTACTGGATGTAACATATTAAGAACACAGTAGTACCAGAATACAAATTACACACTCAAAAGATGACCCATCCATCAGGACATGGTTAACACTTACAATACTTGAAGATACACACATGGAATCTTACAATTTGTAACATTATTTCCATACAATGGCTTTTCCTTACAAGGTTGTTCGAGCTTACCAGCAATTAATTTGCATACACATTTCAGGTCATTACCTTCAATACACAACTAACATTATGAACTTTCAATGCAATGAATATTTATGAAAAGTCTGAACAGCATTTACATGGTTTAATTGGTTTTACCAAACCAACATCAACACAGAACAATTTTTGGTCTGTTTTCAACTTTAAAGTATAAAAAAATACTACAAAACATACATTGCTAGATGGAAGTTAACATACCATTCATATGGCCTCATTAACAGGGCATAACATAACTGGTATCGCATCGCATTTTGCTACACAATCTAGCCATATTGCTATGCAATCACACCAACATTATATCATACCTTGCTATACATAATTATTGCTATACAAATAAAACTTTGTCAAGTTTGTCAAGACACTAAATTATGCCCTTGTTTGTGAGAATTTTATTCTCCTAAATTCATCCCTATTCCAAAGGCAGTTAAGGTGATTCTTTTGATTCTTGCAAGATGCGTATGATGCACTTGGGAGTTGTTTATTCACGCAAGTTAAAAATTGCACACAAATCCCATAGGCTTATGTGTGGACAAACATTATTTTGACCCTTAACCTTAAAACTGGCTCCACATTCGTAATTAACAGTCAATTTTTCACCACATACTTTCAGATAGATGTTCTTTCAGGATATGTAACAAAAATTTGAAACATATTTTTCAACTGTGAGAAACCAACTTTTGAAATTGGGTAAAGTTGTTTTTGGACCACACTGAAGTATGCCAATGGATTTATCTTAAAATATGACAATGAAATGCACTGCCATTCACTCTTGCCCATACAACATGTGCAAAGTTATGAAATTCATAAACCAATGTGCATTCAGAATTTAGGTGTTTTCATAATTAATCCAAACTACAATCTCTCGCTGCCCAACATGACCTCTAAATTAATGCCTTACATGTCCTTGAATCATATAAAGCAGTGATTAAAGATCATTCGCACCATAAGTACTCATGCCAACACAGCTAACCTGTCAAATCACCAAATTTAGGTAGCCGAATTTTGAAGCTTAATGGACATGCATGTTTATTTTACAAAATGACCAGTTGTAATGCAAAGCTTATTTCACCATGAAGGATTAAGTCCTTCAAATCTATCATTTATCTACATGATAGACAATACTTCTTTATCTTACCAGTGGGGTAACTAGGGTTGGTAGCGCCGGAGCAAGAAACAAAATTGGCACCCCTACCCCCCCCCCCCACCCGAGAATATCTTACACACAGGCAGTGGCGTAGCTAGGGGTTGTGGCACCCAGGGCTAAGGATACATCCCCTCCCCCAATTCTTGAAGCAATTGCGCGTGGAGCACACGAAATTGCCAAATAAGGCCTACCACTAATTAACTTGGTTACTAGAAAAGTACCCAAAACTTTTGACTTTCATCACTTGGAGGGGTGCAGAATCGATGCTGAATTGTCAATTTGGCACCCCCCCCCATGGGCGCCCCCCCTGCCCCCTAGTTACGCCACTGTATCTTACCACTTATTCCTGGCAAGATACAATCAAAATCACACAGCAAATCTGCTAAAAGTCACGGCTCAATCAATTTGACACGCGCCTAGTCTGTTTACTAACACCCATGCATTGGAAGCAGAATTTATTTCTGCACATTTTGACACCTCATTTGTAGCAATTGACAAAATATTGACGCCACAGCGTACATTTAAATCAATGTAACCCAAGATTTGAAAGTTGCAGTAAATTGTATTGATTTTGTATTCAGTATAATGGAAGGAATTCTGTGTAATGATATCGGAGTGTTTTTACATTGCATGTAAGACTTACATTTTAAGTCCAACTTTCAAATCTGGACCTCACTGCATTAAATTGACCATTAAATTGACCGTTGTTTTATTGTTTTCTGGGCTATCGTATCAAATAAGGTGTCAAAATGCGCAGAAATAAATTCTGCTTCCAACACATTTTACAGATTTGTAATACAATTGACCCCTTTTTGAATAATGGTCATTATTTAAGGGGGGTTAGTTACTTTTTTTGAGATGTTTACTTTATATTACATGTAATATTTGACACCAAGTTTCTCATGATATACCATTTTGAAACAAGAATTAACCTTACAATCGGTAATAAAATACACTTTCCTCTTGGCAGGTTAGGGGTGCCAGTTCAAAGTTTCTTCTGTATCTTTACTGTGGTAACCAAAATCACAAGTACATCAGTTTCACTGGCAGAGTTTTACAATGGCAAGAAAAAGGCATAACCACACCCAATTTATAAACTACCCACATCAATTGAAACAAAAACATCTCTCCAGATAGATCTGATGACTTCTGATTTTTGTTACATAACACTACATTTGTAGTAGGAATGTAATAGTGTAATACTGTTCTACAAACACAAAATCACTCCCAAAGTGATTATGTTGTTAAAAAACAACTAAATTTGACCAAAGAGGACCGACTCAGAATTGCCCCATGCATAATGCTATGGTAAATCTGCCATATTGAATTGTCATGCATAGAGACCAAAATAATGTACCTCCGACATTTATCAGCAAAACCTGGCATGATAATGTGTGTCTGTTAGCGTTACAAAGGTTTGCAAACGTAGCACTCCTGCATTATTGGCACAATGCAGTACATACAGAACCTAAACAAACATGCACTTTAAATCAAAGTTTACTGAGCACATGGCAAAATAATCTGCACTATTTTGCCCTCCATAAGCCTGAGGACACACAAACATGCTGGAGTAGGCTCTATTTTGGTCTAATCTCTTAAGTTAAAACATACAAGTCTAAACTAGACATTGCAAATTAGAAGATACTGTACATAGTTTGATAAAATAGAGAAATAGATGACACACATGATGACTATAAGTTGATGAAGTTCAAAGTAAACTTATCAACAAGCACTCTTAAACTTGACACACTTTTCTGGAGAAAATAATGTGCATAAAATAAGCTATATATTAAACTATGACTGTGTCTCAAAGACAGATATTACATTATATTATATTAATAAACTTTTAAAAGAATTGTTTTTTATTTTCTAGATACCTTATAGCCAGTTTCTCAAAGCTTGTCTAGTGATAAGACTACATCCATAGGTCACTGAGCTAGCCCTACCGATGTGGATAATTTATTCTGGATTTGTTTATATGTTTTTAAAAAATTGTAGGAAAAAAATGATAATAATTAGGTCCTACATTTGTAGGACTAATTGGCTCGTAACCCAAATGACCGTAGTAAGCCTTTCTTCTAGTTGAGTTTCAAAAACCTGTGCACTTGCAGGTAACTAGTTGCACCGTTGCTGCACCATGTGCAATATTGTCTTTATATAATTTCAAAATATTCTATTGTTTAACAGGATGAAACATACTCCCAGCAAACACAAATGTTTCACAGAAATCGTTTTTTATGTTGGATTATATAACATAATGTTATTAAAGTGGTGACAAATATTGTTTGCAATTTTTGCAAAAAAACATTTTACAATAACATTTTGACAACATTTTTAAATGTTGTTTCAGTATTTTTTCACAAAATGTTTTAAAAACTTTTTCATGACTTTTATATATAACTGACTTTTAATTGTTGTGCTGTCCTCCGAGTTCCTCTGTAGTTGGTTAGCAGATATAAACTAGAGCAGTTTGTGCTTCAAGAAGCACGAATATCAGGTGGCAGCTTTGTATGATATTATTGGTGCTAATATTTAATGTGGACAAGTGCTACAAATGGAAGGATGTTCTTGACTTTTCCATGCTCCCTTCGTAGTAAGGATGATTTGCACCAAGTTAAAGCCAATTCGGGTCCATTTTAACATTTGGCCTTTGACCTCGGGTAACCACCAGTTGACCTTTTCATGTTCACCTCATATTTTGGATTTTTTGCACCCAGTTTAAGCCCATTTTAACCTTTGACCTTGGGTGACCTGATGTTAACCTTATCATGTTCCCCTCATATCAATAATGATTTGCACCAAATTTAAGCCCAATCAGGCAAATTGTTGCATGTGACCAAATTTGTCCTTTGACCTCAGGTAACCTCATGTTGACCTTTTCATGCTCCACTCATATCAAGGATGATTTGCGCTAAGTTCAAGCCCAATCAGGCCCATTTTAACATTGACCTCATTTAATAATAATAATAATAAAATGCATTTATAGAGTGCTATAAACACAGTTTCAAAGCGCTGTACATATAAAATCAATATACTCAAATACATTTTTTCAAGTTTTATAAAGATAAAAGATCAGTGATCAAGATACACAGCCTGAATAATTAAAAAAGTATACCAATGCAAATATTATAAACAATTTATAAAACACTATATACGAACCAGCACAGAAAATTTATTTAAAAATACCTTTTAAAAATATCAATTTACGCACACTTATTTACTACTAATTTACCATAAGCAAAAAAATATTTCAGACACACGGCAAATAATATTGTGGCGAAAATGTTTGACGAAAATGGAACACAAAACCGCAATCTCTCACTTTGACAAGAAGACAAGAAGAGGAGACCGAGATGCTGCATTTCATAATCGTACCAACAAAAATAAAATCAAGGAAATACATCATGACATACTATAAAATAATACAAAGTTCAGAAACATCAAACACACTAGTTCAGATAAACATTTAAAATCACATGAGGCCTTTGACATCATGACTTATTCATGTTCCCCTCATATCAAGGATGCTTTGAATCAAGTCTAAGCCAAATTTTAGCATGTGACCTCATTTGACCTTAGGTTGAACTCAAGCTGACGTGGTACAATTTATGTTAAGCTTGGACCAGTGGTTCTTCTGACCAGTTTGGTGGTCATCCCGGGTGCTCATAGCGTGTAATTTAAAGGAGTAGCAGCATTTTTAAGATTTTCACTAAATTACCCCTAATATCCGCTATATGACCTTTGACCCCAATCTGTGAACAACTTAAATCAAGCTTGGGTCAGCGGTTCTTATGGCCACGTTTGGTCGAAATTGGGTCAAGCACCTGGCACTAGTAGCATTTTAAAGATTTTAACATAATGACCTCTAATAACCCCTACATGACCTTTCACCCATTACTGTTAACAACTTAGAAGGAGCTTGGGTCAGTGCTTATTGTGGCCAAGTTTGGTTAAGATCAGCACAAGTGTCTGGCACTAGTAGCATTTTAAAAGAAGGTTTGACTAAAGAAATAGAAGAAGCAGAATCAGAAGATTCGCCTGCTCAACAATATATCAGAAATGCCACCTCATTTATACATTGCTTTATACCATGAAAAATTCCCTGAGTCATAAATTGAACAATATTGTTTACTTACATGTTCATCACAATGGAATGGAAAACATAGTGATACCCTGAGCTAGACATGTAAAATCATAAATATGGCACTCTGCTTTTGCTGGTCCATTTTTAAAATACAGACTGGTTTCTAATAAAATGCTGTATAAATGTTAGAAAATTTGGCTTGCAAATGTAATTAAACATTGTGTTTTTCTGATTTAGAGTGAAATGGCATTCAAATATGTGTATGGATTTACCAATACCTTCAATGGTAAACCCTGTCAAGTAAATGAATATACAATATCTTAAATTTAAAATAGACTTGGTGATTTATTAAAGCATTATTTACAACATTGTTTCGTGAAGGCCAGCCAAGGCAGACCAACACTCATCAGAATATGCTATTCACTGGAAATTGATTACAATGCCCCGATTTCTAGCATGGAGCGCTTGCGCCGTCGTGAAGCGTGTGAGGCTAGTGCTAAATATTTAGACAGTTCGATTGGCATAAATCTACAGTTAAAAATGGTTACATAACATATAATATAAGCACTAAGCAGGCAATTCAACTTCATGATGGCACACAGTGTCATCATCCCTATATCTTTGTGTCAAAAATTGCAGTGATAGTACGGCGAATCCTCACGTTTTTCTAAAGTTACGCATGGCGATTTTGTGAGAGATAGGCCAAGCAACTTAGGCTAGGCATACCATTTACACGATATGAGATACCAAAGAGTTTCTATTCTACATGTGTTTACGTTTTGCACCTGCTCAGTACCCCATATGGTGTTGCCATTACAAGAAAATTTGATTTGTTGTCAGGTAAAACCCAGGTTTTGTTTTCAATACACTAACTGGAAATTCAATACACTAATAGGCGATTGCTGTTGTCGTTATACGCATATAGTTTACTGCATTTTATACATTACGATTTTTAAATCGTACATTAAACTTGTGATATATTCAACTGTTTGAGAATTAAAATCAGATCCACATGCTCTATAGAATATTAAATCACAAGCACCATATCGAGAGCTATCCAGACACTATGCAACTTTCTTTATCTGTGTCAATAATAGAATATTGATTTTTATCAAATTGAATACATCTCTACATTTTGAGTTTGTACTTCAGCACTGAGCGATCTAGCGATCGATTCCTAGCCAATCAGATAGGACTCCTTTTCTTGCATTCGGTGAAATACCAATCGCCCGTTGCTCACCAACGGAGTATTAAGTTGCAAGGAAAAAATCTTTATAATAAATGGTGTCGACACTGTGTTGCAGTCAATTATACTTAACATGTATTGATCAGTTGTAGTTAATCAAGAGATGCTTCTTCCTGTGTCTACAAGTGTTTATTAGTTCATTTCTTTTGTTCAGTGAATATCTTATATTGTTTAAATTTAAATTATTATTTCTTCTTTTTTTGGTGCAGCATCATAATTGTATAATATAAAAATACAAAACTCAGCTGGCACGGTTCAATTTCATACAACAGGTAGTTTCAGCTTTTATGAAGGGACCTAGTCATCATTCATGTACTTAGCATATATTAAATTAGTTTATTGTCAAGACTTAATTGAGATTACTCAAGATGTCAAATCCCTGTCTTGGTACTAGGCTAAGTCTCCAGTATGCTTACATGAAGGTAATGGGCTATTCCAGTTGGAATCCATACACCCTATGGAAGATATGACCTTAATCTCCCATACGAGGGTGTAGATATCAAATGGAGTCACCCATTGAGGTAAGCCCATTTGAAATTCACACTCCCTGTGTGGGAGCTTATGGTCATGTCTTCCATAGGGGGTGTGCGGATTTCAAGCCCAATACCAGACAGCTGCTAACTCAAGCCTGCCATGATTTCTACACCCTGTTAAAGACTGAAATAGCACCACTACTCCCTATTCCATAAAAATACAGCATTAATGTTTTTGAATTAATTAAAAAAATATTATCCTGTTTTTTGCGAATGAAACATAGCTAAATTCTAATCATTTATTTAGTTCTAACTGGCAATGAAAGTTAAATTTTAATATTTGGTCAATTTGGGGAAATAAGGGTCAAAACCATGCATTTTTAGGGGTTTTTCATATTGTGGGATAGGCTTTTACGACGGGAATTCATAACAATTAGTAGGTTTTTTTAGCGGGTTCGCCGTCGGTTTAGAACTGTCAAGCTTTCATCAGGAGTAGCTCTGACTTCTTCAGGACAAAGTACCTAAGAATGAGACATGTAGACCGCCCCTTGTCTACTGATGACTCTGAAAAGAGCCGTTTGCTAAAGACTGCCCCTTGTCAACAGAAACTAGCAGATCTCGCCTATCTGCTGATTTTGTAAGTTTTGGTGGCTCTGAAAAGAACCGTTCAATGAAGACTGCCCCTTGTCTACAAAGAACTAGCAGATCTCGCCTATCTGCTAATGTAAAGGTTTTGGTGGCTCTGAAAAGAGCCGTTTGCTGAAGACTGCCCCTTGTCTACAGAAACAAGCAGATCTCGCCTATCTGCTGAATTTGTAAGTTTTGGTGGCTCTGAAAAGAGCCGTTTGCTGAAGACTGCCCCTTGTCAACAGAAACAAACAATCATATGCTGTGATAATCAAGCCTAAAGACTTGTACAAAGAATAATTCAAGTTATATGCATTCTAACTTTTGGAAAACACATTTTTTAATATTTTCCATAATCAATTATCAGAATAATAAAATATTAAAATTTTGAGCTCACTCTTAGCCTATAATCAAGATTTGGAATGCTTAGACTCGTGCCAAGTCTTAGAATTTTGTGACTACAATTGTAAGAAAACTATTTTTAGACCAAATTAGAACTAACTAAAGGATTAGGATTTAGCTATGTTTCATTTGGTAAAACAAGATAATATTTTTTTAATTCCAAAAAATTAGTGCTGTATTTTTCTGGACTTAAATACAAGCTACACCTATGCCATATAAGCACACTTTAAAAGTACGGTACACAGATATTGAAACAATAGAAAACTACAAACAGGTGCAAATTAATCATTATTCTGAAAAGACAAAAAATTACTATTATTATTATTATTATTATTATTATTATTATTTACGGCATTTATAAAACGCCTTTACTAAAGGACAATGCAACCTTAAGAAATACAAAAACATTTAAAACAATCAAAATTTAAAAATACAAAGACATAGCATAATCCAAAAAAATAGTTTAAAACATGATACATGTACAAAGCAATGATTACCATCCTAAAATAAATACCAAAATGAAAACATAAACCTTATATAATGAACAGAAGTAAAAAACTGTTTTATGAAACATAACTGATATAGTAGCTAAAAAACATTTCTAAAAACACAAAACACTTTAAAAAACAGGAAAATCAGCAAGAAGGCGCTGAATTATAATTACTTTGATGGGTATGTTTTGAGTTGTTTCTTAAAAGCATGAACTGAGTTGCATTCACACATTGATGTTGGGATGGAGTTTGAAAGTCTTGGTGCAGCTGCCCGAAATGCATTGTCACCATAGGTGCGATGAATGCGTGGAATTTGGAGAAAGTGTTTATTTTCAGACCGAAGATTAGTTCCGACAGGTGAGTAATATGCGAGAGTGTTAGTGAGGTATGGTTCCTGTCCTTCAAAGATATAACAAACATAAGAGAATTTGTGTAGTCGAGTCTAGACAAAATAAGTGTGCGTACAAGATGGTGACAGCTGTCAATGGTGATAAAACGGCGAATATGGTACACATTCCTGAGATGGAAATTAACAGATACCATTTATATCATGAACATCATGATCAATTACTCATTCTACTCAGTAGACCTGAATACAATAACAGCTGCCACCAATTTAAGCTGCTAATACCACCAAGTCTGCACTACCCCTGACACCCGCAAGTTTGTTGGACTTGAAGCTCACCATAAGAGTACGGGTTCCGGGCTTTTTTGGTGTCAGTTTGATCTTGTGCTCCACCTTTTCGCCCACCATCACATTTCTGTGTGGAAGAAAGACAAAATACACAGAGGTTATGCTATGGTTGCATCATACGGCAAAAGTGGTCATTTTCATAAATGTAATTATTTGTGCTTTGCCCGTTTTGGGTGGAGCGCAAAAAAATTCTGTGAAAATATCCACTTTTTCACCATGTAGGCATTGTGTGTAATACAGTACCCAAGTTTGAGATGGATTTATTCATTTAAGACAATGGGTCCTTGTCCTTGTAACAGTACATTTATTATTTCTGGAAAAAAATATGGTTTAGAGATTAAAATAATATTTAAACTGAACAAGGATGGAAATAAAAGATATGAATTTTTGGTTTTAGTATACTCATATCATGTCATAGAAGATATGCAGGTCAAATATTTATTGTAGCGGATATTGGCACAAATGTTTTATTCTCTAATAGCTACATGTATGCATGCTGGTTTCTTTTTTTTAAAATGCGGTTTTTTTCAACCTCTAACAATGTTAAATATATCAATTTTATACCTGAACTTTTCCTCTTTATAGCTTTCAATACCAGGTCCTTCCACCAGGAATTGGCAGTTGTTGAGGGTATAAGGCAGTGGGTTGGTAAAGCTCACTTTAGCATAGAATGGTGTGCCTGCAGTGATGTCTCCTTCAGCCTGCAAGTAACATTAGAAATATGTAAGGTTAATTTGCCTGCAGTACTGTTTTGAGCATATGCGCTGTATGGGAAGACAGTTACATAGAGTAGTAGCAGAGTTGTCTAAGTACAGACAACTTTATAATTAACTTCCCTTACTTCCTATACTAAGTTTGCATGCACAAGTTTTATTTGTTTGCTTTCATTTTTGCACTTATTACATTAGACTACTATTTCATAAACTGCGGTTTGGGCTATAAAGGTGGTAAATGAAGAATATCCGAATTTTGGCTCCACATTGAAGATGTCAGTCCTTCCTACAGAGCAAACGTTAGTAAATTACTAGCCGTGCATAAATGTTGTACAATTGCACGGGGCACTCCACGTAGTACGCGCAGTA
Source organism: Amphiura filiformis (assembly GCF_039555335.1). Classification (NCBI taxonomy): domain Eukaryota; kingdom Metazoa; phylum Echinodermata; class Ophiuroidea; order Amphilepidida; family Amphiuridae; genus Amphiura; species Amphiura filiformis. The sequence goes on from NC_092631.1 coordinate 73,930,723, forward strand.
CTTTTGGATGCATTCATTTTACTTGCAGGTTGATGCATTTATATTGGCTTGCATTTTCCAACATTTTAAGGACCGGATTTTTCTCTTGTGTATGAAAAAGGTTAATAAATGCGTATCACTTGTTGCTCGAGAAAAGGTACAAAATAATGCACTTGTACTGAGATGTCGATGCGTCAAATGCACGGAAGGCTTGTGCATTAGCCGCATCAACATCACAGTATGCATTCATTGTTTTGTACAATTTCACTCCCAACAAGTGAAACACGTTTATTAACCTATAATTCTTCTATTTCTCCCAGCAAATCAGGAGTCAGATGCAAAAACAAAAGGTCGTTGTCCAACTAGCCCAACTTCTGATGAATTCAAAACTACTTTGACATTGAGATTCCGGATTCTCACATTTCTAATTACAAACCATGTTTAGGTACTTAAGTTAGCCCATCACCGATTGTGTTAGGGCACCAGAAACTCAACTACAGAGTCAAATGACGTCACCTGCATGTAAAAAAAAGGCAGTGATTTATAGTTCGCTACACACAGGCAAAACGCCTAGACGTTGATCCACAAGCCTCAGCACACACTAAAGGTTGTCGCTGACCACTACAGCCCCATATCAGTCCATAAACAACTCAGGGACTTTGCAGCTTGAAGATCGCACACCCTACACATTCCGCAATTGACCTTCGCAGCCAGGATCAGCTCCCCAAGTTTCATACAGGTTACAAGACAATTAGCAGTAAGATCCTTGTCTAAATTCAAGCCAACTCAATTTATCCAAGAGCGCGTACTTAACCACCACCAGGGTTCAAACCTGCAACCTCTCGCACCATAGTCGAATGCTTTATTGATTGAGCTAACATATGATTGCTTAATTCAATAGCTAGTGAATTACTGTCGCAATGGTAAAAATGTTTCTGATATTCCTGTCTAGAAGCCTACCACTTACCGTTATAGTTATATCTGGTTTATCCAGGACAGTAGCAAACTGTCTGCTGATCACCTGTTTGGTCTCTGACACTTTGCCCATCACAAAGAAACTAAAGCCAGCAAATTCTGTGAGCTCCGGCAGATAGTCATCGGCATCACACTTAATAGACACAGTTTTACCTGAAAAGTTGGTTGTTAAAAGAGAGAGAATAAGATGGCGCCTCATCATTTTGGACCTCTGTCATTTTACAAATAAATAGTGTCATTAATACTCAAACACAACTACTTACTTTACAAGGGGTACAAGGAAATTGCCTCTGGGCATTTCTAACCCGGGGGCGCCACTCATGTATAAAAGTTGTAAGCATCTGCGTGAATTGAGTTTCAAAAATGAGCCTAAGCGAGGATGTCAAAATGTTGTCAAACTAACCCTAAACGAGGATTTTAATCAAATAAAAACACCCAAAGCAATGAATTGGCTTGGAATTTGCCCCTAAAACAAGAATAGACATTGCATGTGTCGGTGAGTGTAATTAAGTGATGATGATTGACTATTCGGCTAATCTAGCTTGGAAATTGCTTGGAAACCATTCTTTTGTGCCGAATAGCTTGATAAATGTCACCACTAATCGCTGTTAATTGGGTAATTAAAAAAAACTACCCTAAGCGAGGATCGTTTTTATAAAAACACCCTTCTTCTAGTAAAATGAGTGTTTTGAGACCCTAATCGAAGATCTTCGCGGATCCTTGTTTTGCTTTTCAAGACCACCGTAAATCAGTGTTTTCTTTCATGCGGATGCTTACAAGTATAATTCTGAGTGCCCCCCCCCCGGTTTTCTAATGGGGCCTGAGAGCTCTTAACCAATTTCAAACAACTTGCCTCTTGCAGACCTATTATTTCTGGGGTTTTTCACACTTTGCACATATTTTTCATACATTTCACAAAATCAGGCATGAAAACTGGTCATGAAAAAAAACACTGAAACATTTTGACCAATGCGAAGCGTATCGAGCGGAGCTTTCACGGATCACAGCCGGGGGTCAAGGGGCCCAATTAAGTCTTCCCTGTACTTTTTTGTGCTTTTTGCCAAATGTAATAAATAAATATGGGTTCCACTGCCAGACTCTCAAAGGCATGGCCCTACCCATACCAAATTTTAGTACACCCACCCCCATATTTTATGTACATTTTGACAATAAAAACAGTGTATATACACATACTTTCACCGGCGTCCAAGTTGACATACTTCTTCCTCTCCACCACCCTGGTTTTCTTGATTCCAGTGTAGTAGATAGTACTTCCATTAACTGCCAGGTATATTTTGCGTGATGAAGTAGCATTGTTGGTCATATTTACTGTAACGTTGAAATCGGTACCAATCATTGCATACTCCGGTAGCTTAACCTGGGTTATCAAAACAAAACCACAATTACGTAAGATCATCTGTGTTTACAAAAAGTTACTGACCACAGTAGCCCAAGTGTTTTAATTTGCAATGTAATATGGTAAATGGGGTACAGCAATTCATAAAATAGACTAAATCCTCTCTATTGTTAATCGCTGGTTGACATGAAACTAAAAGGACTTTTGATGAGCTGATATTTTGCCAGACTACCCCACTCTCTCTAGTCCGAAGGGTCGCTAGTCCGAAGGTTCTCTAGTCCGAAGGGTCACTAGTCTGAAAACCAAATTAAGTTGCTAATCCGAAGGTTCTCTAGTCCGAATATAGAAAAAGGGTTAGGATAAGGATTAGTGTTTAGGGTTAGGGTTAGTGTTAGAGTTGGGGTTTAGGGTTAGGGTTAGCAAGCCTTATTATATTTGGACTAGAGAACCTTATTTATTATTCGGACTAACGAACCTTCAGACTAGAAAACCCGATATTCGGACTAAGGAACCTGTTTCAGAATTCGGACTAGCGAATGGTAAATTACGTGTACGGGCTAGCGAACCTTCGGACTAGAGAGCCTTTGGACTAGTGATCCTTCGGACTAGAGAGTTGTCACCCTCAGATCAAGCCAAGACTGGTACACTAGTTAATCATCTCCACACACAGCTGTTGATTGCACACAACAAATTCAAAAAATGTTAGAATTGTACCACATTTGCATGACCATATTTGGAATCAGCTTGACAATATGCATTAATGTACGTACAAACCAGCCTAGTAATGGTTCAGTGGTTCTTAAGATCTTTTTCAGTTTTTTTTTTTTTTTTTTTTTTGGTTCTTTTTAGCCCTAACTTTACAACCAAGTATGCTAGGGATGTAAGGATTCCACCAACAGCATATTTGTTACAGTACATGTTGATGATGATTAGAACTCAATTTAAAAAAAATTGTCTCCTTTGTCCCAGTTGAATCGGATTGTCCCAACCTAGCAAATACAAAACATTTAATTATAACACAATTATAACCTGTTTTTAAAAACACTTTGCATTTGCTGGGGAAATGCAGAGTTCTTGATTACCTTGAATTCTACATCTTGTTTGACATCCTTGATGACGTTCTTAGCTCCTTCCACATACTTGCTAGCAGTATACACAGCGATACGCTCCAGGTTAGACCCTACAAAATGGTATGATAACAGTAAAGAAGATGTACGACTTGAATATCAAATAGTCGGAATAGGTATTCACGACCCACAAATTTGGGTATCTGCAGATTCACTGTCTGCCATATTAAATCAATTGTATGACAACATAATTACAAGATTCCTAAATAAAATTTAGGACTTGAAAACTATGAAAATATATATCAGAAAAATTCCATCCAATTTGTATGGAGTTTACATCATTTTTTATGAAATGAATACTGTAAAAGTGGAAATTTCCGCGCTACGTTTATTTTCATGCTTTTCGCATTCCAAGCTGCTACCAGGAAAATAACAATGTGTGAATATATTCCTTTTGTGTATAGGTTAATGCAAGGAAACTCAGAATGGCGAATTTAAACACCAGAGAAATAGTTCAAAATTGGCAAAACTATAGCGGGAAATTTTCATGAGGTTTTATTTTTGTGCTTTTGGCAATTAATTTCAGAACCGTGAATTTAAAAGCCTGCTACATTTTTCTTTTACTCATAAGCTTTAAGCTTTAACACTACTATAGTGGCTCTTATCTCAAGTTGAGAGTAATGCCATGTTTGATTTCACAGTGGTAGATTTGAATCAGTACGTTTACACGGTTGTCACACCATCGTAGGGATAAATCGCCCTTTTAAGAGTGTGTATAGTTTTCTGTATACGCCCCGTGGGATTAGGTTAACATGCTCGATTCAAATCTCCAATTGTGAAATCCAACATGGCATTACTCTCAACTTGAGACGAGACAAGACTATACATGCATTTCTGTATAAACGCCTTATATCATAACCTTCATCATCATCATTGCTCTTCTCAATGGGAACAAACCAACAATAATTGCGGTCCTTCTCACACACCTGTACTAAAACCTTAATGAACTTCAAAATCTTTATACAAGACAATAATGCTTCTTGCAAGCAGCCGCTACTCACCTTCACGAAACTTGTAGTCACCAGTGATATCATGGCGCTCATCTTTACCCACAGCCTTGGTACTGATCTTGATTCCTACCTCATTAGGATCAACCCAGGATACAGTTGGAGGCTGTGAACGTAATATAATGTTTTAACCATGGTACTACCGCCTTTCTAAAAGTGCCCCTAAATTTTGTACGATGTTGCTATGTGGATAGGGTTTTTTTTGTCAAATTGGCTATACAAATGGGTAATATTTTGGCTTTTTTGGTTACTAGTACCATGGTAAAAGTCCAAAATTGCCATTTTTTGGAGGCTACTATATGTACACACTTCAATGAAAGTTCCTCTTTGCATTTCACCTTATTTCTTCAAAAAATACTTCACGACTGAAATGGGTCTTGGCATATGTCATCGGTCGTAACATACCAACAGCGACTGAGAATGAACGCAATAAGTGTTTTCATGCATGATTGGGCTCATATTGAATGAGGAATAAACCACTTTAAAAGCTGCCAAAAAGTACAATACAGTATTATTGAGCATAACAATGCTTAAGGTTACGGAGGGTGAAAATTCCACTCAACTTGTCTTTTGTTTTTTAATTTTTATTTATGAAGTATATGTATATATTAAACATCTCAGAGATGTAGATTGAAAAAATTGTATCAACAAATTATTTTTTAAATTATTTTTGTGTATCAATATTTGCTCTAGATATCCCACAGCACTAATTCTTTTTTAAAGACAGTTCTTGTTTTAAGGGGACACTACACTAAATCCTTCCGCATTTGGTGTAACTCATGGAAGAAAGAGAAGGTGTGAGGCGCTATCATTTTCTTTGGAAGGGGGAATCCCAAATATACATGGGGGCCCGTGGGTTAGATTTTAAAAGGTATGCCAACATTTCCTGTCCTCCTCCCCTGGCCCTGCTCTCGGCCAGCCTAACTTTGCCAATGTGGAAACTTTAAATGGCCTAGATATTATGATGCAGATTTGAATGTTTCTGTAGTGTTTCCTAAGCCTTATAAAGATGCACTGTAAATGTTTGCCAAAAACTGCTCCCTCTCCCCATTCTACCTTCCCCAGGACTCATAATTATTATGCACCTAGTTACTTTATTGTATTTTCACATGTATTTCAATGGGACATTTATTTAGTGATGTGCCCCTTATAGTGATTATTATTCCAGTGCATGAACTGGCAACCCTATCATTTTCATTTGATTGCTAAATTCACTGAAGCATATGCACAGTGGAGCATGAGTATTCAACCAGCACTATACTAGACAAAATCAATAAAATAAGTACTATCACCTTGGCCCTGGCAACACTAACTAGCATTGTAAACAAGTTAGCACATGGTTTGAACATGATAATAGATAGTGTGGAAGTTTTGGCAGAAATTTGTCAATTTCTGCAAGTTTTGTGAAAATCAATTGATACTTCCCATGCAGTAAGGATTATCAGTAGTAATACAGGAGCACTGCACCTGGAATATTATGGGATTGTGAATTGATACTGTGAAATAGCAGAAAATGTGAGTACTTGAAACTAAATGTGTGGATATCTCAGAACTCCATTTTGGACCATTTGGCCTGATATGCTGAGATGAAATAAATTATTTTTAATGTTTCCGTAGCTGATTCATAAAATTTTGATATGCATGTGTCAGCTGATACTTCAAAGAAATAATGTAGGGAATAATTGTGTCAATATATTGGCACACTAAATTAATATTGTTGTTGCAAAAAAGACGACATTTACCCCATCATTTTCATTGACATTCTGTGAACATGGAAGCTTACTGTTTTAAATCAGGAGGACCTATCGAAAGAATAAATAGGTACATTATTTCATTGGTTTGTTTGTAACACATATGCTTGAAATCGCAATGAAATCGGACCCTCTCCCCATATTTTCCTGGCCTCTTTCCCAAAAATCCTCATGCTCATGAAATTGAACACAAATTGAAACACTTACAAAGTACATTTGTGTATGAGCTATGACGTTAAAAGTATTACAATAATAATCATTAGAGTGTCAACTTTAAGATGAAGTATGATTTTTAGGCCTGCCATGTTTATTTTTTGAAAAACAAAATATTTTAGGTGGCTACGTGCAGCCAATTTGCCTACACAAAAGTTCAAAATCCTGTATAACCTTAATAGCGTGTGTTTAGTGTAAATGAGGCGTGCCACTCGATGCTGTGCAATATGGCATCCCACTCCTGTTTTATGAGATGTCGTAAGTTGACAAGATGGGTGTGCTCATCAACTCTGAGATCCAGGGCCAGCTGCAGCCGATCCCACAGATACTTGATGGGTTCAGGTCTGGGGAGTTTACCGCTCAAATCATATGCTCCCTCCATGAACTGATCGACAAGCCTTTCCCTGGCATTGTCGTCCATGAAAACAAAGCCATTACCCACAGTCCCAGCATAGGGAATCACATGGGGTTGCAATTTTGGCGTTTAGGTTGCCATTGATGTGAACGATATCGGTTTTCCCTCCAGCACAAATTTCCCAGTCACAAATTCCCCAGTCGGAACTCTTGCTCCCCCAGATTTCCTTAGTAAAAACCCAAAATTACAAATAAAATTCCCCCTTTTTGCAGCAATTTTGGGCATTTATTGTTTTTTCCCCCTCCCTGAAAATTCACTTCCCCCCCCCCCCATGCCCCACTGTAAAACATTTCTGGTGCAGCCACTGGTGTTGATTCCCACCCATAACATTGCACTCCCTCCTCTAAATACCGTCACAGAAAACACACAGCAATGCAGGGGAAACACACGCTAATAAGCACAAAAATACTGTATTACACTATCTGGCACTATATTTGCAAAGCTGCATTCTGATTGGTGAGTAAAATGAAGAAATCATGTAATTGACCAATCAGAGGCAATGTTAGATCGGCAGGTAGTGCTCATGGGTTTAATCTGCAATACTTACTGCTCACTTGTCAATCAATTCATGAAGGTAATTGCACCATATATAGCTGCACTGATTTCTGGGAATTGTTTGTCAACAAATTCTAAATAGGATGTCCACCACAAGCTCTAAACCCATTTGGGCGCGCTGGCAGCAAGTAAATATGTTTCCTTACCTTACGTGAGTCTTTTGGTACAATCCAGGTGACTGTTTCTGCATTGACCTCAGCAAATGCAAACTTGGTGTCATAATCAAAGTACACATGACCTTTCTTGATTGCTGTCAGAGATGCTGGCCCCATCTGGAATACACCTATAAAAATAAAAAATTCAAAAAAAATTGGAAAGTACATGTATACTATTTTTCACTGCACATGGCCTCAGCTTCACTATTCCTTGGACTAGCCTCTTCTTACTCTACCAATCTCCCATGCCTCTTTACCTGAACTTGTTTCTTGTGGTGTGGCATCTACAGCTTGCCATCCTCCATAACCCTCAGGAAGATCTGGTCGAGCCATCCAAGAATCATTCCATACATGGAAATTCCTGTAAGTCAAACAGTATTATCTTCTTTAGACAAGTTTTGTGGATAGAAGGAAATTACTATGATTTGCTGTTCTGATAGCACAGAATGACTAATGGTTACTCACAAAAAATTGAGGAAGTCAATTTAGTGCAGTTGGTAGGGCATCAGGCTGAATTCAGTGCAAGAGGTCCTGGGTTTGAGCCCTGGTGTGATTGGAAAATGTTCTTGTGAAAATAACAGCGCTAACTTAAAATTCCCCTGGATAAGGAACTAGCTTCCAAATTGTGGTCAGTGAAAATCGGTAAAGTGTGCAAGAGGGCATCGTGCATCAAGAGATACGTGTGCTGTATAAATCAACTTACATGACAAGAGTGTTAAACTAAATAAATATATATAGAAGATAATATATTAAAAATTATGGTGTTTCTGAAAATCATCTGAAATTTCTGAAGCCTCTATGGCCTCAAAAATATCATTGAAAAGTCTTGGTGCAAATTTGCAACAGATATGTACGTTGTACACAACCCCTCACATTTTCTGGTCTGAACGCATAGCTACCATTGTTACATACTGATCGCGGTATAGACTTTGTCAACTTACCATATAGTGTCTTCATTCAGGTTGTCCAGAGCATTACCATCCTCATCATAATGGTAATCCAGGGTCAGGTTGCTGTCTGTGTCGTGAGCCGACTCAAAGTTGGTCACAGTACGTGTAGGGACACCCAGGGCCCGCATAACTAGAAAGAAATGACAGAAACGTCATGAAGCATTGCTGACATATGTGACCCGTTCTGACAAAACCAAGAACAAGTCACATTTTTGACATTTAATGATTTGAATACAAATGTAAGCACAGGACAATAACCTTCAAAATGATACCAAAATGATATGCATAGCATCAATACTTTTTAAGATATGGATAATTTGGTAAATGATACCTTGATATTTTTGCCGAACTGCTATTCTGAGAAATTGGATAATTAGTTTCCTGCTTTACACAGGATTGAATAGGGATTATCATAGTTCAACTATCAATTATTGATTAAATAAAGTAACCTCTTTTAATAAGAACTTACAAGGGTTTGAAAGTCCACTCAGTCCCAAGGTCAAATACCATGAAATTAAGAATTCCAAAATTTGATTTTGTTTTTATGGGAATGTCATGTTGGAATGTTTTGTTGGACTGGGAGCTGGTATGTATTTAATGAAGATAAACAAATACAATGCTATGCAAATATGACACTGACAACTGGACATTAATACACCACTTGGGAGTTTTCACCATCCAACCAAAGACACACACACATTGTATTCAATTTACCAATGAACCTTAAAGCTGTTTTGACCATGCAGTGAGGACCCTACATCCCCCAACTGCAGTCGTTGTTTTTAAATTGTTTCCATGCTGTTTTTGATCTTACAGTCCACGGTACTTGTGCGTCTGCTCTTACACAGAGATTTTTCAAGTGTGTCCTCAAATTGGTGTTTACAAAAGCAAATACACCCTACACATACACACTCAATACTTGCAAAGACCTGGGGGTGTGTGGGTGTGTGTAACGTGTTGGGTGTGTGGTTGTGAGGTGAGGAAAGTCAATCTCTTTGCATATATTGTTTGTTGTAGTACTAATTTTGGTAGTTGTAGGTCAATTATTTATTGGTGATATTTGGTGAGTGTGATGGATGTAAGTGGGTGTGAATGTGTGTTGCAGTTGTGTAAATGTGAGTGGCAGCTTGTATGAGCGAGCAAGGAAGGTTATTTGCATTTGATGTGTCTTTGCTTAAAAATATTGTCAATTTATATTTATATGCCATTTATTATTTAGCTTATATATTTTTATATGTGCAATATATGTAATTCAGCCTTTGGCTGCGAAGTGCATTTTTTCTAATAAACCTTGAATAAATAATAATAATGAGGACCCATAACCTTTTTCTATCTAAACGAGGACCTTGCACACCTGGAGCTAGGCTCCAAACCGTTACACTGGCAAATAAGACATGGCTTTACAGGCATTTTTATGTTATTTGCAATATGCTGGTAGGTAAAGGGAACCATGGCCATCCTCTTTTGCTGGGTGTCCTCGGTTACTCTACTATTTTTGATTGTGCATCCTCGTCTACAGGTCTTTACAAATACACCAATTCAACTCACACTAATACTTACTAGTAGTAAAGAGACTTCCAAACACCCAGCATTGAGCATATTCTACTGGTTTTCCAGTCTCCATATATTTCTTGAGGATAGCAATGCTACCAGTCCACAGCGATGGATCCACACCATCCGCATAATCACCGCTCCAACTGCCAACGAGTACACCATCTTCATCCTGACTGTTAAGCTACAGAGGCAAACGCCCAGGACAAACGGTAAATTGATGGTGAAAATCTGCACATTATCACACATTTAATTATTTTTTTAAATGCAGTGTTAGAAGGAAGTCAAGATTTATAAGGGTCCTGAAGTCTAAAAATCAACAGCCCATGTCATTTTAACTGGCTTTTTGTCCGAGAGCCCGCCTTATTACGAATACTATACCTACCAGTGCAGACATGGTGCGAGCTATCATGACAGGATTTCGGCGATGCCGGTAAGCCAGTCCAGATTTTTTGAGCAGATGGAATGCACACTCCAGGACGACATCCTCAAACTACAATGAGAAAAACAAATTAACACATTGCTGTATGACTTCTTACATTGTGCTGAGGCTTGTGGGTGTATGGTTGTGCGTAGTGCACTATATACATCACTGGGCTTTCTGTAATTATTTTGTTTTTTAGATAAGACACTGATTCAGTTATCATTATTATCATTCCTCATTGAGAAAGCTTCATGATGCTGAAAGTTTAGGAATTGTCGTGTTTCACCACCCCATGACGTCATCAATAAATTTGACCTCCTAGTGAAAAAAAAGTAATGAGATAAAATCGCATTGAATGCCCTGTCAGAAATAAAATTTCTCTTAAAAAAGTACAAGTAGCGACCAAGATGATTCATTAGTCTCTATAATACTAATCATGTTTTACCACCAGTTACATATTATCATTGTACGTAGTAAACCTCTGTAAAAAAGTATAGTGACAGGTGGTGAAACACGATTAGTGTCTGGGATAGTATCAAGCTTGATGTTTCATAATTATTAAATAAACACAGTTTAGTCAAAACAAGAATTTATTTATTTTTTTAATTAAAACTATATAACATTCTGTCATATTTTGGTTTATTCTGTATGCATTTCAACTAGGATATTGCTGCATCTCACCTGACCCTGATACCAAGGGAAGTTGCCAATCTTGTACCGGGTGCCTTCATATACAAGGTTGGTCTCATTCATCACATACTCATCTCTCTTAGCTACGTCTGCCATGTATACTCCATCCTCTATGAAAAGAAATACAAAAGCTTTTTATGACTGGAACTAAACATTCTCGTGGTCAGCCTGATGTCTTGAAACAGCGGAAAATGCTCTGAAAACCCTGCATGGGGAATTTCAAGCTAACTCAATATTTTTCACAAGAGCATACTAGGCACCGCCAGAGTTCGAACCTGCAACCTGTCGCACCATAGTCGAACGCCTTAACGAGTTATAGAGTTAATAGAGTTATATATAGTGCAATTTTTAGTCGGTAATCTTTCAATATAATATCGCTGGGTGAGCCAGAGTGATCACACTCTGGTCAAGTTAATTCAATCAAGTTAGTTCAATTAACAAGGCATTCGACTATGGTGCGTGAGGTTGCGGGTTCTATAACCCTGGCGGTGGTTTATTATGATCTCGTGGAAAAAGTTACCTAAGAATTCCCCTGGAAAAGGAACTTACTGCCAATTGTCTTGTTGTAACCCATACGAAACTCAGGGAACTGATCCTAGCTGCGAAGGTCAAATATGGATGTCTATGGTGTGAGCTTCTAAGCAGCAAAGTTCCCGAGTTGTTATAAATGGTATATGGAATGATGTGGGGCCAAATAGTGGTCAGTGACAACCTGGCCTTCACAAAAAAAGGGGTGAATATACCCAATCTGGACCTTTAAAAAACCTTACAATCCAGGGGCTTCTGGGGGCGCTGCCTCCTGGACCCCCGATAAAGTCACCACTGCACCGTACCCATTATGCTACTGCTCTAACTCAGAGAGTCCTCAGGCTCCCTTAACATGTTAGCACTTCATGATCAGTGAAATTTTCCAGTTGGCGCTTCAAATAAACTAGTTGAGAAGACCTGGTCTAGACGTTGTGCCTGTGTGCAGCACACAAAAAATGACTCATAATTTGTGTATTGATATAGAATGGCATGCACACAGTAGGCGCAGTACTTACGCTAGTTGCGTAATGCATGACTAGCATGTGCTTATCTGAATTTACACAAGCATAAATTGGAACCGAATCATTTTCACTTAAGCTGACCAGACTATATATCGTGAATTTGTTTTTATGATAGCAACATCTTGGTTTTGAAGTGAATGAATTGAAAATAAACCTACGTTTGCACCATGGATTGAAGATCATGAACACCTCGGTTGGATGCTCAAACTCAAATTCAATCCCCGATTCAGTGGCGGTGTTGACTTCCAGCTTATATGGCCCAATCAGACTATCAGCTGATGAATACACAGTGAGACAAACTTTACTACCCTCAATGCTTGTGATCTGCAGACCCCAATCCAAGTTGTCTTTAGGGGGTGCATCAACGGCGTAGACTGGGACACGAGTTCCGTGACTGATAATTGGACGGCCACCTGAAAACAAGTAATACAATTGGGATATAAGGGATGAGGATCAGAGAACTATTTGACTCATTTCGTTTTGAAAAGTTGCCCCTTGCATGGGATTGTAAGATTTTAGCAGAATGTGAGTTCTAGTCTAAATTTAATGATACTTACCCATACGGAACTCCAATGAGATCTTGTCTGAATCCTTCATGAAGTCTCGGTGCAATGTGACCTCCATGTCAAATGACCGGCCACGTCTCAGTACCATTTCTTCTGTTTCATACTCATCCGTATGGTGAGCCTCCATGTTCTTCTCCATCAGGACGTCAAGTTGAAGCACCTTTAACTGCTTTTCTGGTAGACAAAAAAACAAAACAATCAGAAATGAAAAAAAAAATAGATTCTATTTTTGACAGTTAAACTTCATCCTTATTCTAACCATAGTCATAAAATTAAACATAACTGTTATCCAAAGTACCTCCCAGTCCCCTGATCATCAAGATATTCCATCTAAATATTCAAAATAAGAGGTCAAAGGTCAACTTTCATTATATACTGACCGACCCTAGTGTGCTTGATGATCTCATCAAATAATGGACTCATTGAATTACTTCATCCAATATCCTTTCATGTAAAGTAAAATGAAATTGTTTCAATGTATCTCACAGGAAGCACTGAATAAAGTGACAATAGTCAAGGGAAGTTTTAGTCATGGACTTGGATATTCGTCTAATCTATATTATATACTTCATTAATATATTCTTGTTCATTGATTGGTTAAAAGTGGATCACATGACCAAAAATAGTTCTACCATCATATCCTTATCCGTAAATAGTACCTCTAAGCCGTAAATAGTATTTTCATACATGTCCCGGATGAGCCGTAAATAGCACATGTACCTCCAAGCCGTAAATAGTACTTTTGACCATGCCTTCCGCATGCGCGCATTCGATGCGACGGAACAGTTCACGCACGCGAAACTGCCATAGCGTCATTTCGCGCTGCTGTAAATGGTTAGCCCGATTTTCGGGCTATTCGATTTTTTGAAGGGTAGGTTATGCTTAAATTGGTCGTGCTGTTCACTCAGGATAGAAGCGGGAGAGTCAAAACGTCGAATGATTTTCTTTTAACAAATCAATGAACAAAGAACATATTAATGAAGTATATAAAACAAATATATACTGCCTTTATTCGAAGTTCTGGTTAAAACTATGGTCCCTCGTTGAGATCAATTAATACTATTTTCCTTAGTACTATTGATCTCACCTCGGGCCCATTATTTTAACCAGAACCTCTCATGGCAGTATATATTTGTACCGTATACACTTTTCGTCATATACAGTACATTTCCAGCTGTTACAAAGCCAACTTTCTTTGAATATCAATCAACCATAATCAACTAACTACTGCTCCTCTGTTAGAAATTCTTACATGTAGGGGACAAACCAAAAGTTTGATGACATCCTATAAATGAAAGTCCTGGGGGTCAGAAAGTCTGATTATGTTTGTAAAAAAATAGTTAAAATATTGGTCAAAGTTGATCTTTTCAGGCTGGAACTTACGTTTGAACAAAACCCAAACTTTTCACCCACTATTGACAGTTCACCTATCATGGTCGTCGGTCGATAGGCAATAGGCATATTCAGAATCATACTTCCAGACATATCCCAATGTCATGAGCAGAGATGAGGGCCCACTATGTAAGTCACATGTATAAACCTCTCCTGATTGAAAATATACCCTTGATTAGTTACCCTCAAGGATATCAACAATCATCATTCTGATGATGCCTATTGACCATGATATGTGAAACCGTCGGAAGTGAGGTATGTGATGTATGAACATCTCAAAGTTCAGTCTTAATATAAAACCATCATATTATTCATAATTGAATTACATGTATTATTCTGTTGATCACCCTAAAGTGGTCAAATAAAATCATTCCTACAATATAGGTCTATTTTACATTGTTTAACCATGAAAGAAAAATAATTTTGAATTATTATATTAATTCACCTTTCTTTGGTGGCTTCTCAATAATGACAGGCTCTTCAGGAACCACTCTGCGTCCCGGTTGGCGAAGCGCCCTCGCAGATACTTGTTGGGAACCAGTTGGGTATGGTTCACCATCTGCATTATAGCCAAAGCGGACTGGCTTATTTCTGGTTCTTGAAGATGAACGAGGCATGTTGAAGTAATGCTGAAATTAGTAGCAAAACACAATTTATGCATAAATAGTTTTATAGCCTACATGCTCATTGATTGGGGAGAATCAAAGATTCTCATAAAATGCTGTTGCCAGAATCCATTTACAGATTCTAGCAGGTGAAACAAACCCCTGCTAAACACGCATTTAAAATAAAAATTAAAAAAAAAAATTGTGCCAGTTTGCCGGAGCTCCATTTCTTTCTTTTTTTTTTAAATCACTAAAAATCACATAATTCACTGTGAATAAATTAATGAAACTTTGCAGCACAGAAGTGATAGAAAACAAAGACTCTCACTGAGTCACTGATGACAGAATGTTAGGGCTCATATTGAAATACCCTACCACGTTTTCACACAGAAAGAAGGCAGGATTCCCCTCGCTAAGCGCGCGCCTCAGGAAAGCTTGGTCATAAAACGGATGGATTATATGCATCAGTGATACACCCTGCCCAGGATTTTAATAAAAGAAGGCTAGCATAGGAAAGCTGCAGGATGGCACACACCTTCCTGTGTAAGGGAATTTCAATATGAGCCCTTAAAATTCATCATTTTTATACAGAAAATATTTGAAACTGAAAGTGATACTTTCCTTTTCACTTTTCTATTGTTCAATACCGTACTTCAATTAAATGTCTGCATGAATAAATAATTTTAGATAAATGTAGTCATGATGAAAGATATTCATGTTATCTTTGTGTAAACAGTAATACAATAAAAGCAACTCCTACATGTAGGGGCAAGTTGCCTTATAATGAACGCCTCCAAAGACTTAGATGTCACCAAGTGTCTCTGTGGTGTGTACGATGTTGATCCCTTCAAATATATCAAGATTAATTTGCGTCATGCAGACACTCTTAAGGGATCTGGAATGGCGTTTCGACAGTATTTTTGTGGGACATGAGAGCACATCAGACATATCGAATTGCATTCTGAATACTGAAGAATGTCTTTCTGATATCAAATAATTTTCATTTTTGAAATTCACAATATAATACAAATTTTATGACAAATTATTAAAATTTGATATTTTTCACATTTTGATATATAACAGTCCTCAAGTAAATTTTATAAATCTAATGACATATTCTTAAAGTGTATGTAGCTGGGAGGAAAAGCCGACAATCAATTGAAAATTTTGACCTTTCATATTGAAAATATGGATTTTTTTCACAAAAAGACCTAATTTTTTTTTGTTTTTTGGAAAAAATCCATATCTTCAATACGAATGGTCAAAATTTTCAATTGATCGTCGGCTTTTCATCCCACCTACATACACTTTAAGTGTAAATCATCAGATTACTGATAAAAATATCAATTTTTAATCATTTGCCATAAAATGTGTACTACATTGCTAATTTCAAAAATGAAAATTATTTGATATCAGAAGGACATTCTTCAGTATTCAGAATGCAATTCGATATGTCTGATGTGCTCTAATGTCCCACAATAAATACTGTCCAAACGTTCATACCCCACCCCTTAAGTTCATCATTCATATGCCAGAACTGACTTTTTTAATTCACTGTTTTCAATAGATTTCCTGTTATTTACCCTCTCATGTCAAGGACCAACTCTTGATGAGTCTTCCTAGTTTTTTACAAGCTACTAAAAATACTTAAATGAAATCAGGTGGCAGGTCCAGAACTAATCCTGGTTTCTTTTTTACCTTTTTGGGTGCAATAACTGTATTTACTTTCTATACTTTTGTTCTTTTTATAGTTTACATAATTTTTATTTTAAATTTTTATATGTTCATCAGTCAGTGGCCATGCACGGAGATACCGCTCTGTTTTGTATGCTACAACTCCGCGTGCACAGGTCATTTACCGGGCGGTCAATTTTTCAGACCTATTTTCATTCAACGAATGTGGCCGATTGTGTTGGTCAGATTTCACAATTTTGGTATCAATTTGAAGGGAAAACATTTTTTACTATGAAATGTTCATAATTTAGTAAAAATCGTGAATTTACTTGCCATTTATGTGAAATATATATCTTGTTATTTACATGACGACGAAAATGTTAATTTCACCATTTCTCGCCATCCAAGCACATCGAAACAAATATCACACTTTTGGTAGAGTTTATACTTCCATATAATTCCATTTTAAACGGTCATAATCTAATCATATGAGCTGCCTGGCCTGGTGGGAGTTTTGCTCTTTCGTCCGGGAGGGGGGTGTCTCTCAGCACTTTTTGTTGTTTGTGTGTTTATTGTAGAGAGCCATAAGGTTAGCCACTTTGAAAGTTGACTTGTCATACGTCACTGTTTGGCTTTCCCTGTCAGGGTTCTCTTGTTTTCCGTCCTGTTTTGTCAATTTCCTGCTCCGAACCACCCTCTTGGGGGGTTGGCATCTGCCCAACAGCCCATGTTGCTCAGTTCCCACTGTATGTAGTGCTTATAAAATACTATTGGTGAATTTTGTTTTGCGGGTCCAGTAGTTTGCTCGCGCTTTGGACGTAACATCGGGAGACGTCATTGGTGATGCGGTGTGGGCTGGCAGCACTCCTACTCTCATTCCGGATTGTGCAGTACTTTGCGGTGGTTGGTCATCATGATGTGGTGAGTGTGTCCCTTCATCGCAGTTGTTGGCGTTGGCTCAGCTCCCTTCCAATCGGTTTCTTGGTTTTGCTACGACGCGGGGTCTGTGATGGCGGCTTGTTTATGAAGGGACATGATCACTAAGTCATGTGTCTGGCTGGCTGCTGCGAGGAGCTGTGCGCTCTGGAGGTGGGAGTGGGGGTGTTGCTGGTTTGTCACGTTGCTGATAGGGTCTTCCGGTCGGGGGACGGGAGTGAATTGTTGGACCTGTGAAGCAGGGTTTGCCAATAGTAGTATGATGATATCTAACAGTCCTGATCATGAACTTATTCAAGGGGCTTATTTAAACATTTCTAAATATCTAAATTGTATTTTGATGTAGTGCTTTTGAATGTGCAATATATGTATTTTATGTTTTCTGGTGAATAAAATGAAATGAAATGAAAGTAATAAATACATAAAAGCATGTCAAAAAATTTTGGTTGTGCCTGACTCGTCGCCCACCCTGCACGCTGTGTCCGTCTATTGATCATAATCGGATAAAGATCAATATAATGGTAAATTGCCGAGCCGGCAGACCTTTGAAACTTCCTATGAGCCCACCTCTTGAAGGGATTATCTTGGATGACTACTTTATTATCATAATTCATATGAAGGGATTACCATACAATACAATTACAAATCAAATACTCAATGGGCAATGAGTCAGGTTTGAACGTGATTATCATGTGATTCATGGCATTATGTCTGTTTAAGCATGGTAGGTATTATAGAAGGAGGTTCCACAGAAAAATCCTAATCCACTCAATAGGCTTAAGCCGATTACGCTATTCAACGCGAGTCATCACTTGAATGGATTTAATCAGTGCAGTCCCTCAAACACGGCCTTTGATGTTTATGATCGTTATGTGACAATATCGATCATCTATTTTAAAATTTAATTTAAACAGACCCCCCCCTAGGTGAACCATTACCGGAAATGGATGGTATTAGTGCCCTTTTGCATCGGTCACATGATCTTCGATTGCGTCATTGTGTTTCCGAGTTCAAGTTGATTTACTAGCGAAAACCTGATCGAATTCCCTCATTTCCTTTTTTTGTTTTTTTTGTTTTTGGTTGATTTGTATGGCGCTTTCAACTACTGAGGTTATTTGCGCCAGTACTCACTCCTTTGTCAAGTTGCACCTGTATAACTCCATTCAGTCACAATACATAATTTTCTGCTTCACTGCATCTTATTTATTTCTATCCTCTTCATGCCTAGCACGTTGATATCTCCTAAGTATCTGCTCGTACACTAAAATCCAGATTGTTCCTCTGTCTGCGTGGTAAAAACCAAACGGTGTCTCTTCAGAGCCACACCAGGCTGAGTCAGCCGAGGAAGGGCTAAAGCGTGGTCAAATTGCTTTGCATGATCCTACGCTAGCTTGACTTCCTCGCATCCAAGCCTGTTCCCCAGAGCCCAAGTTAGCGTTATCCATCCGACACCACGTGGAGGTTTGGGTTGAGTTGCCCGCGAGCAATTACTTTGCCAGCTCTACGGACCTTGCCGGACCCTCATTTCCTTCCAAAGTCACGGTGAATTTATGTATTTTTTCTGATCATGATTAGTAATATGTGGCGGGTGTCTGTGGGACTTTTAAACCAGTGGAAATGATTTGGCAAGGTTTTCCAAGACTGGCAATGTTGTTTCTATGATCCGCCAAGCTTGACCATTTTCCTTTGTTTATGGTCACGTCCACAATGCTTTGTGGGTAAAAATGACGTCATTCTGCTTAGAAGTCGCGATAACGGTGGTTTATAACCGGCCAAGCTCAATAGATAAGAAGCTTAGCAAATCGATAGTGCACAATTCATACCTGATTGCTCAGTATCGACTCATATAACGATCATAGTACAAAGGGAACTGGGTTTGTGAATTCTCCTTCTATACAATAATACCTACCAACCATGGTTTAAGCCTCGATAGACATGTTCACATTCCTTATTATAGAGGGTGACATTCAATCCAAAAAGTTTGGACCAAAGCAGCTCAAAGTCAATGGCTTAACTGTGTAATCCCCATAGGGAAATACAAAAATGTTCAATTTGGACACCAGAAACTTGACGACGCAGTCTAAAAAGTGCCGGTACTTTATATCCTTGAAAAAGAATTAGTCAGCATGCAGTGAAAGTTAGATTTCATAAAATAAATTCGCCTTTGTGTAAAATGGATCGCCGTGGTGAAAAATGATGCATTACATGCTTTTTTTGTACAGTAAGTAATTGTAAGGCATTGTCAATGATGGTCGCAGAAAAGTGCAGTTTTTAAAACAGACATTTGCCCATAACTTCGCTAATTTTTGACCTACAGACATGGTTGACCCCTCATTTTTTAAGTTAAATAATCACCTTTTTAAACAAAATAATTTCGATGTGAAATATCCTACTTGAAAATTTTGTGAACATGCCTAGCCTCGAACTAATACTCATGAACTTTAAAAAACTTATAGATGGCATTCGATACATTAGAAGATTCCATAAAATGTTTGGAGTTTGGACGCATGAAAGCACGTTTGTATTAAGCATGGTCATGAGGTCATGATAGTATACTAAAATGCAGAAAACCTTTGACGAGCGCGTATTGTAAGGATACATGTACATCGCGTATTTACTGCGTTGCACGCACTTGTCTCTGATTGGCTGCTGAGGCGATCTGTTAATTGTTGCCAGTGGAAATTTATGAATGAACTGTGCGCCGACGCGTTGTTAGCGCCGAATTTGCAACATCACGGTAGTCGCGCTCGTAAAAGGTTTTCTGCATTTTAGTATACTATAGTGATGGTATGGTATTACAATGATTAAGCTTACCTGTCCTGGGGGGCAGAAGTGCTGCAGCAATGAGTTACACAGAACAGGTGCTATGGTCTTACCTCTAATATTCGCGTCACGTCACGTCACGTCACGTTCACTTCACATTCACTTTTATTTCGGGTTAGTGACTACAAAAGTTCCAATTTAAAAAGATATGATAATTTTATTGAAAAAGTTATGATAAAATCTTTGAACTCATTTTTTGAAATCCACAGCCTGTCTCCCAGGGCGCACACCACTAAATATAGCTCCTATTGAAATACACGTAAGGGGTGGTGCAATAATTATGTGTAACCCGGTCTGGTGAATTATAGGGGGGGGGGGGGGAGGGGAAAAAAATTTTTTGAGGGTCAAAAGGGGGGTCAAGCGATTTTTGGCGGGTCAAAAGGGGACAGCGATTTTTGGCACAGATATTTGGGCACCATTTCTATCAGTTCTATATTACGCCCCAAAAAGGTGTAGGAAAACGTTAGGAACACATTCAAATATGCAAATTTTCCTGCTCGCTGCGGTCGCATTAGGCCTATATCATAAGACAATTTAAGGTTTTAAATTCAGGTTCCCCAAAATCTTGCATGTGTAAATGGGGGCAAAGAATTTTTGGCACGTCAAAAGGGGGGGGGGCAAAGGTTTTTCGGCACATCAAAAGGGGGCAAAGTTTTTTGGCATGGCCAAAGAGGGCAAGCGATTTTGGCAGACCATTTTGAAAATTCAACACCTGGGGTACACATAATTATTGCATAGCCCTAAATGAAGCGCGATATATAAATGTCTTTATCTTCATTGTTACAGTAATTATTAAAGAGTCTTTTATTGCCTCAACTGGTTTATCTTTTTTTTAGTTCTTTGTATTTTTTTTTTTAACCCAAAAACTCAATACTTTTATTTTACATATTTATTTGGAGTGGTGGTAATGACAGGTTGAAAAAAATTTACTTTGCAATGATTATTCTAGGAAGCACACCACTAAATCAATGCGCCATTTGTGTAACCCTAATGAGTTCCGGTAAAATAATAGAAACTTTTCGAGGTATTTTGGGCTGGTCTTTAGTGTAAAGCCTATGCATAAATTTGAGTCACCAGAAAAGTCGCATTTTTATAATTATGGAGAAAATAGGTCCACGAATTAAAAAAAAAAATAGTAGAAACGGGTTTGCAGTCTTGAGAGCATGTCGAAAACAGTGAGGGTGCTGTTCGCGGCTTCGTAGCGGGGAAATGAGGTGGAAGACTACTCATACATTGAAACATATGTTAAACTTTCATCGATTTGCAATTCACTGGTTATCATAAAATATTTTAAAACAAGCCCAAAAGGCCTCAAAATGAGCAAAGAAAACTGGTGTTTTTACACATATTTCAATGGGGCGATTATTTAGTGGTGTGCGCCCTTCGAATGCTGGCCTTCACATGATGGTTTGGGCAAAGAATTTTCTTGATCTAAATTATGTTTATAGTACAAGGAAGAGTTTGGAAATTATTAAGGTTCTTTCTCAAATTCAGAAGATATATTTTTTGGAAAAAATGCCCACAAATCACCAAGTTGCCATTTCCATAGCAGATTTAATATGCTTCCAGTTAGCCTTTTTTTTGCAATACAGACAATTTCTGCATAAATGTCTTTTGAAGAAGGCATTTTATTAAAAAACATTCTTGATCCAACTTCAATTTGGTTTACTTATCTTATGTGTTCTTTGTGGATACATCATAACATTTTTTCGGGGGGAGGGCATAGGGGCTAAGTGAATTTGGGGGGAGGGCGAAATCGACAAATTTTGCCCAAAATTGCTGCAAAAAGTGGAAATTTACGTAATTTTGGAGGTTTTGCCTCAATAGTGACAAACTGGGGGTGGGGGGAGAGAAAAATATTTGGGGGAGGAAATGCCCCCCTTGCCCCTTTTGTTCAGAACAAAACTACTTCATCTACATGTATATACTATCTACTCTGCTGATACTACTTCATTATCTATCTACTGATGATAACACACTACTTTCCATTATCTAGTCCTGATAGCACACTACCTCATCATCTACTGCCGATAGTTCAATATTTCGACCACTATCTACTACTGAAAACACATTACTTCATTCACTATCTACTGCTGATAGCGCACTTCGTCTTCACCTATTTGTCCCTGACATTCTACTATGTCACAAAAAAGGTGCTGGGTTCAATTTTATACAACCCCATCCCCCAATGTCAAAAAGAAATCTACGCCACTGGCTGATAGCTCTCTATATAGCCTACTTCATCCACTGTCTGCTTCTGCTGTAGACTGGCCCCCAGTCTCGGTTCGGTTCCATCTCTGGATAATGTAACAATAAATAATTACATAATGCCCTATGAAAAAAATATGAAAAGTCCTGTACCCCCCCCCCCCCCCCTTATTTTCTTCAATGCCAAAAACCCATTCCTCTTCATCCACAAATCGGCGCCACTAATTACACCCACCACAGTCAACCATGCAGCAATATAGAAATATACTCGTATTATAAGTGAATGCGAAAGTCCATTGGCGCTGATTCGAGACTGGTCCAATCTGTTAGAGATCTCCTTCCAAATATTTGTTCAACGAAGCACGTTGTTTCCGATGTCACTTACGAAAGCCCCGCCCAGTTTCAATTCAAATATGGTAGCACAAAGCTATGCGCGGGATGTGACGTAAGATCGGATGGGACACTTGTCAACAACTGAGAGGTATTGAGCTCAAGTGGCACGCGTCTGATAGACCCATGGTGCAGCGCAATAATAAAAGGCAACCACTCGACTCGGACTTAGGCCTATTGTCCATATTGCGTGCGGTTATCGCGTGCGGTTTGCAAATGTTTGCACATTATTTAGCTAGGGAAGCCTTTTCAAATATCCCCGCACTGCCAAGCTGCGTTGATTGGTCGGATACAATATCGTTGTTTCAGTCGCTACACAAACGTTAATGTAGTGAAAACATGGATGTGGTATATAGAAAGATTGCGTGACTCCAAATCCGTAAAAGTGAACTCCCAGCATTTTGTGGGAACTTGAAGGCAAATTGCTTACAGACTGGGAGGGTCCATGTATTGGGTTGATTTTTAATGCTATGTAATCTACATTACCAGTCGTTCTCCATGGACCCGAGGGATGGTCTACTTCTGCTGCTGATAGCTCTCTATATAGTCTACTTCATCCACTGTCTGCTGCTGATAGCTCTCTATATAGCCTACTTCATCCACTGTCTGCTGCTGACAGTTCACTACTTCCTCATATCTGCTGCTGATAGCACACTACTTTATCTACTCTCTGCTTCTGCTGCTGATAGTCAACTGCTACAGCACACTGCTAAATCAACTATCTACTGCTGATAGCACACTACTTCATCCACTATCTACTGCTGATAGCACACTACTTAATCAACTATCTACTGTTGAGAGCACACTACTTCATCCACTATCTACTGCTGATAGCACACCACTTTCCCTATCTACTGCTGATAGCACACTACTTCATCCACTATCTACTGCTGATGATAGCACACTACTTCATCCACTATCTACTGCTGATGATAGCACACTACTTCATCCACTATCTACAGCTGATAGCACACTACTTAATCAACTATCTACTGCTGATAGCACACTACTTCATCCACTATCTACTGCTGATAGCACACTACTTCATCCATTATCTACTGCTGATAGCTCACTACTTCATCCACTATCTATTGCTGATAGCACACTACTTCATCCACTATCTACAGCTGATAGCACACTACTTAATCAACTATCTACTGCTGATAGCACACTACTTCATCCACTATCTACTGCTGATAGCACACTACTTCATCCATTATCTACTGCTGATAGCACACTACTTCATCCACTATCTATTGCTGATACTGTGATAGGTATAAATAGCCTACTTCATCCACTATCTGCTTCTGATAGCTCACTTGATCTACTATCTGCTTCTGATAGCTCATTACTTCATCGACTATCTACTGCTGATAGTACTATTTCATCTATACTATCTAATATTGATAGCATACTACTTCATCACCTATCTCAATAATCAACTGCTGATAGCACTCTTCTTATCCACTGCTGATAGCATACTTCTTCATTCACTATTTACTGTTGATAGCATACCACTTCATCCACTATCTAATGCTGATAGCACATTAATTAATCAACTATCTACTGTTGATAGCACACTACTTAATCTACTGTTGATAGCACACTACATCATAATCATGCACTATCTACTGCTGATAGCGCACTACTTCATTGCCTATCTACGGATCGATGATACTTGATAGCTTTGACTTTGTTTTTGTCCTGTTACCTAGGTAACAAAACGCCCGAGATATGGCAAACTGTTCTTTGGTTAAAACGTTTTACAAGCAGAACCATTTGAGACCACTTTGATCAAAATCGGAGCAATTTTGATTTTTTTTACCCCTGTGGACAATGGTGGAGACCAAAATTTGACATTTGATCTTTACGCCTACAACTCAAGAACTGTACATCAGAGATAGGTCAAACTATACTTTTTCTGAATCCAAATGAGAGGAATATAATTAGATGCTTTTCCATCCATATTTGCCCATTTTTAAAATTTGAGCCCTGCATTCGGGGCTATTTTGGATATGCAGGCCTTGCCATCTAGATTTTAATGGCGAGTGGTCAATCACTCGCTAGCATGATGCTAGGCGAGTGGTCGAATCACTCTCTACATTATATGTAGTGGTCGAGGTCTGAAAGATCATTCATACCAATATGAAACAATTACGAGGTGTCGGACCCCCTCTCTTTCGTATTCAGGGATTAAGGCTGATTTATTACAATAAATCAAATATATTGAAAGTGCTGAAACTTGAATGTAAATTGATATTGGATTCAATTTTGGACAATTCGCAGGAAGTGATATTTAGTGTCTATGGCGAGTGGAAAATCGCTCACTAGAAATTAGTTTGGGCGAGCGAGAGCGATCGCTCGCCTCAAACGGCACGGCCTGTATATGCAAATGACCATTTCCCTTTGTACTTTTTGAATATGTTGTTCAAGAGGGTGTTTAGTGTCACTAGTAAGTAAAAGCATTGGTGTTCCAATCTTGTCTATGTGTACCCATTATTTGACTTAAATTGACTCATCTAGTATTAGATGGTTGCTGCTTTTGAGGTTCTTCTTTGGCTTTTCCGGAATAACACTGGGTCACCCTATGACCTGGTTTCTTACAGTAACTGCAAATTAATCGGGGTTTAAATTCAGTCCTACCTTTTGGTTTGTTACCGAAACCCTATGAGGTCCCTTTACAACTAGCTCTTTCTTGTGAATTAGACTGAATTTTCTCTTCTTGGGTACCACCCTGATTTGCTTTAGATTGGTTATATGCTTGTTTGAATAACTTTTGTTATGATTTAATTTAATTGCATTCAAGTTTGAGTAAAGCATCAACTTCTATTTAATTTTGCTAGCACTTTCATCCAAGTGAGTTTTAATGTCAGTGTGGACACATCTTTTGAATTCTTTAACAAGAACCAATTGCCTAAGTTGGCCAAAATCATTTGCACAAATAATCAATTCATTCCAATAAAATACAACATAATACATACAACAACAATCTTGATAAAATATGGAAACTGAATTTTAATTAACAAAGAATTAGTTATAAATATGTTTTTTTAATCATATTTCTAATTTATATCATTGGCAATGTGTCCCAATAATTGTATGTTGATATTGGAAGGATAGTTTAGTACAATGGTCACAAGTATTGTTGAATGACTGTCAGTATCTGTATGATTTTTGATAAAAAATATGCACATTACATGATAAATTAACATTTACATCAGGTGATTTTGGGCATGATGAGTACATATTTATAAAACAAGGTTCAATATTATGCATTCCATAGTTTGATCAGCTCGTAATCGGCGGGCCATATAAAATCACAGATTAATATCAATATATTTTATTGTGAGAACTGTATTGTTACAACTCTCCAGAAGTATCAGAAATTGTTATTTTTAAAGTCATACTTTGCGATATTTTATTTAACACGCACAATATAGACTAGATAGGTCAACAATATTGCTCTTAACCTTGGTCTACTTTTCGGCGTAGTTGTCAAAACATAACAATTCCCGCCGATTACGAGCTGATCAAACTATAGTAACTTAGACACAAGGTTCATGTTTTATTGAAAATTGATTTGCTGCTAAAAAATGTCATGAGTTCGGTGGCCTTAATGGTATTACTGTGAGGTTGCCGTTTCAAACTCTGTCAGGGCCAATGTGTCTATAGTAGAGGTCACTTCTAATCATCCCCAAGTCATATGGTTAAGGAATGTTCTCTGTGATCTGAAGTGACCTCCACTTGAGATGAGTCTGGTATTTATTCCTAGCTATAATGTAAAAAGTGGCACATGTAGCAGCCAATATTATAACACATTAAACCTGTACACATGATTCCTGAATTTGATCACATGATTCCTGAGTTCGATCATATTTCCCATTTGATCTTTATCATATTGTCCACACACTTTAGATTATGCATGCATATCAAACTTGGCACATTCCATCGCTACATCGGTCCACATTTTGCGCACACTGTCAACTTTCATTTCCCATAGGTCTTCTATAATAGGCCAAGAATTTTGTGTCAACAAAAGATAATCATTCCCTGGTTGAATGTATGTGTATGTATAGAGTCCCATTATCAGAGATTGGGCAAACCTTGCAGCTTGACAGATGTGAAGGACCTCTAACTCCTCTGGAGTGAGTGGATTTACATGCTGATACCCGGCTAGGAAGGCAGCAGAAGCATGCAGTGGGTGATTCTCAGCAGGTTTTGATACGGCCATGTACATCATGCTAATTCCAATATCAAACACAAGACAATTGTAATGAGAGTCATCAAAATCTACTGCATTGCTGAGCTTGTAGTTAACTTGGTGTGCCACAGAATTCTCACTGGTTGTAGAATTATCCAAAATGGGGGTGACAAGTACATTTGTATCACTGAAGTCATTGTGTATGATACCTGAAAGAAATTAGAAAAACATATACAATGCAGTTATTAACTTATCAAACTACAATTTTAGACAATGTAAATGTGTGGTTCTTATTACTCAAATGGGACAGGTCTAAGAAAATGTTTAACAACAGGAATCAACATGTGCCTTTGTATTGGGGCACGGGATAAGAAAGTTAAGTTTCTTATCTGTCAACCCAAGGGTTAAGAGAAAAATTATATTAAATAAATGTTTCGTATTTATACAGCGCCTTTCACATGTATCACAGTGCTTTACATTTATCCTGTTATCGTAAGAATATGTCAGCTGCCATACAATGCCCAAGGCATGCTCATATCTGGGGGGGGGGGGGGGCTTAATGGACAATAGTCATTACAGCTCTCCATTTCACCCCTGGGTAGAGAAAGCTAAGTAAGGTAAAGAGCCTTGCCAAAGAGCAAAACACAATGGCACCACTTGGAATAGGATTGTTCGGAGAGGCTTTATTTGCTTCATTCAATTTCTTTACTATTTTTGTTTCTTTTGAATATACAGGCTAACGTGGTTTTTATAGGCTAGCCTGGCATATATGCATTTTATATACATAGGTATAGGTCTCAACCATGGAGTTTCCAAACGTGTGTCCCTTACGGACTAACATACAATGTATAGGCAAATAAACCTGAGACTAATATTTATATTAATATTTCATTTTCAAAACTTCAATAGTAACTTTTTCCAGGAATCAATATCTAAATTATTGGACCATTATAAACTAAAAGTTATGAAAACATCTTACCTTTCCTGAATTGATCTTTTATGGTCAATACTCTGCTTTCAAATGTTTTAACAATATCAACAATAAAATCTCTCCTTTTCTGATCCTTCACTACATGTACATGCTTGAGTATGATACTTAAATTATCCAAGCTCCACTCAAATGTCTTGGCTTTTTCCTTCAAGGCTGTTGTGTCATGGGGATACTTCTGCAAATATGATAGCATATTAGAAGAAAAAGTCAGTTTTAATTCACTTTCACCAATTTAATAGCAAACATCATCAGCTTCTGATGGTAATACAAGAGAAATACATGTACATGTATACACATGTACAAATGGGCGTAGAATGGAGAGGAGATGAGAGATGAAGGAGAATAAGGGGGAAATAAGAAGAGAAAAGGTAAAATTACACCTAACTTAACTGAGTTGGTCCATATGCTTAAAAAGTCTAGCCTAATTAAAAATCAAGTTCAATCAGTGCATACAATTAATAATACAGTCACAAATAACCAATAATAGTGTATAAATATGGCATGGTGCCAGTGTTTCGAAATATGCCTCAAAAAGTTACAGGCCAGCCGGGCTTGATCTTAAAAAGTTACCGGCCAGCCGGGACGGCAACTAGATGCCAGTCAGAAAAGTTACCGGCCAGTCCAAAAGTTACAGGCCAATGGCCGGCTGACCGGCCCTATTTCGAACGCTGCATGGTGCGCCAAATGGCTTCAATTGGGCCTTCATTTCTAAAAACCTTCAGACATCCTCCTCATATATACAGCAAATAATAAATATCACATATTACCTGCAATATTTTGTGCATTTGTGCTAATGACTTTCCTGCTTCGTAGAAAACCTGAGTTGAGTTTGCTGGTACAACACCAACAGAAGTTAAAGAAACACCCGGAAGAAAAGGATAGGCTCGTATCATAAATCTACCACGTACTCTTTGTCCTGCATTAAGGCCATCTGAAAAAAAAAAGAACAATGAATTATGGGTAATAAACATCTCTACAAGAGAATCTTCCAACCAATGTAGTACTCACATTTTCTTCATGTTCAAAGATTAATCACACACAAAAACTCTGTAATATATGTCTTCAGTTGCTTAAGCATAGCTGACAAATTGGGGGAAATTCCCTTAACCCTAACAGGACGGGGTACTACAAAATACTACTTGATATATGCGCTGTTTGTGCGTGCATCCCACATGGTGTGATGACGCAATATATACCCCTAAGTGATATTAAAGTCGCCGACCCAGTGCTTGGCATGCAAGGGGTCTCGGGTTTGAATCCCACCCATAGCAAACAACTTCTTTCTTTGTTTTCTCTCTTTACTCCTTCCTTCTTTCCCTTCCCGTTGACCAAAAAGCCCTTGGGCGGTTAGGGTTAGACCATTTTCTGTTCAGAAATATTAACAAAATGTGAAGGAAACTAAAAAGTTACACCTGTCATTGAGATCACATCCCCTGTTGAGCTCTGTTGCATTTGCACAGAATTCATTATACCCGGGCATAAAGAATTAAGATTTGTTTCTCTTGACATGAAAACACATTGTCTACCTTATTCACTATGGGGTTATTAGTAAATATTATGAAAAAGTGAAAGTGACAAGAATTAGGATTGGCGGATCTCTGAATATCCCTTTAAGAATTGAAAATAGACATTTCAGTGTCAACTATTTTAAGGTATAACTCTCAATAGGAATGAATAATTGAGGAGTGTGTAGTGCTCCTCCAATGTCAGCATGTCACCATGCTGTGTTTAAATTGGTTATTTTTTTACCGGCTGGACGATCACTACATATAGTGTGTAGGAATCCTCTTGATATGGTAGGATTGCCACATGGTGTTTTAGATTTGATAAAAATGACTGAATGACGCCACTAGTGGCATATTACATGGCTGTCTTAGAGAGAGCAAGGGAAAGCATGGCACTTCTTTACCTGCAGGCTGCTTCTTGGTAAATTCTTCAATTTTCATGTCATCCCCATGAATGTTTTGAAGTGGAGCTGCACATGTGTAACCATGGTGTTTGAGGTACTTCTGAATTGAATGAATGGCTCTAAAACCAATTTCATCTTTTGATTCTTCTCCACTCATTATTTTCAAAACATAGCGTTGTGTACAACATTTGGGATCTAAACAAAGGAATAAAAGAGAATATCATTTTAATTATGTTGGAATATTAAACCATGTGACACTTTGTAAAATGTAAAGTTTGTTCTTGGTTGATAATATGGGAATGAGATATTCTAAGCCAATTTATAAAATGTACTTTGTGGGACATACTGGTAAGTCTCCAAGCACATAAATACATTTTGTTACTTTTCATTTCAAGATAAAAGAAGTCCAGAAATAGCATTAAGATGTGAAGATTTCTGCTTTTATACATGTATAAATTCATATCTTCCTAGACACGCTGTGTATAGACCTGTTGACAAAATGTGATGCGATCAAGCAAAATCAGCCGGAACTCGGAAATATTACATTTTCAGTTAGGATAGTAAATAGGATTTGCAAAGCTGCATTTTGCAGAAAACTCCAATGAAATTGAACAACCAGTTCCATAGATATGAGCAATTGAAAAGTTTCCAAAACAACAAGAAACAAAGGGAAATATTGCCTTTGTTTGGCTATATCTTAAAACCAATATTTCAGAGTTCCGACTGATTTTGCTTGATTGCATCAAAAATATATAATCTTTGGCAGCTAAATTGGTGTACGGTAAGTCCCGGGGTAAAGTATACCTAAAGGAGTGAAAATATCAGCATAAATAAATAAGTGGTGTAGACAGCTTTTTATGGCAATGCACTGACGGGCCAAAAATGCCAAAACATTTTGGAAAATGTTGTCCCACAATAAGTTTTAATAACTTATAAAAACTTCTCTTTTTCCAACTGAGGTGAAGGAATTTATATTTATTGAAATAATTTGATATGAGTTTTTAAAAATAGACCTATATGCATAAAATAAACATTTCCCCATTTTTATTTTTGTGGTACCGGTAGATCTGTTGAACAGTATTACTTTTCTTTGTCAAAATGTACTCTTGTATTAATGAGGTTACCGGTAGAAGATGTACCGACAATTAAGCTTTGATATATCAGGCCTTGCCGTCTAGATTTCAAAGGCGAGTGGTCAATCGCTCGCTACCTTGATGCAAGGCGAGTAATCGAATCACTCGCTAGTGGTTGAATCACTCGCTAGTGGTCGAATCACTCGCTAGTGGCCGAATCACTCGCTAGTGGTCGAATCACTCGCTAGTGGTCGAATCACTCGCTAGTGGTCGAATCACTCTCTAGGTCTAAAAGAGAAATCAGTATGACACACTTACGCACTGCTGACACGCTCTCTTTCAGAAATCAAGACTAATTTATTACGATAAATTGAATACATTGGAAGTGCTAAAACTGGAATATAATTTAGATTCAATTTTGGTGATTCGCAGCGAGCGATATTTCTTGTCTATGGTGAGTGGAAAATCGCTCGCTAGAAATTGAGTTTGGGCGAGCGGTGGCGAGCGAGAGCGATCGCTCGCCTCAAACGGCAAGGCCTGATATATTGGTAATTGTGTGGATCAGGGGAAATACTACATGCATGCCTAAAGTACATGTTTAAACCTTACGTAAATCAGATACAGCATTTTCCAATTATTGTGTCTTTTTGGCATCAGAATTACACAAACTTTTATGCAGAATATAAAAAGGCAAACATTTGCTAGCAGCTCCCATAACTGTTCTATAATGATGTTCTTTGAAACTCTGTGTTTGACTTGCCTTGATTTAAATCTTGGTCATCAATTCCAACATGATCAAGATTGATGAGAAAATTTTGCGCATCATATCCATTGAGAGGTTTAACTGAAGTAGCCTTTGGCATGCCATAAAGATGACTGAATAATTCTGCAGCATCATCTACAGTCAAGAATGGCTTCTGTACTTCAATGCACTCTGATGGATTGGATTGTGAGGCCATTTCTGCTGGTCACTGTTGCCTGAAAATAGTACAAATTACAAGGAACAAATGCATTTTATATATGGGCTGTGATTAAATCATTTTAATTTAGGGTATTTTTGGATATCGAATCTTAGCATGCCTGAATGACTTCTAATCTCAGATGTGAACAATTCAATGATTTATATTGTGGGATAGGCTTTTACGACGGGAATTCATAACAATTAGTGGGCGTTTAGCGGGTTCGCCGTCGGACAAGTTTAGAACTGTCAAGCTTTCGTCAGGAGTAGCTCTGACTTCTTCAGGACAAAGTACCTAAGAATGAGACATGTAGACCGCCCCTTGTCTACTGATGACTCTGAAAAGAGCCGTTTGCTGAAGACTGCCCCTTGACAACAGAAACTAGCAGATCTCGCCTATCTGCTAATATAAAGGTTTTGGTGGCTCTGAAAAGAGCCATTTGCTGAAGACTGCCCCTTGTCTACAGAAACAAGCAGATCTCGCCTATCTGCTGAATTTGTAAGTTTTGGTGGCTCTGAAAAGAGCCGATCGGTCCATGAGTGGCCAAACGGTTCCTGGTAAGCCGTATACTTCTATTACAGTATATGCAGTCTACATGTTCTCTGTTGACAAGGGGCAGTCTTCATTGAACAGCTCTTCCTCAGAGCGAACAAACCTTTAATTTAGCAGATAGGCGAGGTCTGCTTGTTTTCTGTTGACAAGGGGCAGTCTTCAGTGAACGGCTCTTTTCAGAGCCACCAAAACTTACAAATTCAGCAGATAGGCGAGATCTGCTTGTTTCTGTAGACAAGGGCAGTCTTCAGCAAACGGCTCTTTTCAGAGCCACCAAAACTTATAAATTCAGCAGATAGGCGAGATCTGCTTGTTTCTGTAGACAAGGGGCAGTCTTCAGCAAACGGCTCTTTTCAGAGCCACCAAAACCTTTATATTAGCAGATAGGCGAGATCTGCTAGTTCTCTGTAGACAAGGGGCAGTCCTCATTGAACGGCTCTTTTCAGAGCCACCAAAACTTACAAAATCAGCAGATAGGCGAGATCTGCTAGTTTCTGTTGACAAGAGTCAGGCTTCAGCAAACGGCTCTTTTCAGAGTCATCAGTAGACAAGGGCGGTCTACATGTCTCATTCTTAGGTACTTTGTCCTGAAGAAGTCAGAGCTACTCCTGACGAAAGCTTGACAGTTCTAAACTTGTCCGACGGCGAACCCGCTAAAAACCCACTAATTGTCAATGATTTATATTCACTGTGAAATTAATGAAAATCACACTGATATCTGAAATGAACACTGAAAATTTACACAATATGCAACACGATCTGGTCCATGGGGCCAAAGGAGGCATTTTTTTAAATTGAGTTACTTTAATTATTACATTATACAATACTATAGGCTATCCAGGGTCAGAAATTCGCAACCAAGTGCGAGAATCCATTTGGATTCTCCCAGTGGTATTTTGCAAGAGTCCATGGATTCTCCCCATATATAAACTTTCTATGAAAAATTGAAATATTTACAAGAATCCATTTAGATTCTTGCAATTTTGTTGACAAGAATCTTTGCGAGAATGGATTCTCGGATTCTCGCCGAATTTCTGACCCTGCTATCATTTACTGAAAACACCAAAGTTCTAGCATACTTGGTTCTAAGATTATGATGTTTTTTGATGTCAATTTTTTTTTGTATTTTATTGTTTTTTACTCCATTATTTTTACCTTTATTTCAGTTTCAAATTTGCCGCACCACTAAAAAGAATGCATGGATTTCTAAATTAGAGCCAAATTAAATTTGTTTAAACCCCTGAAAATTAATATTGCCTTGGCCAATACCAAGCCAAAAGTGCATTTTGTAAAGTCCGTAACAAAATTTTGGAACATTATTGCTCAAAACAGGAGCATTTATTTTAAACTTGCTAATCATGCCTCCATAGATTGATGTCAGACCTACTTCAAGATAGTAAAGAAAAAAATCTGAGGAAGCACCTTGACAGTTTTTTAAAATTGATATGTAAAACGTTACAGACATTACATTTGAGATAAAATGTAACGTCCGTAACACTAAATCAACAGTGTAGGACGATACAGGAGTATTAATTTCAAACTTGCTTTTCATGTTTACATAGAATGGAGTCAGGGCTTGCTCAATATATATAGTTAACAGAAAAAAATAAAACATAGAACTGAATGGAGATTTAAGGATATGTACCATCTGTCAAAAAGGCAGGCACTTTCGCGTAACGTCCGTAACGCTCGTTTCTAATTTCTGTAGCTTAAACTAAGAGAGCCAAAACAAAATTGCTTCATTATATTGAACATTTGAGTGTGTACTAGTATTAGTAGCATACATGTACTAAGAAATAAAGTGTTATCCTAACAGTAAACATGTGTGCTATTCAATTAAAAGTTGTAAGTTGCATGTATCTGTAAACATCCGTAACGGTGGGATTGCCCCTTTTCTTACAGTGTACAATGTAAATACTCGTTGAATGGAACAGTCCATATTATGAAAATATTCTCACCATTGAACTCATATAAAACATTCAATATAAATTTGTATACTATAGACCAGTGGCAGTATCCATTTACAATATTAAACATCTAAAATGTTAAATGAAGATACTGAGTTACAACTTTATACAGTTTATACATGGATATCATATATCATATGTGATTAATTGATATCTAACTGAGCCCAAAAAAATGAGCCCAAAAATGAGCCCACATGTTGTGATATTTCTTATGTGCGATTATCTCATCACAAAAATAAATTATATATATTTGGGTTAAGTGAAGTAGGCCTACTATAGACAACATATATGCAGGTTTCCTTGAAAAATCTTTGTAAAATTTGTATTGTATTTTTGGACGAATTTGGCTGACTAGCAAATGTGTTAACTAAGGTTTGCCTGAATATACCTATATACAATGATTACTGAATAAAAATATCATGATATAAAAATTATAAGGCATAAGGGGTGGTGCAATAATTATGTGTACCCCTGGGGTGGTGAATTGGTGGTCAAAATGGTCTGCCAAAAATCGCTTGCCCCCCCCCCCCCTCTGGCCGTGCCAACAAATCTTTTCCCCCCTTTTGATGTGCCAAAAAACCTTTCCCCCCCTTTTGATGTACCACCAAATCTTTGCCCCCCCCCCCCCTTACCAATGCAAGATTTTTGGGAACCTGAATTTACAACCTTAAATTGCCTTACCATATAATGCGAGCGCAGCGAGCAGAAAATTTTGCATATTTTTGAACGTGTTCCTAACGTTTTCCTACACCTTTTTAGCACATAATATAGAAACGGTGCCCAAAATATCTGCGCCTAAAAATCGCTACCCCCCTTTGACTTGCCAAAAATCGCTTGACCCCCCCCTTCGACCTGCCAAAAATGCTTGCCCCCCCCTTTTGGCCTGCCAAAAGATCTTTGCCCCCCCTATAATTCACCACCCCGGGCGTACACATAATTATTGCACCAACCCTAAGCATGTTTGAAAAACTTTGATAAGCTTACCAATAATTCAATATATGAATGTTCAATGTACTGCAGGTATGTATGCTAGCCTATCCAAGCCCGATGAGAAGCTCCTTACAATGGCCTGACCCTATCTTATGTCTACTGGTCCTATCTATCTGCATGCATGATGCATTGGATGATGGTGATAACATGGATGATAAGCTCACACACAGATGATCTTGCATGCTGGCATGCTTAGTGTGACAATTCGATTGCGCAATATTATTGGTTATGGCTGTCTGTACCAAGTACCCTGTGAGAGCTCGTCACCGTGCAGAATTTGGCAGATTGGCAGCTGATTGCATGATTGGCACTTAAATTGGCACTGACACACTGACACTTGGTAAGATATAATTATTACAGAAACAAATATTTCTTTACATATTCATCTCGTTCATAGTTCAGATGATTTATAAAGCTTAAATAGAAGACATACTGGCATAAGTAAAGCACAATAAATTGGGCGATCTTGACTTTTAGACCACCCTCGGCCTCGCTATATACATACATGTAGGGCTCAAATATTATTATATCCCTCATTAATATATTCTCGTTCATTAATTGGTTAAACGAGTATCATGTGACCAAAAATAGTTTTGCTATTTTGCAAACTTGTTAACAAGCTGATTGATGAGGGAACGGGTACTATTCAAAGTACTATCTCCCGGGAAATAGTTTTACTATCTCCCTCTGGCGCCCCGGAGCGTGTATGACCTCATAACAGCGTCGCAGTTACTAGTGGTCAATGCAACTCGCCACATACGCGGGATATCAGTACCGGCCCGGGGTATTAATGCGTTTTGTCTTATGGCACACAATTAAGCAGCACAGACATGACAGAAGTGCAGCTAAAATACGGCGATTTAATGGCATTACATCAGGATCAGTATCTTAATATTGATGGTGAAATAACAGGGAACATGTTAACATGGTTACTCGTTTCACGGCGGTATTGTAGAGGTTGTCACACATTTTTACGGTAAGCTTTAGCCACTCAACTGTGTGCGTGCTTTGTGCATTCAATCAACATGATCAAAACAAAGCAAGGCCGGCGTAGCCTTGACTAGGCCTAGCCTACATTTATGCCTAGGCCTATGCCTTGTGTTTAATGAACAAAGAATATATATTAATGAAGGATATAAAACAAATATTTACTGCTCTAAATTCGGGATCTGGTTGAATCTATTGGTCCCCTCGGTGAACTGGAGACCGTGAGCCTACTATTTTCCCTCGACCTGGCGGTCTCGGGAAAATAGTAGGCTCACGGTCTCCAGTTCACCTCGGGAACCAATAGATTCCACCAGATCCCTCATGAGCAGTAAATATTTGTATACTATTTCATCAAGGTTTAATATTCTAACAAGCTTAAAAACTAAAAGTTTCATCTAAGGAGTCAAGCTTTAAACTATTAAGCAACAATATCCAACAAGCTAAAACGATTTTTTACCGGTTTTAACAAGCTAAAACCAATTTTTGAAAAGAAGCTTTAACATCAATTTTTTCATTGTAAAAACCATCTAAACAATCTTTAAAAATACATTGACCTACCTAATATTACTAATCTATGTTTCCGATGATATCCAAGAAGCTAAAATATTGTGAAAGAGGGCAGGGCTTTGAGTAATGAGGAAATTACGGGTAAAATACATCACGTTTTTCGAGAAATTCGCCATCTTGAATAAATGCAGAATTGCGTCATGCAGTAAAACGATGTCAAACACGCTTGAAAATGCATGATACGCGAGCGTAAATTACCGTCAAAATGAGCGTACATCAAGCCCGACATCAAGCGCTTGTGCTACGCGAAAACTTCGGAGCTGGCATCACACCGGTTTTGTAACCAGCTCTTTTACGTCAAAAAAAGTTATAAAACGTGAATTTTGGAACAAAATAAAGCTTGTTTGATGGAATAAAAGGTATGTTTGTACAGTTGAAAACATGTTTAACCTTGTTGCGAAAGTTTAATATGATAAATTTGCAATTTGTACCTTATATAGCTCGGGTGGTCTAAAAGTCAGGATCACCATAAATTGTATGTCAATTAAAAATTAATGGTGGACAGCAACGACGCGTACACATGATATTGATAATTGATATGATGCATGAGCATTGACGACTCATCTAGACCATGGACGAAAAAAAGATAACAAATGACCATACTATGCATACATGTACAAGTAGTGACGGGTAAACTGCTGCGCACTTTTCCCGCTATCAAGGACTTACGTA
Source organism: Amphiura filiformis (assembly GCF_039555335.1). Lineage (NCBI taxonomy): Eukaryota > Metazoa > Echinodermata > Ophiuroidea > Amphilepidida > Amphiuridae > Amphiura > Amphiura filiformis. The sequence continues at coordinate 73,968,383 of NC_092631.1, forward strand.
AACAGCGCCCAATTGCTGGTACCGGTGCTGCAATTTGTAGCAAGGCCATCTTTTAATACTTTTTCTCAAAGCCGTTCCAATGTTGAAAACCTAATGAGGAATGCAGGTTTTTTAAGGATTTTTTTACTTTTTTTTTTTTTAATCTATCGGACAAGCTTCTTGACAAGGAGGTTTCACTGTGGTCAAGATGAAGACTTTTATTGAGATTTACGATTTAGGCTATTTTGAGAATTTTGTGTGTTGGATTTGGGAAAAAAAAAGAAAAAAAAATGGAAATTTACCCAATCCAGCGGGAATAGCGCTCAAAAAGCAGGGAATTTTTATTGATGCATGTGGGGGCTTTGAGACATAATATTAAATTAAGACTCTTGTTCTGGAATAAATGGTTGGCATTTTGCTATTGATGCATGTGTAAAATATTCTGTACAGTGGAAATGTATTAACACAAAGTTCCTGATATTAACAAACACAAAATGCCAAGTCCCAAGCATTTTATGCATTATGACACAAAATCTTGTAATCTCAAACTAAAATATGAAGCTCTGACAATTTTGGGTTAAACAAAGTTCTACTCTTTTTTTACATTTTTATGTTTCTGAATATACCATTATTTTAGGATGTGACTCATTTGAAAGATGGAACTCCAGATTGCTGTAACTCCACATCGTCCATTTACCAGGCACAAACAGATCAGCATGGCACAATGTTAGTGGCAACAAAACTTGATCAAGTTGTAGGCTGTGATTACGACAAGATATCACACCTATAAACCTGATGGCTGCAAATGATAGGACCATTGATGTTGTAAGTCAACAAATTTAGAATATGGGACCACCCAAAAACCAGGGAAAAGCAGGCACTTCAATAATTAATTGATACAGGTGTAAAGCTGAAACTTTCCTAAAAAGGGTATTTGGTGACAGAAAATTCAAGTCACAGGTGGGAACACATTAGACATTTGTACAGATTCCAGGATCTTTGGGTAGAGCCTAAAGTACTTTGAATTGCTAGCCTTAAATGCCATTGAAATTGAAAAATAAGGGGTCTTTGGGTGACAGTTCCAAGGAGAAATAACATGAATAAGGGGTCTTTAGGTGACAAGAGCATGGGTTTGAAAAAGTTTGGGGTCTTTGGGTGACAGTGCTCACATCACCTAAAATATTGAAGAGCTCCTCCCCCTGGTTCAAAAACTAATATTCTTGGCTCAAAGAATATGCACAATTTGCTCATTGGTTATTGAGAGGTTGTCATACAATGTATCAGGGAAGTTGTAACACTGTACTGGTGTTACTTGCCCCATAAGCCCTTTCGCAATTTCAGAACAGAGTGCATTGTGGGTAATATCCATGAAAAGAATTGGATATAAAAATGGCGACTCGTGCAGTGTATTTCAACGGGAGTGAACCGTGCACTTTAAAAAAATGCTATAGACATTCTTTGGTCCAGATGTCTGCTCAATATACTAGCAAAGTAATTGATTGAGATTGCTTCAAATGGCTAATCTTGTAAAAGATGTAAAAAATCATGGGGGATTCCCTTTGAGTAGCAGTTCATTCACACGGCCGTCAATGAGGGAGATTGGTTCTGTTTATCTCCAGTAAAGACGATGTCTGAGCATACTCAGTTGCAATTTTCTGAAATTGCGAAAGGGCTTATGGTCTGTAAAAGTTGGCCTTCATCAAGTGGGTGCAGATAGCCATATCAATTTCTAAGTGTTCTTTTACTTTTAGCAAACTCTGAATTTACCTACAACACTAAGCAAAATAAATACATCCATTTTTGGCAAATGCTTTGTTATTTAAAAATAAGCGGTCATTGCTCATTATTTTGATGCTAGTATAGACAATATGAGTATGATCTTTCCAATAAGGATACAAAATGTGAAAAAGAAAATATATGGATCATCGGTCAAATTGACTTTTACAATACTCACTTTGGTCAAAAATTGTGTGTGAATGGCTTGTTTTTACGGTTTTATTGTTTGTGGGATGTCCATGCAAAATCTGCACATTGGTTATTTTTAAGGTGTTATCATTTTGCCTGTTTCTTGTCTCCTATGTGGTTACCTTCAGAATCCCAGGGGCTCACCTGGTTACCTAAGCACTTGTACAAGTTACCCCTCTACCTGGTAAGCAAACAGATATCACTCGAAAGCATTCCCCATTCCAAAAACATGCAAGACAACACATGCATCCATGGATGCAGAATATCAGGGTACAAGTTCAGGCCAATTCCGTTCACTAACACTTACTTACAACATAGAATGTAATTAATGCACACACAACAATCATGATTGTTCTTGCCTTTTGTTCATTTTTAGTCAATCATACTACCTGTGCATAATGCTTCTAAATGGCTTGATGAATGCTTGAACTCTGTCTTGGAGCAGAACTTTGAAGGAACATTTGAATTATCTGCATTCAATGATGCCAGCACGGTAAGCTTAAAATCCAAAGGTAAATGCCCTGTATTTTCCTAATTTTTTTTCTAACAACCATAATTTTAATCTCACTATTGTTTTGCTCACCTCAAGTTTGGTAGTGACATCAATGCCTTTTCACCATTGCGCTGCAAGCATGCCAACAAACTGCTCTTGTATGTGTGCTTGATTTACTTTATGCACTTAGTGAAATGCACACCTACATCACGACAGAACATGAGACAAACCATTGTATAGCTGTCCATCGCATCATGTCATCTGACACAGCCCACAACTTGTACACTTGTGTGACTAAAACCGTGTGAAAAGCATGGAACGTGTGTTCCGTGTTTAGGTTCTTCAAACATCTACTTTCAAGAAAAATGTGTGTCTTTTTATCATGTTTTAGGGTAGGCCATAGTTTGGTTCAAACTTAATGTTTGGGGTTCAAAGTTGTTTAGGGGTTGTTGGATAATGCCAACATTAATGTACTTGGTTATGTCCTTTAATGGATGGGGTATGAACGTTTGGACAGTATTTAATGTGGGACATTAGAGCACATCAGACATATCGAATTGCATTCTGAATACGAAGAATGTCCTGATGATATCAAATAATTTTGATTTTTGAAATTAGCAATGTAATACATTTTATGGCAAATGATTAAAAATTGATATTTTTGATATTTAACAGTACTCGAAGTAAACTTTATAAATCTGATGATTTTTACTTTAAGTGTATGTAGGTGGGATAAAAAGCCGACGATCAATTGGAAATTTTGACCTTTCGTATTGAAGATATGGATTTTTTCCCCAAAACACCAAAAAAAATTAGATCTTTTTGGGAAAAAATCCATATCTTCAATATGAAAGGTCAAAATTTTCAATTGATCATCTGCTTTTCCTCCCAGCTACATACACTTTAAGAATATATCATTAGATTTTCGAGAACTGTTATATATGAAAAATGTGAAAAATATCAAAGTTTAATAATTTGTCATAAAATTTGTATTATATCGTGAATTTCAAAAAATGAAAATTATTTGATATCAGAAAGACATTCTTCGTATTCAGAATGCAATTTAATATGTCTGATGTGCTCTCATGTCCCACAAAAATACTGTCGAAACGCTCATTCCAGATCCCTTAAAAAGGTTTCTATAATTATTATTCTTACAGGATGGATCATTGGACATGTTAAAAAGATGGGAAGAGAAGCTGGAAGCAGCAGATATTCCTGTTACATTGGGTGGTCATCAGGGACAACAGCCAAAGGGAGGTAGGATACAAACATTGCAAAGTGGAGCCAGGGGCTTCAACCTGCTTCATATTCTTACTTGTCTTAGGAAATATGCTAGTAGCATAGCAGCAAATTAGCAACTACAGTCTGCACTAATGTTTTACATCCAATGACTACACCTCACTGGCATCCATAACTTGGGCCTTCCATCTATTTTACATGACGCCAGTATCACAGACGTGCAGCGTTTACCACTCCTTTGATGCGGCGCAAGTGCTACAAGTTCCGATGCGCTCGCGATAGTGGGCGTCTTGGATCGCAATCCAAATGAATAAGATAGTTTGGATGGCCCCCAGCTATGGCCAAATTAATCCTGACCATCACTTAGATCGTCGGATTCGTCTTTACTCAGTTCTTCCTGCCAGGTCCATTGGGCAATGTGCTGTCTCATTGTGCATGACCCAACTGTCACTGAGTGTCTGACATTATAGGGTGGGGGTCTGCCTCCATCAAAAAATGTGATGTGATATAAAATAATAGCTACCGGTACTGAGATGGGTTGAGATATTTGAAGTCATTGTACAAGACCCAACTGCAAGTCACTGACATATCCGACATTATAGGGTGGAGGTCTGCATCCGCCAAAATTTGATACAGTAATGGCTACCGGTACTGGTATGGAATGAGATATAATGTAAAATTCATTCATCTGGTACTAGGTGAGAGTACTATAATCTTTGGAACCTAACATGAACACCAATTATGTTGCTGGTCTTTCAAATAGTGAATGTGAATGTATGTATATTTAAAATTAGAAGCAAAATAATAATATTGCTCCTAATGTTTTCATTGATTTTGACTTCTTTAATGAAATTAATCAAATCCCACTCATTATTATCATTCTTGATTTTTGTTAATGTATTGTTTTTCAGTTGGTTTTGCCAAGAATCAAGCAGTGGCTCAAAGCAGAGGGAGATACCTGTGTTTTCTGGATGCTGTAAGTCAATTTCATTAATGTACTTAGATAATGTGATAAACACCTGCAAGTCCCATAATGTCGCCCATTGAGGATAAAACTCATGGAACCAGACGACGATTTTTTGGTCATGAAAGATGAACAAAAATTGTATTATTGGTATCTGAGAAAAAGGAATATTTTCTCTCAAAATTGAACATTTGTATTTTCAACAAAATGCAATGCCACTTTTACCTAATATGTTACCAACTTTTCTTGTTATTTGCCTTAGGTGTCATAATATTGCAGTATTTTATCTTTTTTACTGGTGTACATGCCAATTGCACTGCCAACCACAATTTTGAATTTTATGGACACTGGACAGTGTTTCTAGATGCTAGTAGTATATCTTTTCTCATAATTTTCATTTTCCCAAAATCATGAAAAAGAGTCCTAGTCAGCCCAAATTGAGTCTTGGTTCCAGGTAAATTCTTATGAACCAAGACTCATATTTTGTGTGTGTTTTTGAGTTGTAGACCTTTTGTTTTGTATTCCTTTTAGGATGATGTGATGGACACCCATAGAATAGAGTTGCAGTATGCAGCATCAGTAGACCGGCAAAATGCAGTAAGTATTACCAAAATCATGGTTGGTTTCACAGTCAAGGTCTGTTAACTATCATTTGTTTCACCTCAAGTTTGGTTGTATGTATGTACGTACATGTATTTTGCTGGTCGTAGGATCGCACACACTAACCATATTCCGCAGAGTGAATATAGGCGCTTGCAAGGACAATTTGCCAGCACGCTTGTGGGGCAATCTCGTAAAAACATGGACATCACTACCAAACTCAAGGTGAAAAGAAATGTGTGTAAAACATATGTAAAACTATGTTAAGGGGTCGGTCACCCACCTATGCACAGTATTTTTGTGGGGCCTGAGAGCAAACCAGACATATCGAATTGCATTCTGAATATGAAGAATGTCCTTCTGATATCAAATAATTTTGATTTTTTGACACAATATCATACAAATTTTATGGCAAATTATTAAAAATTGAAGCCGGATCAAGTCACACATGACATGACATTACTATCTTCAGTTTATAACTAACAGCAGACAGCCTGTTGAAGCCACAAATAGCATAATCTTCAGTGGATAGCAAAAGCCTTATCAAGACACACATATCATTACTATCTTCAGTAGATAGCAAAAGCCTGATCAAGACACACATATCATTACTATCTTCAGATAGATAGCAAAAGCCAGATCAAGACATACATATCATTACTATCTTCAGTAGATAGCAATGGTCTTATCAAGACATACATAGTATTAATATTTTCAGTAGATAGCAAAAGCCTTATCAAGACACACATATCATTACTATCTTCAGTAGATAGCAAAAGCCTTATCTAGACACACATAGCATTACTATCATCAGTAGATAGCAAAAGCCTTATCAAGACACACATAGCATTACTATCTTCAGTAGATAGCAATGGTCTTATCAAGACATACATAGTATTAATATTTTCAGTAGATAGCAAAAGCCTTATCAAGACACACATATCATTACTATCTTCAGTAGATAGCAAAAGCCTTATCTAGACACACATAGCATTACTATCATCAGTAGATAGCAAAAGCCTTATCAAGACACACTATAGCATTATTATCTTCAGTAGATAGCAAAAGCCTTATCAAGACACACATAGCATTACTATATTCAGTAGATAGCAAAAGCCTGATCAAGACATACATAGCATTACTATCTTCAGTAGATAGCACAAGTCAGACCAAGACACATATAGCATTACTATCTTCAGTAGATAGTAAAAACCTTATCAAGACACACATAGCATTACTATCTTCAGTAGACAGCAAAAGCCTGATTAAATACACATAGCATTACTATCTTCAGTAGACAGCAAAAACCTGATTAAAACACACATAGTATTACTATCTTCAGTAGATAGCAAAAGCCTTATCATGACACACATAATAGCATTACTATCTTCAGCAGATAGCAAAAGTCAGACCAAGACACATAATAGCATTGCTATCTTCAGTAGATAGCAAAAACCTTATCAAGACACACATAGCATTACTATCCTCATTAGATAGCAAAAGCCTGATCAAGTCACACATATTATTAATATCTTCAGTAGATAGCAAAAGCCTTATCAAGACACACATAGCATTACTATCTTCATTAGATAGCAAAAGCCTGATCAAGTCACACATAGTATTAATATTTTCAGTAGATAATAAAAGCCTTATCAAGACACACATAGCATTACTATCATCAATAGATAGCAAAAGCCTTATCAAGACACATAACATTACTATCTTCAGTAGATAGCAAAAGCCTTATTGAGACACACATAGTATTACTATCTTCAGTGGATAGCAAAGGACACATATTATTATTATCTTCAGTAGATAACAAAAACCTTATCAAGACACACATAGCATTACTATCTTCAGTAGATAGCAAAAGCCTGATCAAGACACACATAGCCAGGGATGCAAATTGTGCGGGAGCGGGGAGCACCGCTCCTAGGAAATGAGAGTCAAAATTGAGGAAATAATGCCATGGGAAGAAAAAAAAAAAGAGGAAAAAGGAGGGAGAGAGAAGAAAAGAAAAGAGAAGAGGAAGAGGGAAAAAAAGAAAAAAAAGAAGAAGAGTGAGGTACAAGATAATAGGGATGGCTGTGAGGAAGTGAAGCTACTGAATGAAAGAGAGGAAATCTTTAAAGACACCACTGGTTGTGTAAAATTTGGAGGAATTCACATTATTGTTCAAGAAATAAGAGCAAAAAAAAAAGGAAGGTGTTGGTGTTAGAATACTGAAATGGGATATGAGAAAATTTACAATTCATCACCATAGGAGGTATTCAATGTAATTTAACAGGAAAAAAGAAGTTGGATGAAGACAGGTGGAAACAGGGCTCATATCTGAGGAAATTTAGAGAGGCAGCAATCATACCTGAGGAAATTTATAGAGAGGCAGCAATGGGGATTTTATAGGAACAAAAGTTATGAAGGAATTCAGTGTACTTAGTATCAATACTAATGCCACTGAGAAGAGAACAAACTGGAAAATATTGAGGAAATTTAAAAAGAAGGACCATATAAAGCACTAAACAAGTTGTGCTCCAATGACAAAAAATGAAAGTGGAAAGGGGGTAAAGGAAAATAAAAGGGAAAGGAGCTTCTGTCCGACCAAAATTGACCCCAAACTAGTGTAAATACCAAATTTTTGCACGCTACGTGCGCACATTGTCTTCGTAAAGCCTATTTTGGAATCTCGAAGACCTAACATACAGTCGCTCTAAAAATTCACGCTATGTCAACATTCTCATCTTTTGAAGTGCAGAATAAAGCTATTTTATGCATGGTAAGATTGAGGAAATCTTGAGCCTATTACCTTGCTCCTGAGGAAGAAATCACAATTTGCACCCCTGCACATAGCATTACTATCTTCAGTAGATAGCAATGGTCTTATCAAGACATACATAGTATTAATATTTTCAGTAGATAGCAAAAGCCTTATCAAGACACACATATTATTACTATCTTCAGTAGATAGCAAAATTCTTCTTTTTTTTTTATCTTTCTAGCCCATGAGGGTCTTTATTAAAGTGACACAAAAAAACAACAATATACAAACATGTATATTAACAAAAACACACACAAAAATTACATCAGCCAGCAATGATTGTTACATAATACATGACAAAACTTTTCTATAATGGTATTACCAATACATTGGTTCCCATTTCTTGACATGAACACCATATTTATCTTTACTGAAGGCAATATTTTTCTCAACTTTTTCCATAAAGTATAACCACGCCTTGAAATCAGAGAAATTCAGTTTTAATTCTTGAACTCTACACTTGTAAATGTATCTTTTTGCAAAAAGTATAATCATATTTATGAAAACCATATTTATATCATCTTTATAGCATCCAAGACAAATGTCAAAATATGTTAACTGCACATTGATATTTACATCTTTCAGCCATTTCATAATATTGTCTCAAAACCTTGATACACTGTGACAATCCCACATTAAATGTCTCATTGTTTCCTTAGCTTTCTTACAAAATGAGCATCTGTCACTTTCAATTTTTCCAATTTTAAACAAGAATTCATTTGTTGGAAGAATCCTATGGATGAACCTAAATTGAAAATAGTGATCTTTAGTTTCAATTGATAATTTGATTTGATTTCGGACTGTACGGACGTACCTATTTACTGCTCCGTTACACACCAAAACTATGCTATATTGATAAACAGTTAGAGGCAATTCGTTAGGGCCAACTGCCCGGCGGCGCACGGGGACATTCTAGTACTACTACCGCCGATAAATTTGCGGAACATTTTATAGTTAATACAGATTTGATTTGAATTTGCTATACACTACAATTGCTACATGATCTGATGATGGAGGGCTTGGAAGAGAGTGCCGCATCATCTGGCACCAGCACAACATCAAATGCCTTTGTTAATGAACTTATGCTGAATGAGAAGTTTAAACTGTTCTTGAAGGACTTAATGCAGGAGGCAGTGCAAGAAAAAATGAAAACCCTAGTAAGTGATGTGAATGCACTCAGGACTGAGGTGGACGACTTGAAGGAGGACTTGCAGAAATTGAGAGGGGAAAACCACGACCTCTTTTGTAAGCAAGAAAAACTTGAACATGAACGCGAGAAAGATGAAATGTTAAGGGCAGACTTAACGAATCAGCTGCACTCAAGATCAAAAGCAGTGGAAGATCTGCAGCAATACACTCGCAGAAATTGCGTTCTGGTGACTGGTGTGCCTGAAGAAGAGAAAGAAAACACAGATGCAACAATCATCAAATTAGCCAACGAGAGAATGAAAGTACCCTTAAGTGAAGATGATCTAGACAGATCCCACCGGATTGGAAAGCCAACCACAGGAAAAGCACGAGCGATTGTGGTGAAATTTAGTAGATATAATGTGAGAAATAAGTTCATAATGAACAGGACAAACTTAAAAGGAACCAAAATCGCGGTTCATGATCTGCTCACCCGCTCACACAACAACTTCTGAAAAGGGCGCAAGAGCTTGTTGAGCAGTGTCACCGTGAAGGCGGCATGGACATGGGACGGAAGAGTAACAGTCTTGGTAGCAGCAGCTAATGGAAAATCAAGAAAGGTAACTGTAACAAGTCAAGAACAGCTCCACAAGATCTATTCTGAGCAACAGTGAAACAGTAACTCTCTCTGAATCCAGAACTCTATAAAATGACTATGTATACCTATATATTTTTTTTTTAAATCATAATTTGTCAAAATATTATCAAAAGATATGTTAATGACAAGATAATTCCCTGCGGTTAGAAAGGTAAGAGCTGGATTGATCTTGTATTTTGTAATTTGCAATGTTAAAATGTTAAAATGTGTAATTTTTATAATGAATGTTTCCACTCAAAAAACGTTTATCAATGACTACTAAAATGGCGGCGTTATAAATTTCATACCATCTTCTACTGAGCCTATGAAGTCATGCTTACTTTACAGCCTTTACCAAAATTGCAAACATTAGTTACTATCTCAGTATGTGTAAACACTTTTAAGTATTTAAAAATACCATAATTCTTTCATATACCAATACAACGAGAAAATTGTAACAAACAGTATTATTCAGTATTACGAAAACAATCAATTAAGTGGAATGTAGCATACTTATGACTTGCCGTGGCTCAGTAGTCGATACTTGTTAATAATAATCCTTGCTGCCGGTCGTTGGCCTTACGTTACTTTCAGTAGCCTGTTGAAAAATAGCTTAATTTAACTGTTAAAATATTTTCATGATCAAGGGAAACGGTTGATTTATATATATAAACTTTTTCCCTGGTATATTAATAGATTTTTTTTTTTTTTTTAATATACTTTTCGTTTAATGTCTGCTATTTGTGATGATGCTTGTGTGTCTTGCTCAAAAAAAGTTTAAATTGTCATAAAAATATAACATGTAAAATATGCAAAGGAATTGATCATAAAAAATGTACCAAATTGAAACCAAAAGAACTACAGCGTATAAAACACAATGAATGGACTTGTAACAATTGTACGATGGCTCAAAATAAAGACACAAGTTCTGGACGATGATAGCGATGATATAAATATCACACATCATCTTAAAACAGCAGATATTACTGATGCCAACTTTATTAAGAAATACGATGAAATGATTTTCAATCCATTGAAATTTGAAAATAGTACTACAGATAAAGATAATATTACTAATGACAAATGTATCCACCAATGTAACTATGTAACACCAAACCAATGTTCCTTCTTAAAAATGGTAAATTAAATTTTATGAATGTTAACATTAAAAGACTAAAAAAGAACTTTGACAAACTCAAGGAATGTATGAAAGCTATTAACTACGACTTTACCATAATAGGTATTTCTGAAACCCATTTAAGAGATAAGCCACCTGATTTTTACAAAATCGCTGGATATAACTTTGAATGTGTCCACAGAGTTGGAAGACAGAAAGGGGAGTAGGCATGTATATTTCGGACAAACTTAAATACCAGGTACGCAAAGACTTAAGTAAATCAACCCCAAACTTTGAGTCATGCTTTATAGAAATTGAAAATGTAAATAAACGAAATATCATTGTTGGTACTGTATACAGAGCCCATACATCTATTAATGATTTCATAACAGGAATAGATCCTATTTTAAAGACTATTAATGCTGAAAAAAAGCTTACCTATGTTTTAGGCGATTTTAATATAGATCTATTAAAAGTTGAGGAACATAAAGCATACCATGATTATTTAGACCTAATTTATTCCTATTCATTAATGCCAACTATATACAAACCGACTAGAATTACTGAAACAACCGCTACACTAATTGATAATATATTAACGAATAACGAAGCTGTAATTCAGTCTGCTATCATAGTTACAGATGTGAGTGACCACTTTCCAACAATCTTGTCAACAAATCTAGATGTAACTGACATTCCAAGTCCAACGGTGACACATAAAAGGGTTCATAGTAACGAAAATATTTACATGTTAAAGAAAAGATTAGCTGATGTCAAATGGGAAGAATACCTAGATAATATAAATGCAGATGATGACTACAATAAGTTTATCAGTATATTTAATAAAATATATGATGAATGTATTCCTTTAAAGAAATGTTCAAATAAAAGGAAAAGGGATCCGAAATCGCCGTGGATAACCAAAGGGTTACTAAAGAGTATAAACATTAAAAATACTTTATATAAACAGCATTTGCAAAACCCAAGTGCTGAACGCCTTCACAAATTTAAAATATATAGAAATAAACTTCATGCTTTGATACGCAAATCTAAGAGGAAATATTATTTTACCAAGTTTGAGCGTTCTAAAAAATAATATGAAACAAACATGGAAAACAATCAATAATATCATTGGCATTGGTAAAACAAGACAAGCTCAAAAGAAATTTAGAAGTGACAACGGCAATACTATTACCAATCCCCATGATATTTCCAACCTTTCTAACGATTTCTTTGTACATGTAGGTCCTAATCTAGCATCACAAATTCACAAATCAGGTAAAGATTATTTTGATTACCTAAAAAATCCAGCATCTAGCAGTATGTATATGAAGCCAGTTGTTGAAATGGAAATCATTAAAATTATTGATAAATTTAATCAAAATAAAAGTGCTGGTCATGATAATATTGGAAATTTTATTATAAAAAGAGTTGCAAAGGAAATTGTTCAGCCGCTTGCCTCAATCTTTAATCTCTCCATTTCAACCGTGTTGTGACACAAAAGTAAAAATAGCAAAGGTAATACCAATCTATAAAAAAGAAGATTCTGAAGTATTTTCTAATTATCGCCCAATTTCGGTACTACCTTGTTTTTCAAGATACTTGAAAGACTAGTGTTTAATAGATGTATTGCGTATATAGATAGTAATAAAATACTAAATGATAAGCAGTTTGGTTCTCGAAACAACCATTCTACATACATGGCCATAACTCAACTAGTTGACAAAGTTAACTATGCCGTTGAAAGAAACGAAACCACAATTGGAATTTTCTTAGACCTTTCCAAAGCCTTTGACACCATCGACCATAACATATTAATTCATAAATTGGAACACTATGGTTTTCGTGGTATCGTACTTCAGTGGTTCACTAATTATTTAAGCAACAGAAAACAATATGTACATTACAACTCTTGTGAATCAGAACTTAAAGATATTATTTGTGGTGTACCTCAAGGTTCTATACTGGGTCCCTTATTATTCATTCTCTATGTAAACGATATTATCAACACATCAGATGTATTAGACTTTATATTATTCGCAGATGACACTACTATTCTGTACTCACATAAAGATATTGAAAGTAAATATCAATTAATTAATAATGAATTGAAAGAAATTAGTAATTGGTTCAAGTCGAACAAACTATCGGTAAATGCAAGTAAAACAAATTACATGGTTTTGGGTACACCACATATGACATCAAAAATAAACTCAACTGTGTGTGATGTATCTCCTGAGATCATTTTAGATGAGTCAGTTCTGGAACGGGTTACTAATACAAAATTCCTGGGTGTGATTATTGATGAATGTTTGACGTGGAAATACCATATAAACTGTATAGCAAAAAACCATCTCGCTGAAATATTGGAGTTATGAACAAACTTAAATTTTATGTACCTGATCGTATCCTGTATTCTCTATATTGTACTCTTGTTTTACCTTATTTAAATTACGGAATATTGATTTGGGGTGATACGTGTAAAACATACTTGGATAAAATTATGAAATTACAGAAATGGGCTGTGAGGACAATAGCAAATAGTCATTATAGAAGCCACACTGCTCCCTTATTTGCCAAATACAATATTTTAACTCTTGCAGACACCTACAAACTTGAATTGGGGGTATTTATGTACAAGTACAGTAATAATGAATTACGGGCGTATTTGATGGCTTCTTTACACTACGTTCCAATATTCATAATTACCAAACGAGAAACGCAGATAAATTCAACTTAATGAAGAACAACAAAACATTTACTGACCATGCCATTCGTACTGCTGGTCCAATATTATGGAATTCATTGCCAAATTCAATAAAAACAGCAAATTCATTGAAACATTTCCGTAAGATATATAAGCGTGACTTGATCTCAAAATATGATTAATTCTTGAGCATTGTGTTTCTCGTTTGTTTGTTATGCTTTGTTTTGTTTTTACTTTTTTGATGGTAACATTTCTTTGTTAAGGGGTGACTTCCTCTGGCCTTACTGGCCTTCTGGTCATCCCCTCCATAATTCGTTTGTTTGATATTGCCTTTGTTTTTTAAAATATATACTTGTGTGATTTCATGTGAATTATGGGAAAATAAAATATCTTGTATATCTTGTATCTTGTACACCTGTATGGCATTGAAAACACCTGCTTCCAATCAACATCCATCATGCCCCTCTCACAATTAAATTCAATCTCCCATTTATGCTTAGCTGTTGGGATGATTGTGCTTTGCCGACACAGCAATTGATATGCAAATGAGCAAACCTTTTTGGCAGCTCTGAGTTGGTTAATCAACTGTATCTCACGGTCCAACATGCTAGTAGGGGTCAACTGATGTTTATAATGTTTGGAGACTGCATTAATTACACTGAAATACTTTAAAAAGTTACACTTAATACTGTACTTTTTTTGAAATTCTTCATATGTCATAAAATGATTTTCAAAAATTAAGTCTCCAACAAAGTTCACACCTTTTTCACACCATGATTTATAATAAATTGTTTCTCTGTTTATCTTAACATGAGAATGAATGATGCCATAAAATATCATCATTATTTTCATCACAGATATTTCTCAAATTAAACCATGACTTCATAACCTCACACAAAAAGGAGTTATGAATATTCTTATACTTGAAATCATTGACTGACCTTGGTTTACAATACCAAACCCATTCACCACCAACTTTGGAAAGTTCCTTGTAGAAAAGGCTTTTCCATTTTCCTTTATTATCATCATCTAAATATCTCTTTACCCATGTCACTTTTAAGGCATTACAAAAATGAGAAATATTTGTCATTTTTGAACCTCCATTTTCTTTGTTACAGTACATTACATCTCTCTTAACCTTATCTGGTTTACTATTCCAAATAAATTTGAAAATAATTTGCTCCACTTGTTTCATGTATTTTGAGGAGGGGGTAGGTAAAACAGAAAATAAATAAGTTAATTGTGAAAGAGCCAGTGATTTAACAATTGTAATTCTGCCTATTGGGTCAGGTCCTCTGGGACCAGATGTCCAAAACAGTTTTTAACTTCTTTAATTGAGGATCAAAATTTAGCTCAAACAGCTTAGTCTTATCCAAAGAGACATTTATGCCAAGAAATTTAACTGGGCCCTTTGACCACTGATAATTTTCCTCTGGGATTGGATTATCAACATTATCTTTTAAAGAGCCAATTTTGAGAAAAGTGGATTTATCGATATTTAACTTCAAACCAGAAACTGTACCAAAATTTTGTATGATATCAACTGCATTCAAAATTGATTCTCTGGATCCATCTAAAATAAGTGTGGTATCATCTGCAAATTGAGTGATTTTAACATGGTTATCATTAATTACAATACCTTTCACCTTTTTATTTTTACGAATAGAGATACCCATAAGTTCTGCACATAATATGAAAATATAACAACTTAAAGGGCAGCCTTGACGCACTCCGCGAGATAATTGAAAAAAAATTGACATATAACCATTATTTACAACACAACTACTTATTTCTGTATAAAATACTTTGACCCATTTTTTCAGATCTCTTCCAAAACCAAATAATTCAAGACTCTTCTGCACAAAATCCTATTCAAGTTTGTCATATGCTTTTTCAAAGTCGATAAAGAAAAGGGTACCCGGTACATTATACTCTTCTGTATACTCAATGATATCAAGTACTAGCCTAGCATTTTCACCAATATATCTATTTGGCAAAAACCTGTTTGATCACATGATATAATAGAATTCAAATTCTTTTTCATTCGATTGGCAATCACTTTGGCAGCTATTTTGTAGTCAGCATTCAAAAGGAGATCGGCCTCCAGTTTTTAAAATTCTTCATCTTTCCTTCTTTGGGAATCAATGTAATAACACCTCTCACGTTGACTTACTGACAAACAACCTTTATTGAAGGAATAATTAAAAGATTTCACCAAAATAGGCCCAATTTGGTTCCAGAAAATTTTGAAGAATTCTACAGGATAGCCATCAGACCCTGGACTTTTGCCATTTGGCATAGATTTTACAGCATTGAGACACTCACCAATTGTCATAATTCCCTCACATGATTTGGCCTGTTCATTTGACACCTTGGGAATATCATTTAAAGTAATGCCAAGTTTATTGAGAATACTTTCACTATCCTGATTATCAATTGTACTTGTATAAAGTGCAGAGTAGAAATCAACTTCTTCATTCAAAATTGCAGCACTACCAGTAATAACATTACCATGCTTATCATTTAACTTACGAACACTCTTCTTTGTGAAGTGCCGCTTTTCTAAATTTAAGAAGTATTTGGAATTCTTTTCACCTTCTTAGACCCACCTGGCTCTACTGCGTATCATGGCCCCTTTGGCCCTATAATTATACATAGATTCCAATTCCCTTTGTTTAACTTCAATAGATGCCAGTACATCTGGGTTAGAATTTTGTGCATACAACATTTCCAAATTTGTAATTTCATTCTCAAGAGATTTTTGCAAGTTATTTCGCTCTTTAGCTTTTTTAACAGAATATCTTATAGTATTACCTCTTACAACACATTTTATATTCTCCCATAAAATACCGGGATCAGCTTCACTATTCTCCTTTACAATATTGTCAATGTCTGCTTTCACCATGTTTACATAATTAATATCATTCAATAACGAAACATTTAATTTCCAGTACCCTTTACCTGGCTTTTCATAATTGTCATTAAACACAGTAGAAATTAATGAGTGATCTGTTCGATAACCATGGGATATAGCACAATTCTCAACACATGCTTTTAGTGTCTTTGTAATTATAAAATAATCCAAACGACAAAGTATTGGTGGATCACCATTAGATTTCCATGTAAAACATTTTGTATTTGGATTCATATCACGCCAAATATCAATAAGGCATCTTTTTTCCATAAATTTCAAAACCTCCGATCTAGCCTTAAAATTTGTTTGCTTTCTACCACCTTTTTTGTCAAGAACCAAATTAAAAACAAAATTAAAATCGCCACCGTAAATTATTCGATCACATTGGAAATGGTTTAGATTAGTATCAATTTCACGAAAAAATTGAGGGCAATCATCATTCGGAGCATATATATTAACACATGTAAATATTTTATCTGCAATTTTAACATCAACAATAATATACCGTCCATCATTATCAATAACACTGTGTTCAATTGAGTAAGCAAAATTACTGTGAAACAAAATACCAGTACCTTTACTGTTCATAGTACCATGGCTCCACAAGGCTTTTGAGCCCCATTCGTTGGTCCAACACTTAATATCATTTAAAGTGCTATGGGTTTCTTGAAGAAAATACATTGAGAATTTTTATCTCTTAACCATAAAAAGAGTTCATGTCTTTTATTTCGGTCTCGTAGACCTTTGACATTTAAAGAACATATTTTAAAGTCAGTCATTAATAGCAAAATTCTTATCAAGACACACATAGCATTATTATCTTCAGTAGATAGCAAAAGTCAGACCAAGTTAAACACAGCTGTATTACTATCTTCAGTAGATAGCAAAAGCCTTATCGAGACACACAAAGCATTACTATCTTCAATAGATAGCAAAAGCCATATCAAGACACACATAGCATTACTATCTTCAGTAGATAGCAAAAGCCTTATCGAGACACACATAGCATTACTATCATTAGTAGATAGCAAAAGCCAGATGAAGTCACACATATTATTACTATCTTCAGTAGATAGCAAAAGCCTTATCAAGACACACATAACATAACTATCTTCAGTAGATAGCAAAAGCCTTATCGAGACACACATAGCATTACTATCTTCAGTAGATAGCAAAAGCCTCATCGAGACACACATAGCATTACTATCATTAGTAGATAGCAAAAGCCAGATGAAGTCACACATATTATTACTATCTTCAGTAGATAGCAAAAGCCTTATCAAGACACACATAACATAACTATCTTCAGTAGATAGCAAAAGCCTTATCGAGACACACATAGCATGACTCTCTTCAGTAGATAGCAAAAGCCAGATCAAGTCAAACATAGTATTAATATCTTCAGTATATAGCAAAAGCCTTATCAAGACACACATATCATTACTATCTTCAGTAGATAGCAAAAGCCTTATCAAGTCACATATAGCATTACTATAGTAGATAGCAAAGGTCTGATTAAGTTACACATAAAATTACCATCTTCAGTAGATAACAAAAGCCAGATCAAAATATACCACCTGTTGCGTTGTATACAAAAATTGTCGAGACAAAATTTTTTTAATTTTATATATGTTATGAACAAGAAAAAGCTCTGTAAAATCGCGCAAAAAAAATTGGGGGTACCGGACCTTGTTTTCGCGTAAATTGACAAAAATAGGTCAAAAATGCATGTTTTCTGCGACACCATGCGTAGTTGATTGCGCACAAGGATATTTTGGTGCGTACCAACGCGTGGTATACAAGCACGATCTAATGCCGGATTAGCGTTCGTTTACGCATATGGCCACAAAAAAGGAATTGTCTGTTTACGCAGAAAAGTTTTTACTGTAAAAAAGTTGCCTAAAATATACTTCTTAGGCTAAGAAGTGTCCATAATAGGAACATTTATAGTGATGTCGACTATAAAGACGTAATGAAGCCTTAAAATTCTTAGCCTAATTCTAATTTTGTGTATTTTGGTCACAAACGGGTGTAAGAAAGACTCCCATTCTGCAAAGATATTGGGCCAAAGAGTTATGAAGTTACATAAAGTGAGGTATTTTCAGCTTTATGTTCACCTGACTCGAATGACCAAAAAGCGGACTTATTAAACATGTTAAAGCGAAGCGTTTGACACCATGGGCGGAAGTTTTTGACTATATAAAAGGCCTACATTTATTATAGGCATAGGCCTACATAGCATGCTTAGTGTCGTTTACCGAGAGTTAAACTTTATTGGTCACAAAAGCTATAGGCCTACGGAATTATCTCAAGGTGGATATCATCAATGGTTGCAGTTCACTTATAGCAAAGTTAAACACTGGGTTGCCTATAGCTGTAGAAAAACATTTGGCCAATTATGATATCATTTTTGAAAATGTATGACACATTTTTTTGAAACTGAATAGTTTTGATGGTGTTGTCTATATCGCATGCATTATGAATTCAGTGCACGTAGTAGGTCTTTACCCAATAACACAAAATGCTTTAAACATTTAAATGTTGGATTATAAACTTTTAAAACGTTTTAAAAATAACAATCAAAAACAATGTACACTAGCTGCAAAACATATTCTAAGTTGGAACAATGTTGCCAAAATTATATGTCTACAATAACATTTTCACAACATGTTTTTAATTTTGTTGTAGTGTGTTTCATTATGAAACGTTCTACAAATGTATAACTTTTTTTTTTTTTTTTTACGACA
Organism: Amphiura filiformis; assembly: GCF_039555335.1. NCBI lineage: Eukaryota > Metazoa > Echinodermata > Ophiuroidea > Amphilepidida > Amphiuridae > Amphiura > Amphiura filiformis. The sequence goes on from NC_092631.1 coordinate 73,987,691, forward strand.
TGGCATAACTGGGCATTAACAGCAGAGACAAATAAATCATTTAGAAGCTGCTGACGAGGATGCACCCAGAAAGCGATTAACCTCCCTGCTAAAGCTGGCCCTCGATCTAATGGCTGGAATTTGGGCAGGTAGAGAATTCCATAATTGGGCTGTAGATGGTAGAAATGATCTTTCATGGCTGACAAGGTTTGATCTTGGGACTTCCACTGCTAGGTCATGGGATCTCACAGACCGTCGCAACCTGGGGTCATGGACATGGATGTCTGGCATCAGCTGGCATAACAACTCAGGGGCCTCCTTGTAAAACATACGATGGAAGAGGGTGGCTGCTCCAACTGCCCTCACGGTGGCTCAATGGCTGAATACGATGATCTTCATACTCATTTGTTGGCAGACCAATGACACGCTTAGCTCTATTTTGGATGGAGTCAAGCTGAGCTAGTGAGGTGGGAGTTGCACCAGTCCAAGCACTGCTGGCATATTCCATTTTTGATCGTATCATGGCCTTGTAGATGATGGCTCTCTGTGCAGGTAGAATATAGGGTGAAGCTCTTCTGAGGAGTCCCAGTCGCTGACCGGCTGTCTTTGACATTTTGGTGACTACTTGGTTCCAGGACAAGTTGTTATTCAGTGTAAGACCTAGAAGGTCCACGCTTTCAGCTTCTTCAAGAGTTACACCAAAAAAGTGAAGTGGTGGATGGTTGCCATCAGCATCTCTTGGTTGGAGATGGTAGTGGTTTTACATTTGGCAGCACCAAACAGGACATTCCATGTCTTAGCCCATGTCTCGATATTCGCCAAATCCCGGTTGCGAGATGCTGCAGCAGGAAGTCTATCTTCTCTAGATTTGATGAAGGACATAATGGTAGCATCATCTGCGTACAAGATGGACTGATTGTTCAGATCTTGTGAGATGTCGTCAATGAAGATGATAAACAGGAGGGGCCTAGTATGGAGCCCTGGGGTACCCCAGCATTGATTTTTTTCGATCCAGACTCCCTCCCATTCAGGATGACCTTCAGTGATCTATCTTTGAGATAGTCCGTCAGCCAAGCATGAAGAGTACCTGAAAACCCTAGTGCAGAAAGTTTCTCAAGCAGACCAGTGTGCCACACACGGTCAAAAGCTCTGCTGATGTCAAGGCAGACGACCCGTGCTTCTTCTCTGTTGTTGAGTGAGTTGGCAAGACATTGCGAGACATATGTCAAAGCATCTGATGTAGAGTGACCAGCCCTGAAACCAAACTGCCGAGTGGAGATCAGATGATGTTCATCCAGGTGTTTCCACATTTTCTTACTAACAAGCTTCTCCATCACTTTTGACATAATACACAGCAGAGAGATGGGCCTGTAGTTTCCTGGTGTATGTTTATCACCCTTCTTGTAGCATGGGATGACATGCGCACACTTCCACTGAGCTGGCATGTAACCTTTGTCAAAACATAATTGAAAGAGGCGAGCGAGTGGAGTAGCAAGTTCAGGAGCCGCCATCTTCAGGACAAGAGCAGGAACATCATCTGGGCCAGAAGCTTTGTTGATATCTAGCTTCAGTAACTCTTTCTTAACTTTGCTGGGCCAGAACACGACCTTCGAGCAGATGGAGGAAGTCTTAGTGTGCAACTCTGGGATACTTTTGTTGTTGTCTTCTTCAGGGATGGTAGATTTTTCACAGAAAAGGGAAGATAAACATTCTGCCTTGTCTTCTGAAGAGATGTGTGTATTTCCATTTGCCTTCAGTACTGGAATTTCAGACTTTCCACCCTTCCCAGCTAGTTCACGTGCTGTCCACCACCAGCTCTTTGACCCTGTTTTCAGTTCAGTAGTCATCTTCTCTCGCACCCGTATTTTGTGGGAGGATATAGCCTTTCGGGAAATAGAGGTGTAGGTGTTTCGTGCCTGATTATACTCTAGGCGAGACTCAGGTGTTTGAAGCGCCTTCCATCTTCTCCATTTGCCAGTTTTCTTCTTTAAAGCCTCATCACACTCCTCATTCCACCACTCAGGATGATTGACAAAAGAATGGACAGTCTTTTGTGGGATGTTGCTAATGCATCGCTGTCTGGATGGCACTTGTGATGTTAGAGCAAGCAGTCTCCGGTCTTCTTTTGTCAATAGCTCATTCCACGGACGGCAGCCAGGTCATTTCTTAAGTTGTCCCAATCAGCCTTTTTGTACATCCATACATGTCTTGGAGGGATGGTTCAGAGAGAGGAGACACCTCTAAGGCAGTTTTGACAAGGAAGTGGTCTGAGGTACCCACGTTGCACTCAATCTCATTTGGTGTGAATAGGTTTGGTGCATCAGTCATGATGAGGTCAAGACGATTTCCCAGTTGGTGGGTTGGTCCATTGACAATTTGAGTCAGTCCATGAGAATTACACAGATTTAGTGCAATCCTGCCTTCTTCATCAGTTGGAGATCTGCTGCCAAGCCATTCCTGATGGTGACAATTAAAATCACCAGCTAGGATGCAGATGTTGGCCTTCGTTTTGGATAGCAGGCGGTCTAGGTTTTTATCATACCATGCAAGTGATCCTTTTATTTTCTTTTGAGGGCAGTACACCAACGAGAGTAGCACAGTTCCACTTTCAGATTGTATGGAAAACACCATCAGCTCATATAACTTTGGTTCTAAGTTGGTTTCTCTCACTATAGGAAAGCCATTTTTGTAATAGATAAGACAACCGCCCCAACCACCGTCATCGCTCCTGTCTCTACGCATGTGAGAGTAGCCATTGATGTTGATATGTGAGCTATCATCTGGCACAGAGCTGTCAAGTTTTGATTCAGTAATCAAAATTAGATCTGGCTTTGAAGAAGGTGGAGCGAGCTGGATCCTTGCCTGCAGCTGTCCAATGTTTGATCTTAGACCTCTGATGTTTAACAGCCATAAATTCACATTCCTTAATCGTAGTCGTTGGGCGTTTCCAGAGTTAAATGTCGTTGAATCCGTTCCATTTCGAGGCTTATCCTTATAACTTTTAGCGACAAACTATGCAGAAATAGGGATGTCAGCCCTTAAGGAGGTTGTAAAGAAGCACCCTACGGGAAAAACCAGCACAAGATATACAGCACGATTAACACTGCATCTCTACAAACAAGGTTGCCTGTTGCCTTTAATAGGCCTATAATATAGTGCTTACCCAACATTTAGGCCAAAATATTAATAAAACTAATTATATCACTCATACATTATATTATATCACTCAGACAGTTCATTGGTTGATTACCATTTATCATTTTTACTATCACCCTCTCCATGTGATAGTCTTAACCATCATGTGCTCTGCCGTAGTGCGCCTGCGCCAAGCCGTGCGCTGAGCTCTTGGACTCGCCGATTTAGTTATGGGGTGGACCCCAAAATGTGAAGTATATCACGGCAAAACATGGTGTTATGTTGAAAAAAAATGTATTTCCTACCTTAAATATTATTTTAGTAATAGAATTTATGCATGAGTGATATAAAACAAATATTAACTGTCTTATATTCGTGTAATGGTCCAAATATATTCACTCGATGAAAGATGTATTGTTCCATTCCGTTCCGGCTCGTGGAATGGAACAATCCATCTTTCACCTCGTGCTTATATTTCGACCATCACACTCATAGACAGTTAATATTAACCAATTTAACCAACACTCGTTTAGGCCTAATGTTAAAAAAAAACCACCCTGATTCTGTGTTTGTTGGGTAGGCGTATAGCTTCATACCATCTAGACCATGTAGACCTACTTTGGGGAGGGGGTCCAGGTCCGTTGAAGCACGCTGGCAAGATATGGTTTGTACATGTTGTATTTATTAATAGAAGCGGTCACTTTTTTGCGCTCAGCAAACATTGTTTTCATTATTTTGTGGCCCTAGTTATCGCCGCGTCGCGCCAGTGCGCAAAAATAGCATTGACACGCACAACACGCATCGTTCTCTGCGATGTCTGCAACGCAATGCCGAACACGACGCTGCGTACGCACGCGTTGAAAATAGGCGCAATAGCCAAGTGGAATTGGGTGACGACGGACAAACCTTAATCAAGACATATTTCTGCTATCTTCAGTGGACATCAAAAGCTAAGCATTAACATAGAGTACCTTTGATAAAGCTAAAATCTTTCCAAGATACATAACACTGCTATGTTCTTCAGGTTTGTGCAGTTGTCTTACTGTAGATGCGATCCAACTTAATAGCCCTTTAGAAGTACTCCTATACCCCATTACAAGAGCAAGTCCACCTAATGGTTGTGTGATGGGATGTAAAACTGTAGTCAATTTTAAGTTAAGTTGAACAATGATGTCGCTATTTATCTGAAATCTTGTTTGCATCTTTGCAAGGGGTAGACACTAATAAAAATGGTATTAGAACATCAGAAAAAAAGACAAACAAATGGCAAGGAAATTTTCAAAAAACTTTTTATCATGAATTGTAAGGAATAACTCATATTATTTGGCTAATTTAAATTAAAAACATATCTACATATCGTCCCCAATTACCACACAATTGTACAATTTATAGAAAAGAAATTACCACAAAAAACAGAAAAAGATACATAATTTGATATTAGAAATGAAAATCTATTTTAAAATAGCTAAAAAATATATTAGTGTGATAGTTGTTGGTATTGTCCAGGTCTAGAATTGAACATATGTTTTGTTAGAAAATTAGAAATAAATGATCACATAAAACAACAGTGCCCTCAGAGGATTTTACATGGCTCAAAGGATAAGCATATATTTTATGTTTCATTTTAATATTTGTACTCAGATAATAGGTTGCCAGTTTCACCGTGAACCTGCTAACTCAACAGAGCGATATACCCATTGGTGTAACACAATCACAGAAGAGCAGCTATACACACAGGCCTATACATCTCATGGACCAACTGTTATCATGCCAACATGGTTTTGCTCCAGAAAACTATTTGACAGAATAGGAGGATTTGATGAGAAGGGAAAGGTGAATATTTAGTCTACCAATTCTGCTTCCTTGATATTATCTTTAAAAATGGATTATTGTATATTTAAGATTTAGACGGGTGTGTAGCTCTGCTTCTGGACTTAGTACCTCAAACATTGAGTACCAAACAGCAGTATAGTTAGTCTTTAAGTGTAAGGAGGAAAAGCCATCCCCATTGGTCAATTTTTCATCCCAATTTTAGTAATTTTAATGACATGTTACTCTTTGCCATCTCCAGTTTCATCCCTGGAAGTTTCTGTGGGAGAAATCCCCCCGCCCCAGCTGCCCCTTGGCTACAAAATGTGTGAAGTAGGTGAAATTAAAATCTCACCTACTTTTAGTTCAATCTTCAGGGGTAATGTAGGGAGCAAATACATGTAGTTTTAGTAAACAGTAATGCAAGATCAAAGCGACTGTAGGACTGACAAGAGATGATGCCTGGGAATGATGAAACGTTTCAGGAAAGACAACATACACTTTTATTACGCACTCGGTAGGCAAGTTGTTTGAAATTGGTTCTCTTTCTGTGTTTTCTCTTGAGCTAGTTTATCCCAGTTAATCTTAGCTAGCCACCTGACCCGTCCACCCATCATATACCTTTTTGACATATTATAGGTCTAATCTTAAAGGTAGGTGACCCGATTGACATCCTCATCCCCCGCTTTACCCCATCAAATTTTGGTATCAGGTGAAAGCTCATATTTTCACATTAACATACTGAAATTAGGCATTCTAAATCTGTATATTTCTGAAGAAATCATCAAAAAACTGTTGAATTAGTCTTGATGGTGGTATACCACATTTGAGACTAATTCAACAGGTGGATTATAAAATGAGCTCTGATGTATCTGTGTGTCGGTGCAGAAAATGTTTTACCTAATGCAAACAAATGTTAACCGTTGGCTTATTTTGTTGATTTCTCCCACATGCTTATGGATTTTTATGGAATTTGGACACAATGACCCTTGTATATTAGTACATTGGCATCTGTGATGTCAACGGTGTGAGGTCAAAGGTCACCTAGAGGTCACTTGCAGTCATTTTGCAAATGTGTTAATATTTAAATTTTTTACCAACCACAAAGCCTGAGAACCCCCCTTCAGGTTTGGACACATTTTACGCACCTCATAATTTACTAATCTCCTTGTTTTTCAATTACACATGCACATCTTTTTGTCATACAGGGTGTACCAGAAGATCTGATATTTTTCTTGTCACATCTTCATAATGGAGGCAATGTTCATAGAGTAAACCAATGTCTGCTAATGTATAGATATCACCCAGAGGCTGCAACACATTCTGTTCACAAGTAGGTAATTATTTGTAAGACTGTGGGCTTTTCTTTGACCTACTGCCTCTAATTTAATTAAAAAGGAGAAAATATATAACTGTACAAAATAAGGCCAAAAAGTTGCATTGCCCTTAAAGCTCCCAACCAGTTAACTTCAAGGCAATGTTGATGCTATGTTTCTGGCCATAACTGAATGCTAGTTGCAGCAAATGCTACCAGCATTTGATTGACAGCAATTCTATAATCACACATTCCGAGTACTAATATCATGGGCATGAGTCAGACATCCACTGATGTGATTGTGGGTTAATCCTCTTAACTTTTAGTTTAACTAGTCCACTATAGGCAAAATAAGTAATTCTCGATCATGAGAGGATGTACCTTCTTCGTCAGCGTACTTTTATAGAATAACACAATCGGGCGCCCTACATGACAGAACCTTGATCTTGCCTAGCAACAACCGTGTGATTGGTCAATTCTCAAAAGCTGTGTTTTGCTTAGTACGCTCGAAGCAAATACCTGTGCGTAACCAAGTTGGCTCTCATGATGGAGAAAATTAGATATGTTTCCTAAGGTTTACAAACTTTCCTCCTGCTAGTAGTTTATTAGAAAATAATTGTTTATTTAATTGTTTATTCATGTAGAGATACAATATGGACCATTCGCATTGAAGCATTTGAGAAACATGTGTTAAGTCAATGGCCGCTCTTCACCATATGGAATGCTGGAAAACAAGGACGCAGATTCTATAGGTCATTGACCTGTAAAAGTCAGAAAAAGGTAAATATTTGTATTTAATCATGGATATACTGGCCTGGTTCACATGTATTGTATGTCAGCTCATAATAATAACAAAGATTTCATAATTTATTCCATCTTTGACATAAGTGTTGTTAATCAAATTATGGCTCATCTATAGGATGCACACCGACATCGCCTGGCTAATAATTATTTGGTGCAGCAGAGATACTAAAATAAACACCCGGGATCGATACATGTGAATTGCTATGCACAATTTTGATATCAGACGAAAATCTTCGGATACCAGGGTGAAAAATGATGAATATCTCCCGTAAATGATTTCGTCTCAAGAAACCAGATCTGCTCTCATACACTTGAAAATACGTGTTGAACAGATATGATAGTCGTTAGTTTGCGTCTTGAGAAAAGGCCGTGCGTCTTGAACTCAAAATCTGACCAAAATTCTAATTTTATATTGCGTTGGTCCTGTATGGACTACAGCGCGCAGGCTATAGCTGCACTCACTACTCCAGTGGAGGCAGTATGACCATTGACCGCAATGTCGTATACAAGCTTACTCACACAGCGAGAAATCAATTACCCGGCTATTGTCAGTAGCCTTAGTCAGGTCACTTGGCTACTGCGTCTCATATTAAAGGTCGGAATAAAATGGCCATGCGTGGCTGTGGATTCAACCTACCATGGCGATTTCTACCATGAAGATATCGGGGCGATGGCACTGTGGGATGTGTCAGTCACATATTAAACTTGACAACTATGTCTATGTGTAAATCTAGTCCATTGTTTCACAGTGGGGCTGCCAATCACTTTCAGATTCATCACAAGAAAACAGCATCACAATGCACCATGATTTTGCAAAACACTTTAAAACTGGTTCCTGATGCACACAGGTTCCCATTGCCACATGGGAGATCTTTGCAAGAGCAATTATATCACTGGAGCTCTTAGGTTTTAATGGTATTTTTGAGTAACCTCATGTACTCATTATTCAAATTATCCCTGCTTTTGCATAATATTTCTCTGTGTAGGTGGTGGCATTTTGTGATGTAGATGTGAAGAAAATTGACAAAGGAGCTTATATCTATGAAGAATCTCAGGTGAGTGGCATGCTATTCTTTGTTCTTGCCCATTCGAGTTGAAACCAGTTACTGGTGTAGCCAGGTTTTCGGAACCGGGGGACACAACCTTGTAATGTACCAATGGAAATATTTTTTGTTGTGAATTGTTGACCCCATTTTTTAACACACATTTATTACTATTAACTTAGGTAGCAACGTAAACAAGCAGATTTGTATTTTGTTTCTTCACATGCTCATCCAGGTCACTCAAAATTATTGTCTATTGTTGACCAAAAAAACATGGCCTAAGATGAACATATAGGTTCTTCAGTTGATGGAAATCTGTCATAAAACATTGTATTGGAAACTAAACAACATAATGATGATTATGACTTGGAAAAAGGTCAGATGTTATATCTGAAATTAAATGTGATGGAACAATAAAATCTAGTTTTTAAAAATTAATAAAAAAATTTGGCCCAAGAATATTTTTGGTAGGATGTACAAAAAAGAAGTGGGCCAAAAAACAGTATTTTGGGATTTTGACCTCACAGATGAACTTATCAAGTCTTTGCCAATCTAAATATGTATACTTTTATATACTTTAGACCAACAATTTAGCAGTTATGAGGCCTGAAAGTTTCCATAATTCCAGGGTTCAGACCAACCTTAAGCAATAAATATATGGTCAGATATTTTGTTATCAAGATTGCCCTGCTTTTTATTTTTCAGGAAATACCCAAACCACAGGTGGAAATTGTACACTTCAGAGATGCCCACCCTCCATTTGTTATCTGTATGAAACAAGTGAGTATTTGTGTATCCAAAGAAGAAATCAAAGAGAACTGACTCAAGAATTGCCTTTTGCGTATCACTATGGAAAAGCACTATATTGATTGTTTGTAATGCATGGAGACCAAAATATGTGCCTCCGGTATCTATTAGCAAAAGCCTGATATTGAGTGATAATTTGCATCTGTGACCTAGAGTGTTATAAAAGGTTTGCATGCGTAGTACTCGCACAACGCAAAAAAAAAAAAAAAGATAAGTCATTAAATTTGTTTGAAGGGAAAAATTTGGCCAAAACAAGCTAAACACCAATATTGACAAAGTTGAAATCCCATTCAAATACATGTATATAGCTATTTTCATTACTTTAAATAGAGATGTTACAGTTTAATGTAAAATGTCCTATTTTGTCTTTTATACATGGCTTTCAGCTTAACGACTAGCAAGCTATGTTAGCACATCTATGCTACTAACAAAGCTGCAAAAGAAACTGAATTTTGATTATTTTTATGATTTTCCGAATGAGCAAATCACTGAATAGGCCTTAAATTAAAAGTACATACATGTATTTGATGCATCTGACCAACACACAATGCACAAATTATAACTAACAGTACTGCAATTATTTGTCTCTTCATTTATCACAGGATTTGACTGGAGGTGAATTTGAATCCAATCTAGCCTCACTCAACTTAAAAGAAGGCAAGGACTATTATTTCTTCAGCTGACAAAAATGATCTTATTGATAAGCTGATACTGAACCCATCAGGAACTGTTTATGATTGAGGAATTCTCATTATATTATGGAAATGAAAGTTACTGAAAAAGTAACACTGCCCGGTGGCACTGTTTACGAGTCAGTAGTTGAGGAGATTGTAAAGCCTGATAAAACCAAGTCATCTGGAAGAAATGATATAAAAACACAAATTTAGACCATAACAATGAACTTAAAATGAAAAAAAACAAAAACAAAAACAAACATGCTAGCCAGGCATGAAGACCTGTGTCAAAAGATATCACTTTATATATCAAGGTCAAAATTGTATAACTGTTTTATTAGGAGTTTTGGGAAAGGATCCTGCCGACTACACCAATGTAAGAAAAGTTGGGAGGTAGATAAGCCTAAGATCTTTACGACTATGGTTTTCTTTTGGCCTTTCTTCCATGAACCAAAATGACATTTGTAGGACCGGATTAAGCAAACTAGTGGCAAAACTGCCACTGTCTGTTCACCATATTTTCCTCATGAAAAAAAGTTTGGGAAGCACTGCGATGGATTGTGGGAGGTAAAGTAGCATTGCACCAGGTGACAATTACAGACTATATAGCCTATATAGTATTTTCGTGTCATTTATTAATTATTATCATGTTTATCACTACATGTATCATGTTTTGTTTAAGGAGTCGCATAATACTTAATACTTCTAATTAGCCAAAAGTGTGCATCAAATCGCTTCATTTTGGTATCTAATTTTGAAAATTTTCCACTTCTGAGGGGCATGCTGGACATTTCAGAGAGAATCCCATGTTGCATTTGAAAGAGGTAGGCTTTTCAATAAACATCAAAATTGACAGGTACCAATCATTTTGATACACCCTGTAGCAAATTACCCTTAATAAATGAATCTTCAAACATATTCATTCAAACCATGATATTTTCCCATAAAGACACTTGATAAATAAAACAAAGAAAGCCAATCAACTTCATTTGGTCGTTGTAGTTTATTTTGGTCTTTGGTCAGTTATAATAGCCTCTTTTAAAGCATATCAGAGTTACAGAAATATTAAAACTTGGTTACAACTTGGAAATATATTTCAAATTATAGCTGCTCAAAATATTCCATTCTCCCATATTCCAAAGTATTGGGCTATTCGGATGAAATCCATACATCCCTATGGAAGACATGATCTTAATCTTCCACACAGGGAATGTGAATTTTAAATGGGATTACCTGAATGAATTGATGACTTCTTTTGAAATTCACACCCCCTGTGTGGCAGATTAAGGTCATGTCTTCTACAGGGGTGTATGGAACTGGAATAGCCCAATGCTTACTCATAATTCAAAAGCATGTTTAAATTTTTGTGCTTTTAAATCCACCATCACATTCTTTTACTTATTATATATGGGAACATAGTAGATTCACAGTCATTGATCACTGAGTTATTGCAATTTATTATTACTTCATATTATAGTGACACAAAGTGTGGAAGGACAATGATACTCTCCGTTTAACCTGGATGGGATGTGGCATTACTGTCATTATAATATGGTTGTGTACATAATCATCGCCATTACCATTTTACACTACCATTAAATGAGACAGAGAAGGTCAAACATCTTTGACATTCTGGCATATGTGACAGATCAAGGAAACTGTTCAATTTAAATTTTATTTTACATCAGCTAGCCATCGAAAATGCTACATTTTAATCTGATGCAAACCAAATAAAAATTGAACTTTTGGTTACCAAGTTATAGGTAATTAATCAGTTGCTAAAGGTAATCAGAAACAAAAGAATTCAATCACCTTTTTCCCAATAAATTAATATAATTAGCAATGTCCATTAATTCATTCATTCCCCTTGATCACATAATATGGAGTTGCCCTGGCATGACTGATTAAGACCTTTGGTCATTTATCAATTCTTCCTGTATCTGGATTTGTGTGTTGTACATTATAATTTAGACCATAAAATACATTTTCATTTTCTGGACTTGACTGCTTTAATTTATTTAGTACGGTACTCAAACATGAATTGTTTTATTCGAAAATTATTTAAGAAAAAAATACAAAATTGCTTTGCACCAAAAATTAATTTATACTAAACAACTACATACAAAACATGGAAGCAATGTCTTTAAAACAAAATCAATTCTTTATCGAAGTATACGTAAGAAAGTTAAACAAAATATTTCTGGAAGAATTTGGAATCGTTGTACTTGGTAAATTTAAAGATGATTTTAAGAAGACAAACCTTGTGCACTAAATGCATAATATAATAAGAAACATTCTTACAAAAATTTAAACTGAAATTAATATTCTTTGGAGGGAATACATTTTCACACTGGCTATGGTTTGAACTACTAAATGAACTAATCAGAGCCCCATTTTACAAAGAACTATGATACAATAGACTATTTCAAATCAAAGATATCTGAGGGCAGCTTCCATTTGTTTTTGATGACCCAGTTTATAATTCCAGGTCATCAATACTAACACAAACACAACTTTTTAGCTTGAATGCAATCAGCATGAAAGACATGATCAAGTGTGGGGTATGTCTTGTTTCAGAGATTGATGTTTATGTTGAAAAGGGTAAGTAAAACCAAAACTAAGTGCCGAAAAATGACAGACATTTGCAAAATAGCGGAGGTGTTTGTTCAATATGTTAGGAAAATATTTTACCTGATGGCCCATATTGACATTGATTATTAAAATAAGCGGTATTTTCACTCGAAAGGGTACAATTTCATGACATTTCTTGTCCGCCATTTTGTTTAACAGTGGTACCAGTTTTTATCTGGTCGTTACACCAAGTCCCGCACCAAGTTCAATGGTTAATGGTGAAAAAATGGAAGCATAATGACATGGGGCACTAGCTTAACTACTATTGGAGCACATGAACTGATTTTCAAACTTTTCTTATTTTGATTTGAAATAGTCTATAGATACATCACTCATACATGTAAGATACATGGGGGCTTGCCACAAAGAGGCACATACAATTGATACACATCCACAATGGAATTCAAAACAGGAATTTCTCTTGAAGTTACAACTTGTACTTGAAACCGTGTTTTCCTTGTGACATAAATTGAACTTCAGTCAGAATGGCAAATTAATAAAAAGTGTTTGCGTACAATGCGCGACACAGAAATGAATATTTTCGCCCCACCACATCATATGATAGTGTGATTGCATTCATATGCCATTCTCCCTGTAGTTACATCTTTTATCACTACTGTAGAATACAGACACCAATTACAGAACAGAATTACCCTGGCAATACTTTTAACTAAATGTCTACATATAATCTTGCAATAAAATTGCAATCTATTTACATGACATATATCATACCCTGAAGTACGCAAAACACAACTTGAATCTACAGGAAAATGAAGTAATTCTTGGCCAAGCTGGAACATGTGCTTTTGCGTCCATGTAACGTACTAAGCGTGTACGCAATGTAAAGCGCATGTATGCTTTATTTTGTACTGCGCATGTGTTTGTTGCGGAGCCACTAGCGTTCATGTTCAAATTTGGCCAAGAATTACTTAATGTACCTGTAGCTCAGATTGTTTTTCTAATCATACAAATGTAAAGTTCCAATAGTTTACTCACTGAGTCGTCATTCACCAAGGTATTTCAGATTTTCTCTCATTTAAGCTCTTGCTATATAATAGTAATATTTTGACAGTTCAAAATAAAACAAGAAAAGGTCTATTCAATTTCAAAAATATAAGACACTTTTTTTTCATCAATAAATACAAACTGCTCTAAATCGGTGGGTCATTTTGTATAGTTCATTGAAAAAATGCTTCATATTAAGACTGGAAGAATCCATAACAAATCAGTTCTATATTGCCAGTTAGCATGACCTACTAAAAGATTTCACCAAGGAAGTTTATGCTTGTAATGCCATTTGTTGGTATATGAAACTAAAAATGATATATCAACTTATAAACAGAATTTGTTATATTTTCAATGCTTGGTTTTTTAAATACTAATTGGCAATATAAGCAGCACAAATTTATTTGCAAACATATCATAGCTTTACAATACATACGGCCTAACATTATGGCCAACATAAAAAATATTCCAATATATACAAATGCTTGTAAACAAGCAAATTCATATGTACAATCTATATAATCTCTAGTTAAGAACATCAGAGTATCACAGATATGTATATGCACTGGTGGGTTTGGGTATCACTGAATGCACTACACAAACAGATCACAGATAGTTATGCTCACTAATTTGAGCCGAGTTAATATTTACCATGTATGTGGTTTAGAACATCAAACATGTTTTATTAATGGTAAAACATGTTTTAATGATTGTAAAACATGCTTCACACTCACATTAGACAGGATTAGATATATTCACAAGTGGACGAGGTGTATTAGTTCAAACAGTCCGTCCGTGTGTAGACCCACTTGGGTCCTGATGGGACCAGGCTCATGTGTGACGTCAATTTCATGTAACTTCCTCTGCTGTAACCAATCGGTACTTTTCAATCATACCAAATTTATGTCACAAGTTCATGCCCATGACTCCATGTGCCAAAATCTAATCCTGTCTAAGAGAGTATGAGTTATACATGTACTCACTTCCAAAATCCTTCAGAGATTGTCAATGTACTCAACATCATGACTGCCAATGCTAAAAATGGGCAAAGAATGCAGTCCAGAATTTGATTTGCATGTACAGTATTCATTCCAATAAGCGCCCAGGCAGCTTAACAAAGTCATTTTGGGTGGCGCTTATTTTTTACCTGGTTTACCTAATTTTTTTGTGAGGCGATTATTAGAGATGAATTTATGTATGTTATAAAAGGGTCCTGAGGCGTTCTAGTGGCTTTTCTGATGTAGAAACTGTATTGCAAGTTTACACTGGATGTGTAGTCCTCCAGCTATTTCACTATATCAACATCTGTCACTTCAACATTAATGGTACCCTTTAGCAAATTGAATATACCCTGGGTGGGCGCTTATTGGGGCATGGGCGCTTATTGGAATGAATACGGTACTACAACACACCAGTATGTGTTAGCCATTTACTCACCAAAGCATGTACACAAAAAAGCAACCAGTTATTATGACAATATCACTCTCCTGTTCCCTACTCACACTCAACAATAAACTCGGAAGGATTTTTAAGTGTTAAACCTTTAGTCATGGTTACAATAAATTAAATGTGACATGATCAAGGGGAATGAGTCAGATGTCGCTAATATTGTTTTTGAGATATTGGCAAAAACAGTGTTCAAATTCTTTTCTTTTATGTTGTTTTCAGCCATTGATAAATTGCTTGTAACTCGTTAACCAGATGTCCGATTTTGATGGGGTTTGCATCAAAATGTAGCATTGCAAACTGCCAGAAAATGATGAAAAAAGTTTTAATTGAAAATTGCCGACATGTGACTCATTCCCCTTGATCATGTCACAAATAGCAAAAAGTATTTCACAATATTATGTCTACATGAGTAACACGACTTGAAACTTTACAACATGCTGATATGACTGCACCTAATTCAGTACCTATACCAATAATATCTGAAATAATTAAATCTTTAAAAATAAAAACTCCAACCATTTGATAATCTCTACATTTATAAGGTGCATGTCAGTGAACCACCTCATATCATAATGATAATAATGCAAACACAAACATGTGATAGAAGTAGTACCGCAATCTGGTATCTACCACTTTGGTTTGAAATCCAACCTTGCAAATACTGTTGTGCACTGTACATGTTTGGGTCACTAAAATCTCACAAATAATTATAACCCTAGTCGTTATACATGTATAGTTTTCATATACAAATTATTTGGATCTTTTGTTGACTTATGATGTGTCAGACTCATCCATTATCAATGAAAACTGATGGGTACCAATCATTTTGATACAGCTTTTATATGCCCAGAATATGGTTTAAGCTATTTCAAAGGATGCACAAAATTGGTGCCTCCAAGGATCCACAGAACTTTATTGCCAGCCAAAACTTTGTAAGCTTGTATAACAATCATACACTTCCTACTTTTATAGAGATACATATCCCAGTACACATGTTGGTTGGTTGTTAGATTTATACAAGTGCTATGTAATAAACCTCAAAATTTGTTCTGATATAGACTGATTTTGAGATGAAGCATAGAGAAATCGAAACCTATATACATATTCTGCCAACTTTTGCATTCTTTTGAAATGGCTACACAAATTATATTTGCATGGCAGGGTCTCAAACCGGACTTATATGAGAAAGAAACAACACAATACATATATAATTAACACTGAATTGTTATGAACATTTCCACACTGTAATTGCAAGATTCCCACCAAAGAACATGTAGAGCAGAGCTTTAACCTCATGCGTTAATTCAAATCCGTAGCCTTCTCCCACAATGGCATGCCATGAGGACCCAAACTTCTTGTCCATGGTTTCTTTGATCATCTTAGCTGCATTCTGTAAGTGAGAGAGAGAAATAGAGAGCGACATTTGACTTCATGAATTGAAACCGGGAATTGCAAACAGGTCTTTCACCGTTTTTTTGTGTTTTTTCGGCACAGAAAGGGTTATGACTATGCAGTGGATCACAATGCCACTAAAATCACCGCTATGTCATAGACTTTGTACTGCTATTTTAGTTTTACACCAAAAATAATGGTGTCACATGTTATATGAGATGATAGATCCATGACAGCGGCTAAAAACCAATACCTTTATTCTCATTCTTAAACACTTCACTTCAGATAAAAATATTAATCATAGGTATACTTTGATCAAATTAAATCAACATTTTACAAGGAATTACTTAAGGATTAGAATCAACCAGACCTGTTGTTGCTAATGCGCCTCCAATTGGCTCAAATAGCACAATGCATATCACATCGACGCACTGACTTGTGTTATGTGTCATATAACACGGCTTAGAACCAATAAAATTGCAGGAATTTTCTCAAGTGTTTTAGTCTTGTTCAAGACAGGCTCTTATACTATGGCCAGTGAATTTCTTCAGGCCAGGCCGCTTTGTACAGCCAACAAAATAAATGAAATCTCTACACTGATCATTTATATTTCGCAGCGAGCACTCACAGCTATTGGCACTGTCAGTTTTATCTTCACTACATGACGGTACAAACCGCGATCTGGTCGGCGAAGCAGACCATCTTGTACAACCTGTTTAGCTCATTAATGTTTGTATGTAAATGACCCAATGCACTGACGGAATACGCTGTTTGCATTGGTGGTTGTACGATGATTAGACCGCCCATATGCTGTCAATCTTGCGGTCAAAAAAGTTGTTGTTTTTCGAAAAAGCTGTGCTACACATTTATGTGCATGTGCGTGATTGTTTACCTTTGTGGTCAAACAATAAATGACAAACCAGATCTCGGTACATGATTGGATGGCTAAAGTCATGAATATTCAGCGACATCTCATTATTTCCTATATGTGTACATCCATATCAAAAGGATGCACTTGTCAGCTGCTACAAGTGTCTCATTTCACATAATAGCTAGGAATAAATACCAGACTCATCTCAAGTGGAGGTCATTTCAAATCATCCCCAAGTCACATGGTTACTCCTAAACCATGTGACTAAGGGATGATTTAAAGTGACCTCCACTTCAGATGAGTCTGGTATTTATTCCTAGCTATTATGTGAAATGAACACATGTAGCAGCCGACATGCATCCTTTGATATGGATGTACACATATTTGGTAGTCTACATAAAATCTGGAATCTCAGAGATTGTATTTGAGCACCCCCATCAGTACAGATTCTATCACTGTCGTCGGCTGCTACTTACACATATAACATACAGTATGTGGCCCCGGGTGGATACAGGCTTGAATCAAGACTACAAGTACAAGTGTTTAAGAATCTACCACATTAAGGCTAGACAAGGTACTGTTGGTCGAAGCAGCCAAAAAATATTGATTGATTAAAATAACACTTTGATGTTTTGCAAAAGTTCATTCTACAAACCATATACTTTCAAACGTTGCTTGATTTATCGTTGTTTAAAATGAGTTATGTATGTTTATGTAGGTGTTACAGGTGTTTCAGCCCTCCTACAACATAACTCAAGAACCACAGGACCTACAAAAGTATATCTGTGATATTTGAATTCTTCTACACACTCACTATGAAATGAGCGATGTGATTTTTGCCAACTATCATTTGCAAGATGCTGTGAACTACTAAATCGCAACATTTTGAAAATAGTGTCAAATCTTAAGCACCCTTCCGCCTGATAAGTGGCCCAGGCTAGAATACAGGTAGACCAAATAACTTACCTCATTGTTGTTAGCAAATTTCTCACAAGCTGTAACACACAACTCCATGGTTTCTGTTCTCATTTCTTCATTCATATCTGAATGCTGCTGTGAAAAAAATAGCATTGAGCATTTATTTAATGGTGATATTGGGTAATCACACAATCACATTGATTAGAGGTTAGTAACTGTGCATATAGTTGGAGGGCTTTGTGTAAAATCTAAACATTTTGCATTTGGAACTAAGGAATATCCTGGGGGGGTGCAGCCGAGGATATTCTGAGGTCCAAAGCAAAATGTTTAGATTTTTAACAATGCCTGACATATTACCGATGCAAAGTTATAAACCTCATTCATAACCTTCACTTTCATAATAGATCTCTTCATTTACAAACTAACACACAATTTTCCTCAAAAATAAACAATTTTTACGTTTTGCCTGCCCAAAAATCGATCAGACTAAAACACGACGACCAAAACAGAAGTGTGAATCACAATCTGTGCAAATATGGTAGCGCGCAATACGGCGACCAGTGCTCTCATAATTCGTTCAACACACAAGTGACACAACACGATGCGTGTGGAGGTTACTAATATTTATGCTGACGGCGTGGAGGTCCACTGTTGAATATTAGTAACCGCGTTCAGCGTTTGTGTTTTGGCAAATGAATAAAAATGATTGGATCACATAATTATATTGTCTATATTAATGATGTTTTATGGAATAACCTCCGAGCCGGTATGAGATGGTGCGTGTATCACAAAAATGAGCAATTCGATTGGGATGCACATGGTGTGATACACGGAGGTTATGAATGACCAATCTTGAACTGTCTTGTTGGATTACTGATCGGCATGTTCATAAAATTTTCAATTTTAATAAATTCATCTAAAATTGCTTTCATTAAAAAGAGAATCATTTAACTTAAAAAATGAGGGGTCAATCATGTGTGTAGTATTGTAGGCCTACAATTGGTAGGCCTAATGTTATGAGGAAAAGTATGCTCGCCTGAATGTCCCATTTATACCGTATACATGTATTTTATGGCCAAATTTTTGAGCACAAACTTCTGCCATTTTACAAAAATGCGCTAATGTTTCATGAAATGTGGCTTTCACTACTTGATAACACAGCAAATATAAAAAGTCTCCACTAGTTCCATCCCCATTTAATCAGAGTCTGATAAGTGTATGGCAAAATAATTGATATAATAATTTTCTATACACTTTCCTTCAAAGGTTGATACCAAATTTGATATCAAAAGTTTAATCATCGTGAGCAGAGCAGCCGTTGTTTGGAAATTCGTGCAATTTCAAAAATGACAAATTACGAATTGACCACGCAAAATCCAATGCATGGTATCAGCTTATTGGCCTAAAGCAGGCCTTCTCAACTAGTTTATTTGAAGTGCCAACTGGAAAATTTTAGTGATCATGAAGTGCCAACATATATCAAGGGAGGACTCTGCGAGGTAGCGCGTATGCATAGCGGTTAAGGTGCAGTGGTGCTTTATCGGGGTCCAGGGGCCAGCGCCCCCGGAAGCTCATGGATTTTAAGGTTTTTTAAAGGCCCAGATTGGGTATTTTCACCTCTTTTTTGTTCAAGATTTAAGTGAAAAAATTATTAAAATTACTGTGCGCCACTTCATGCGCCACTTCGATTGACTCCAAGCGCCACAAGTGGCGCGCGCGCCGCCAGTTGAGAAGGCCTGGCCTAAAGCAACCCGTTCAGGTATCATTGTACACTTGCCTGCGCACAATTGAAAGAGCGGGGTATTTGATTTGCATTTTGACATGCATGGGTAAACCTTTAACCTGCCGGCCTATTCCTATTGTTGGATTACACAGTTAAGACAGGATCTTGGTGCACAAGAAGCTTTAGCTCGCTCTCACATGTTAAAAATGTGATCATATTTACCATTGATTAGGGGGTTCATTCATGACTATAACGATATGAATGAACCCCATTCATACAAGTATGCAACATTCTGTGTGCTGTTATTTTCCTCCACAACTAAAAAATACTGTCATTCCCTATCCTTCTTTAAAGTTTTTCCATCGCTAATTGTAAGAAAACGTTTACTTGCTCAGTCCACCGTGTTTGGAATGCGCACAAACATTGCGTACGGTACATCATTCACGCTTCGCGTAAAAAGCTCGTGAGCATATCCTACCTACTCGCGAGCGTTGATCGGTTCTAGCGCGGTTTGGTTATGGCCAGGGTTAGCGGTGCCTGGGAAAAACAGGGGGTCCAGTGGAAGCTATTTGGACCCCTTAACCCCACCTTTAGTCTGAAAATAGGGCGTCCAAACCTAAAAACAAAGGGTCCAAAATGCCAAAATCTTTAAAAAAAAAAAAAAAAAATTGAAAATACCAAAAAGTTAATTTAATTTAATTTAATTTAATTTAATTTAATTTAACTTAATTTAATCTAATCTAATCTAATTTAATCTAATTTAATCTAATTTAATCTAATTTAATCTAATTTAATCCAATTTAATCTAATTTAATTTAATTATTTTATTTCATTTTATATTATCTATATATTCCATGTCTACCGCCTGCTGAGGCTGGTCAATAATATACTGCCCTCTATAGGCAGTATATTTCTGTTTATCTTAAAACCAAGATGGTGGACTCGATCTCATAAAGTTCGCGATACGGCCATAAACGGCTAAAGTTACTGTAAATTCTACTTCACAAATCAGTATTACTGTGTGATACATCAATTATTGAAGTAAATTAGTCCATAATTCACCATTTTAGGGGTTCAGTTGCTTGGAAAATGATGTGCATGCAATTTGGGGCCTAGAATGTCGGACTTTCTGAAAGTTTTGGAAGGCTAAAATAATGACCGGCGACGATATGAACTGAAAATTGACGGCGCCCAGCCTTGGATATTCCTAAAAACAACGACTTTTTGTGGCCGATTTTGAAAATTAATGACACATTTATGTAGATAAACAGTTAACATTGTTAAATGGGAGGATTTTTTATTTCTACACAGTAAATTCGGCTGGGATTTGGATGCGTCCAGTTGAGATTTTTTGGACCCCTTAACCTCCTTGGATTTAGAAATTCAGTGCGTTCATATTTACCCATTTTCAAAATTTTGCGTCCAGGACGCAATGACGCATTAAAACGCGAACCCTGGTTATGGCCGGAAAGCCAGGCATAAACGTTATTTATGCCCGCATATCGACCAATCCATGGATCACGCATGCTGAAATATAATATAGTGCGTATATGAACAGCCAATGAATCAGCATGATTGTCATATCAACATAGGCCCCTTATATATTATTATAACGCAACGTAAGTGTAATAAAGTTGTGTTTATGCTCATGTAAGCTCATTTTAAAGGTTAATACAGGCAGACACAACAATTCTAAGTCATGGACACTTCTACTTCTACGTGATAATCAGCAGAGTCCAAAAGTCTGGATTTGATGCCGATGACTGGTGTAGGCACATGTGCGGAAACCAAAGGTGCAGGTGCGAGTAAAAAAGGCGCCAAGGCTTAGATGTGACTTGCAACCGCTCCCTTGAAGACCTCTGGTGAAGGCGAGGTCAAGATGTTATCAGGGAGGGTATTCCACCAGGCGACAGTCCTTGGGAAGAATGAGTATTGGTAGACTTGTACCCTTGCTGGAATAATCTGGTACTTGCTTGGATGGAATGACCGGGTGGCACTAGGCTGCATCGCTGTTAAGTAGTTGTTGGGATTGATGGCGATGAGTTGATTGTGGATCTTGTACATCATTTGCAAACTGGCTGCCTGTCTTCGCTTCTCAAGAGATGTCCATTCCAGTTCCCGAGATCATGGCAGTCACACTCTCTCTTTGATGGTAATTACTGAGGACAAATCTGGCAGCGCGACGTTGTATGTTTTCAACCTAGTGATGAGTTTCTTGGTATGAGGGCTCCACACGGTGCAGCAGTATTCCAGGTGTGGTCGGACTAAGGTGAATACGCCTGTTGTTTCAGCTTTTGAGGACTGGCTCTGAGATTCCTCTGAATGAGGCCGAGCATTCTATTGGCACGAGTGGTGATGTTGTTAATGTGCTTCTGCCAGGAGAGGGTGTTTGTCATTGTCCAGCCCAGGTACGGATACTCAGATACTACGGATAGAACACTTCCTCCAAGATGGTAATTGGTTTCGATTAAGGCTGCCATTTTCGGGCGGGGGAAAGGGTACGCGCCGCAGATTACATTACCCGGGTAGGAAATACCCTGCCCGGGTACCCGAAATTTAATTTTTTTTTTTTTTAAATTTTTTTTTCTTTTTCGGTTACCGGTATTGTAGTGTCCCTGGACCTAGACCTAAATGCTAGGATCATTCGTGGTTGACCTAAAAAATAAATATTAATGATTTCAAAATGCATTGAATTTGAATGCATTTTGAAATCATTAATAGAGTATGACATGAATACAAAGTATCAATTTTCATATTAAAAATACAAAATATCTTGACATTTTTTTTTTTTTTTTTTTAGGTCAACCATGAATGATACTAGCAATTTTTTTTTTTTTTTTTTTTTGCAATTTGGTACCGGGTTACCCGCCTGAAAAATGCGCTGGTACCGGTACAAAATTACCGAAAATGCCAGGCCTAGTTTCGATGACATTCCGACGCAGGGTGATGATTCTCATGGTGTAACAAATCTGTATTGAATTGCATCTGCCATTTGGACGACCAGTGATGGAGTGTAGAAAGATCTTGGAGAGCTTGCGAGTCACTGACGGATGATATGGATCTATAAATCAGACAGTCGTCTGCGAACAAGCGAATCTTGGATGATATACCAGATGGAAGGTCATTTATAAAAGCCAAGAATAACAGTGGCCCAGGACACAAGCGGCTAGGGGACGCAGGGGTAACCTTGTCAATCAATGGTTGTTCTATTGTCCACCAAAGTTAAGCTTGTGACATCACCAATACGTTTATATCCATGATCAATCCAATTGATAGGCAATTATGCCCAGAGGACCACTGTGCGAAATTTACCCAGTTTAACGTGCGCGCATTTAAATCTGCATGGAATAAAAGTTAAATAATTGTAAAATATTACAATTTGAAATGAAATAAAAATTTATAATAATAATGAAAAATCATCACAATGTTATAAATAATGATAATAATAATAACTTTTAGGCCCTATATTAAATCATTATAAAGCTACCAAGTAATCTATATTTTAATGTGAAGGTCTGAAAGGCCATCCCGGCAAACACAAATCATTTTTGGGTTTTGGTTTTGGTAAAAACGTTTTAATAACATTAAATGTCGGGTTATGAAAGGTCATGAAAACATTTTAAAACGTTTTGTATGGAAACACACTACAAAAATATTTGTTAAATGTTTTCAAAATGTTATTGAAAAATATTTTCTGCAAACATTTTTTGCCAAATATTTTGTCACCACTTAAATAATGATATGTTTGAGAATATTTGCAGTAAGTTATCAAAAAATGTTTTTGAATGTTATGAGAAAGTTTTATTCCCTTTATATACCGTACCCTTTATATAACCCGACATTTAAACATTTTCTGGCAACCTTTTCTAACCTTTTGCTAATGATGTCGAAAACTGTTGTGTTTGCTGGGATAATTGAACATAATTCAAAATTGAATAACACAATATATAATAACAAAAATAATAATTGCAAAACTGAAATACTAATAAATATGTATTAGGCCTATACTCAAAAGACGCATTCCTATTTGTATTAACAATTTGAGAATTATTAAAGTGCTTAGTTTTAACCAAACAAAAAACACAAAGCGCATCTTAATATAACATTTTTCTGCTAAATTGAATTGGTATTTGTATTCAAGTTAGGCCTACATTTTATGACACGCTATAGTCATGCTGTTCCGTTCGTGCGGATATTTATAATGTAGGCCTATAACGTTACGAATTCATATACGGTATATGATAAATGATAAAAAAAATGTTTTAATTTCGTGAATAAAAAAAATCTTATATTCTTATATTAAAAATAAATATTATCATTATTTTGTTTATATTTTTATTATTAGGTGTTTTTTTTTAAATCGTAATCATAAAGAATAAATTAAGTCATGACAACTTGTTGTTGAGTGCTGAATCCAGGTATCTGGCTGAATCACCTCGTAAAGTATTAAAGTGCGCCGCCGTAGCTTAAATTAATTCCATGATCTTGATCCTACTTTTATCGATATACATCGATCACTTATCGGATTAAGTATTGAACACAACAGATGAAGTATTTGATTGACAAGGTTACCCCTGCGTCCCCTAGCCGCTTGTCCCAGGACGGTTCCCTGTGGGACGCGTGAAGTGACCGGAGCCCACGCTGAAGACTGACCGTCTATCACCACTCTCTGATGTCGCTTGGTTAAGAAATTGCTTATCCAATCAAGAAGACATGGTCATGAGGCAGAACCCCCCCCCCACACACACACATTTTTTAATTTAAGCTTACCGATTTTTAGTGCAGTAGTGCCAGTATGTCAACATATTAATCAAATATCATGTAGATTAATAACCCCTTCGCGTTTTATACCATCATGACCATTGCACAAACTGATAAACATGTAAATGTACCAAAACTTAATGAGTTTAGCCTGTAGGCCTATTTGCAAGATAAAAGACTAAAAATTAAAAGGCATATTTTAAAAATAAAATTTCAATTTGACACTTGCTCTGATAAGTGGGTAACTCTGGAGCCTCCTGTAGTCGGTCTCTTTTTCTTCTTTCTTCCCCTCCTGCTGTTCCTCCATTGTGAAATTCGACAACAAGAAATCTACAGGCACGTTTCAGCGACAAAAAATTTAATCTTAGCTGAAGAAAAGATGTCTTATTTGGTGAGATTTTCCACAGCCAAGGCTGGCCCTGTTTGTTGTAGTTACGAACAGTATTGCAGAAGTCAGTGTGTATAGAATTATTTGGAAACGGTTGAAGATTACAATGCCGCTAGACTTGAACAAGGCCGAAAACATGCTTTGGAATTCAGGCCACCCGTTGTATTTTTACATCATTTTATTCATTTTTTGTTTCTTTATTTTATTTATGTTATATTTATGTTTTTTTTTAAATTTCATTTGTTTATATTGTTTATTTTATGTAAGGCCCTATCTGATTTTATTTCATTTATTTATTTTATTCATTTTCCCGCCTGCAAAACGAATTTGGGAATAAAATGAGCTCCGAGGTTTGTGAGATTTGCAAGAACCCTAGTCTCCTCCGCAGCATAGGCGTAGATCCCGGGGGATGGGGGGAATTTATCCCCCCTCCCCACCTCATATTTGGCCATTATAGCCGGCCCCCAAAGTGTTATTTTTTCCGCGCTTCGCGCGAATTTATTCCACTTTTGCACCATATTTCATCAATTTAGCTTCAATATGGCAACATTTGTCGCGCGCATTTCTACCATTAACTTATTCTGTCGCCAAAAGGTGCTCAATTGATTCACTATACTTCAAGAAATTTTTTCCAACCCCACCCCCCACCCCGGCTCCCGATGTCAATCTACGCCACTCCGCATGCCAGTTTGGTTACGCTCCCACGCAAACATTTGTGGAGGCTCAGTTAAGCCACGTTGTGTTTTTTATTGTTTGTTGGCCTACGGGAGGCCTACTCATAGCCCCGCTCATAGCTACTCATTATACGATGTGGCTATTCGTCTCAGAAAAAACATAAGCATCAAACTCAACAATATAAAATTTGATCAATAATTGAGCGCAAATGTCGTTTTAAACTATTTTAGGAAGTTAAGGGATCTGGAATGAGCGTTTTGAGCGTTTCGACAATATTTTTTGTGGGACATGAGAACACATCAGACATATCGAATTGCATTCTGAATACGAAGAATGTCTTTCTGATATCAAATAAGTTTCATTTTTTGAAATTCACGATATAATACAAATTTTTATGACAAATTATTAAAATTTGATATTTTTCACATTTTGATATATAACAGTCCTCGAAGTAAATTTTATAAATCTAATGATATATTCTTAAAGTGTATGTAGCTGGGAGGAAAAGCCGACGATCAATTGAAAATGTTGACATTTCATATTGATGATATGGATTTTTTTCCCAAAAAGACGTTATTTTTTCTGGTGTTTTGGGAACAAAAATCCATATCTTCAATACGAAAGGTCAAAATGTTCAATTGATCGTCGGCTTTTCATCCCACCTACAATACACTTTACGGTATCATCAGATTTATAAAGTTTATTTCGAGTACTATTATAGGCCCTAAATATCAAAATATGAATTTTTTTTAACAGTCAGGGGAATCGAGACCCATGTCCCCCATGCCCCCATTACCCCGGCGCCCCATTAATTGAAAACCTGCAGACACTACTGAAAATAAATGTATATTAATTGAAGACCTGTGCGAAGAAGTACTTTTACACTTTTGGCCACGCATCCCGGGCACGCATCACTGGTTTTGAGCTCCTTTGGCATGTTTGGGGTCATGAAATACAGTATTAAGTTAAAAAATGTTAACATAATTTTTTTGAGGGGGGATTAAAGTATACTTAATGCCAATAATATAGCAAGAAATTGTACCAGGGTCATAACATGATGCCATAAATAGGTCTACTTGGTTGTTCATAACTATATTCACTGTTAGAGATTGCTACACACTTTTAAGGAATTTTACGAAGTTTTTGATGATTTTTAGCAATTCAAAGTGTATATACTCCGATTTTAGCGCAAAAAGTAGGCCCCCTACTTTAAGTCCAAATTCGATACTTTGATTTATCTCGTCCCCTAGTACCACCACTGCCCGGCCCTTAATTAATTATTATAGTGCCCCCTCCCCCCATAACATTATTTTATGCGACCCATGATCAAGTTGATTGATCAATATATTGGGGACCATAGAGGCATGGCAGCATAGAGTATTCATGTGTTCGGGCAAAATGGTAGATTTTGTATCCACTCTTGTATCTAGGGTCTCAGTAGGCCTGGTGATATTGATCAATCAAATTGAATACGGTATCGGGGTTTTACGTGATTTTGGGGGTTTTGCCTCAAAAGTGGGCGGTGGGGGGGCTGGGGGAGAAAAATATGGGGGCCGGGGGGCAAATACCCCCTTGCGGACAGCAGATCGAAACTAGGATCTTTTGGTGAGAGTCAGAGCCTAGACACTCGGGGGTCTTTCAGTGAGAAGGCCAAAAAACAACATTCTTTCCGCGAATTCCGTGGGACTGGGGGAAATCTTAACAAGAAATGGGGTCACTCAGTGAGAATGGGAAGAATTTTGGTTTAAGTTGATAAAATTTTGAATAATGAAAAAACAGGGTTATTCAGTGAGAGATTATCAGAAATTTCCCTAAAAGGGGGTCCTTTGGAGCTTTTCGGTTTCCATAGCCCCCCCCCCCCTTATGGGCCGCATACAATGACGTAGAAAAACATAGATCGCTGAGCTTGAGCTGGTACGTTGCCGTTTCATTGACAATCACACACTTAATAAGCCATTATGAAATGAGGGGACGTAACAAAATCAGCATCAAATACAACTAAAATGGGAACTGAATTTACTCTAGCATGTATGGATTAATAAAATTAAACAAATTACTTGTTTTAGCATATTCAACTTTACTGTGTACCATTTTTCTATCAAAAAAATTGCTGAATAATAAAGGCAAGCACGCTCCTAAATCTAGTTCATTCGCTCGTTGCCATGCGACCACTACTGGAACGGCGACTGAAGGCGAAATTTCGAAAAGTGGTAGAGTTGTTTACGGGTTGTTTAGCATGGCTACACTGATGAAATACCAGATTCAGGCGTGCTTGCCTTTATAATTCAGCAATTTTTTGATAAAAACAATGGTATACTGGGAAATTTAATGCGTTTTAATACATGATTTGTTCAACTTTGTGTATCTATACAGCACCCAAACCGGCTTCACAGATTCGGCGAGCAGGGCGCTCTATCCTTTCTACCTCATTGGCCGCATAAGACTAGGACTGGAGGATTCAGTCTAGCATAAGACAGCCGCTGCATCACGAGACTTCAAAAAGGTTATATATCTCTTATATCGTTTCCATTTTATACACTACCAAGCTGTAGCCAGACTGGCTGTAGCCTAAGTCCATAATCGACCTCTATCGCTGTCAATTTAATATGCTGATTCTATGCACTTAGGGATAATAATTTTGTGCGGATTTGTGAGGGCTCACAACACCCAAAATATACGGGTTATAGAATTAGGTATTAAGGGCTGGTGACTCAAAATTTTTGTGCGCTGCGTGCGAATTCTTTACCAATCAAAATGTGCGCGCGCTTTCTTTACACACACAATCACATTTTAACGCACTCCGCACACTTTCTTCGCTGGTAAAAGTATTGATGTGCTCTTCGCCTTCGCCTTTGTTCCCGGGGGGGCACTTCCATGACAGATATGCATCATGTGCCTCGGGATAGACCCCCTTTTTCAAACCGGCTTGTACCCAATGACCCCCCTTTTTGTGTTTTTTTTATATGGTCCTATACCTATTACCCAATGACCCCCTTTAAAAAAAATTCATGTACTCAATGACCCCCTTTTTCTATTTCCTGCTATACCCAATGACCCCCCTTTTAATTCCCAAATTTAGGTGGTAGGCCTATTTGTGTTCTCCTCCAAATGAGATTTTTCACATTTCCAAGTTGGCCAAGTTGTTTTTACGCAGTTTGGCACTTATTTATGTGTACTTTTACTCTTTTGGCAATCCTGTACTCAATGCCTCCCTATTTTACTTTTTGTTACCCCAATGACCATTTTTTCAAAGTTTCATACCGAATGACCCCATTTTTATTCAGGTTGTGTACTGAATGACCCCATATTTTTGTAATTGTACATTTGACCTGAATGCCCCCTATACTTTTAACATGGCCGAGGCACATCCCTGCCATTTCAGATAGGGAGTGCCTCCCCCGGGCTTTGTTCCGCAAATAATGAATAGTCTGTGTGTGAGTCTGTGTAGGCGGAAGGGGGAGGGGGTCATAAATATTTCCAAACCCAAGATGGGGGGGTCGTAATTTTTTTTGGCTCGCGATAGGGGGGTCATAAAAAATACTCTGCATGGTCAACGACATATTCATATTAAGGCTGAAATGAGGTAGGCCTATTGTTGTACATTTTAGATTTTATGCTAAAGTTGTTTCCAGTGGCGTAGATTTCTTTTTGACATTGGGGGATGGAGTTGGGAAAACAATCTCCAAGTATAATCAATCCAACACCTTTTGGTGACAGAATAAGTTATGGTACAATAATTTTACTATTTTGAAGCTAAACTGATGAAATATGGTGTAAAAGTAGGCCTAGAATATATGCGCGCGAAGTTCGCGCAAATTTGCACTTTTGGGGCTAAAATGTGTAAATATACCATTATCAGGCGTCAACATTGGGGGGATGATTGTATGGACCACCCCATGGCAAAATATGGGGGGTTATCCTTCCCCATCCCCCGGGATATACGCCTATGGTTGTTTCGTAATCAAGTAAAAAAGAAAAAGAAAAGTTTTGTATTTTCGAAACGTCGGGTTTTTAACTTTGTTAATAATGATAATCACAACATTTTTCTGTGACTTTTTGAATTTTGACAGCTTAAAATTCACCTCTTGAAATTCATATTAAGTAGGCATAAAATGCATGTTTTCTGGGCATTTGGGGCAAAATTTACCCTTCATAATTTCTAAAAACGTGCAATTGAAATCCAATGGGGTTCTTTGTAGAACCAAAAAGGTTCTGTAGCCAAAAAAAAGTTCTTTGTAGAACCTTAAGCTTGAAGAACCTTTAAGGAATCTTAAAGAAAGAACCCTCAAAAGGTTCTTAGTAGAACAGAAAAAAGGGTTTTTATCCAAGAAAATGATTTTTTAGTACCAAAAAGGGTTAACACTACGTTTTACTTTTCTTAACTGTGTGATGAGTCCCTGAATGAAATTATGAATGAATTAGAATGTCCCCATCCTCGTCGCCAATATTATGTATTTAAGGTGGGACTTACCAGAATGGTATAGAGTCCAGTGATTATCAAAAGGTCGAAGGCAACGTCCTGGGCGATATCAGGTCCGTATATGATAAGTAGCTATAAGTAGGGATGGGCGTATTCCCAATATACTACACCAGGCCTATTTAAATATTTAAGGTTCTTTATAGAACTTTTAAAGCTCTTTTTAGAACCTTATTACTGCTTAGGCCTAGGGTTCTACATACAGGACAAAAAAGGTTCTAAGTAGCACCTTTTTTTCTGAGAGTGTATCCGATCCCTTAAGACCAACCTATAGGTATTCATCCATAGATTGATCATACTGCAGTTACTGTCTGCTTTCCTATACACAATACACAGTGCTCTCACCATTGACGCGCGACCTTTACAAATTAATAGTGTATGTTAGAAGTACAGGCATTTGCCGAGTTAACATCACTGTGTGAAAAATAACCAGCCAATATTTAAAGTAGGGGGCCTATTCTCCAAACTTCTAGCAAATATGTTTCTCTAACATGACCTAAAATTACAGCTAGGTTAGATGTTCAGAAATATTCGCACTTTGGTAAAATATGAGTGAGGGCAAGACATAGCTAGCTCATAGCTAGCCAACTCCCCGTGTTAATTGAATGGAGATTTGACCGAATATATTGGTAACGGACCGCTCACTTCTGAAGGATGCCACAAAAAAAACCAGATAGGCCTACAAGCTACATTTAAAGTATTCTCAAAAATTCTAGAAAATATAGTTTTGTAACATGTCCTAGAATTTTAGCTAATTTAGGTGTTTGGAAGTATTCGCACTTTTGTGTTTTAGGAAGGATAACGCCAAAAATATGAAGAAATTATTTCCAAACCGTGTTAAGCCAACAATCATTATGTTGCTCATTTTCAAGAATGCTGGTTAACAATAAGCAGACCATTGTCTCATTTCGTGAACAAAGGCCCACATACCATTGTTACCTTACGTTTCCTTTATAATCGGTTACCCAACTAAAACTATAATACCAGCTCATTGCGATACCGCACAGGTAAAACAGACACATGTGCACAACCAGAGAAGATCTGATTTAATCAGTTGAGCTGTTTTCAATGAGTGTTCTCTTGGTTTAATAGCTTTTAGTCCTGCAAAGGTCGTGGTGAATTCTACTGTAGACATGACTGCATCCTGCATCATGTTCATCTATATAATAGGTCTATTAAAAAAAAAGAAGCAAGAAAAAAAAAAAGAAAAAAAAAGGCCTATACTGAATAGACCTCGCCGCGCCGTCGTGATTGCGGCACATCTGCTATTCTGTTATCTACTGTAGATAGCTTCTATTATGTAACGAGTTTTAGGTGCTATATAACACCGTCAGAACGCTATAGTCAGACGATAGACTCAGTCACTTAATTAGGCACAGGAAACAATCAAATTCGGTGTTAAAATGGCAAATTGTTATTTAGGCCTATAGGCCTACCTTGTCACTTCATAATATTAATTTTCTCGACTCAAATGAAAACCTTATTTTCATTTTTTCGGTAAATGTCAGAAAAAAAACCTAGGGTAGCTGCAGGTAATATGGGACAGCAGGTAATATGGGACACCTGTTTTCATTTTAACAAAAAGTAGCTTAGAGAAGGTAAACACTTTAAGTTGATTTGTTAAGTGTTTAGAGACATCAATTGTGCTTCTAGAAATGCAGTTTTGGAGTCTGTGTATCAAACTCTTGGAAATCAATGCCAAAAAGAGTGAAATTGCCCAAAAAATTATGTCGTTTTTTTGGCCTGATATAAAATCAATGACGTCACATTTCATGATTGTGTATCCAAAACTCTGGTACTGAGGGGCATTTGTCATTTTTATGATCTTTAGGTGATGGGTTAAGCTTATCAGCAGGTAAAATTCCACTGACAATTGGCACTTTCCTTTTATAAATGATTATTTTCTCTGATTTTCAACTGAATGGGTGCAGGTAATATGGGACACATAGGAAATTGTGTGCATTGTCAATGCGAAAAGCAAAACTATTTAGAAAATTGAATTTTCTTGTAGAAATTTGCATTTAACATTCAAAATCATGTAACAAAAATGTTTTTAGAACAAAAGAGTGATTTTCTGAACTTTTTGATTTTCACCATAGAGATAACACAGTGTCCCATATACCTGCACATGCAGGTAATATGGGACACTTGACGATGACGTCATTTTGACGTCATAGCGTCCAAACAAACATAAAAACAAGGTAACATTGCCTGTTTTATTAATCTTAAAGGACAGGTTGTTCATCATAACAATCTCTTGTGGGCATATCTTCTTTAGTTTTTATGCAAATAAGCTAAACGTCCTTAATGGTCCCATATTACCTGCAGGTACCCTATTATATAACTGTCTTCTGGTATATTTTTTTTCAAACCCTGGTAGGCCTACTAAACATATAGGCTACCGGTAGGCCTAGGTGTGAAATTTTAATAGGCTTCTAATGTTGTGGAAAAAAATTCTTGAAATATTATAGTGAATCCGGTTTTGGCGACATAATATAGGCCTAAGTTTATGGTACAAATTGCACAAATTTGGGCTTTGGGGGTAAAATGGCCAAATATGAGGTTAATTTGGTCAGAAACCCACATAGGCCTACAGGCGTCAACATGTGAGGGGGATGATTGTATGGACCATCCTAAATCCTAAGGGATTGTGAATAGGGACCAATCAAGTAGGCCTTAGATTTAAAATTAAATCTTTTGAGATTTAAAATTCTAATCTATAGGCTAAGATTAATTTTATACCGTATTTAAATTCTTGATCTTGGGGTTATATAATTATGTTCTTCTTTTGATGGTTAAATAAAAATTATATGGGATAGGCCTATTACTTAATTATTATAGGCCTATATATATAGGCCTACTAAGGCTTTGCGTAGACTCATGACTTCAGCTCTGGTGAGACTTCAAAATAATATTACGTCACTAAAAGTCGCTAAAAGTATTGTTAAGGCTTGTGTCCTTGGGATTCCTCCTGCTTCCTCAGCAGGAAAGAATAGTAGCCTATTTGTTTTTTGATTGGGCTGGTCCGACCACCATGGTCCAACTTCCCAAGTTCGCTCGAGTATGCCCTGGAAAATTGTGACAAAGTTTGCCAAACCACAAAGTTCCGTTTTTAGGTAGGCCTACTTCTTTTTCAATATTAAAATATAATTTCAACGAATAAAGTGAAGTCTGCCTATTATAAATATCATTATGAGACAATCGATCAATATTCACTTTTGTATGACGGTTTTGGTGAGTTGGACCTGTGGAATGCGACTTCCCTCACCTCAAATAAACCGGAAGCTCCTGGAACATATAATCTGAAAATCGATTTACTTAATTTTTCTGCACTTGAAGCGTTATTCATACGATTTGCATATTACTGTTCTATTTACATATTTATTTCAGTATCATTTCAGTGGGGAGAAATAAACATTTTAGAAGAAAACATGCGAAGCTTCAAGATTCTCTAAAGACTAAGGCCAAGTAAAAAATAAAACATGTTTCACGTCCGGGTTTTCGAAAAAAAAGGAGGAAGAGGGGCTTTTTATTTTCTATTTTTATCGCAAAATTGGTGTAAATACCCATACTTAGAGCTGTTTTAGCGTACAATCCGTACATACAATAATGCCTGGAAAAAGGAGGAGGCCCTTTTTTATTTGTTGTTCTGAGAGTTACACCCCTCTAATGATCACAAAACCTTCCTAAAATGTTTCTTGTATCTTAACAAGGCTATAGAAAGCATCCCAACTTCCTAGACATATTTTTGAAAAGTTATTACTGAATTTCAAAAATAAAAATTTATTGAGAAAACCTCAAAAAGGAAGCGGGAGGGACGTGAAACATGTTTATTTTTTATTTTGCCTAATGTCTAAAAGTGGAGGCGTGTCATTTTCTTGCCGAGGTTAATTTTACCGGATCACGTGATCAATCAATCACAAGCGGGCGGCGGCTGTACACAAGTGCACACATACAGTGGAAGCATTCCTATCACTACTCCACGGAAGAAACACCTTCCGTAAAACTTTCTAAACCGTTTGATTTTCATCTATGTTGTTTTAATTTACTTTTGGAACGTACCGGAGTCAAAGTGTGGATTTATGATCTTATTTAGGATTTTCACCGGGGTATAATTCCTATTGACAAGTTGTGTGTGCACCATTTTCACTGGAAGTTGGCACTCAACGTGCATGCAACACAGTACGATTTATCGATATTAGTTGACACGGAAACTCAACATGGCGGATGGGGATCCATCAAAATATCTGTCTGTAGACAGGACCCTGATCAACGACCCAGCTTCTCAGGCAGAATGGACAGCAAGGAAGTTAATTTGGGTGCCCGACGAAAATCATGGGTTCGTCTCGGCCAGTATCAAGTCGGAGAAGGGGGATGAAGTCACCGTAGAAATAGTGGATACCAACAAAAAGCGTGTTGTACAAAAGGATGACATTCAAAAGATGAATCCACCTAAATTCAACAAAGTAGAAGATATGGCAGAGTTGACGTGCCTAAATGAAGCTTCGGTGCTTCATAATCTCAAGGACAGATACTATTCTGGACTTATATATGTAAGTAATAATGTGGAAATCCAGCATTTTAAGCTGCCTAAAATAAGAATATGAAAATGTCTGCATAGTTTTCAAGGTCAAAGTTCACAGGACTGGTGAAACAATCATGAAGCATGTGAAGTAAACAAATTTAGCATGTTTAGAACCGGGGTTTAGAACCAATCTTGCACAATAATAATAATTATAATATGTGCAATGTACTAGTCCATTTGGCTTTCTCGAGACCGTAGGCTCAGTCATGCATGTCGGATTGTCGGTGTGTAATAATACACACGCAAGTTCAAGGTTAGTGCATCTGGCGGGCGCTCCACGCTCGTGCGATGTGACGCAAAGTGACTGTGCCTTGGCGTATGTACAAACACTTAACACTAGGTCGCGTCTGTCTCGAGGAAGCCAAAGAAAAAATCTTTGCTCTTCAATTACAAATAATTGAAAATTACACATTTGTAATTGTAATATCATTTGTCACAGTAATGTCACCACAAAAGATGATATGAAAACACAGTCACAGCTACTAGGACGGTCAAACAGGTTGTCAATTATCTAAATATCAATATTAATATTTTGCAATAAAACTAATTAAAACAGTTTACACTGGAGACACCCTATGGCACTTCCTACAACTTGAGAGCAAGTCCTCAAACTTTCGAAATTTGTAGTTACTACTGACTATACTGATGAACTAGTGTTTCCTAGTAGAAACTACAATGTATACAGTTTAATAACACGAAAATTGGCTGTGGATGCATTTTTAAGTACAGAAAAACTGGCTCTTTTTAAAAGTGTGTTTCACTTGGCTTTTAAATGAATGTACATTTTGAATTCCTCGAGATTTCTTGCTGGATACTTGTTGATTTTGTACGTCCTAGATAGTGTCCAAATTAAGAAAATAAAAGAGGTTGTCCCACGGACAACCATGCAGGTTGTCCACCAAAGTTTTTGGTTGTCCGTAAGGCAGCTGCCACAATCTGAAACAACTACAAGTGACCAATAAAGTGGACTAGTGGAGTGAGTGTAGGCAATTTATGAACAATTATTTTTAAATATTTAACAATTCATCAGTTGTGTCAGGTTTGAGCAAACTAACAATTAACATGCTGAAATTAAGTGACTTTTGGGTGTAGATCTTTTGTTGTGCACCGGACTTGTAACTAGAGCATTATTTTCGGTTGTCCGGTGCATGTTTTGGTTGTCCCGGGCGAACGGACAACCAAAATTTCGAACACTGGTCCTAGATGTACAAAGCTATAGATCGCGGTAGGCTTGACAGTTCCATGTTGTGTTCATTTACATGCATAGCAAAATACACACATGTGGGACACTAGCTGTGCAGTGTAATAAGGTTGCCAGTTGTTATTATTTCAGTGCCATTTTAGATTTATACTACAAATCTTCATGGATATCACAGCTAAAAAAGTGCATTAATTAAGATTTTGCAAAGTAGTAATGTAACTAGATGAATACACATACTAATTAAATATATTTTCTCCGGAAATTTTAATTTGGCTCAGCTCAGGCCAGGGTAGATGTATGTAGTAGAAGTGTGTGTGTCCCTGAAATTGTGTACAAATCATTCACTGTGGCAACCTGAGATGAATTATTGTCAATGCAGTCATCATGCAGCCAGCTCAAGATGATGACTCATGCTTTGTAAAGTAGTGGGCCCAATACAAGGGGCTTGCCCAGCTAGTAAGAAAGTGTACAAATTGTACATGTACCCCCATTTCCTGATTGGCGCACATGTTATGTCAAGTTAATTTTGATGAAAGTCTGTAAGTTTATTCTTTTCTATCAAAGGGGGGAGGAGGAAGGCGGGATAGCAACTCCAACAGATTTGGTCTGGCTAAAAGTTGCAGTTAATTTTAACAAGAAAAAAAACACCATCTTGCCCAGCAGTGTCCGAAATAAGGAAAATTTGGAGGTTGTCCCGAGGACAACTAAAGCATAAATTCTGCTTGTCCTCAAAACATTTCGGTTATCCCCAAAATGTGTCATATTTTAGAGGTTGTTGTCTAGGGGATAAGTTAAGTACATAGCTCAATATGGTTGTAACTTGTCCCCAGTGATTTTTGGACAAGAGGACAAGAGGATTATAAGTGCTTATTTCGAACACTGTTGCCCAGGGTGATGGGGGAGGGGGGGCAAAGGCTTAGGCAGCCAGCCGTGTAGGGAGTGTATTACACACCCAAATTTGTAAATACACACCTAGTTTTTACCCACATGGCCTATACTTTGTACACAAATCTTAAATTTACACACCCAGTTTTTTGAATTTACACACCCAAACCTTCAAATCCTGCCTAAGACTCAAGGGGGATGTAACTTAAAATTAGGCCTATATGTTTTGTTTCTCTTTTTTTGTTCTTAAATTACGAAAATATTGTACCGATTTTTATTTTAAATTTGGAATTTATTACATTTGGCTACAAATTTGGTGGAAATAGCATATTCAATAATTTTTTCTAAGCCGAGAATAGATTTTGGCTTATTTTTGCGAGTGGTAGTGCAACATATTTTTCATAATTCTTGAGGTTGTACTCAATTTGATATCCCACCACTTTTTTTTAAAATCGAAAAACAAAAACAAAAAACCACCATATTTTAACTTATTATACCGTACCGTTAAAACTGCATTCATTTACAAGGGGGCTTCACCCCCTTTAACCCACATGAGGGGCTCTGGCCCTTCAAACCCTGTTGGGTTCATCCCCAGACCCCACTTTCAGCTGAACCACTTTCAAATTTGTTTCGACAGGCATGCCTATAAAATATAGCAAACTCAGAGGGGGGATTGTAGATGTCACTAGTGCAAAGTGGCAAGTGCCTCCAGTAGACAAGGGTTTATACTAAAAAGCACAAACTGAAGAATTCAAATTGGTGTGTGGTTGTTTTTTTCTCAAGGTGTCTGCACAGGCATATCCATGGATTACTCCACTCCATGAATAAGCTTACACAGTTCAAGTTGATATTGTGGTCTCATTGAAAATAACACAATTATCAAGTGGTTTCATGACGAGTCTGTTTGGTGTTTACTGTTCATGTTGTGGAATAATATCCACTTAATTAATTAGCTTTTCGATTGTTAGCAAACTTCAGGGAATTAAGTTTAAATGGGTTAATGAATAACTAGACATTTCTTGGAAAACATCTACATGTACTGGTATGTACTGCCTTATAGACCACTTGGCATGTGACGTCATTGCCCGGCAGTATGCGTGCGCATTATGACCATTTACATTGTTCTTTGCCCTGCAGTGTGCGTACGCATCATAGTCTGCTAAGGGCACGTTCGAGCATATCAATAGACGAGTCTCTCGCCTTTGTTGATAAACAGTGATGTCAAGTGGTCTATATTTAACCCATGTACTTTCTGAAGCCAATTGCAACTTTGCACATCAAAATGATAAAGTTCTGTAGGGCAAGCAGGGTTTGACAAATGTGCCTGTCATTTTCACCAAAACGGTCAGTGCAAAATTTGACCAAATTGACAGGTGGAGGGTGACTAGCTAATAGACCCGTTTACACAGAGCTTGAAGTTGACTTTAGTCGACTTAACTTTGAACTCAACTTCATTTGTGTGTAACCAGGGTCGCTGCGTTTTGAACTCGACTTCAGAAGTCGACTTCAGATGACGACCCAGAGCAATGTGTCAAATTCAAAGTCAACTTCAAACTCGACTTTTGCAGTGTAAACAAAGTAGAAGTCAACTTCATAACATTTGAAGCATGAGTAAGTGATGCCATAAAAGTTGAATTCACAGTCTGTTTTGAAGTCGACTACCGTGTAAACACCCAGTCAAGAAATAATTTATGCTAATCCTTAGTCGCAATCTGAATTTGTCGCAATTGTCGACTTCTCTCTGTGTAAACAGGGTCATAGATTTTTACTTCTGTGATGATTTCATTTTGGCATTTAAAAAAAATAAAGCAGTCTTGAAAATAACTTATAATGTCACTAAGAAATTAAATAATCTAACATTTAAAATGTTCAAAATTGTTTCTTTTGTATTTAATTTTCAGACCTATTCCGGCCTGTTCTGTGTTGTAGTAAACCCTTACAAGAGACTCCCCATCTATTCCGATAAGGTCATAGAGTTGTACAAAGGAAAGAAGCGCCATGAAGTACCTCCCCACGTATACGCTATTACAGACACCGCTTACAGGAGTATGCTTCAAGGTAGGTATCACAATCAATTGTGTGTCAGATCGGCCTGGGTAAGAGCCTGACCCGTATATTTCACTCAACTTTGAAACCTTTGTAATTCTAATCGTTATAAGTTACACCCTTTTACTAGGCGTAACTTTACGAAGGTTCCTGTGTTAAAACCCTATTTCTTACGAAAGTTTCTGATCGTAAATCATTTTTATAGTGAAATGGATTTTACGATTCGTCATAAGTTATGATATGATTTTGAGACTTACAAAGCTTTGTAAAGTTGAGTGGAATGGGTTGAACAGTATGTTTAAAAAAAACCCCAGACCAATCATGCTCCTGGATAACATAATCAAATCATTTGTGTGATTAGGATATCTCCTGATGGCCACAAATGAATAAAAGACCTGTAATTTGGCTACCCAAATCACAGGTTTGACAACCCTGCAACTTGATTGGACCACATGATTCGAATCGAGTCATGAAATACAGCAACTTATTGGTTGAACATAAGGCCAACAAAAAATTAAAAGGTTTGTCTCAGAAACATTTGATCAGAAAGCTATGTGCTTTGTTTTTTGTCATTTTTTTATGTATTTGGTAACAAACACACATGGGTCTTGAGACAAACCTTATTTTTATGTAGCCTAGTTTGTGGAGTGCATATTCATTGGAAACACTGATATGAATAAGCTTAAGGTGGTGCTACACCCCCTGATAATTTTGTGACTAATTTTGCATTTTTCTCAATAAATAACTTCACACTGGTAACCAAAGTTATGTATAATATAGGGTCAAGGAATCCAATTACTTCACTGAAATTTCAGTATCCAAGACAAGTGGTTCATTATATCATACCTGCCAACTAGTCCGTTTTTGCCGTATTCCGTCCGTTTTCTAGAATTCCAAGTGTAAAAAAATCTTTCGTATCCTTTTTTTCGATTTTCAGAAATTTTTTTTTTTTTTTTTTAATATTTTTTTTTTTTTTCAAAGTTTTTTTTCGGTTTTGTAGTGTCTCTGGACCTAGACCTAAATGCTAGGATCATGGTTGACCTAAAAAAATTGAATTTTGCACATTGTTTTGTAATTTTAATATGAAAATTGATACATAGTTTTCATGTCATACTCTATTAATGATATCAAAATGCATTCAAATTCAATGCATTTTGATATCATTAATAGAGTATGACATGAAAACTATGTATCAATTTTCAAATAAAATTACAAAACAATGTGCAAAATTCAATTTTTTTTTTTTTTTTTTAGGTCAACCATGATCCTAGCATTTAGGTCTAGGTCCAGACTCAGAGACACTACAAAACCAAAAAAACTTTGAAAAAAATCTTTAAAAAAAAAAAAAAAAAAATTTTTACCCGCTGAAAAATGCGCTGGTACCGGGCACAAAATTACCGAAAATCACACCCCTAATCAGTGTTCACTTGACTTGCTTTCTTGATTTTTTTGCAATGTATAAATTGTTAGGTCCAAATGATATGATTCCAATGCATTTAATGCCTTGATTAGATGGCTTTTTAAATGTTGAATATCTCTCCTAGAAGTGCCTTCTATGGGTTTCTAGAGTGTAGAAACCCAAGAGCTTTGGGGGGCTTCGCCCCCTCGACCCCCACCGGGGCGTTGCCCCTGGACACCACCAGGGGCCCTTAAGCTGGCCCCTGGACCCCGGCCGTGATGGGCGAGAGCTCCACTCGCTGAGCTCGCTCCACTTCGCATTGAGTCAGTTTTCTGGGAATTCAATGTTGGCAGGTATGTTATATATGTTAAAAGAAATGAGGTACATTATAGCGATACCTCTTTTCTTATCATAAATAACGAACCGCTTGTCTTGAGTCACTGAAATTCCAGTGTAGTAACTGGATTCCTTGACCCTATAATATACATTTTGTTTCCAGTGTGTTATTATTTTTTGAGAAAAATGCAAAAATAGTCAAATTTATTATCAAAGTGGTGTAGTACCACCTTAATCTCATTGTAACATCAAAGTGGCACAATTGAATTCATCTCCCAGTGTGTTCCCATGAATATGCTCTCCCCCAAGTACATGAAGACCTATGAAACTGTCAGGTAAGGTGAACATTAGGGCTAACAGCACTTGCTCAGTATTTTAGGCCACCGAAAGTGGGCGTGAACCACTTCCTGCATTAATTGCTTGTATTGATTGTTGTAACCAGTGAACCATGGTTTAAGCTGTAGCCATGTTCAGAGTGGGTACTAGTCGGCGTAAATTTACACCGGCATTCCAAAGAATTTACTTAATTTCACACGTATGCGTTCACACACGCTTACTCCGACTACTTTACCACGGGCTGCCAGACAAATTTAACACGACCTTCGCAGGGGACCATTGAATATTCGGAGTAACTTCTGGAAGTAAAGTGGCAGTGCTGCATACATGCCGTTGCTTTCAACAAGTGGCACAAGTTCCAATATGATTGGGTATCAACGAAACGGCCAAACGAAATTTGTTTATTTATTGGTCAAAACAAATTGCTGCTGACAGTATTTTACTTTTTTTTGTCAGCCGCAATATGTTCTTCTGCTTTTTAATACTTTTTTTCGACATTTTACTACTAATTTCTCCACGCCTACCCCATGCATCAGACAAATAGAATGATGAAAACGGTATGAAATAGTGCATTGATGAACATCGCATCGAGCACTATTTGCATCTTTATAATGGTGATCTTTCCCAAAAAGCAAACAAAAAGTCAACAGCTCATTGTGAAAATTCACCTTACTCCGACTGGTCGTGTTATACTTGTTCACACGGGCAGCTACTCCGACCCACCAGGTCGTGTTTACGCGTTACTCCTGACAAAAGTCAGGAGTAAATCGGTCGTGGGAAGGTCGGAAGAGCTTATCAAGACTAGCGTTCACACTGGCACTACTCCGACATTTCCCACGACCTTCCGCCGACTAGTGCTTACTACGACCATCCTCCGACCTTCCGCCGGGTGTAAACCCATGGGTCTGAACACGGCTAGTATAGCTTTAATCTTATTAGCAAAGTCAACAAGATGCACAGCAATAAAGCAATTAACTGTTAACCCCTACAATGTAAACACTAACAATGTCAGTTGTACTAGTTGCAAAAATGTACATAAACACTATGTACATGTACATTGTATGTGTGTTGTATACATTGTACCCTACATGTATACAGTGTACAGTGAATGTTAGCTAAGACTAAAATACCTGAAACAGATGTAATTAGGCTAAATTGGCATATTATATTGAGTAAAGCTTGTTTGAGTCCCTTCACTACATATGTAGTTCATGTTTGATAGTCATCATACACTCATCTTTCTAACTATTTCTAAAATTATGAGTGTTTATGGGATTTTTCAGATAACAAAATTATAGGCCTGCTTCTATTTTTGCGAAGTATTTCCATACAAATTATGTAAGTTTAATAACTATAGGTTTTGTGAATAAACCACTTTGAATTGAATTGTCCCAAGTTTTCTGGGAAAATATGTTTCTTATATTCATATTCATAATGTCATTCATGCACTGTTTTTTTTTATTTCAAATTTAAAATAATCTGGGACCTTCTTTCATGCTTGAACGTTGAAAACCCTCTTTTATTCTTCCTTTTTTATTTGAAATGGCTGCAAGAGAAATAAAAGGAGAAGGAAACCCTTCCAACATAGCATGAGTTCTAAGCCGCAAGTGCACGGAAAGGAGTTTGTGGTAGGCAAACTATGAGGTAAACAACAGCGCTGCTGCTTAGAGGGAGTCGTGCAACTTTATCTCAGGAATGCACCGTCAAACGCTTCAGTCAGTTTTTTACCAGGTAACCTAGTTCTAATTCACAGCCACCTATGCATCCAAAATGTGGTGTCGGTGATAGCGGGTACCTGAGCTGATTTGCTGCTTGTTACGATGTCGGGGAGAGGTGATAGAATTTCTGCTTTGGTGGAGACTCTTGGCGTTTGATTATTAGGTTCAGGTGTGCAGATGAAGTGATAGGTTGGCAGCTATTACCAAGTAGGAAATGAAGCAATTAAAAGTAAAAAAATAAAACATCTTGGCTGATGTTAATTGTTACACATGTTTCCTCATATCCTCTACATACTTTGTGAAGGTTGGCAAAATACAGGATAGGATAGGAATCTAAAATTTAAAAAAATCCAAATGAAGTCATAATTGCCAATAAATATCATCTGGAGCATCATCAAGCATGGTCATCTACTTCCAATAGCCCCCCTCCCCTGTAACTTGAAAACCATATATGAATTTCAGGTCTGAAGTGAACTATCGCTGCACTGTTTAACAATGGTATTCATTGTTTATACTATTCATATTTAATTGCCATCCTTTGTGGCTCAAACTTAGAAGTAGAAAGTGAAACAGGAAGGACATCATCAGTGATAACTTACAAATCCATATGCATAATATGATAGCAAGGTTTTCTAATTGACCTTTCACCTCAAGCCAGTTTAACCCCAGCCCGTCCTTAATGCTTTTAAATTTCACTTTAAACGGACTGATGCTAAATAAATGTAGGCCTAATTCTTTAGTCAAAGATATCCATGATTGAATCATTGGACTTGATGACATGATAAGCCAATGAATGATCTAGATATTTCTAGAAATTATGATACATTACATATGATATGTGCATTGTGCAATTGTAGGCCTACCAACGTAAATTAGATTGATCTACATTTTGTATAATGGAAAACTGTTTGATTATCTTCCTCTTCTTAGCCATTCGATACAAGCAAACTTGTATCTTGTAGGTCTACTTGTTAATTGTGGGTAGTTTCTAAGATACATTTTTGGGAGCCTTTCTATTAAAAAATTGAAAATTGTAAACATTATTTTATTCATAATTCAATATAGATAGATTTTGACAAATGAATCTAGACAGCTACATGATACATCATGCACATGTATCTCATCAGTAGCATCTCTGGTGACAAAGCATTATGACTGTGCTTGTAAACTTCACTACCATTTGTGATTAAGACAGACTTGAAATGCCAAATCCAAGAGGGTTGGTGGGGGCCTCCCTCCCGCTTACTCGCTG
Organism: Amphiura filiformis; assembly: GCF_039555335.1. Classification (NCBI taxonomy): domain Eukaryota; kingdom Metazoa; phylum Echinodermata; class Ophiuroidea; order Amphilepidida; family Amphiuridae; genus Amphiura; species Amphiura filiformis. The sequence goes on from NC_092631.1 coordinate 74,031,305, forward strand.
AATGTGATCATTACAACCGGATATGTTGCGCTGAATGATATTTCATCATTGCAGAGTGGTGATCCATGTGCTGTAATTCTATTACCATATCAAGTTATTAGTCAATGCAGCTGTAATAGGATTATTAACGTTTTGGCGTAATCACACAACTGTTGTCTTCCAGAATGTACACATGTAGGCGTCCAGTAAACAGAAGACCTATTTTAGTTCCCCTCCTGCCAAGAAATAAAATATGAATGCAATTCTAAATAGGTTGCTTTGCAGATATGAAGGGCAAGATCGTTTTCTTCAAATGTGAGTGTGTGTGTCGATTTCAATCTCAAATGGAAAAGAAAGTTCTTTCTTTGGATCTATAGTGCTATAAATAGAAATTGCTGATACAATACATGTAGGGCACAGTCAACACCTTCCATTTTAGAGGCCTTCTGTTTCAAGAGTGGAATAGAGGACCTTAATTAAGTTGCTCGTAATTAGCTCACAAGTATGAGGTTAATTAAGGGCACATGTACATGTATGTCTACCAGATGTACTGTAACTTTATTCCAATGAAATGGGAAAGTATACAATAGTTTTAGTTGCCTTGTTGGACGTTGGTCAGATTGCTCAAGTAATTTTGTATCAACTAGATTTTGTCAGCGCAGCAGATGTTACGCTTGACCTTAGGATGATGAGCAATTACTGCAGAATGGACTAGCAATGTCGGGCTGTTTGCCAAACATACCTGTGTGACATTAATACGTCCCAAGTCATGCTAATGATATGTCTCGTCTATGGAAACGGAACATGTTATTTGAGAAACCTTCTTTGTTGTTATGATGTCATCATGGGATTTTTTTAATAAATAAACAAGACACTAGTTACAATACTAAACTATTGCATCGGTTGAAAAGGATTAAAGAAATTACTAGAAAGTTGGGAAAGTGAGTTATTTTGAAGTCATAAAAGTTTCATTTGTGCAAAGTTGTGACTGGTGTAATACCTTTTCATTTCTCATAAAGTTAGATGCTTCTAATGCCAATATTTAAGTGTTGAAAATATTTGAAATTTGCATTGCTGGTCAAGTTCAAGCTAAGAGGATAAGATGTCACTTAAATTGCATATTATGTTCCCAATGGAAGATGTTCCTAATGAGGACCCTTGGCAGAAGTATTAACTTTACCGCAGGAATTTTGGCTTGGCAAGTGACCGGTGGAAGTATTTCAGAAGTTGAAAATCTGAAACTGCGAGCAATGCACGCATAAGTATGTCAGCCCTCCAGACTTGTTTCTTCATGCCCTGCCTCACACAAACTGTCACTGGTATTAAGCTTGGTCTGACCAGGACTCAATTCCATATGGTACAGTGGTACTAGGACACGTAGTAAAGCAAGGGGGAAAATTGCATAAATTCAAATGATGATGACGAAACAAGCATGGCCCCAATTTTTCAAATATTTGGTTTTGACTCAATTACATGCCAGGAGTAGCCATGCAACTTGTATAGAGGGGTGAGTCAGCTCATAGAGGAAATGTCATCTTTCATTTCACCATCTGTCGATTATACCAATGTTGTTTTTCCCCTGATGTTACTGGCTATGTTTCGGTGTTTAGCCCATGTTTACATATTTTTAGATTTTAAGAGAATGGTAGCGAAAATTAGGTATCTTATAAACTTTTACATTTTATGGGAATTCTTGACAATTTTTTTTTGGTCTATCATCTATGCTGTTAAGTTAATTAAGGTTGTTGTTATTTGTTGACCTATTAGTAATTTACTACTCAGCAAAATGACATGTAAGGGTTGAAGACCTATTTCCAAGTGGACTCAATATAACTAATTACATAGCCAGCATGTAACTTTCCAACTTGAAGTGGGCAGTACATGAGTCAAGTCATGAAATAGATTCATCCCTTTACACTATATAGATTTGACTTATAGTATTTTAATTGTAGGTCTCATTTTGTTAAATGCTAATTAGCCAGATGAAAGCTCAAGTCAGAAATAAATGTGAGCAAAAATTGCTCAATCATATTTGATGGAAGTAGAGGAAGAGGTGCAAACTGTTTCCAAAACCAATGGGCGTGTCCCTCCGTTAGATTCTCTGTGAATAATTTTAGATTCCGACTACTGACCCAATCATTCCCTGATGTAAATATCACAGGTAAATCAGGTAGGCATGTTGTATTCAACAAGAGATGTGGTTCACAATTCGATTCATTGCCACCGGTGATATCAGATCCAAAAATTTTATATGATGAGCCAGTAAACGACAGATCATCCAACCAGTGCAGTGGCCAGCTGGCTGGCTTTGAAGTATGCAAACTTTGAATTGGCTTTAAGGGTACATTGCACACAATCACTAGATGCAAAAGATGTATTCTCTAGGCCCACTGGAAACAATTTGGCATCCCTTTTTTTATTTTGGGACCTAGTTTTCAATAAGATTGGACTGTTAAAAAAGTTGATAGCATACTGCCTTACTGGGCATCAGAAAATATAACAACAAAAATTAAATTGTGAACAACATTGTCATACGGTAGGAAAGTGAAATACTATAATGGTAAATTTTATGCTTTTCAATGGGAAGTTTATTTGGTGGTCAGTGCCCTTACGAATTACGGAAGCTACAAAAGTTGGAATGCATGCATGAAATAACAGGCAGGAAGGAGTGTCAGCCTTGGGATATTGCAAAGGTGATATGAAAGGAAGGAAAAGGTGTGAAAGTGAGTGCTATGCCAGGACCATAAAGTGCTATTTTATTCAGGGCTGGAACATGCAGGTTGTGGTTAAATATTGCTTGCTTCACAGGAACAGTGTTTTCAGCTGGAGCATTTGGGGAGCGTGACTTAGGCAGGGGTAACACACTAACACTATAACTCAGGTGTCCAATATTTCCCCAATTTCAAAATAATCCATCAAATATTTGAGATGTGGGGTAATGGGGGAGTGATGCGAGGTAAACGTCCCAAGTAGAAACAGATCAGGTGAAGGGTGATGCAATAAAACCTCACAGCAACCACCTTTTCAGGTGGTTTTTAATGGGATACGAGGCAACATGCCCAGTTGTAACAGTACGGGTGACGATTTAATCGGTGACACCGGAAGGCAATTGAAGGTACAAATACAGCGCACATGATCCAAGTCTGACCATAATTTGACACAAAAACGCGATTGTGGACATTACCCTCTCCACTAAATATGTGGCCCGTAGTGAATTGTCACCCTGCATTAGCAGCGCAGTAGAAATGACCCGGTTGATGGTGAGAGCCTGAGAGGATTCAAAATGCAGGGGCATTTTATTTAAATGAACTTAGACTCGGGATATCAGTTTAAAATTAAAGCACCCAAGGAATGAAAGGTGTCCAAAATATTAATGGAAAGAGGAACTAACTAAGGGAACAAACCAAAAGATCGATGACGTCCTATAAACGTAACTAGTTTCGTTTCTCAGCCGACCCCCTCCCAGGGGTAGAAATAAGGGACCATTTCCTGATAGCCATCCGGGCTATCTAGCCATTTTTTCTGATAGCCCTGAAGGAAATTCAATAGCCCTGAAAAAAGACATTGTTTTTGCACAATTCAAACCAATCGTTTGTTCAAATATTCAGTTATTAGTGAGTAACCCTTACCCCCCATAATCAGGGGTAGCACTAGGTTTTTCTCAGAACCCCTGAACCCCTGAAAGTGTTAAAAATATGCGCTCAAATCCTAAAATTTGAATCTGTCAAGTATTGAATGTACCGTTTTAATTAATTGGTATCAGATTTTGTGATTTTGGTTACAATGATGTGTTACGGTATAGATTCATGGTATAAATAGTTAAAGCCCGGCAAAAATATGATCTCGCTTTTCACGCCATACGATTCTCGCCTGTAACCAACTATCTCGCTTTTTAAGAAAGTTCCCAAGCAGTTTACTTACTATAAAAGTGTTGCTTTATGCCATAAAAGTTAGCGAATTCCACAAAATGCAGTAAACTTGCAAAGTGCAGAATTCAACACCATTGGCACCACATGGAACCCATGCATTTCTCAATAAAAATGACATTTCATTGCAAATGAGTTCAAGTTTAGGCCAAATATTATGATATTTATTGAATTACTGGAGTATGATGACTATAAAACATAATTCAAGGGCAACTTTTTGTCATTTTTTTTCTTCTACGGCCGATCATTGTGGCGTATTTCACCGATGGCATATCTCTACACACCACCCACAAAGCATTTCTTTCCGATCCCTAGAATTAGAAAATTTTCCAACTCATGTACGTGTCATCATTCAGCACTGCAATAACTTAGCAGCAGTGGTTCTAGACAATATCGCAATCTGTGTAATTATGCGGGAGTGTATTTTATTTCTATTTTTAAATTATGTTACAATGATACGGTGACTTCACTTCAACAAATGTCGTTACATTGCATTTTATGTTACATAATTTCTGGACAGGCCGTAAATATTGGAGATCGAAGCTTTTATTTTTCTTTCACATGTTTTCATTTTTCTTGGCGCATGAAAACCCCTGTATTGACGGGCTACATGGAGATAAAACCCAATAGCCCGACAGAAAACCTAATAGCCATGGCTATCGGGCTATCGCTTATTTCGACCCCTGCCCTCCCTCCCTGCCAGAAACGTAGTAATGAAATGTTGAAAATTTTGACATAATAATTATAATGACACATTCTTCAGACCGATGTTTTTGTACAAACGTAATCGAGTATTTTTACCCCCTCCCCCCTAAACGAAACTAGTTTCGTTTATAGGACGTCATCGATCTTTTGGTTTGTTCCCTAAGCTATAGTGTCTTGTCTCAAGTTGAGAGTAACACCTTGTTGGATGTCGTAGTGGCATTTTCGAATTGTGTGCTAACCTAAATTCCGCAGAGCGTAAAAGTGCAACTAGTCCATCCGGGGCAACCATGTTAACACACTGACGTTACTTGAGACAAGACACCATATAACTCAAAGTATAGAAGTTTGGCTTCAAATTATCAGGTGGGTATTGTCCCTCAACTTGACATGAGCTCTTGTTGCCAAAACAATGAGATCACCTTTATGTGGCTAATATGATGTCTTGGATATGGAAGGTTCAGGGAAATGTCTCAACCCCAAAGAAACTCACAGGTAGTGGGCATAATAGTTGTGGTTCACAATCACATAGCTCAAATATTTTGAATATCAGAGGGATGATTATCAGGGTTTCAATAGGCATAATAATCATGTCATAATATTGTGACTGATAAATGTACATTTTGTTTCTCCACATCATTTTGAGGGCTTATTGTTCTCACCTTTTGAATCATTTTCATTAAAGGAATGGTGGAGAACTTAATTTGACTGAATTACCAACATTCAAATTCACATAAAAATATAAATGTTTTTTGATAAAACTTACAAGACAAATTTACAAATTCGGTATGTGTAAAGTTTTGAATGAGTGCTATATTTGTAAAATGAACAGAAATTGAAATTCGTTTAAAAATTGATTTTCAAAATCGTTTAGTAATTTTTTTTAAATAAAAACTTTTATTTCTCAAGTTTGCTTAGGATCTTTACACTTTTGTTAATCTTTAAGCCTAAATAAACTCGCACTCGGCTTTAATTTTATAGCCTTTCTTTAATTCATTTGAATGACTATTTGAGGTGAAAAGTCACATATTTATGAAATATGCTATTATGCTTGAAATGTCGAGTATTGTACGTGAGTTATACCTCAGTTTGCAAATAATTATTGCCCTATTTAGCCTAAAGATGAACACGTTCCATTTTTGTTCCTAGTCTGAGTCAACTATACATGCTGTCAGGTCATGCAACAGAACTAAATAGATAGGCAGCCATACAGAGGTTGACTGTGATAAATTACTGATAGGCCTACGTACTTTATATTCTGTCTTGTCTAGTCAAACTTATACTTAAATTCAAATTCCATCTGTAATTAATACATGTATGATCTGTCAACTTATTATTTAAAATTAAGTTGGAAGTAAAAGGCTTCAAAATGTACTTGGGTGATAAATGTACAGTATTACCAATATAATATGCATCTTATGCAATATACATTTTTACATAGGTCTGAGTGATTTTACTACAAGAAATACAACATTTTGCAGATAATAAAATTCTCTATTTTGTGTATTGATAGCAAATTTTGGAAGAGCAGATTTTAAGCATGTTGCCTTGGGAGTTGGTTCTGGATGTATGCATAAGTCAAGAGGCATGAAAAGTACAGGTCATTGTCAGTAATTATCAAAAGTATTATACAAAGTTTAATTGTTCTTTAAATTTGCAAATTTTTCTTTAAATTTGTAAATAGTGATCACTTTAGGATGCAAACAAATTAGAAATTCCAGAGTAAAATTATCAAGCTCAGGGGCTAAAATCTTTAATTAATTTTCTGCAGATTATCATTTTAAAAGACAATCTTGTCTAGAACTTAAAAAATGAAGAAACAAATAAAGCAAAACATGAACAAACAAAAAAGATTGTAATCTGCATTCTGAAACTCCCAGAACGTTAACAGCTTAACAAAATTTAAAAAATAAAAAGATTTGTAGTTTTTGACTTTGTGATTCTGGGTAACATTTGTTGTTGTTTTTTCACTCATTGACACGATTGAGTTGTTGATCAGTAATATATCTATCTCATATTTCTCATTTGTAGGCCCCCTCCCAGTTGACTGATGTTGCGAGTCTGCTGACTCGTTAATTTCACAAGTTAGAACGGAAATCAATTAGCAGGAGGCATAATTAAGTATGAGACGTTACGCTGAGATGGTTTTTTTCCTTCAAGAATTAAAGCAGCAATTGTGGTTTGTTGTCATTTCAAATACTTGGAATTTCCTGGTTTCCCTCCGCATTTTAAAATGAAATTAATTTTCAGTCATTTTCCTGCTTGATTCAGACAAATTAAACATTAAAAAAAAATTATCTATAGATTACAATGTTCTCATTTTATCAAACCTTTTTTTTCAACTGTGTCACATTGTTTAAAGATCAGACCTTTGTGTTTTGACACAAGACAATTGTGGATTGCTTTTAAAGAAAGAAGTGACACTTTAATGTCCTCTCTCTCATTTAAGTCAGGTTTGAAGATCCTGTAAGAACATGTGAGAACGTTATGGGCTAGTCAGTCGTTCAGTGCCACTTCTTCCATGACAGTCATTGTCAATTTTGTCACATTAGTTACATGGGTGTGCATTTACACATAGTCAACTTATTGAAGATGTCTAGTGTTGCTGATTAATGCACTGAAGTTTTGTCCTGACAGCTTGACGAAGATGATGGTGATTAATATCAATTGAATTCATGGCAAATGTTCTCCTTAATAATATGAAATAAGTCAGTCTATCTCAGTTTTATGCAATTTAAGATCACCTTGTTTGAGAGTAATAATCTTGTTTTGCTTGAAGTTGAAGTTTTATGCCACAAAATAGAGAGATTTGCGATTTCCAAACAACGTACATCAAGCGTACGTGGAATCTATTCAAAACCACTCTCTTGTGACTGGATTTTGAATAGATACCATGTACATTTGATGCTACGTTCGGAAATACGTTTAAGTACTAAGAAATTAATAAAAACAAAGGAAAAGGTTGACATGAAATGACACTTGAGGCTGTAATTTAAAATGTTTTTGTTACCCCAGTCTCCCACCCAGACCCTTTAACCTTATTATCTCCATCAAGAGTTTGTACATGGATTGCACAGAACTGTCATGTATTGTCTCGCTATAATTTCTGTGAATCTCTTCCCCTGTTCTTATTTACCTTTTTACATAGTTTTGTTGCAATGTTCACATACTTATGCTATTACAACTGTCAGTTGCAATGTTGTCAACGAGTCTGTGATTGATTGGAAGTTGTGTTGATGTCCTGCCGATAATATTCATACATCAATGTCACTCTTGTTGCATTTTCTATATTTTGTATCCCACGGGAACGAAACAAAAGAATGTGATCTTGGTCTTGAAACGTAATAATATGATATTGTAGATGAAATTAGAATTAATCAGCCACCCTCGATTATTTTTAGATAATTTTTTGATATTGTGTTATTGAATCCATAAATACTAGCTGAATTTGTGCATTTTTTTCTTCTGAACTTTTTCCTTGCAAAACTGCCCTTTTTACACTCTGTTTGGAGTACCAAAGGCTATTTAAGTGTAGAATAGATCAAAATAAGTTTTGAAGTACAACTACTTCTGTCAGCTTCAATTCATACCTTTTGTGATAAAACTTTTACATAGTACATAGGAGAGAATTGCCAACATTGTGTGTACCGGTATTGCAATTCTTTCACAAGATTTGCGCATACAGCTCAGGTCGTCATTTTGGAGCCCTTAGTAGGGATAATTCTCTTGTATTACTGAAACTCTAGACATTTCACAACCAGGGGCTAGATTTAAGGTGGTGTCTTGGTAACTAAACATTTGCATGGTTGCCATGGTAATGGCCTATTGTTCTTCAGAGATGACAGTTCACCAAGTGACTTTGTGACATGGATCCTATCATATTGAATGAAGGGGAAGAGTGTAATATACAGGTATACCAAAGCTTAAAGTAGTTTGTAATCACATTACACATTCAAATATTGGAATGCAATAGCATCGCACTTTGGGTTTCCATATAAAAAATTACAATTCTCTAACTGACTATAGAGTAGTGATTTCCGAGTTACACAATGTTGTATATGTACATGTACTCCCAATTTTTAGAGGAAAATATGCTGCATGCATTGGCTTAAGGTGGTATTGGATGCATTTTCTAGAAATTAGAAAATGCTTTGAGCATGTTTTAAACAGATTAATTGAGTAGGGTAAAGTACACTGACCAATATGCCTTTTGTTTGAAGCAAATCGGACATACGGTTTCCATAATACATCAATTTATATTTTCTTTGTATCCTATTGTTTTGTCAATAATCAATATAGTTAATGAGCTAAAAGGACTGGAAAGGCTCATTAATATGTAATTTTTGCCAATATTTTGCTAAAAATCAATGTATAAATATGTTCAGGGTACTTTTATTTTGCATACTGTTGCCTGAAACTTGGTCAAAGTGTTTCTAATATGTTCTAATGTATTATATAGTGAAAGCCCTCTAATTTGCATATTTGCATAATTAATGAGCTAATATGCATAAATGCTAATTAATTATGCAAATATGCAAATTAGGGGGCGGCTTCACTATATAATACATTAGAACATATTAGAAACACTTTGACAAGTTTCAGGGCAAAATTATGCAAAATAAAAGTACCCTGAACATTTATGCATGGATTTTTAGCAAAATATTGGCAAAAATTATATGTTAATGAGCTTCTCCAGTCATTTTAGCTCATTAACTTTATTGATTATTGATAAAAACAATAGGATACAAAGAAAAATATAAATTGATATATTTGAAAGCCGTATGTCCGATTGACTCCAAACAAAAGGCATATTGATCAGTGTACTTTGCTCTACTCAATTCAGTATCGAAGTTACGTAATGTTACTATGCCAACGGGATCACGCGCCAGAGTAATGAACTACGATCGAAACAATCACTACACAAAGTATATGGTACTCGAAGGATATCAAAATAGCGTGATCCGGTAACCAAGAGAATTACGTAACCACTTCGATGCTGAATTAATCTGTTTAAAATATGCTTGGAGCACTTTTATAATGCCTCCATAACCACCTTAACCGCTTATGGTTCCCAAATTTTAATAATCACTATATATTATTTTTTGCAAGAGTGAACACTTTATCTTTATGTAGACTTGATTTGAGGTGCAGATGAACATGAATTAAGTTTGCGGTATGACGCTGGGCTCGGCTCGTGTTTAAATCAAGATCAAGCTACCCTAGAGTCAAGTAGTCGCCATCTTTTCTTAGCAACGCTAATAATAGCAACAAAGTGGGTTGCATAATGCTAATAAAAGTTATACAGCATCGGTTACATGCCGGTGCACACCACCTAAACAAAGTGTCTGCTCATTTTATCTCAAGTCTGTTATCATTAAGAAAATAATGTTGGATGTATAGTGTGAGCAGATGCTTCCTCCTAGTTTCAGATCTGCTTCTCATGTATTATTTGAATAGGCGTGTCGAAAGCAATGAATTACAACATATCAGCCTACAGTATACATGTAGGCACTAGATTTGTATCAAGTGGGAAAAACATAAACAAATGTTGCATTTCCATAATAAAGGATTTGTCTTTATGGCAAACTGACATGAAATAGAATGTGAAAATAATTACCATATATGAAGATGAATTTTGGAAGGTAAATAACCAGGAAAAATGTGGGGAACTAGAAATTTCAGTAACACGAAATGAGACAGTTCACAGGATTTATTAAGTAATTGTGCTACACTGCTTGGGTAATTTTGTACTACTGTACATTCATGTACATGTAGGCGGGAACATTATTTATAGAATAAACCATGCATCATGTTTACTGTGATTAGGGAAGTAATAACATGACATTTTCAGCACATTAGGAACAGGTTGGCCTCCTCAACATCTTGAAGGAGGGAAATGTCTGCATATTATTTCATCACAAGCTTAGTATGCTTACTAGTGCAGTACAATGTATGTCTGTATTCATGTTGCAAGTGAACAAATATTTACTCATCAAGACCCTGTATAGCCTAGACATCAGACCATTGCAATAAAGCCAAAGGCGTGTTCAATTATTTCATTGTATGTGGATACTTGGGTCTTAACAGAAGAAACATTGGACAAGACATTGCACTTATTTTAATTTATTTCACATGCCTCTAATTGATACATAGATAATGTACAGGTAGTATATTCATGGTCCGAACCATAGAAAACCGTATAGGCTGGGTGCCTCCCCTTGAGCGGGCAGGGGTATGTAAGGCAGAGGACACCTCCAACCACCCCCAAGTGAGTGTATCCATAGACAGTATCTTGGGGACCCACAGCGCCTCCCAGTCCACAACACATGTGCATCAAATACCCTGCTCTTCGGCATATTGATTAAAATGAAAGTGCCCTGAAACATACACAACCATACCACGGGCGGGGGAAGGCGAGACAGAGGGTACCTGCAATCAAATCCCCCAAAAGTGAGTTTATTGTAGGAACCAGCATTTAATGTTCCTATGTACAATCAAAAAGGTTAGTACTGCTTTATGGGTCAAAAAAGAACAATGTCCCGGCACACTGTTAATGTTAGTATCCACTAAAGATGGCTGCTATCAGATTTGGCTAATGTTGGTATCTACTGAAGATAGCTGATATTTAGTGATATCAGATTGTAATAATGAAGTTTTCTCACATTTCCAGCTATACTGGTACTTAAAACCCATACTTCAAGTGTTCATAAATGTATTGTACAGAATGGTGCAATAAATTGGAAAAGGGCAGTACCTCATCACCCATTATAGAATATCAGAACAGTTTATTGCTCTGATAACTTTGATTATATCTTTTGGGTAGGTCAAAGATCAACATGGTAAATAGCAATGAATATGGATGTGCATGACATGATCTCAATTGAGTGAATCCATTTTATTTGTATTGAGATGATACAGGATATTCAGCTCAGTGACAACAAGTGTTGTTGAGAGACAAAGTGGAATTCTTAAAACATTTAATAAAAACAATTATTTGTGCATTGCCAATATTTAATTGTTTCACTTGTGTACATGTATAAAGTATTTATAAGGTCCTAATGTCCACTTGTCACAGAATCTCAAACAATTGTCAGTATGTGAGGACAAAACCCCAAAATTACACTTTTTTTCCCGGATGTACATGTATGAGGTTACAAAAACTGTGTATTCCACAACTTGTTGTCGAAGCCTGTGCCATCGAAAAGTCAAATTCTGATAATAAAAGGACATTCTTCATATGCAATATGTCTGTGTGGAATACTGAAAACTGTACATAGGCCCTACCCTACAGTGGTAGTACAGTTGCTTGATTGTTCCATATTATATGTAGGCTACCTGATATAAGTCGTGTTCACATTGTCGGACGTACGCCCGGCGGAACTTGATCGGCGTTAGTTGCTAGGAGTAGCGGTAGGCCCTGCCAGGAGTAGGTGCAGTGTGAATGATGGTCAGCGTAAGTTCCTCCAGGCGTACGTCCGACGATTTACTCCTGACAAAAGTCAGGAGTAGCGAGCTGGGTGTAACCTCCGCCAGGCGTAAGTTGCAATGTGAACGCTGCTACTCCTGACACCCGGTGTAAGTATGACCTTTTGTTAGTCAGAACTAAGAAATTACATATCGCGCAGTTGATAAAGGTCACAGAAACACCGGAAGTGGTAGCCAATGTTTACGCCGACCAGAAGTGAATGCTTGGTGGAACTAATTGGCGTAGTGCTAGGAGTAGGCTAGGTGTGGACACGCTTGGTAGGAGTAGGGAAAATATTTGTGGAATTTTGATCAATGTTAGCGTAAGTTTACGCCGGGTGTAACTCAAAATGTGAACACGACTATATTCAGGTGAAATGCAATAGAACCTTGGTGAAATAGCTAGGTATTAAGATCCAGGTCCAGGTAAGCCTATTAGTCCACATATGCATGGTATTCTGGTTCAATGGTTTCTCTGCATGTTATTACCTTGGACCCTTGGATATATTTATTGAATTTGTTTGTTGTATTTTGACAGTTTAAAAAGAAAACTGCCACAGAAAATATATGGTCTTGTATTTTCAAATAGGCCTTAGCTAGATAAGTAGCAATTTAACTTCTAAAGCGTGCAATTTTTGACATTTTTCAATGGTCCAAACAACATGATTTGGCTTGTTTGGAAGTTGTTCGACAGTCAAAATGTTTTGATAAATCAGAATAGGTTGGTAGGTTCTGCAATCAATAAAAACAGGCAAAGTGTAAAATCAAATTGTCAAGTATACCTATGTTATCTTGTAGGGCCTGTATGTTTTAAATTTTAAGATAGATGCTCTCTGCAACATTGATACACGTATGTACAGTGACACATGTACAATTGTAGTGTACCGCTCTTGCAAATCAATATTTAATGTTGTTGTTGTCAAGCTAAGTTTTGGGGAAAATTCTTATTTGTATTGTATGCAGATAACTTGAGATTATGTTAGTATTGATTTGATTCATGTCTACATTATGAAGTCATGTGTGTTAAAGTTCCAGGTTTATGAACATGACATAACATTCCATGCAGCTTTATATTCTAATACAAATATTATGTTTTATATAAAAACAAATAAATGGGAAATGGATTTGTTTCAATGACATGGCTCATGTGCAACCAAGATTGAACCAATGCATTTTGTTGACAAGGTACATTGTTTTTATTAATTTATTGCATCGTTTTAGTTAAATTTAAATGTAAATAGTTCCCTATTGATTGATTGATCAATTCATTGATGAGGCCTGTATTTTAACTTTGCACCAGATATTGTATGCAATAGACCTGTTTCGTGTTTTTTTTAATTATTTTTTTTTTTGTTTTTAATTGTATGCCAGTGATCCTATAATTCAGTCAGTCTTGTTTAATACATTTACCTGATCTGCAAATGTAAATGAACTTTGAGCAAGTTACTTTCAAACTGAACATTAAAACACTTCAATATATATTTTTTTTGTGTGTGGTACCACATAATTTTACCAATCATCTTATCTATTCCATAAAGAATGGAGTTTGACCTCGCATTTCATGGAAACTTTCTGCAGTAACCTGGATGCTATTGCTATTTATATAACTCCATCACCAAAGGCGCTGGGTTTGGTTTAGTTGGTAAAGTCAGGAAGGCAAAATATGCAAGTGACATTCTCTGTGGCTGATTATCACTGCCTGCTGCATAGTTTCGGGTGCCTTCTCCCCAACGTTTTCCCCATTCTAGCACGTTCACTGTGCCACATGCCAAGTACCCATAGGGCTATGTTGCTAAGGTGGTTGTATGCTACTCCATTTACAAGAACACGTAGCATGACCTCTGACCTACGGTATTGTTTAATTGTAAGTTCTATGGGTAAGGTTGGTTGCAAGTAATACTGAATGTAGTTTGGTGCTCCTATTGTGAATATAAACCCATTAAATTAAATTTTGTGCCTAGTTGGCAAGTTAGTAATTCTTAATTTTGCGTCTTACGTAAAGCTAAGTTTAAAATAATCGGCTTAATATGCAACTTGACAGGAGGCTCGCTATTAACAGCAAGAAACAGTCTGAGGAAATTTGAATTTAAAAAAGAACACAAAAACTTGTTTTGAGACGTAATAAAGAAATACTCTATTATATTAAGCCTACATATTTCAGTGCATATGATTTTGCACATTTCTATAGATATTTCAAGGTCAAACTGAAAACAAAACCTGTTAATTTATCATGCATGTCATCCAAAAGTCATAATGTCACAATGGTACAAATTGTTTTTCAATCACAGGAATGTCAAGGTCAGTACTAATGTTGGTATTGCATACCTGAGTGGTTTTTGAGTATTTTGTTGTTTTAGTTGTTATTTATGTATCAAGAACATGATGATTGTGTTTGAGTAGAATAAATGCAGAGGTGTCATTTTGTTCAAATAGATACAAACATTACCACTGATACCAGTTGATGTACTGGTCAAAAACTGCAATAACCATCTGCCGAAAGGTTTAGGCATACATGTACATGTAGTGTCCAAAATATCTGCAAGCCACTCAAAGCCAATATTATTGCTTGTTTACACATATTATTTTTCATCAACATTTGTAAGTATCATCAACATTGATCTCAGTTTTCAACCCAGTAGGTCATGTAAGGTCATGGTTGATGCAAATGATGTTTACTTCACCATAAACAAGGGATAGTGTTAACCAACTCCCATAATTTATGAGACTCAGCCTTGGGCCATTGAGAATGGACCCAGTCAAACCAGGTTAGCTGACATAGGACCACATGTGGTGAGGAGCTACCACTTGTGGACCACTTATCAGGTATTGGTCATCTTCAGAGACCATGGATAACCCCAAATCCCTTGGTTTACATTTCTTGATCTCAGTGACAGGTATGATATGTCCTGGCTCAGGTCATGGTCACAGCATATCAGTTGGATGGAGTATTAGACTGAAGTCAAATCTTGCTAAAACCTCAGTCTTGTTGTGTTATGTTTAGGATTTATGAGGAAGCCCTTTGAGGTCAATAAAACAAACATACATGGTTGTGATTCTCATCAGTCGTTGCCAGCCAAGAAATCTGCCAGGCAGATGAGATGTTGCTAGAATGGGAGATGTTGTCATGGACAATCAAGTGTTGTCCAATGTGTGTATACTTTTAGAGCTACAAACTTATATCTCCCAAGTTTCCCTAAGACATTGCAGATAAAAATCGCTTTAAAAAGTGATGTACTGGGACAAGGTTGTTCACATTGAGTAACTCTCATATTTCTTTTTTATAAAATGGCCAAAATTTAAAATTTGACCCTTCTCAGATTAACATTGACCCCTACATCTTCACTCACCTGGCATTGTAGAAAAGAATGTTTTCTTCAATTCTTGAAATAGGCTTACAATAGGGCCTAGGCCTACACTAGTATAACACTATATCAACATACAATTCCAAAGTCACAAAAGACAAACATCCATTTGTTTACAGCAAAACAGAAATAGCTAAATCACTAGGCAGTCATTAGATATACATTTTGCAATTAGACCAGAGGGTATTTAGATGGTCACACAGGCTGGATAAGATTTCTCTAGCCAGTGGTATGCTGTGTATCATAATATTTTGAGTGTGAATGAAAATGATAGCTGCATTATGCTACTATAAATGTGGACATAATTGTGCTACATGTATTTTCATGCTTTTTACATTCCAAGGCAGTTATTGTGACATTAACAAAGCACATTGATACATGTATATCATACTGTAACTTTAGGAAACTTGGAACATTGTGAGTTTTAAAACAAGTGAGACAATACAAAATTGGCCAATTACAAACAATTTATTTTATGAAAATGTCCACTTTTTCTCTACATTATAGAGTTAATAATTCATCGCAATGATATATGACCTATGATGATCATGGCCTATCCGCGCAGGTCTACACTTTTCAATAATTCAGTGCAGTGACAGCACCAGAATTTTGTTGGAGGGGTAGGCAGAATTTCCCCCATCTACCCTGACACTGTCATTATGTTGAATATTAAAGAACATTAATTTTGCACATTGTCATTGGAAATGGGAAATGTAATCTGTACAAATAGGACACTCAAGGCAGGCTATAAAAAGGCAAATATGACACTGGAAGCCATCTATATCAACATCTTCAAAATGGGTGTCCATAAATCTAGATACTGTACACCACATCGGGAACTACGTGTAGGTTGAATACAAACTCCAGAACTTGTGAATGCAATGTCTGATTCATTGTCTGACCACAGACCAAATGGTATTATGTTATGTATTATTTGCCCATGACCTATAAAGCAGCCTTTAGACTTGGCCTTAGTTCCTTATCAGAAGGGTCGATGTCAAGGTGTTTAGCCATGGTATTTGGGTTAGGGCTATATTCCATATCATAGTTTGAAATTCATCCTGTCACAGTGGGTGGATTTGTTTAGGTTTGAAAACATAAAAATACTGGATACCAAATCCTTTGGAAACCACAAGTGTGTTTAAAATATTTCCAAGTGATTTCAATACTTACTGATTTGCATCAAGGGAGTTTATTTAGTCTCTTTCATGTAGCCATTTTGGTATATTGTTGAATTTTAAAGTTTGGTAAGAAGTGTTCAAACTGACTTGCAACCAAAATGTATTTTACACATTTATTAAAATTATTACAGCGTTAAAAAGAGAGCTGTTGAAAACTGCTTATCCACAAAAATAGCCTATTTATTAAAAATTTAGTAATATCTGCCTTTGATAAAGATCCTGCTAGGATCGAAAGCTCAGGCCCCTAAAACTTTGAAAATAATTACAGGTAACATATAAACTTCACATAAGCAGATATTTATTCATTTTCAATATCATTTTGACCACTGTATCTAATCATTCTTATCAATTGAATGAATTCAATTGATATTGATCTTTAAACCTCATCAGTATTTATTAGTTGACCTGAATTACTGTAATTAATGTTATTGATTGAAAATTGCATAACATTAATCACCATTTCACTGTCCCTGCCATTTCTAATAATCTGTGGTGTGATATGCAAGCAACTTTGATTGAACCTCATTCTAAGGTAATCTATTCCCACAACATAAATGAAAACATAACTTAAAGTAAGCCTCTTTTATTTTAAGCCCTACAGACCATGCCAATATGCTTACATTAATGTTGTTTCTGGTCTAAATAAAGTTTCAGGGGGAAAAGTCAAAAGATCAGACCTATAAAAATATTTGGCAATAAATTGTGACACATGTGTACAATTCATGTGTTACAAATTTACATTGGGACTATATTGCAATAAAAATAGTAATACCATTTATGAGATATGGTTCCTAAAATAAATGTTGTTATTTAAGGATCAGAGTAGGGATCAAATAAAATAAGTAGATGTGATATAAATTTGTTGTTGAAGGGTGTTTGTGACAACGCAATAAGCATCACTGGCATCCATGCTGGTTATTTGATTTTTTTGCCTTTCATTTTTAATAAAAAACAGTCCATATTTTAGCACCCCTTTGATAAATAAATGCTTTGTAATATCAACATTTTTAACTTGATTTTTGTGGTTCATAGACTCATAGTCCTGATACAAGTTGGATAAATACGAATTCAGCTAAATCATTAGATAATAATAAAAGTAGTAACATGATCGATAGTCTGTCTAAATAGACATTCAAATGTTTGCTCATCATAATTCTTATTTGATTGTATTTATTCATTGCTGTCATATTCTACTAATATTCATTTAATCTTGGTTAGCCTAGCCTAATTGTTCACTATTTTGGCAGGTGTAGTTGACATTATGCATAATTATGAACAATTCATTGATTCTTTTTTTCTTTTATTTATTTTTTGATTACCACTTATATCAGCATCAGTAGTATCAGCAGTTTGACTACAGTTTTTTCCTCCCTTTCTGATTAATCTTTGGAAATAGTATGCCTTTAAATTTCCTGTCAGTTACGCTTTAACATTGAAAATGTGCAATTCATTTCAGACATCTTTAATTTGTTTGGAAGATAAAATCAAAGTGTCTAGGTTCATAATTAGTGGAAAAAATTGTAGGTTAAATTTAAAATAGGTTTTATAAGGGAAAAGAAACAGAAAATATACACACAGCTGATATAGCCAGCTGGTGGGTCAGTATTTGGTTGAAAAGACAAAATATACTACATAAAGATTCCAAAGTCCAACGAGTGAATGATATTAATTATTATATAAAAAGTTGATTAAAATAGAGTACTCTGAGTAGGTGAAATTTTGTGAGAATTTGAACCCATGGCAGGACATCCGATTTTCTGGGAATGCCCTGTTTACGTCAAATTTTGGCTTGGACTGTTATTCTATCCCTCTTTAAAACACTGAATGAAATATAATAATGATCAAAGGATTGCGGTTGGATGAAATATGCATGACCATTGCATGACACATGCAACCGTCAAGTGTTTGTTATGTGCCATTGTTATATGCCATAGAGTGAAAACATGGTTCCATTATGCGTGGTATATGCTCAGTGGGGAAGAACCAAATGCAAAATGCCTCGCTTATTTTGTCACTTAGTGACAAAAATATTTTTCAAGTACATAGTAAAGGAAACCCTTAAAATATTTGACCTTTATTTGTCTGTGGTCTACAATATGGTGTACATATTGTGACACATGCAACTGAAGTTGTCCCAATTGTAATGCATATAATAGAAAGATGAATATTGGATTATTGGTGACAAGTATTGGTTACATTTGGTAAAGATTTAACTTCATCACAAAACAAACAAGATTTAACTGCTAACAATAATTATAAGGAGGTTTATCAAATGAAGGAATGGTTATTTTATAAGATCAGTAGGAAGCAGGGGTCGCGCTAACCTGCGTTTCTGCGCGTACAGCGCATATTTTTAAGTTTGAGCGCATATATTCATTTTTGCATACCAGTTCAGGGGTTTTCATGCGCGCAGAAAAATGAAAACATGTGAAAGAAAAATAAAAGCTTCGATCTCCAATATTTACGACCCGTCCAGAAATTATGTAACATAAAATGCAATGACTGTTGTTGAAGTGAAGTCGCCGTAGCATTGTAACATAATTTAAAAATAAAAATAAAATACACACCGCCAGCGTAATTACACAGATTGCGATATTGTCTAGAATCACTGAGTTAATTGCAGTACGGTACTGAATGACTACACATATGTGAGTTGGTCATTTCTAATTCTAGGGATCGGAAAGAAATGCTTCACGGGCGGTGTGTAGAGATATGCCATCGGTGAAATACGAGGCCGTAGAAGAAAAAAATGACAAAAATTTGCCCTTGAATTATGTTTTATAGTCAAAATACTCCAGTAATTCAATAAATATCATGATATTTGGCCTAAACTTGAACTCATTTGCAATGAAATGTCATTTTTTATTGAGTAAAGCATGGCTTTTTAACTCGTCCATGTGACTTGCAATGCTGTTGAATTCTGCACTTTGCCGAAGTTGAATTGCATTTTATGGAATTCGGCGAACTTTTATGGCATAAAGCAATACTTTTAATAGTAAGTACACTGCTTGGGGACTTTCTTAAAAAGCAAGATAGTTGGTTAATAGCGAGAATAGCGTGAAAACTCGATCGCATTTTTTGCCGGGCCTTAACTATTTATTACATGTAGTAACACATCATAACCAAAATCTGATACTGATATTGAAACGGTACATTCAATACTTGACAGATTAGAGAACCCCTTATTTTAGGATTTGAGCGCATATTTTTAACACTTTCAGGGGGTTCAGGGGTTCTGAGAACCCCTGGTTTTAAAACCTAGTGCTACCCCTGGTAGGAAGTAACATTTTGACTCGCTACACTACACATAACATTTGGTACATGTAAATTGTAATTTTTTATTAGCAAAACGTGTTACTAGTACTCTCCCCTTTTAAGATAATTCAGATCCCGAAATGTAATGTTGATAACCTGCAGGAAAAAGGATGACACCAGGAAATGTTTGACCTATTTGATAAAATTTTGATGACATCATTTATCAATAAAGGCTCTTGAAATATTCTTTTTTTTTTTTTGCAATACACACTGTAGATAGTGCATCATGTCTGTCTGCCCATTGGCAGTGACTCACTGTGACTAGCTGAAGGTTTGAGAAAAGAAGGCATTTCCCTTTTCTCTCTTTTCCCCCTCCATGTCTCCAAAGTCCCAGTGGGATTGATGTGCGGCTCATATCAATAATATAATATATCTAGTGCATGTGAATGAAAACTATAACATGGATGAAATCAGATGATAAATTGTGGATTATCCACAACATGGACATATTAACATCTGTATTAACCCCTTTGGTGGCGAAAGATTTATTGCAAGGAGAAGCAGCGCCGATAATTAATTGAGCGTTTGGTTATAACTCATGTAGTGATTTCCATATGGCAGTTTTATAGCAAACGAATATGGAGGTTAATGGAACTTGTGATTTTATTCTAATAAATATCATGTAAAGTCAATCATATTTTCTGCAACAATAGGAAGCAGTATTCCTGCTAGACACATACAGGCCAGTCATACAGGTCCTATATTTTCCTAATTTTGCAGATTTAATGTACCCCAGAATAAGATGCATAGAAGTTGATATGTCAGAGTTTGTGTCTGTGGACTCAATAATTGTGGGGTCCATATTTGTCACATTTGGACCCCATAGCTCTACATGTATATAGCAGGAACGTTATAAACTGGAAAGGCATACATGTACAATGTACGCCGGCGTGTCCACTGTCCAGGATCTTTTCCTGCGGGGGACTCAGAGGGGCTTTCAGAGTTATGCGGGGGGCTTTATGGTTTGAGAAGCATTTCACACTTTCTGTTTCATCAGTTAGGCAAACATAAGAAAAACATTTTGGAAATATGTTTCACTGCTACAAAGGAAATTTCTAATATTTTTATGTGAATTTTTTATTCCAGTATCTGCTATAAAGAAAGTAGGTAAATAATTAGATAAATGCTGCAAAATACTATGAATTGGGGGTGCCTACAGCATGTATTTAATATTTGTTTTTGTTTGTATGTTTAAGCTTTATCATTACTTCCATTTGAATAGGTCATTACAAGTGTACTTTCCCCATGTGTTTTGTGCTCATATAATCATGTTAACAAGCCTCTATACCATTTAGTAGTCTCATCTTCTCCTCCGTAATCATCAGCCCAGATCCAGAATCCCATTACCAGATGTTATTTGTGAAGCCTTCACATGCATCAAAGCACATTTCGATGCCGGCGTTTTCTCGTTGTGATGTTCGTTGTCTTGGGGAGAAATTTTATGAATGATTTTTTGCTCCTTGTGGTTAATAAGTGTCAATGGGGAAAAAAATTTGCTGAAGGCATTTTTTAGAACATTGTATTCTGTTCTAAAATTCATAAAGATAAGACAAATGAATGAATAAAGGTTTGTTGCATGAGTGTAGATGAAGTTGTTGAAAGGTGTTTGTATTGTTTAAAACTCAAGATATTCTTCTGATTCATGACTAAATTTGTTATGGCTTAGTACAAGCTTTGCAGAACATTATGATATGGTAGATTTTTACCCAGCAGCTTTGATGTCAAGAGAACCATGCTCTGAAATTAGAGAGTTAAAGCCTGTATCCGCTCAGTAGGTGCGAACTGGGATTTTGGTATGCAATTACAGTAAGCCTATGCCAAGCCAATTATATGATGCGACATTCCAACTTATTAATACCTAAATGGTTTAATTTTCACATATTTCCAAAGTAGATGCTGGTATGCTCCATTTTGTGAAATGTAAATTATGTCAGAAAGACCAACTCAAAGCTCAGAAATACATCATACAATGTTTAATTTTTTTTCAGCTGATTATATACATTTCATGAGTTAATTGTTAATATTATATTCTTTTCATGATGCTAAATATTTCTTGTTATTTTTGTTTTTACAGACCGTGAAGATCAATCCATCCTCTGCACGTAAGTAAACTCAAATTACAAACAGGATGTGAGGTGCATTTCTTCCAGTGCTTTGTCTAATCTTGGAGATGATCATCGGCTTTCCTAAAAACGACATAATTTCATAAATGTAGTTCATAAATGTAGCTAAGACCCAATCCACAGAACCTCAGCATGCATTACAAACTTGACCTAATTTGATTCACATGATGAAATTGAGATGGTAAAAATATATTTAGGCCTAAGGACAAAACAATAGCTGACTTTAAAAGTAAATGGTTATTTTGGTTTGTAGTGCTAGTAGGCATAATCAGCACAATGCACACACAAATTACACTAGGAATCAAATATGTGATGGGTGGGTGGATGGGAAAACAATCCCCAGATCTACTCTACATTATTTCTTCCTCCATGAGTGACACAAACAATTGACCTTTTCAGTAAATCCCATAAGCCTTTGCGAGTATACCTGAGAACTCATCATTTTACGTTACGCACAACATTTATCGAACATCGTTACTATGCAATTATGCATTGCAAGTCGGCGTGATGTAAAATGATGAGTTCTCAGGTTTACTCACAAAGGCGTATGGGATTTACCGAAAAGGTTAATTCTCTTTTTGGATGCTTGTAAGTACTATCATAAAAAGTACTGAAGTGTCAAAATCATCATATAATATTCTAAACTGGAAGGTTTATTTAGGAAGGTTTAGAGGATTTTTTTAGTGTTGAGGTGCATCGGAAAGGAGACACAATAGACAGCTGTCAATTTCAAAAATCCAAGGGAGGGGGCTAATTAGGGGAGGGGTGCTGATTAGGCTCAATACTGTAACATTATCATATGGATGTGATTATTTCAAGTGCTTCCAAAACTAATATTTACTAGCCATGCACCTGATAGCAAGACAAACTTAAAACAAAGTTTTATTAACAGTTTACACACAATTTTAGAGAGAAGATGAACAAAGAAGTCACCTGGCACCCCCAGGATTCGAACCTCTGACCCCTTGCATGCACAAGACACCAGCCTGTACCCATGGCGGTTTCGCTGGCCCGGCCAGCGATTCACTGAGTATATGAGTAGGGCTGATTGCATCACATGATATCCATGCATACACAGTGCTTTTCATAGTAGGCAGCCTATAGTGAGATTCAGTTCGGTTAGGGCTAGTGCTAGTTACTGTCACTTTTAAGTGAATTCTTGCATGACTGTCTGACACAAATGAACCCATCAAATGGGTCATACTTGCAGACATTAATATAATATTATGAATCGCCAATTTCACACACCATTTAAACATAATAATTGCCATCAACCATAATGTCATATATACTCTATTTTGAACTAAATGAGCAGTGTGTGATCATAAGTGTGTGGAAACTTCCCCAACTGCACATAGCCTTTTTTGGACACAATTAGCAGCGTGTGATCAAAAGAGATTTGCCAGACTTGCCCCAGCCCTGCTTGATTGAAGATGGGTAATATTGGGGCATGGTACAGGCAGCAGAAAATGGCGTTAAACCAAGACCATCATGTCACATGAGGTGGTAATTTTGTCTCTGAGCTGCCACACATGTTCAACAAAATCAATGTTGATTTTTTTCTCTCCGCTACCGATTATCACATAAATTAAATCATAGAATAGAGTACAGCTGTATTAGCTTGTATTATCTGTTTGAGATTTTAAAGGTCACACTGGAGAGGTCAAAAGTCAGTAACAGGTCAAATTTCTGTTCTCCCCACTACATGTACCAACCAACCAGTAGCCCCCACACTTTTGGTCTTCCATCAAATTCAACCCATCTCAAGTCATCTTCCTCAACTAATATGATCAATCAAGCAAACTGACTTATCCTGTACACAACATGATTTTCTGCTCATATCACAGCAGAAAATGAAGATTTTCTGCTCATATGGATAAATGCATGTTATCCAACAAGTGGATGTTAATCTGAAATATAATCATAGGACTATGTGCATGACCCTTTTGAAATCAATCTTAGCTGAACAGAACTCGATTAGTAATGCCATCAAACATTTCCTGCATCTTTCCATGGCCTCTGAGCACTCTCGTTTTCCTTTTGCGGCATTCTGAAATGAGGAAAGTTAAACATACAAAGTCCAGCAAGCAAACAATCCAAACAAAAGAACAAATTCAAACATTCCACTGTATAATTTTAATCTTTCTGAAAGTAATTATTGATATTGCTAACTTGTATGCCTACTTCTGCCTAGTACTAGCAGTAGTAGCAAGGATATTAATAAGCGATACAACTTTTTGATGTATTTTTATGATGAAACAGCATAGTGACCAATCACAGACGAGTGCATGTTAATGAGTAATTGGCACCGCACATTTAACACGACCGCAAAAAAGGAAAAGAATATCATTTCTGTACTTCCATATCAAAAGGATGCAATTGTCGGCTGCTACATGTGTATCATTTCACATAATAACTGGAATAAATACCAGACTCATTTCAAGTTGAGGTCACTTCAAATCATCCCCAAGTCACATGGCTTATTTTATTACAGAGAGTTTTCCATAAAACCATGTCACTTGGGGATGATTTGAAGTGACCTCCACTTGAGATGAGTCTGGTAGTTATCATGGTTATTCCTAGCTATTATCTGAAATGAGGCACATGTAGCAGCCAAAAAGTGCACCCTTTTGATATGGATGTGCACATTTGGTGTTAACTGTTAATAATAATCTGTTGCATTTTTTTGGTGTCTTTGCCATGTTCACTGAAAACACTGAGACAACATTGTTCAAATTAGCGTACTAAAAATGAAGGTGTAGATTAGTAAATTGCATGGGCCTTGTGGAACATGATTTGAGACAGAGAGGAAAATCTAGCCAGTTTATAGACCCTGGAAAAGCTATGGTCAGTTTATCGCTTTCCTTTCCTAAGCTGATAATTACTGGGATAAGTTAACTTTCATTTGTCAGATATATTATTTCTGTACCCAACTACCCATGTTGCTCTCTAACCTTTCTTTTTGGAAGGGTAGAAGGTTCTAGTTCTAGTTTTATTGGATTTATGGGTAGACAACTTCAGTTGTATCACGCCCATCTTGTCCTCTTGAACCTAGAGGGTTGAGTGCAGATATCAGAACCGGGGATGGTCCCCTTTCTCTTTTTGAATAGCTCTGACACTTTAACGTGCACAGGGATGAATCCTCCTGAACACGGGACCAACAGCTTTACGTGACTTCCGAATCATGGACGTCATACATACACTACCTATATCTGCATGTGCTAAGCAGTGTATGGGGGCGAGAAGAAATTCTACAATTAAATTCTGTGATGAAACTGGACTTAATTGAAGGATTACCGACCATATAGGAACTTTTTGGGAGGGAAGAGAATTTTCACCCAAGGCAAGCGCAAGGCTTGAACCCTTGCCGATCGTAACTCCCGGCCGACATCACAACACCTTAACCGCTCAGCCATCTTCATTCTTTTTGGAAGAGGTAAGATAGTTGATATAGTTTATCCACTGAAGGATACAGCAATTTTTTTTCTCTCCCAAGCTGATAACTAGCCTATATGTTCACCTGTCAGATGCTTCATTCCCTTGATGTTGTCTTCTGTTTTGGAAGGAGTTGAAGGGTTCATTTTTTTTGAAGGGATAAAATAATGATACCACATCATCTTGAAAGGCAGAATTACATTTTAAATTCATTCACTGTACAAATTGCACCCTGTATATATTTTGAATGAAATATAGAAAAAGAGACAGTTAATTCTTATTTCCTGTGTTGGTTTCCGTGTTGTAAGTCTCATTATGTAACAGGGGTGCAATGAAATGTTGCTGGGCGGAAACCACAGTTAGTCACGGTCTGAGCGTGGATCAATTATTCAACTGTTGATTGCTTGAAAATATTCAAATCTGTTTGTATTCTTATTTACGATAGAATCAAGTATGTGTAGGTGGAGTAGTTTGGAAGATGCACACATGAATGAGTTTGCTTGATAATAATATGGTGGGTTTGTTTACATAACTTTAATATCTTAACGAGTCTAAAGGTGTTGGTGGATGTAAAAGTTATGGAATGTACACAAGAGTTATTTTCTGTAATAAAATTTAATAACATAAAACAACATTTAGTTGCTAAGAATTTAGTTTCTTGAATTAACATGAAACAACATTTAGGTGCTTGAATTTTTGGAATGAATATATTCTTTTGAGATATAGCCAAACAAAGGAATTATTTCCTTTTGTTTTGGAAACTCTTTAATTGTTCATATCTTTGGAACTGGTTGCTCAATTTAAATAGGGTTTTCTGCAAAATGCAGCTTTGTAAATGTTTTTTACTCATTAAAAAACTGAAAATTTGTTATTTCCGAGTTCCGACTGATTTTGCTTGATCGCACCACATATAATTATGTCAGAAAAGTGCTTCCTTACTGTCCAAGATTTATCTTGGAAGTCCAAAAAAAGGACCTACATGTTGAAATGGTTGGTTGGTTGGGTGTTGCCATCTGATGCTGACATTGTACAGTTATATGCACATCACATCCTCCATATTCATAAGGATGCTGCAAGTTACCTCCATGCCACTCGGGTCTTAGGGGATGTACTAGTAAAGGTGTATGGATGGATATATTTAGACAGCTTACTAACAGGGGCACTAAACAGGAACATTGTTGATCAAAATGGAGATGCTTGATTAAATGGGAGGAATGAGGAAGGTGATTGTCAAATTGGTGGGGTATCATGCAAATGTAAGACTTGTCAGTGGGTTAGAGAAATTTGTACAGTCTATACTAAAATTACCTGTCTTGAATAATACATCACTTGATTAATCAGACCTGGAATTAGGTTGTTCTTCCAGTGGTATGCTGAGAATTGGTTAATTGAAATATTCCTCTGAACTTGAGTTGCCTGAATCAACATTGATTCTTGAAAACGATAGTAATTGAATTTTAGGATCAAATAATTTTTGCAAAGGAACCAACTTTGACTGGTACTCCTGAGATGAACATCTACTCATGTTTTTATGCCATTATCACATCACCTCTTTGAGACTATTTTCTTAAAGATACTTTTATGTGTCAAACATGAACTTCATGAACAATTGAAATTGTTTGGGACATTGAGCAAAACATTGGCTGTCAATAATATGTAGGCTATGGTGGCAATATCCCCCGGGGGGATCACTCGCATACCAAAGTGGTATGCATGCTCGTCCCAGCACCTCAAAAATGGACCCTAAATGGCGAAATCAGTGTGGAAAAATTTCACCCCTTATCGGCGTAAGGCTCTGTAAATCTTACCCCTAAAATATGGCGTAATTCGGCGTAAGAAACTAAACTGGACCCCTAAATGGCGTAAATTCTAAAACAAACCCACTGAAGTTGAAAAAATATACCCTAAATGTCGACAATGTACCTAAAAAGCACCCTTTTTTCTAAAAACTTCGACGCCGCCACAAGGCCAAAAATCAACCCTTTTTCGACGTTTTTGGGGGAGCATGCGTACCACTTTGGTATGCGAGTGACCCCCCCGGGCAATATCCTCAGTGCTTCTGGAAAATTTGTCTTTTGCACTCCAGCTTCATATCGTGGAGAGAGAACTACATGTACAGGCTGTATCAAAATGGATTGGTACCCACTGATTATTTCAGTTATGCTGATTATTAACATGACTGTTGTATCACAATATCATAAAGATTCCCCTTGGTAGGTAAAGTTATAAATGGTTATAACTATAAGTTGTGGGCAATGTGGCCATTTCAAAAGGATCTAATGTTACATTTTGGAGAAGCAGGCTTTTCAATAAATATAGGATCTAATGTTACATTTGGGAGAAGTAGGCTTTTCAGTAAATATTTAAACTGATGGGTACCAACCATTTTGATATAGCCTGTATAAAAGGACAGAATTCAAAACCTTTTAGAGTGTAATCTTGAAATTCTTTTGTATACAGAATGGACTATGTATTGTCATTGATACTTACACTTGGTATTGATATGCAAATAGCTAAACTGACATTTATACCCAAGGTGTAACTTTCCTGAAAGTATTGTCATAACTAGATGCTTGGTTCTGTCATCTACTATAAGTCTATGTGAACTTTGAATGTAACATACAGGTTGTTGTGTTAATTGATAGCAGCCTCATCTCGGGGTTCATTCCTTGTGTTGTGTAGGAGGTAATATGTGGTCATTGGAAATCAGGTTATGGAAAGAATCCTGACTTGGTACTTGTACGTTTGACCATAAATGATAGGCAACAATTGATCATCAGAAAATGGTTGGAAGCTTCAACACTGTACAATGTACTTGCCAAGTGGATTATAAAATAAATGCCAAGATTTTATGCCGAAGTATCACAAATCTTGATTATTCACCCGGTGGGGTCACTCCCTGGCAGGGGGGACGCATAGGACCGTTACCACAAGTACAAATTACCCCTTTTGCAGTCGATTTCAAGGACAAATCATGAAATTTTACCCCCTTTTTTACTCCAAAACAATGACAAAATGGTACTCTGAAACACCCCTATTTTTTAGATTCCGAGGACACATTTGCAATTTTGACCCTATTTCAACATTTCAAGAAAGGGATTTTTAGGCCTATGAATGTTTTTTTCTAGTAATTAACAAGGGCATCACAGAATTCAAGTAGTACCCCTTGCATATAAATCAGAACCGAGAACAATATTGATCACGGGATGACTACAAAGTAGGAAAATTTATTCCTGTGATTTTTTTATCTGGCCACGGGATCAGGAGAAAATAATAAGAACCCCTTTTTCAATTTCGCAGACATTTTCAGTAGACACCCTATTTTTCCAATTTCACGGACAATTTTGTCCGCGGACATGCCCTAAAAATGACCCCTTTTTCCTTGATTTTGGTAACGATCGTGCGGTCAGTATTGCAAGATGAGTGACCCCACCAGGATTATTCACCAAGGGGATGAGTCAAGTCTTGCGTAATAACATTATTTTGAATCCTTTATGAGTAGGTGAAAAAATATTGATAATTTGAACAAGATAGCACATGTAGGTCATTCACATTATATTATTAATATATGATGTAATTGTTTCAATTGTGAACCATCTTGATTCATCTTCATTGGTTTAGTTTAATTAAGATGGTCAGTTCATGTGGATTTCTTTATGTGTAATGTAATTTACCTGGAGACGCATAATGATTAATCGTGGCATTGACCTACAGTCAGTGTGTAATGAATGATGCGCTACTCTTGACCGTTACCTCCTGGCGTGCCCCAAGTAGAACAGAACCACAAGGGCAAATGGTATTTTTATTTCTTGGAAAAACAATTCCTGTTGCGTGTGCCCCGATGAGATTGAATGATAATGAGGCATCAGATGGGATATATTGATATGTTAGGGTTTGGTAGATGCTGCGTGTAAGTTATTATTATATGTTAATGGCTAGTTTGCTTATTTTTTTCAAGGTAGGAAATGACAGAATTGGCTCGTTGAATTGGTGCAAAGGTTTCATCAGTGCAGTTTCAGTGCAATTTTCTTGTAAATGTCAAAAGCTAATCCTAAACGTAAATCCTAGCCATTAGCATAAATCTTAACCCTAACCCATTTCAACACTCACCTACAATTGTGGGAGTAGACTGACTGCCACAGACTGCATAATACTACATGTGCCCAGACTTGACAGACCAAACATAAAATCAACATTTGCAAATTGTCAGAGAGAAAATGAAAACAACAAAACTGAAGCGCTTTACTTGGAAAAGTTGACATCTTATTAAATAAAAAACATAAAAAATATGTAATATTAATGATGAAGACCCTTGGAATTTTTGCCTTATTTGAAGCCGATTTCACCCCTGCGTGATGTCAAATGACGACATCTCAGGTGTACTCAAATAGACTTATGGGATTTACTGAAAAGGTCAGTTTCAAGCCTGCATATGGCTTGCAATAATGTGCTTGCAAATATACCGTTTTATCCCGGGGGCACTATAGTGTCAAGAGGGGGGTATCAGGCGCGCCGAGGACTCTCAAAAGCACCCTAAACAAGTATTTCCGAGACTGAATTTCCCCTCTAAACAAGTATAAGTTGCACGATTTGCTACCCTAAACAAGTAGTTGTCTTTTCCCCAACCCTAAACAAGTAATTGATGCAATTATTACCCCTAACCTAGTAAACACACAGAACCCAGGCGGCGAGTGGCATGATAGGGCTAGCAATTTGTGGCAAGCCGTCTGAATTTTGAGCCATACAAGTTTACGTGGTGCTAAAGCTTACCTCAAAGTTCATGCAGTATGTCCAATATTTTCAAGATTTTGGGGCCAATAATTTCCCCTTTTTGGATCACAGGTCCAACCCTTTTTATTGAAACATTGTAGAATTTATTCTTTGGGATTGGGATGTACCCATTTCTCCACATATCCAAGAGAATTTTGAACTGCAAGTCCAACGCAAATTACGACCATGGCGATTGCAAACCACACATAGTTGGAAGAAGACGGCAAACACGGCCAGTTTAGGCCTACATGGTTTAGCTTGGTTTATTTCCTAATTCCGTCTCGATTTTAACATCCTAGAGCATTAATTATCATACTGGATTTAGTGGTAAACCCAACCAAAATCCTGAAACTCATTGATTTATATTTTAAGAAAGCCAAAATAGTTCCAAATTATTCAATTGTTGTGTTTGTAAATACCCCGTTAAAATTTCACACGTGTCAAAAGTTCATTGACACAGCTTGTTTACAAACCTAGAAGTTCGTGGTTGCTTTGTTGCTCCTTTAGACCATGTTCCGATCAACCAAATTTTCTGGGCTGGAAGCCACCAAGACTATGAATATTAATGAGTTTAAAGAGGTTCGGCCAATCGGAAATCCTCTTATATTTTTCCTCATATTTATTGACTCCACAGTTAAGAAAAAGCATGCTGATTGGTTGTATATTCTGAACAAGTTGTGACCTCGTCCGGGGACCTCGTGTATGCTAGCTGGGCCAGTATAGGGATATGTCATCTCTGACAGCTAAAAGATGGCTTTTAACTGCTTTTGGGGTGTAGAAAGAAGACACGTTCCTTTCACTTTTCATGAATGAAGGAGAAAGCACAAAATGCCAAACTTGGCAAAACTACCCTAAGTACGTAAGAGCTCCAAAAACATACCCCTTTACACCAATTAACGTACCCTAGTCTGAAAAAATACCCTTTTTACGTGAATTTATGGACGCGCCTGATACCCCCCTTCACCATTACAGTGGCCCCCCCGGGCGTTTTATATGAAATTTGTGTTTCATGTTGATACTAATAACTGACAGGCTAGCACCATTTGCAGGTGGTGTGTTGTCATTGGATATGTTGTTTATACAGCAAGTTTGTCAGATCACATTGATGGAATAATTTGATTTACCACTAAACCAAGAACGCCTCAATTTTAACAAAAACCTAGGGATCAATATATTTACTAAATATTAAATAGCTCAATTTTGATTAAAATTTTTGAATTTTTCCCTTAATTCTCTACACTAAAATTGTGGTACAACAAAACCTAAACATGACAACTGGTAGTGAGAGATATGACATTGTGACAGTTCAATAGATACTGTGATGTAAGACCACTGCTCTGATGTCCAGTTGTGATTGCACTAGAAACTGAGCGCTTGACCCACAAATGTCAGAAAACCTGCTTGGTGTCTGATTAGGGCTCATTACAGAACCATTTGAAAATTTGTCAGCTCAAATTTAAATATACAAGCCTAGGGTTCCCCTAAACAGTGAACTATAGAGATAGTAATAGCACCAGTGACCTTTTTAATACCAAAATATTTCTTAGATATGCCCTGCCCAAGAATCTAGATTGGTGTTAACTGATCAGACTCACCTTAAGATTGTCTGTATTTTGATATCAATTTGTGAGTTAACTTTGGTTTGCCTGTCTCTGCTGGGGTTTCACACTATGTGTTTCCTAATAACCCAAAATATGAGTCAGCCAGTGGGAGAGGTGATCCAGTTTTAGTTCCAGGGCTAGAGGTTAACAAATTGGATAAAAAGTTGTTTGAAACATCAAGATAAGGGCAGTGCATCTCATATATATTGAGTATGTGTACCTCAGAAGAATCAAAGGAACTCCTTCAAAAATTTAATGATATTTATCCAGGGTCAGTCTATGACTTAAGGTACTGATCAATGTTTATGCTGGGGGTAGAAGTAATAGAATTTCAATATAGGGGAACACAAAAATAGAGTACTTGAGGAAGAGGGAGGCAAACAAAAAGTTTAAGATGGAAAAGAGGAACATGACATTTTAAATTGGGAAATTAAGCAGATGCAAAAAAATTTTGTAGCATTTTTCCATTTCTTCCTCCCCGCCTCTTGTGATTTGTCTATGAAGTCCATTGTAATAATATTCATTCATAATTTGGAATATTTGAGTATTAAGTGAGTTCAGTTGAGACAGATACACATCTAAAGAGAACATAATGAAACCCAATCCTCAGAAAGATAGCGGTGCATCACCTCTTGTGATCTGATCCAGGTAACATGATCGCCTTATTTGTGTGCTGAATGTTTGAAACCAAAGCATTTTGTTTGATCTTGTGATCTTTCAAGTCAGTGTGTTGTTTCTTTTATATAGGCCTATGCATCTTGGTGGAATAGTTATGAAGTGAACCCATTGGTTGTTGATATCAATATCTGTGTTAATTTCAGTTACAGAAAGTTCTGAGTTTGAACTTGGAAGATTAAAGACTCAGTTTGTCATTCGTACTGCTTTTTGATACCTTCTTGTGTATGAAGATGGATAGTTCATAATGAATCAAGATGATACATTTTGAGATTAATTCTGCATTTTCACATCCTCTTTAAAAAAAAAGTTCAGTTGATTTGGACATGGAATGTGGGAGTTACTCAGTGTATTGCAGTGCCCCATACATGTAGGCAACTGTAATGCAATTTCTTTCTGTCAACAGACAGAAAATACAAATTAATTGATGTCTTTGTCAGACATCCAAATCTGCAGCAAAGCTAATGCACACAAACATTATGTAGTTATAGGTTTCTGATGGTATGTAAATCACAACTTTTTAGAGTAAGTTGTGGGATGAGGCTGTGGATCATGAAGTTTGTCAATATTTAAGAGAAAACATCAATAACTGTAACAAATACAAACAAACAAATAAAAGTGAAATTGCCCTACACTAAACTGAATGTGGTGATATCATCATAGTTTTGTAGGTTATCCAATATTTGCCAATTATAGACTACGCTGGTGATTGAATGGATCACCATAAATGGTTGCATCTCACATATGTTGAAATTATTGTATATATATGACTTACGGGTGTGGGGACGGCTGTTGGCAGGCTAAATGAAAATTTATTTGTGGTGTATGAAATTTAGTAAGATTATGATTGCCGTTGTAATTTAATATGAGTTGCTCACTAAGTATGATGCGTGATAAAATGATTTAAAATTATGACACTCTGAAATCATGATCGAATAAACAAGCCAAGAAAATAGACATATCGCTATACGTAATTAAAAAGTCCATGCTCTAAAAACTTAAAAAAGACATTTTCTACATAATTATGATTATTGTATGATCTGAAACTCTTGCAATAATAATTTTGAGCATATCTGTGATGTACTATGGTGGGAAAAATTTTTAAAGACATTTCTTGTTTGGTCTATATCTCTTGCTTCCTTTCATTCCTTCCTTCCTATATTCGTGCTGTATCTCAATTGATTATCAACGCATAGGTTTTATGAGCACAATGCGGAAATCTAGGATTCATTGCAGATATCAGAACCCGGGATCCCCCTCTCTCTTTTCAATTAGCTCTGACACTTTTAAAACATGCAGAGGGTTTACTTTTCTGTACACGGAACCAACAGCTTTACATCAATTTTGAACCACAATACGCCGCACATTTACTGCTACTACATGTGCTAAGCAGTGTGTAGGGGTGAGAAGAAATTCTACAATTATATTCTCGCAAATAACTGAACATAATTTGCAGGATTCCTTACCTTATAGGAAAATTTTGGGAGAGGAAGACAATTCTCACCTTGGCTAAGGCAGACCCTGGCAGATCTTATTCACCTGGCTGATATAGCATAGTGCCTTAGAATCGCCAAGTGGAAGCCATCTCACCCTACACCCTTCATCATCACAATGCTTCTTTGAACCTTCCCTTAAATCAACACAATATTTAATATTGCAGTAGCAACATGAATGTTAGATAAACACATCATTTCATACATGATCTGATTTGAAGCTTAGCCTGGGAAGTAAACGATTTAGATTTATTATTATGAGAATGGAGGGGTGTGTTTATGTAACCCTAGTTTTACCCTACTACATTGAGAATGTCCCTATGAATTTATGCATGCTATGGATCATGTGGGATGGATAAAGATAGCCAGGGGTATTTTGATTTTGAAAATTGACAAATAAATATGGACATTAAAGGGATGCACTGGTACTACTACTCTCATGGGGACATGGAGGGTCATTGACCTCTTAAAGTCTCTGGGCAGGATATCACAGGCACATTGTCCCCTTTTCACAAAATGCTAGGATTTGCACATTGCAGACACATAGCAACCAGGTTGGTAGTCTTTGCCACAATCGGGGAAGCTGTGTATATTTAAACTGAAAACATGCAGTCCAGGGTGTGTAGGAGTCGTGACTTCTCTCTAGTCCAAAGGGTCGCTAGTCCAAAGGTTCTTAGTCTGAAGGGTTGATTTTCCGAAAACCAAATTAAGTTCTCTAATCCGAAGGTTCTCTTGTCCGAATATAGAATAAGGGTTAGGTTTAGGTTTAGGGCTAGGTTTAGGGTTACGGTTAGGGTTAGGGTTAGCGAGCCTTATTCTATATTCGGACTAGAGAACCTTATTTATTATTCGGTCTAGCGAATACTCGGACTAGAGAACCCGATATTCAGACTAGCGAACCTTTTTCAGAATTCGGACTAGCGAATGGTAAATTACGTGTTCGGACTAGCGAACCTTTGGACTATGGAGCCTTCGGACAAGGGAACCTTTGGACTAAGGAGCATTCGGACAAGGGAACCTTTGGACTAAGGAGCCTTCGGACAAGGGAACCTTTGGACTAAGGAGCCTTCGGACAAGGGAACCTTTGGACTAAGGAGCTTTCGGACAAGGGAACCTTTGGACTAAGGAGCCTTCGGACAAGGGAACCTTTGGACTAGATAGTTGTCACTGCAGGAGTAAGGCTTGGTTGACTCTTGGTCCTCATGGGGGGATCTCCCCATTTGATGGTATATGGAATTATGGACATGTGCCCTGGTTTCGGTGCATTTTCAGCAATTTTGGTGTATAGTGAATTGGGCACATGATAACTTTTCCCTTTAAAGTACCAGATTTTGACAAAATGAGTGCTTCCTATGAATAAAGTAGGTATATTGATTGATTACAATATCTTTTTCTGAATAGGTATAGAGAGTTCTGCGGGCATCCCTGTACAACATCTTTTTAAAGAACCTCCTAACAGATGACAAAAATAGACCTGCACACAATTTCCTCTCAGCTGAACTTACCCAGAAGTGGCCCAGTTCTTGACAATATTAAATGCAAGTCTTTTGAGAAGCTCACACCCTATGAAAGGGAAAGAAAATGTAGGCAAACCTAGTGCTGAATGCCACTACACATTAACAAGAACTAGTCAATACCAAATGCTTCTACTGAGTGATGTCGGGTGCTATAGTATGTTCACTATTTCATTGAGGGTTTCTCTTAGTTTATGGAAAGTTAATTAGTAGACTTATGGGCTTCTGTGCATATGTTTCTTCAATTCATGGTTTATTAGATTGTCCATTTCCAATAAATGTAGCATTTGATGGACAATCATCTTTAATAGTTGGATATATTTTCAGACCATACAATTGATGCTGGTAAAATGTAAGAGAATGTGTTGATCATTTATCACTCAGCCATGATAAATTTCATGTTACCGTAAACATTTGAGGTCTAATTAGCACTCCCTCAATAAGCGCTCAGACTACAGAGTTTTTTGAGTGACTATCTAAGTGCTATGTTTTCAGTGCACCTGTACAAGTAAATTCCATCAAATATCTGATTGTGAACCATCATTTCATAATTTTAATACACCTCCCCTCCCGAAAATTACTGACTGGGGTGCTAATAAAGTCGAATACGGTAATTGGTTATCTATGCATTGCAGTTTCATCATGATCATTCTTTAGTCTTTGAAAGGGAAATAAACAGTGACGGCACTACAGGGTGGGGGCATGAGGAGGCAAATGCTTCCACTCAGAACTCTTGCCCCCCTGTTGTCCCCCAGTAAAACCCCAAAATGATGAAAATTTCCACTTTTTGCTGCAATTTTGCGCAAAATTTGTTGATTTTCCCCCCCCCCCTGAAATTCACTTTGCCCCCTCGATGCCCCCACCCCACTGGAAATAAATAGTATTATTTGTAATTCCATCTGTTAATAATATACACTTTCCATATATGTAGGGTATTCTTGAAGGCACATGAGTTATTCTGTTGACATTCCCCTCATTAATAGGAACGTGAAATTAGTGGTTGGTGACATGCTTGAAAGGAGGACTCACCTTTAGCATTTCACCACACTGACAAAACCTACCTTGAGTTTCAGGTATCATTGTTGGCTTGTAATCATGAGGTTTTTGTTCAAACTGTTTTCAAGTAGGTCGCATATATGTGAAGCAATCGGATGGGGGGGGGGTTACTCAGTATAAATGTCTGTACATGGACATTGGACATCAAACCGCGAAGCAGTGACATTGAGCCGCGAAGTGGTGAAAGAAACTGTTGGTTTCTGAGAGTGTGTGGTTTAGATTTGCTGAAGCAAGATTAAATATTAGTGCTACAGTTTCTGGAAACAAACATGTCTACCAAATAGGAATTTTATTGAGAAAACAGCAAGTAATAGACCATAAAATTACTTTGAATGGTTAGAGAAAGCAAGCATTCATGCATATCTTGTCTTGTTGCACACACACACATGTAGAATATCTACCCCAGCACAAGAATTTGGCTTCTGAAAAACTTGAATTCAAAATACTGCAATTCTTTTCAAGGGAGATTAAACATTTAAATAGTTGCAGTCTCTTTAACCTTGCAGTCTCTTCAAAGATGACCTGAAAACAGTTAAATTTTTTGCCAACTATAATTCCTTACAAACAAATTATATTTGATAACTGGAGTGAAACTGCAGATACAGTTGCTTGCATCGCATCAAGGTGTGTGTAATTCTTGTGGTTTACTTCCTGGTTCTTAAATATGACAAGTGTTTAAAGTTATAAAAATACATCGAAAGGAACAGGAAACTGCAAAAGAATGCAAAATAACATAAAAAATATGAGAATAAAGGATAGTAAAAATGTTTTGAACATGACCTCACTGCAGATTGTTAGGAAATAAAATCCCCTTTAAAAGGGAAGAGCCCACCACTGAATAGGATGTCTGGTTAAGCATATGCACTGCATAAGTGAGGTCCTGATTGGTCATGTCATGACCGGGGTCATGACATACCATCATCTCATTGGCCAAGAGCAAGCTGCTTAGCATCACATGGCCTGGTTCTCTTCATGTGATACTCACTGTGTGGGGGTGCATTGGTAAATGTGAAAGGACCCTGATGAAAATGGTTAAAGAAAGTAATGAGGCTGATTCTGCCTAGATGAGGCTACCTATGTGGACAGTGAATAGGATAGAAATGTCCTTCAGAGATACATTTTTGATTAGTTCTTGAAAGAATGGTTTACAGACTAAGGTTACTGTTATCATTTAATGAGAATGTACAGCATTTTTATTACGAATCATCACTTATCCTTTTCCTTTGTTCTATTTTGTCTTTCCTTTCCATGTACAGAGGTGAATCAGGAGCAGGTAAAACAGAAAACACCAAGAAAGTCATCCAGTACCTAGCTTACGTTGCTGCAAGACAAGGCGGCGGTAAAGCAACCACACCAACCCTCCACGCTATACAGGTACATATTGGCACCAGCCATAATCTTCTGTTCAGCTTACTAGAAGTAGTTCAGTTAAGTTGTTTACTGAAATATGGACCCATTTATAGATCTTGAGTATCATATTGAATAGAGCTTAAAATGCTATTTGGGAAACTATATCAGTAATAAGGCTACTGAACTGAATCTTATGACAGTAGGTTTTGGTTGATCAATAACAGTTTTCTTTTCACAGGATACTATACTCTTGTTTCACCTTCAGTTTGGTAATGGCGTTGGTGCTTTTACACGGTTGTATCGCAAGCATATCAACAAACCCCCCTTGTATGGTATTAGGTTAATCATGCGAAATACGCGCAGCCAAACTCAAGATGAACCAGAGTATAAGTGTTTGGGAGATTAATGCTTCTATTGGTTGCTTTTCAATCTATCAGTCTTGTTTTGCAAGTCAGTAATGTCCTCAATGAATGCAAATTATGGAATATTTTGGAATATTTTCAAACACAGTATCTTAAATATAGATTTGGTTTGAAAACAAATCTTTCGGAGTTAAGGTCATGAGAACACAATAATGATGTGTGTTTGATCTACACTTCTCTACATGGGAAAATCTTACCACCATGGCACAAGTATCCAAAGATTTGATGGATTAGAAAAAGCAACCAATATTTTCCCCCAGTGTACAGCATGTGTTTGAATACGAAGCATGAACTTCAAACATGAATGTTGAATAGCATCTTGGAATGGGGAAAGAGAGGAGCTTGGTTTTGTGTTTCTTGTTTCAGATCCTGTTCCAGTACATCTTGTTGTAAGTATCTACTAAGTCTCTGTAAAAAATAACTATTTGCTCCTTGCAGATGCAAAAAGTATGTGCCTTACTGACTTATGGATTCAATGTTGTAACACTTGCATCTTTCTAGATGCAGTTTTCCAATTTTGAATCTATAACTCTAAATGTTTAACTACAATATGCAGTAGAGAGGGATACACTTCATGCTTGCTTGATTTTCAAAAGCAATGGATTCATCAGCAGTGCTTCTGGAATGGTGGGATCAGCAATAGATGCAAATTGGCTGTTGCATAATGGCTGCTCCAATTCAAAGACATACACAGGGCATTTGCATAGATCTCAAAAAGTACCATGCAGCAGGCCTTGGAAATAATAATCAGAAAACAAGGTTTCATCATCCTTTAATTTTGATATTTTATGGAAAAGTCAATTAAATAAGTTGTAATAATTCCACATGATGGCTTTTAAAGTGGTGTATTTTTGTTCAGGCTTGCCCAAGTGAATCTTGAATAAAGTTCATAGATTTGAGTGCATTGTCTAGTAAAAATAGAACTGCCACAATTATCTGATGATCCAAGACTCACAGGGCAAACCCTAATATCTTGGGACACTAAAATATTTCATTGAACTATATGTGGTAGTATGTGAACCGTCTACGCTGTATATAAGCCTTTAAAAAAGAAAACTGAATGGCTATAAAACATAGAGCTTATATATATAGCCTGTAAAAAGCTAAAAGTGCATCAGGTCGAACCCAGACAAATGCCGCAGTATATATAGCCTGAAATGTTGCTATAAATTCCATGAACTCCCACTTGCCTATACCGGAGGAGATATTAATTTAAAAAAAAACCTGTTACCTCTTTTGTCATATTGAATGTTACGATACACTGTATCCTTTCTGTCCTTATTCATTCATGTGATCACCTGTATTTAGCATGTTTACTTACAAAATCTTGTTCAAAAGATAACTTCTCCCTGCCTCCTCTACCCCAACCTGAGATCATACTGAACAAAAGGCTATCAAAAGTACCAGCATGATTGCAGGCATGTAAGTTACCCAATGTCCTCCCCAGTCATTCATCCTCCCAAGGTTTACCCATGGTTACTATGTTTACAACCCATCAGAAAGAAGAAGCAGTTTCTGCATACCACGTGGCATCAGTAAGTGCACTTTTCAAGTCCTATATCAATACCTGTATGCCACTGCCATTTCTGCAGGTACTCTGCTATGTGCTGCTGACCATGCTTCAACCTCTTCAATTGCATTCCATTTGTCCCTCCTCTAAATGCCATTTCTTTGCCAATCCTTCCCAAGACCATGCTTCAATTTTATGCGGTTATGGGTTACTTGCAAGCGCTGTTTCAGTATCAGCAGAGCAGAGCAATTCTTCATCACTTAGCGATCAATTTGGGCAAATTGCAATGCTTTAGAAGCACCAAAACTTTTCAGAAATAACTTGTAGTATAGTGGGACTAGTGAGTTTTGATGGATGTGCGTTGCAATTTTTAGCGCAGTTACACTTTGATCATGGCAGTTCACTATATAATACATATTAAGTCAACCAATCAACCAGTAAGTATATGCGCTCCCAAAACGATGATAGCTCAACACTTGCAGATTTCTAAGGAGTGGCGCTCTTCCCCTTTATATTTATTGTGCATCCTGCAGCATTCCTGCCCATGCTCTCCACCACAATAATGGTAAAATGCTGACTGTCATTATTAAGGATAAGGTTTGAAGCTTATCCTATAATGATAGTGAAATAACTCCTGTTCATCATAAAGAAGACAAGCTAGTGTAAGCCTTTTCCTCATTATAAAGCTTGTGTGCAGCGTTTACCTCTCCATGCTTTTCACAACAAAGTCATAGATCTTTATTATGTATGAAACAATCCCCACTTTCTTTACAATGATTTCATTTGACATCAATGTTTGTGGGTTGGAGAATTTTATATGTTGGAATTTTAGCATCGACATGCCAAATCAGCTCTATCTTTTAGACCATTATTGGTCAGCTCTTGCAATGTTTGAATATTTGATAGAATTCCATGATGGTATTGTCCTCAACTAGGTGATACAGGTGCTACTTCTTGCAGCATATTATGTTCAATAGAATAGTGTATTTTGTGATAAATGTTATAAAGGGTTTTCTGTTCAGTATGGCATCAGATAGGTGAGTTAGTAAAATGTTTCCGGTATTCATTTTTCCGGTGTTCAACAAGGTTGCTGAACTTCAAAATGTATATGGTTGGGCGTGGTTCCTTTGTGGATCTAGCGATCAAGTTCCTATTAAGGTTATGCCAGAGCTATTGGATGAAGGGTGGTTTGTTTATTTCAAAACCACTGGGTGTTCTGTCTATTCCATACTATAAGTAAAATCCTGAATTTTCAGTTACGAATGCGATTTCGGACTGATGTTTAAACGAGCAAAGTTGATGCCCGTCAAGTCAAATTCTAATTTCATTTGAATGGAATTGGTTCTCCTCGATTTGCTAGATGGATTTACTGTGGCTTTAAGTATTGGTATTAGAAAGGCACTGTAATAGACCCGAATACAAATTTGCCATCTAAATTGCATGTTAAGCCAGTCTCTTTAACAGAGGCTTATAGGTCAAACATGGAAGCAAAGCCATGAATCATTAAGACCTGGTAATGTTGCTGT
Organism: Amphiura filiformis; assembly: GCF_039555335.1. Taxonomy (NCBI): domain Eukaryota; kingdom Metazoa; phylum Echinodermata; class Ophiuroidea; order Amphilepidida; family Amphiuridae; genus Amphiura; species Amphiura filiformis. The sequence continues at coordinate 74,072,709 of NC_092631.1, forward strand.
GTACTGTTTAGTCAGGTAATCCCTACCCACTCATACCAAGTCATAATATGTGCCTTGGCTCACTGATTCAAATTGTCTGAAAGAATCATTCAAGGTAGAGTGCTTTGGTACAATACCATCTCATGACCTGATTCTGTTAGTTTTCCTCTAGCTCTCTGTCAAGAATCTTGATCTTTGCACATGTAGTTAAAAGTGTGTGTTGTGACTCATACCTAGAGTCCACCTAGACTATGAGTGCTGCATGAGGTGTGACTTTGCCTGTGGTGATTGGGTTAGGTGAATTTCCATATAAGTGTGACTCACTGACAGAGTGGATACGATAAAATTGAGTGCAAAAACAATCCTGAATCCCAATGTTTCAATTTTCAAGATGAATTGCATTGATTTTCTCATTTTGACATCCCTTGTAGATGTCTCATGGCTCGGTGTGTATTCATGTAGTCAATGACCTAAGGTTATTTGGGGAAAGCTAATGAATTATTTCAATGGTAGAATGTCAAAGGTGAAGTTCATTGACATCAATGTAGTCTGAATGTGCAGGGACAGTTTAATGGTTGAACACTTTGCACTATTCACGGTGGGGTAGTCAAGAACTATAGGCTATCAACCATGCAAGACATGACGTAGTTTGATCAAGGAAAAATGTCTGAAATGCACACATGCATTGATTTATAAAAAATAAAATGTCTGAAATGTATACATGAATTGATTTATACAAATATGTGGTTCAATTTATTCAATCAGGTCAAAATAAGGTTTATTTGATAACTATTCAGTTTTATCTAGTAAAGGTTGCTTTTACAGAAATGATTGCAGTGATGTTGTGTTTTAAATGTGTTGTTTCCGAAGTAGCATTTACATGTTGTAGGATATGATAGTTGGATTCAAAGCCATGTGCAAAATGCCCTTTCCACCTGTTCAGGAAGTGAGAGGTTTACACAGTTTTCCCCTTAGATTAACATTGTTATATAGTGATTTTGTCAGCGAGCGACCTGACCAGCGTTACGGTGCCCAAAGAGCAATGTTGCACAGACACCATTCTGAAAGGATAGGTAGACAGCGCGTGTCAAAAAAAATAAACATGGGTAATAGAAACCATGTGTTTCCTAACATTAAAAGAAAGCTAAGACTTAGAACCGTGGCATTTAAAACTTGACTAGGGGGCAATCGGTCCACTGTAAGGGACAGATGGTGCTGCTGATGGTTTTTAAAAGCTGCCGTTTTGGTTATTTGATAAGTTCTGCCCGGAATTATCCTATGCATTATTCAGAACCGAAATTTCAATTTTGGAAAATGTTAAAATGAGTGGATTTTGGTTGAATTCTGAGGCATGAGGTAGATTTGGACTCTGAAAATGCGTTTGAGGTTATTGTGTATGGATTAGGGTCAGTGTGATAGTTAAATCTAATTTTATTCTCAAGAAAAAATAGACAGGGAAAGCTGTGTTGTAGCAGTCATGGGTGGTCAAGTAAACTGTCTGTGGGCATGGATTGTTGAAATCAGGAATGGGAGGAAAAGTTCATTGCAGCGTAATCCAGGTAAATGATGTAGACAGTTGATATAGCATTAAAGAATGTGTGATGTAATGAGCATGAGTGACTGATGGATGGTTTTCACCTGTCACATTTTAAAAGGTGACATTGTCAGCTCATCTGTCGTTTAAAGATTTTGCGATCGTTTTGTACCTAATTTGAAAATCTTGGTTTATAGGTCTTGTCACCAAAGGTAAACATTTTTGTTTGTTGATATAGGCGTAGCTCGGAGGCATCTCAATAATCAGTGGGATTTGAGTTCAAGCTGTCTTAAGTTATCGGGGGTTTTGTCCCAATTTTAATCCCAAATCCTTAAAAAATGAGAGGTGAATATTGGAATATTAGTGTTAGTAAGATTTACTTTTACCTTATTCTTTGAAACTGGAAAAAAAAATGCTGTAACTGGACAGAACTAATCAAAGGATTGAACTCAGCCTTCAGCATTTCTGCAGATTTCTTACATCTAAACTCTGTGCTGCAGCATTCTGTTATTCTTTATGTCATGATTTAAAGTTGGGTTTGATTCCGTATGTGCCTTCTGGCTATGTTTGTAACATTCGGGAAACATCGGAAACCAAAAAAGTGCAACACTATTTGTTTGACAGGACAGAGTATTACATTGTTAAATTTTATTATTGTGTTATTTTACTGGGTAGTGTGTTAAAGGTTGAAAGTACTTACTTACATGTAGATCAGGAAATGGTGTTGTTAATAAAGATGGCAATTTAGACACTTTAACAGTTGCTGTATCAGAAGCAGCTGTGTAATTCTGTATGACAGAAATCAGCTCTTGCTCTAAGAATTTTGCCCTTTTTTGAAAACACGTCTTATTGTGCAACATGAAGCGATTGCTGAAAGGTGGGACATTCAGGCAACCTGTGACACCGACTTACATAAACATGATAATATCAAAAATATTTGAGTGACAAATCCGTTTTGATACTCGAACAATTGAGACTTCCGCCACAGAATGACAACCAGTATCCACTGCTGTGAGTATCAATCAGGATTCAACGCTTGAAAATCTTGTGTAATCTCCAAAACTGAGGATGATCTGTACCACACCAATTGACACTAGTAATTTAACCTACAGAATAGTGTTGTGACCTATTCCAGCAATGAAGGCTGTTGTTAAACCTTCAGTTAACCGACAACTACTAACAATAGTTAATTAGTAAAACAAAAACGTAAAAAGGGTGAAAATAATAAGACAATTTAAATCTCAAAAGCAGGGTACTTTAAAAAAAACTAGTCATTAAATCTCGTTTTCAACAAAAATGCTTTGGTTTATTTTCCTGAAATGGCTGGAACAGATCTCATAATAAATGTTCACTGAGTGAATACATTGTATACTTTGCTGCCTACTTATACTTAGTATATAAAGAGGCAGCCCTTCCTCCCTTCCATTGTCTCATCTTTTTACATCATATTGTACATACTCTGCATGTATGCATGTTGCTCAGCATGATTCATACCTACAACACCTATCATTTTCACTGCATGCTTAGTGAAAAGATTTCATCATGTAAAATAAGTGGTCAATTTTATTTTATTTTGTTCAGATATTTTTACCGAAATTGGGTTTGGTGCATCATATTGTGAAACCCAAAAGCATTCAATAATTTAATGTTAGGCTAATGAAACTTGATGTTGAGTTTAGCGTCCCACTTTTTTCAGCTTATAATGAGGCAACTATTTCATTATTCATTATTCATTATTTTCAAGGTTTCATTATCAGCGGCCTTTTAGTGCTTATGCGCTTTTGTTCATTCTAATTGGGTATCACCAGTCGCAATATAATGTCACAAACACACATAAACATAAAAGTATAATTATCTTGCTTTTTGTTTTTCAAGTTTTAAGGGGGTAACACCCCTGTCCAATTTTGTGCCTATTTTTGCATTTTTCTCAAACATTATAGCTCATTGGTGACAATTAAGACATATGTATATTACAGGGGCAAGGACTACAACTACTGTACTGGAATTTTTATTTCGGCACAGACAGCAGGTGTGGAGTTGCAGTCAAAAATGAGGGAAAACCAATATTTGATCAATAAATCAATAACTACTTGCCTTGAGTTGCTGAATTTTCAGAGCAATAGTTGTAGTCCTTGCCCCTACAACATGCATATCTTAATTGTCACCAATGCGCTATAATTTTTGAGAAAAATGCAAAAATAGGCACAAAATTGGACAGGGGTGTAGTACCCCCTTAAAACAAATTAAATGTATTCCGTTAAGTATACCATGACAGTCTTCTTCACTCCAATTTGTACTAACCTGGGAAATGGGGGGGGTTGACTCATTAAATACAAATATAACAATCATGCAGAACATTATCAGTGGCTAAAGAAGACCTGTAGATGCTGGTCGCAAGCTACCACAGCTCTGCAAATAGTACTAAGTCTTGTGACTGTTGCACATTGTCATTGTTTTAAAATATATACTGTATTATGAAATAAAATTTTTGGCACCAATTTGTCAAAACTAGGTCTTTCCTAGTTAAATTATATTCAATGTCCATCTGGTAAAAACATTTTGGCTAGGTTGATTTTTCTTCTACCCTGGTATCCCAAAGGTATAATTAAAATAATTGGATAGAGCAAGGGTCAAAACCTGTATATTTTAATGCTAAAAATATTTAGATGGATTCATCTAATAGTTCTCAAGGCTTTCTGTAGTTTTTGAAGGGTTGAAAATACAAAAAAAGGGGTTTGAAAATTTTGCAGAACAAATTTTCTTTCTGGTTTAGTAGTAATTTGCAAAATAATGAATTATTTTCAGATTTTATATCTCAAATGCGGCACAAAATTCATAACGCGGGCGGTGGACGCTAAACTCAGAATCAAGTTTCAAGTGCCTTATCAGTATCCAGGATCAATATCTAAGTGTTATCAGTATCTAGATTCGATAGAGATTGTCTATATATTCAATACTGTACATTATATACTTCTTGAAATTTGTTTCATTTATGGAAGAGCGAGAAAAGGTCAGTGTAACCTTTCCGCATCCTCGGAGAAAGCAAAAAAAAAAAAAAGCATTTCATATTTGTGTAGAATGAATGCGATTAAAGCTGATGGTAATATAAATATTCTGTACATGTTCTGATTCCAGGATATTTTACTTCAACAAAATTGGCCACTTGCCACTCCCCTTCCCCTGCATGCAGTACAGTACAGTTTTACCACATCAAAAGGGCACAACTGACAGGACTATTATGAGATAAATTACAAAAAATATAGCAAAAACCATTGACTTGTGCGTGCACATCAATTGAAAATGATTGGATACAGGGCTTAAATGTGAAGTTTGGGATGTTTCAGATGTTCTATCGGTAGATACCAACAGTGTGAAGCAATTGGAAGTAAAAAAAATTACTTTAAAAACAAAAATGTCAGTTGTGGTCTTTTATTGGTGTATTAGAGTAGAACAAGAATCTTCATGTTGTACAAAGAAATATAAATTGCACAGCAGATAACATTTGTGGATTTCTACATGTACATGAATTATAACTTTCTATGTTTTGTATATAAATGACAGGCTTTAAAATTACAAGTTTACGAGTATTTCCCAGTTTCCCACAAAGTCCAAATTGTTTCCCTGGTAATAATACCAAAATTGTGCAAAACTGTATTTCTGGCTACTTATGTCCCAGCCAATCCTGTAGTGATAATTATCCAGGGTTGAGTTTTGTAAACTCCAGGCTGCTATGAATTGCTCTTTTATTTTTGTTTAGGAATGTTATCAGGAGTGTGATTCACTTGATTTAATTTGACTAAAATATCCTTTATACATTTTCAGGTGTGTTATAAATCATACTCATTGTGATAATTTCAGATGTGTGATAGCACTGGTACACCTTAAAACTCAACCCCTGTTTATCACCATGAATATCTATCATGATGAAATCAAAACTTCAGATTATACACAGACTCAAGATACTTGTATATAATAAGTTATTTTTGTTCAATATAGATGAGGCACAATGAATCAGAATCTACTCCAGAATTAACCAATCATATTCAATAATATAATGTGTTCACTACAAATTTGGAACATGCATAGAATGGTGGAATGATTTGGAAACCTTAGTAGTGCTGTGCTTGTAGTGTGGGAGACAAGTCATAGAGCAACCTGAATACATAATTTCTCACATATTATGGAGGAAAAAATTGGCCTTTTAATTCTTCAATTTCGTGTAATTGGAGTAAATCATGTGTGATGTATTACATTATAAGTGTGCACACTATGACAGGCTTAATATCAGTTTGTGAAAAGTATGCATTGTACATGTCCTTGATCCAAGTTCACAGCAAAGACGTTAATTTAATTGTTAATTGAAGTACGAAATCGTTGGGTTTGCAGGTACTCAACCTTTAACCAACTTGTGCAAATTGACTTTGTACCAATATGTCACAGTTTTAATATTGATTTTAAATTGATATCCATATGCGTGGGGTTATAGGTCAAACAGTTTGAATTCAAATGTTGAAATGTGTTGTAATTAGCATTATCAATATATCTGTGATTATGTATCTATGATTAGGTGTTGAAGTATACTATGTGCAATTAATGTTCTAGTACTAGTAGCAGACTAGCAGTTACACATACACGGAAGTCTGAGCAATTAATTAAAAAGATTTGTGGTTACAAAATGAAACCTAGATATTATGCAAATTTAATTTTGGATGATGTGTTCCCTTAATTGTACTTGAAATAATCTTACTTTTCAAGTCTTAATAAATGTTGCATATTACTACAGGTGAAGTAGTTCAACTGCTTAATGACCCTAAGTTGTATTTACATTTTGGTGTAACATGCAACCTGCAATTTAGTCGTGTCACGCAAGTGATATAATGTGGCACAGAGTTAGACATGACTCTTATCATAGTGAGGCCCAAATAGTCATGAGTCAACAATTCCAAAGATCCAATGTGATCCTTCAATAATGCCCATGGTTTCTATGTATAGATTTTGAATGGCAAGTCATATCAATTCACCCATGGATGCCATATAATAGTGGATTATCAGTTCCAATATTCTCAAAATCCACCAATGTTGAACTTATTTTACACCTACAAAACATTTGGATGTGTTGATACCCTAGATTCCTGACACCCTTATTAAAAGGTTAGCAATTTGAAATGAGATATCCAGACTGGCTCATGCCCCAGTTTGCAAATTGAGAACTTGTACATACACTGGCTGTCAGTACCTTTATTATTATCTTTGGTTGACAAAAATTAATGGAGTTGTACTATGCAACTTAATATCGTATTTAAAGGTGCATTGCCAGATTATGGCCCCATTATAATGCATTGTATTTTCTACCTCGCATTGACGCCCGTCCCCCAAACATTCTTATTCTAAGTTTTGAGATGAACTGCTTTTGCAATTTGGATTATAGGAGCAAAAATGTGTATCCTAGTGGTCCATAAAACAGTACGCAACTTATGGGCTGTTAACCACCAAATTACCTTGTTTTTGTTCATACCGCCCTAAACGAAAACATATTCCAGGCCCAATATTTCACTTTGGTTATGAAAAAATATGAGCTTTCACCTGATACCAAAATCTGCATTTTGATGGGGTTAAGTGGGGGAAACATAGCCTTGTATTTCCCGTAATTTTTCCGCTTCCTGTAAAAAATTGCTTTCCAATTAGATTCTATAATAATCTTCAAATTATACATGTTAAATAATATTAAAAAAAAATTAAAAAAATTCCTCCTTACTTTAAAAAGAAAATGCAAGTAGCTCCTTTTTTTATCACAAATGAAATTCTGTGCCATGTAAAGACATAGCATTTTGTATTTTTTCTTGATCATAGATAATAACCATATAAGTTATTGCTCTGATTTCTGTAATCACATTATATCGTAAACTTAATAAACATTTAAAAGTAAAAACTTCACATCAATATTTTCTTCTTTCATGTACCTTCTTGTCTGTTGTTATATGTAGATACAGTTAAAAGACCTAGGCAAGACTGGTGAGGTTATTAGTGTGAAACAGGTGATCATTGCATAATTTTGTTAAGTTCTGTTATTTTCCCTGTTCGCTATGACTTCTTACAGTCTAGCATCATTCTTGCATCAGCATGTTATTATAGGCTAACAAAATTGATTAATTCTGCATTTTGATATGGAATATCTTGATACGTTTGATTTTGAAAATCATTTCACAGAGGATCTTTTCTGATATATCCTTTAATATCCCTCACACTCGCAAGTTAATCCATTACACAGAAGATCTAATGCGTATAGAATGTGCAATGGATCGTGATGTTTTGTGGCCCAATAAAAGGTTACAGAAAAGGTCTGTCTGTTGAAAGATGAAGTTCAACATTGAACATTTGACACGGAGATAACATTAGAGATGTTAAAGGCATGTTAGTTTGTTTCATGACAGCGAGTGAACATTAATATGTAGTCCTAACTCAGTATATATCTTTCCACCCCATTTCTTGTTTTTCTTCACCTTGTACGTTTTTTCAAACGCTCTCACCTAACAACAACTCTTTGGTTGGCTGATTTTTAACACCAACTCTGATTGGCTGATTTTAGAGTGTTGATAGTCTCACACGGAGTCACATCGTAAGTAGTACCACGCATGCTCCACTTGTTTTTTATCAGTTTGTAGTGTGGTTTCTGTTGATTTTACTTCTTTTTTTGCTTATGGTTATATTAATTTTTTAGAAAATATATTCATGTTCAGGGTTCCCATCGTATAAAGTAAGTTAGATGTTAATATGTTATCAACAGTTCAATCATGTTGATCAAGAAATAGTGATAGTAAAATTTAGAAAAATAACTTGCAACATCATAATTTGATTTGGGTATAAACAAGGAATGTATTAATATTTTTGTTACCCAGCCCCTTCAAGTGAAACAATTTGTCTGTGTACTTTGAACTACTCCAATTTCATACTCCCCAATACTTTGAATAAGAAATTGTGATTTAAATTTTTTTTATTTATTTTGGTTTTTTGGGGGAACCCTGATAGTTTGCTATTTTGCTTGCTGTGAAGTTTACTTGCTGTGTTTTTAAAAAATTTATGAAATATGCTTCAGTAATTAATTAATAATTAATTGATTCATTTACCTTGCACATCATTCATTAACCCAGAAAACCTCCCTTTTCAAACATGTTCTGAATCTAATCCTCCAGTAAAATTCATATTATGGTAACTCATCAGGGATTAGGTGAGATCATTGAATCTTCTGAATAACAGACAGGTTCAGTAATTTATTTATAATCAGAAAGAAAGTGTGGTCTCCAAGTTTAACATCATTGCTGAGCAGTGGGCTTTTATTTTCTAATTCCATGCAAAGACATCCCACATACATTATATGTGGTATATATTTGGTATTTTGGCAGAAAATCTAATGGTTGCTTCTGCCAGCAGTGCCAAAGAAAAGAGTGGTTGACTACAATTGTCAGATTAGACAAGTTTATCGTGGCCTCATGAAAACTTGCAAAGTTACTAAGATCAAGGACTGGATGTTATATAATGATATTTCAGATAGTACTGATACCATTCTTATCATGTAATAAACCAATGCACTTTGGGTTTCAAGGCACCCATTTTATGGTTTTATGCACCCACTTAAATAAAGGTTTATCCTTTGACTTATAACTATGTTCATATTAAAATAATGACTGAGAGATATTGATTGGTTATCTATCGTTTAATCTTATGTCATAACATGTCATTTTTTATGCCACATCTTTTTTCAAGCCTGTTCTTGTTTGTGTAAGTGTTGTTTTTATCATTACTATATGTATATGTGTCATTGCGTTTCTCTGCTGGCAACTTGATGATATTTTGCAGTATTATTGGAACTGTTTTGACCAGGTTTTTACTTTCTCTTGTGTAATGTTCAAGCTTACCAACCCCCTCTGAGAGTAAACAGTATAGCGCCATCTATTTGGTTGCTAGGGTTACAACAAAGGTCACAAGATAAAATGGCGTCGACCATGAAAGTACTTGTCAACTTGAGTAGTGAAATGTGTCTGTTATTACAGTGAGTAAACAACCCCTAAATCTATTGGATCTTACATTTTTGGCGACGAGAATGGGATGCAAGATACTTCAGCATCTAGTAGTGATCCAAGAGAGGTTTTGTAACTGTGAGTAACTGTGAAAATGGCACAAGAAATAACTGTTGTCACGGAATCGAGAAATCTAAAAATAGCCCGTTCACGCATGCAGACGACCAAATATCGGACGGGCATTGCATGGCAAGATTGGATCGAGGATATTGAGAGACAGTTTAGATTTTTCAAAATAACACAGGCACAAGACAAGCAAGATGCAATCATAATTTTCGGGGGAAAGGAGATAGCTAGGTTGGCGAAATCTCTGCCAGACCCAGATGAAGGTGATGTGTACACAAAACTGAGAACTAAATTGAACACGTACTACCTTCCTAAAAAGAACAAACAACATGCGAGATACCTTTTCTCGAGCACAAGACCCTACCCTGGTGAATCTACTGCTTCGTACGGTGCGCGACTACGAGAAAAAGCAGGTGAATGTGAATTTGGTGACAATCATGATGAGCGTATCTTGGAACACTTAATTCTAACTGTGGACAATGCAAGGCTAAAGGAAAAAGCTGTGCAGAAGGTGTGGACACTCGCTCAATTTTTGTCCGAAGCTGCGCAATTGGAGGACATACAAGCACAAATGAAAGCGATGTCTATGTCAGATACAGCCACGCTCGAGCCTAATACTGCCACTGTGCATAGTGCAGGTGCAAGAAAGCCTAAAGCACACCGTGAGATCAAATCAGCAGCAGCGCATAAACAAAGCTAACGCGCGATCAGGAAAGCGCAAAGGAAAGAAAACATGCGAAATTGTGGTGGCGCATGGCGCATGATCCGCAATCGCCATGCCCAGCGTCAAACAAATGCAGGAATTGTGGTGGCGTTTATCCGCATACGCAGTCGCCGTGCCCAGCAGAAGGTAAAACATGTCACTCGTGTGGGCGGAGCAATCATTTTGAGAAATACTGCTATAGTTCATCTTCAAAAAAGCAAAGCGCAGTAGGCGCAGCAACAAGCAGCGCAAGAGGATGACGATTCAGAATACGTGTTCGCAAACACCAGCTCGCGTAAAAAAGATCGGCTCCCCTCATGCGACATGGTAATTGGCGGCGTAGTCCTAAAAGCCGGTATTGACTCACAAGCCAGTGTCAATATCATGGATAGCGCATCCTTTAATCGCCTCCGCAAGGAAACTAGTGCGCCCTCAACCAGCTTGCGAGAATCAAGTACGCCGGTTTTTGGTTATAATGCAAAAGCGCCCCTCCCTGTCATTGGTGAGATCAAAGCGCGTGTAAGTGTTGGAAATGCGCAGGTAACAACCAAATTCAGTGTTGTAGAGGGCAGCGCAGGCAATTTATTGTCATTTGGAACTTCATCTGAGCTTGGGCTAATTGAAATCACAAACAATGTCTCAGTCACAAACAATACTGATGACATGATAGCAAGTTATGATGATCTTTTCAATGGTATTGGTAAGGTGAAAAATGAGGTGATCAAACTGCACATAGATGAAAACGTGCAACCAAAAATCCAAAAACATAGGAGAATTCCTTTTCATGTGAGAAAAGATGTTGACGTAGCAATTGAGCAGCTACTCGATGATGATGTAATCGAGTGCGCGACAGGTCCAACACCTTGGATTAGCCCTGTTGTGATAGTGCCTAAAAAGACAAATCAGTGCTGGCGTGTGCGTTGATATGAGGGAAGCAAATCAGGCAATACAGCGTGAAAACACCCCATGCCTACCATTGAGGAAGTTATCACAGATTTGAAGCGGAGCCACTGTCTTTAGTACACTTGACCTAAAAGCAGGCTACCATCAATTTGAATTACACCCAGAGAGTAGGTACATTACCACGTTTACAACCCATTCAGGATTGTACAGGTATAAAAGATTAATGTTTGGGGTAAACGCGGCCTCAGAAATCTTCCAAAATGCGGTAGCGCGTATGTTAGCAGGTTTGGATGGATGTCGCAACATGTCTGCGACATAATTGTTTATGGCAGTACGCAGCAGGAACATGACAAGAATCTTGCAGCGGTGCTTCAGCGACTCTTGCGAATGTAACGCTACGCTTAAACAAAAAGCAAGTGCACGCCGCAGCACAAAGTACAATTCTTCGGACATGTATTCAGCGCAGAAGGCGTCACCCCTGACCCGCAAAAGATAGCGGCTATAGTCAATGCAGCGCCCCCTAGCAATGCGAAAGAGGTCATGTCTTTGCTTGGAATGGCACAATATGTCGCCCGGTTCATACCACACTATGCATCAATCACCGCCCTTGCGCCAGCTAACCCACAAAGATATAGAGTGGAAGTGGGGAACCGATGAACAACAGTCTTTTGATAATCTGAAGAGCGCCCTCGCTGGATCAGGAGTAACCGTGTACTTTGACCCTGCCAAAAAATCAACTGTTGTTGTGGACGCTAGCCCCAGCGGCCTAGGAGCGATGTTATGTCAAGAAGGTCACGTGGTAAGCGTCGCAAGCCGCAGCTTAAGGATACAGAATCTAGATACTCACAAATTGGAGCGCCAAGCGCTTTGGCGTGACTTGGGCAATTTTGCACTTTCGCATGTACTTGTTCGGTAGTGATTTTGTAGTATGTACTGACCACAAGCCACTTCTGCCATTGTTTAATAACAAGAACTCAAAGCCAAATGCACGCATTGAACTGTGGTTGTTAAAACTTCAGCAGTATGACTACACACTCGTCTATCAACCTGGGAAAGACAATCCGTCTGACTATTTGTCCAGGCACCCACCCAGTCACACCGACCCTAACCTTGCATCGCAAGTATCAGTATCTGATGAATACGTTCATTACGTATGTCATAACGCAGTTCAAAAGCAATGACATACGAGGAAGTCGTCGAAGCGANAAAACATGATACCACACTACAGANGATCAAAGCAGCCCTTCTAAGTGGAAAAGAAAAGGACTGGAATGACAACGCGATCAGTGACTTTAAGCAAATCGCCACGAGCTTATGGTATTGGACAATGAGGTCATCCCACGTGATCGCGATTAGTTCTACCGTCAGCCCTGAGAGAACGAGCCATCGATCTTGCACATGACTCGCCCCAAGGAATCGTCAAAACAAAGAAACTGTTACGTGAAAAGATATGGTTCCCGGCATAGACTCCAAAGTTGAACACAAGGTTCGCGGATGTGTCCCATGTCAAGCAGCGACAACGTCAGGAAAGATCCCTCCTGAGCCACTACGAATGACTCAACTACCGGATGGTCCCTGGCAGGAAGTCTCGGTTGACTTTAAAGGTCCCTTTCCGACTGGTGAATACTTGCTCGTGATAGTTGATGACTTTAGTCGTTTTCCTGACGAGGAAATAGTAAGCTCTCCGTCAGCACGATCGGTAATCCCTAAACTAGACGCAGTATTTGCTCGTCAGGGTATCCCTGAAATAATACGCATACGGACAATGGACCGCCGTTCAATGGCAGTGAATTTACTAAGTTCGCAGAATTCTCACGGTTTCACTCATCGTAAATGTACACCGTTGTGGCGCGAGCAAGCGGGGAAGTTGAGCGGTTTATGAGAACATTGGTGAAAGCTATCGGGACAGCAAGCAACTGGAAGCAAGAGTTGTGGGGTTTTCTTCGCCAATACCGTGCTACCCCACACGCGACGACAGGTGTTTCGCCCAGTGAAGCACTGAACGGCAGAAAGATGAGTACGACCCTTCCACAAGTCCCGACAAAGACTGTCAACGACAAAATTCGCAGTAGAGATGCTGAACAAAAGAGCAAAATCAAAGCAAACGCCGACAAGCATCTCCATGTGACTGAATCCAACATCAAAGTAGGTGATCGGGTGTTAGTGAAACAGAACAGAAAAACATGCTCGATCCACCATACAATCCTCATCCCTTCATAGTAGTTGAAAGGAGAGGAAAGCGCTATAACTGTCCAAAGAGGTGAGGCAAGACTTACAAGGAATGTATCCTTCTTCAAGAGACTCCCTGCAGACACTCCCATAAATCTAAAAATGGTCCCCACACACGACCCTGTGGAACTCCCAGATGCAGATACCCCTGCCTCAATGTTCCCTGTGACTTCTGATCAACCAGCAGCAGCTGAGACTCCAGCAGAACCATCTGTTGAATTGCAGCCATCTCAACTCAGCACAACTCAACCAAGACGGTCCACAAGGATCAGACAGCCACCCAAGAAACTTGAGAGTTATGTTACCTAGCGCTCTAAAAGCGTAACACTCTGTAAAGTGCATACTTATATTTACCCGCATAAGTAAAGCGCATGTTATTAGGTTGTTTTGGTGCGTAAAGCGCATTTGGTGCGTAATCGCGTCATGTTCAAAGTTCCCTGTTTGAAACTGTTCTTTGAAAATTGATAGTTAAAGTGCACAAGACATGTGTACCAGTTGTGAGACTTTAAACTTTATCTTAGCACTGGAAAGATACCAAGTGCCAAAGTTTGATAATTTGAGCAAGTTGCTCAGTGTTGTTTTGGAGTTTTTTGGAACACGTTGTATTAATTGTTTTGGTGTGATAAGAAACAAAATGCAAAACAGGTCAATACAAAAGCACCAGACTCAAAGTATGTTGATCATCTTCTGAGTTTTAATGAACATTGCTATTTAACCTGGTATAAACTTACAAGTTCATAGCACTATACAAGTTGCTTAACAGTGAACAATTTGTTGAGAACTCTTGAACTCATGGACATTAACATTCAGTGTTTACAATAAGCAAAGTGACTTTTATCTAAAAAGGGGAGAGATGTAATGTTCAAGCTTACCAACCCCTCTGAGAGTAAACAGTATAGCGCCATCTATTTGGTTGCTAGGGTTACAACAAAGGTCACAAGATAAAATGGCGTCGACCATGAAAGTACTTGTCAACTTGAGTAGTGAAATGTGTCTGTTATTACAGTGAGTAAACAACCCCTAAATCTATTGGATCTTACATCTTGGAGAAGGGATCATATTCTTAATTAATGCACAAAAAGAAAATCAAACTCCTTCCCTCGCTTTGTCGAAATGTGTCTAAACTTTAAAAAGATAGCAACTTCGGACAAAAAGTTCCAACTTTTGGCAACAGGTGTAAATTTGGAGTGAAAAAATCACTCATTGTTTTGTGTGATGAACGAGCCATGGAGTTACTTGATGAGATAGTGCTTTTTCAATGCTTTCTTTCTTATATGCTGCTTTGTTAGTATAGTAGGTTTAGTTGTATTTTGTAAATTTGTGACTGAATCAAGCAAAAGAAGCATTGTTGTCCTTGTTGAATAGCTTGAATCTGCCAAACGATTCAAGAACTCAATAGCAGGTGGTGAAGATACACTAAAGACCAGAACTTTGAGCTTTGGTGTTGTTATTATTATTATAAGCATACATGTTACTGTTGAAACATCAAGAAGAAGAAAATAATTTGAGCACTAAATCTTGCCTGCTATCTGAAGATTTCCACAAAGAACAAAAAACAGCAGTGTGTTGAACTGCAAGATGAATGCAAAAATATCAGGCTACAGACATGTTACCATTCAAGAGTATTTTAATGCTTGGTGTAACTGACGTTCAGAAGTTCAGGAAGATGTTCTAATTTTGCTTCATACTGTCACAAAGTAAAGTCTGCTCTATTCCATGAGCATTTTAGTAAAGTAGAAGCTGTTTTTTCTCTGCAGTTGTTTCTATTCTATCCTTTGTGTTGAAATCAACTTTCATTATTATTGTCTTCAAAAGGAGTTGCTTTGTATGTGCCCGTTGCAAGTGTTTTTCCTAATACCTTAAAATGTTTAAAGTTTAATGACTGGTGATAATCTTTATATCATATTACGGTATATTTGGTGAAATTTATTATTACTAAAAGTTGTTGAAGTTGTATTCCCAGTCAAATTCCTCACATACCTCTTCATGGGGAGCACGGTGGTCCAATGGTTAGGGCGCGAGCTTCATAATCGAAAGGTTGTGGGTTCTAACCCCCATCGCGGCCAGTGTGTTGCGTCCTTGGGCAAGACGGCTTAATTCCCAATTGCTTCACTCCACCCAGGTGTAAAATGGGGAGCTGCTGGGGTAATCACAATCTAAGTCAGCTGAGAGTACCTGCGCATCAGTTGCGGACTTGTGGAAGCGGAAATGATTCTGATATATCCTAATGGCAGCGGAATAATTGTTGAAGTGTGCTGGTACTTAGGTGTAGCGCACGTTAAATCACCGACATTTATTTATTTATACCCATGCTATATGTCTCCAGCTTTGTTCCCCTTTTGTTTACCTTTTTCGTCAAATGTGTGAAAGATATCATTTTGCTGATAGCAAGATCACCAACTTCAAGTTTGTCTAACAAGTTTTGATGTACGTATCATCAAAACATTTTCTATCAATTCAATAACATTGAATGATACATACAGTGTGAGGATTTTGACATTTTCTAAGAAAATCATTTATGTGTGATTTTTCTCAATTACTTTTTTCACATTTTGTATATATATTATTTTTTCCTTTTGTGGTTTGTATATTCACTTGAAGTTTTGAGAAACTATTGCTTAATTTAAGAACATAAACTGCTGGAGAAGAAAGTAATGAAGATTATTCTTCTCTTATGAATGTGTTTTATTCTGAGACAGTTATGGAGGATAATGCCCAATATGAACTGACTTGAAAAGGAAATCATGTGTATCAAAAGGGTTTCTATTTAATGAGAAAACCTTGAAATTTGGAGATTTTTATGCAAAATACCTTCCAACTGATATATGCATATAAGTCCAGCAGATTAGCATCAGTCTTTCTCACAGCTTCAAGTTTATTTGTATTTGCTTGTGATTTTAAGGTGTGCAAATAGTTATCTAAGACCAAAACCCACCCACCCCACCCCGCCCCAACTATGTGCGAGAACCCAAACAATGGAAATTGACATTAAATAGCTTTGACATGTTGATGTAATTTCACAGTACATCAAACAAATTGTGCAATTCTAGCAATGGAAACAATTTTCATAACAATGAAAAGTGCTGTTACTCAAACATGGAACCATCTTACCCAGAAAGTGCTCCCAACTGTATGATCCCAGCTGCTTTAATTTATGATTCAGTTTGCTAAATACTAATGTGTGTTGTAATGTGTTTGTATTGACAGGGCGAATTGGAAGCTCAGCTACTACAGGCCAATCCTATCTTAGAATCATTTGGCAACGCAAAGACAGTCAAGAATGACAACTCATCTCGATTTGTAAGTACCTTATAAAACAGATCAAAATAAGATCTTCAGAAAGAAGAGCAACCTTTTGTCAAAGATTATCCCTGGTGCATGTATCATTGTTTTCAAATAAGCAATATCATACCGACCTAGCCTAGGTGAATGCAGGGCAAAAATGAATGATGCGGTTCTGAAGATGATCCCAATGTTATAAATAACCAAGGGCAATAATAGTCAACAAAACGTTACCTCTGGTCACAAAGATTTCCATGGTAACCAGGGATATTCGCACTTGGCTTGTGTTTATTTTGAAGCCTGCTTATAACCAGGCCCTAATAATTTTGCGGTGTCATGAAAAAAAAAGCATTTTTTTTCTTTGGAAATTAGATATAACTGAATGGTTTCTACCTTGAATTGGTAATTTTGTGCTTGTGCAGGCCTGAAATTCATTGCTTTCAATGGTTTACAAAACAGGGACCACTTGAAGAATCATTGAACTCAAGAACTAACCCAATTGATAAGTATCTGTTGTCCCTATTCTGACTGTATACATTTTGTAAACCCAAACTACTAAGGCAACCATTATAGAATACCCTATATTATAGAATACTTGCATTATAATGAATTATGCACACTGGAAAAGGAAATGACAATATGCAACCAAAACTGAATCTTAATCAAATAAATCTTTGTAAATATCATCATCAGAACCAGTGACAACTAACCCACACATATTGCATTTTTTCCCTTTCAATTCCAGGGCAAATTCATTCGCATCAACTTTGACACATCCGGCTACATCTCTGGGGCCAGCATTGAAACTTGTATCCTTTTGTCATTATGAAACAGTAAGCATATAGAGGGTGCACAATAGTAATAAATTTCCCTATACTTTGTGTACAAAATGGCCTCTATTCAAATGGCTCTACCTACCTTACGAAATGACTCAATTTTTCAAAGTGATGTTTTCCTGACTGACAAACAAACAAGCAAGCAAGTAAACAAACTAAATTAGATATATTGGTGACCATTGAATTTTCGAGCTACCGGACCACGAATGCAATACACTTTTTTCACCCAATTTTCAAAATAGAAGCACTTGTGATTTTACCTAGAAGCAGCCGGTTTGAGAAATACATGAAAAATCTGATTAAAAGCCCAGAATCTTTTCCAATCTTGGCAGATGCTTAGATCAAGCCTACATTTATTACCTGGCACAAATTTTTCCCAAAATCTGCACAATTTTTTTGGTTTTTAATATTGTCCCACAAGAGACATTATTTGGTGATGTGAAATCTAGAAGGTAATTTGACTAGGTAGAATATAGCTGCATTAACACAGCCACACCTTGGTAAGCTGGTACTAGGCACTGGTTGCCTTTCTCCAGTCCAGGTATACAAAGAGTCATCTGGTAATGTGCAGAAGGGAATGAGTGGAAAAAGAGGTAAGCTTCCACATCCAATGATACATAGTGCAGTTAAGGAAAATAATTAACATTCCAAAGCTGTGAGATCAAAGCTTAAGCCCAATGTATACTCCATTGTGTGATGCTGGTATTATGCCCCAGCATCACTCTAAAATGCAGATTATACAGAGCTTTTACCAAGAATGCACATTCAGTTGAATGATGTCTCTGAAACAGTGAAAGAAACTCTAATTGGAACCTTAAATCTCCCACTATTAGCCCTGGAAGTCCAAAGAATGCACCATAATTACAATGTATACTATTAATTGTATTGGCACAGAACATGTTGATATTGTAACTTTGTGTATTTAACTAGGTATTCCATGTTTACTCACATAAAGATGGGCAGACAACTGTTTACCATGAATAGAACTCCCAGGTCAGCTTGGTCAAAGGTCAAGACAATACTGACTGTTATTTGCTTAGAATAACCATAAATGGCCTGCTTTACCAGGCTGCTAAAATATCACTAATGAATTTTTCGGTGAAGACTTATCAGGTTTTTTTTTTAATAGTTCAAGAGTTTCTTTCCCTCTCCTGCCTTACTTTGCACAGAAAGTTAGTTTATAAATGTAAAGAGAAGGTTTAAAATTTTCAGGTGTTTCCCCCAGAGTATCTGTGGATTTTAGTATTTATTTTCTAACAAAACTAGGTGTTGTCTGTAGACTGACATAGCTTACTTCCAATACTATGGATAAGACAATGGGTGTTTTAATGCACTGGGTTGACAGGTGCATACACAGGATATAGGAAGGAAGAGGCTAGTGGTTTATAGGACAGGACACTGCAATGGTATAATCATCCTTCCTGGACACCAAGGACACATCATACAAAATACGAGGTGTAAAAAGTTTCAATAAGTACCTCGCATATAATAAAACATATACTTATAAGGTTTCAATAGTTGTTCCACCGTAACAGGTTTTAAAGAAGAAAGGAAAAGTTCCAAGTGGTGAAAGTGCAAGTCTTGTAGACAAGAGGTCCTGGGTTTGATTCCCATGTCGGATCACTTTTCCTCCTCTTGTTACAGCCTCTGTCTTTCACTCCTGTAGCTCTGAGGAACAATATTTCAGTCCCCGTATGACAATCCAATAAAGCAGATTTCCGCTGTCATTTTGCATACACCTATATAGAGATTCTTCCAGTTGATTTCTTTGCTTAGAACAAAAAAGGTAATCATGATTTTACTCATTGGTTACATTTGAGTTGTTTAAAGTGAAACGGATCTTATTGAAACTATTTGCCTTAATTGGTATGAATATGTATCAAAAACACCTTCCTCCATGTGGAATCAGGCTTTGAGTTTAAAAAAATTAAGGAGTGTGATAAATAGCACTCCTCAAACTTGTGAGGAGTGCTATTTTGTGAATGAGGAGTGTGATTATGCTTAAATGTGATTTAAGACTCAAAGCCTGTGGAATTAAAATAGAAAATTATAATACCACAAGTTTGACACCAACTACACAACTTCAAATTGAAAGATATTTAAGGATTTTTTACTGTACCCATCCCAGAATCTAACTCAAACCCGGCATCTAAACATTGACAGGTGCGTAGGTGCCAGTATGCAATAAAACGCCTACGAGGATCCAACATTAGCAGATTTAAAATTCTGTTGCAAATCTCTGCCACACCATGAAACAAGTGCAATAATGTTATAAGGCTAATGGAAACCCACAGGAGGTTTACACATTTGTCACTCTGCTTCAATACTTCCTAAAACTATCAAAAAAGGCAAAACAAGAATGTTTGAAAACCAACTTTAATTTTTTTTCTGCATTGCCAATCGAACCGTGCTGATCTTTGCGATTCAGTGTGCCAATATTTTATTGAAAACATGGAATAAAGAAGGTTTTGTATGACTAAGTAAATAGATTGTTGATAACCTTATGGAAGTTTGTCAAAAAGGAACAATTCTTTATTTAGCAAGCCATTTACATGTTGGAATGTGTGTCACTCTGTGGGTCAAACCCCTACAGGGATAACATCCAAGGCAAGTTTTACTCCATGGTATTTTTGGCTAACTTTTTTTTTTGTGGAGTGTTGCGGCTTTGAAAATCTGATGCAAAGTTACATTCAACATGCATTACGTTTGAGGAATAATGGTAGTGAAGAAACCCCCTGTTGGGTAAATGCTCATTTCAGTGACTCAAGTTGCTTTCTATTTTTATCTTTCATTGCAAAGTTAATGGATTATTGCCAAAACTTCCCTGAATGTAGACAATTTTGACAGCAATGAAAAAAATAATGTAATAAATGAATAGGATCATGTTTCAGAAAATCAGTAAATATGAAAAATGAATAAATGCACTGAAACTATGAATGTTGAAACTTGCATACAAACTAAAAAAACAATATTAAGTCTCAAAGCATGCAAAGATTTTGAAATCAATGTGGAATGCTTTTCTTTCCCCCCTTTTTCTCAAACTCAGTCAAAATAAGCTTGAGATGCTTTGAACTTTCAATTCAAAGCTTATATTCTTATACACAAGGTGAAATGTTTTCACTAATTTAAAGAGTTCTACCAACAAATGCTTATAAAGCAACAGCTTTGAAATATGCTTTATTTTTTTGGCCTGAAGTCATGCTGGAACAATGCTCATAGGCTAAAATTCTCAAATCTTCTTCCCTGTAGTGTAAGTGGGGCCAAATAAGTGTTTTAACTTTCCATCATATGCAGTTACCCACTTACACATCAGGGTGGAAAGAGTGAAGCGCTTCCCTAAGTGCATAGCATAATGGCACTACTAGGATTCGAACCGATCATGAGTTGAATTCTCTTGTGCCACCATGCTCACGAAAATGAAACGGTCAATACACATTTAAATGTAAGAGTCCCACTTATGCAGGATTAAATACAAATTAGAACATGTGCTTTGTGAGTTTACCTTAACCAGAATTACTGTGCAGATCTTCTTGAGAAAGCCCGTGTTGTACGTCAGGCAGACACAGAGAGGACCTTCCACATCTTCTATCAGCTATTGCATGGATCCACCGATGAACAGAAGAGTAAGTGTAGTGTGGGATCAATGAAATGCTGCAGAATTCTACTACCTATAACTAAAGAGATTGGAAGCAAGCCTTTTATTGTGTATCAATCATTTTCCTGATCCCCTCGGATTGTGATAATGTTGATAGCTAAGCGGGCACTACTGGCATCAAGTAACATTAACGATGTGTGAACTTTAGATCATGGAAGTGCTAGGCGACTTTTGCGCTTGAGCCGTAAACGTTTCATATCGTCTTAAAAATATTTCTGTACACTAGGAATGTGATGTTCAACGAAGCCAAGTGCATGCTTCCAATCTCTTAAATTATAAATGTTACTCTCAGGTTCTACAATTATGCTTGGAAATGTGAAAGGGAGTAGAAGATGATTTATGTCCATTCCAACATAGGAGGGAGGAGGAAGGGAAGCTGACAAGTACCAACTTTTCAACTAAATGAAACATACACATTTCCCTCCCTCTCTACAGTTAATATGCATTGGGCTTTAACATCATCACATTTCCCAGTGAATTTTTTGCATAATTGTTTAGGTGCAACTGTATTGTGTACATGCACACAATTGAAGTAGCTGGCAGGTAATGCATTGATCAATCTTGCATTTAGAAATGTCATCATACTTCAAACACCCATCTCAAGAATGAACCTTTATGAAATACTGCAAGCAGAGTGTTACATCAGTGTTATGTCAGAGTGAATTAAATGAGTCAATTTGAGTATGAACCAAATTTAACACAGTGTTAAACTTTAAATTTGTTGCATGTGCTAAATCAAAACAGCAATTGTTTCATAACCAAATTAACACCAAAAAAAAAGTGACCTGTGCGCAAAATAGCAATTCATATTTGACTTCTGCAATTGTAGTAAAGTGAATCAATTGCAAATACCAGATATTGTTCACAAGGTATTTGACAAAAGTTTGTAGACAAGAAAAGTGGCATTGTTATGAAATGCTACATGACCTTGCATTTGTTATTATCATCTTTAATTCATTTCAAGAGAAATAAAAAAAGATAGATTGTTGTACAAGGCCATTAACTTTTAGTCACAGAATTGGTTACCATGCAAAAAGCCATTAACTTTTTTTATGTCACAAAATTGGTTACCATGCAAAAGCAGTCATTATTAGTCCAACATTTGGTTTAATTGTCCTTGATTTATTCTTATTTCAAAAATTTAATGTAGCTTAAAGTTCTAAACCTACTTACGTCACACAGTGGTGAAACATGTTTGAATGTTGCCATGGACTTCCTATTTTGTGGTTGAATCACATATTTTTGGATCAGCTAATACTAACAATAGTTGACATTGACAGTAACCTTACATTGATTTGGGCTTGGTTTATTGAATGTGGTTTTGTGGTACTATTATGTGCTCAATTGTTTAGTTATGAATGAGATGTGTTTCAGATATCATAAAATAAATCTTTTCATATCCCTGTTCCAAAAAACAACAACCTGGAAGCGTAAAGTCAAAACTCTTCTTTGACTAATCTTGTGTAACTAGTTTATTGTGGATATTTCAGTTTTATCCTTCCGGTGTGTATGAGTACTGGTGTGAGTGTGCCTGTATACAAAGGGGAGGATCTGGAACACAGATAGTTCTAGTTTAAGTCATTACATTTGTTGGACACGCCCACTGTTGTAAAGGTTTGGTGGTTTTACTTGTCATGATACAGTATTTCAATGGAATGTAGTAGATGTACACGCCATTACATCAGGTAAAATACATAGCTTGTTGATATAATGCACACACAGTCAGAGTGCAGGTTGAATACCCTGGAGCATTTAGCACCTACACTTCCTTCCTGGCTTACCTTGGGTTCAGTCATAACTGTCCAAAAATGGAAGAAAAATGAATATTATTGCTGATTAGTCAGTGAAAGGTGGTGGTTGGGTGTAGTAAGTACATGAATTAATTTCTCTCACTTATTTAATATACTAAAAATGTAGGTCCAGTCACATATGAAAGTACAGTTCATACAGATCTCCCAGGTATTCTGCTCAAAGACCACATCCTTATAACAATGTTATCCTTTACATGCTGTAAAGCAGACTTTGAAGTTCATGTTTTGTTATCTCAGTATGATCTTGATAATTAGTATTCTAATGATAGGATTAAAGATAGGAAGCTTTATTTCACCAGAGGCACAAATCAACAAAGTTGTTCTTCTTTAGGGCTGTTGACACTGGACATTGTTCAAGACTTTGTTGTTGTTCATGTTTTGTCACTTTGGACAATCAGTGCAGAATTAGACCTAATTATTTTATCCAAATTTTCACTTACCATTTGCTTAGTCCCACAGCAGCTGAAAGGAGTATCCCATCATGCATTGCAGTATATCTGCTTGCTCCATAGCAAATGTATACAAAATATAAACAAGAGCCGCTTAGATATTGAGAGCTATTGATAGATTCACAATACTCTATGGGTGATATTTTTTCAAACAAAAGTCTAAGCTTCCCTGATTTAAGAGAGTACCGTACTGACGCGAGTATAAGCCCACCTTCGAGTATAGTCCCACCCTAATATTTGGGGAAATTTCAGAATTTATTATTTCCCCGAGTAAAGTCCCACTGCCAATTTTTAACAGAATGGTTCGAATTTGACAACCCAAATCATACAACTTCATTTGCAAAATGACCTCAAAATTATTTTTGTGACTAAAATGGAGCTTAATTTTCATTGCTAGATTATTAATTTACCTTGAAATATCCTCAAAATAGTTCACATATTATTGTAAAGATGATAAAAATTCAACAAAACATCAAGCTTTCACAAAACTCTCGCTGGAAAAATGGAAACTGAATCAGTTGTTTTGTTTTTGTTTACATGTAGAAGCCACTCAGCATGCTCAGTCCAATCAAACCTCTTTCGCTGATTGTATTTATTGTCAGTCTCATATTTGCTGTCAAAAATCAATCCTAAATATTTAAAATGCTCTACATAAATCATGGATACATGAAAACATTATTTTGGAATATTTGAAGGATTTTGATGTGAGAAAATGAAGTCCAATTTAGTGAAAATAAACTCTACGGCCGTGAACAAGGATTCAAGATTCAAGATGGCCGCCTCCACAGTTAGAAAATAACATGTGGAAAGATCGACCTTGTGTCAGAGTATAGGCGTAAAATAAATTAAAAATGATAGTTTGCATGTCATTTCTTTCAAAGAAATTGACATATTTTATTAACAATATTCCCAACATTCTATTTAGTGAAGGTAAGGCTAAAATCCCACCCAAAAATATGAGTTTTTTACAACTGGAAGTGAGACTACTTTTTAAAGCTTCTGGTGCCGAATATCGGACACCTTGACGTGTATTCACTGTTTTGAAAGCTTAAAAATGCACCTTGTTAACTAGCAAATCCTCGTGTAAAGTCCCACCCCCCATTTTCGGTCATTTTTCACCCCAAAAAAGGGTGGGACTATACTCGCGTCAGTACGGTAATTGAAAGTTGTGGCTTTTGAATTGGATGGTGGATTTGAAGAAGTTAATAAACACATTTGAAGCATCTCTAGGGCTGTTCTATCAAAAGTTTAAAAAAATGTCGGTCCAGACAACCCAACCAATACAAAATTTAACCATTTAGTCTCTGGCATACAGGTAGACATCCTTCCACTTTGAAAAAAAAAGAAGAAGAAAGTGCTGCAATCGCCAGCTACTTATCCGTGTACCTGATCGTCGTATATGGTATATTTTTATGATAAATGGGATCATCAATACTTGTAATTTCATTAAGCATGATGAGGCCATATGAATTTATGAATATTTTATATGACTTCCTGTAAGTAGTAGTAGTAACAGCATTCCAGGCATGATCATAAAAATATTTGTACATGATCAAATTATAGTAATCCTCTTATCTGCACATGTGAAAAAAAAGTCATCAATTCAATATTATAAAACTAAAAGATTGGATCAAGTATGTATTGAAGCATTTCAAATTAGTTTAAAATGAATGTAATTCGAAGATAATGAAAGGATTTTAAAATGTAATTGGATAGAACATACATGTAAAAGTATTACATGTGATTTCAAATATGTTCCTTATATGCTGAGAAGTCATTCTCCATGAACATTTCTAGTTGTAGACAAGTGGTCCTGAAATAATTTAATTCCAGGAGTCACCTATCTAACTGTATCTCCTGATTAGGCAAATAATCTATATATCATAAGGGTTAGAAACTGGTTTTGGAATGTTTGCATGTAAGATTTTGGGAGTATATATTTGCTTTGCAAACAGTCGTAACATTGTAAATGGTAAAACAAGCTTATGTTGTTGCCGACTGTGCCAATGTTCTCGGCAGTTATTTTTGTTACATAATTAAAGAACTACCTTTGTGGTTTTACGGTTTAGGTTTAAGGTATGGTGATCATTAGGTCAGTGTAAGCATTAATGTAAATTAGCAAGGGGATTATGTGGATTAGCATAGGGATTAGGCTCTTGGGTTTGCAAAATTATACTGTGTGCAAGTTGCTGCATATGACCAATGCTGTATTTACCTTTCCTTTATTGAATAGCAAAGTTTCAGTGCGTCACAATTTCCAGATTGTGTGACAGAAATGTTTTCATCATTTGCTGATGATGACAGGATTGTAATACAGTGACAACATCCAGGACACATATTGCTTAAATGTTATGGTGCAATTGAACAATGCATTCAATGGTTAAAAAACCATGGGTCAACCAGAGTCAAACGTATCACTGGATACAAGCCTTAAAAAAACTCCATCATAATTTTTTCATTGTTTTGTCCTTTTTCAGAGGATTGGCTACTTGAAAACATTAATGACTATGAATTCCTCAGCAATGGACATGTTCCCGTCACAGGAGTGGATGACATCCAGGAATTTGAAGCTACCATTGAAGCTTTTGACATCATGGGTGTCTCACCAGAAGACATGGGATGTAAGTATAAACTATACAATAGATAAGACAGGCATCATATAGGAATTTTTTAGACATACACTTGGTGTTCTCTGTTAAATGGATTAATGGATTAGGCATGATCAATAGAGAGTCATTGTGAACAGTTAGGAAGAGATCAGTCATATTTATATTTTCAGGCATTGATCAAAGTCCAATGTTTTAATCTTTACCCAAAGCTCCAAGATGAAATGGAATCTATTCTTATTTCTTAAAAACACAGTTTTTAACCTATAATTGTGCATCAAGTTTTAATTACAACAATCGGTTAACAAAGGTTTGTAGTGTAACAGCGTATTTTTCTAGGATAACTGCATATCTTTTGCTCATCCAGAGATATTTTATGTAATAAAATATTTCTTAGTTTGTTTATTATTATTTCATATTATGTTGCTAACATTTTATCTAACTCATTTTGTTTTTCAGCCGTGATGCTCATAGTATCAGCTGTCCTTCTGATGGGCAACCTCAAGTTCAAACAAGAGAGAAGTTCAGACCAAGCTACCTTGCCAGATACAACAGGTTTGTTTGATTATTTTAAATGATTGTCCTGTAGGAACTCTCAAAATGACCCAAATAGGAGATGGTTACAGCTCACACTACCTCCATCCCTGGTCTATGTCAAGCACTTAGGCCAGTTTCTACAAACTGTGATATACATCTAAGACAAGAACAACTCAAGACTCTGTATAGTCAAAAGTGAGGGGAATTGTACCCCTAGTGGATTGTCATACTTGGTACCAAAATAATGGAGACTGATGGTATACCCTAAATAGTTTTTCATCATACTTAATGGACTAATCAATTATTATATGAATCTTTCACATTGCAGTCCTACAGAAACTATGTCATCTACTGGGATTGAATGTCACTGACATGATGCGTGCTCTACTCAAACCAAAACTCAAAGTAGGCAGAGACTTTGTGACAAAGGCACAGACCCAAGAGCAGGTAAGAATCTTTGCTGTCCCTATCACCCTTCTTATTTGACATGTTAACATCAGCGAATCATTTAGTATTCTGACTCTTCATTGGAACTGGCTGTGAGATCTTTGTCAGAGCAGCTGTCAGGCGATTGAAATGCAGTAATGGAGAGACTGGATAATTTTGTATTTCACCATCCATTGGAATCAAACCACTTATCCCAGAGTCAAACGCTACTATCTTTGTTAAGTCCGTAGGAAAAGTAAAGCAGCTTCTGGTGGATGTTTTCATGCATCGGTGTTCTTCACTAGAAATCTTTTTTGCTACGTTGCTGCTCAATACAGCCTCTGAAAATGTAACTTTCTAAGGTTATGTACTTTATATATTAATGATATTTGCAACTATTTGTTGATTATAGGTTGAGTTTGCTACCCAAGCCCTATCCAAAGCGATCTACGAGAGATTGTTCAAATGGATAGTGACCCGCATCAATCGTTCTCTGGACCGCACCAAACGCACAGGAGCTTCATTCATAGGAATCCTGGATATAGCTGGATTTGAAATATTTAAAGTAAGTGTGCATCAAACCAAAAATTGAATTGAGATTTGAATCCAGTCAGTATCAGAAATAACAACATATAAGCAATGATGTTGAACGTTGATCAATTTTAGTTCCATATGCAAATAAAAAAAGTTGATTGATTGCCGTCCACTGCCTACACTGCCTACACCAAACAAGCGGGAAAAAATTTTTACTGTAAAAAAGAACATCTACCATAGTTTTGAAATTCCAGACATTTTTTTTTCTTTCCTGAAAAAATATTTGCATTTTTAAGTTTAATAGAATGTTGTTAAAATAGTTTGCTCACATTCCTAAACTGGTTAAACCATAAATAAAGAGATAATTGTAAAAAATCCCCAGTTGCCTCTTGCAAGGCTTTATTTTATTTATTGTAAGGTTATACCACATGCTTCTCACAAGCCCTAACAGAAGAGGACAACAAGCACAAGTTTTATATGATTGTGAAATATTGCATGCCTAATGTTATCCAAATCTGTAAATGTTTAATGCACCATTGTAATACTGTTGTTGACTTCCAGATGAACTCCTTTGAGCAAATGTGCATCAACTATACCAATGAGAAACTCCAACAGCTATTCAACCACACTATGTTTATTCTAGAACAGGTATGTGTGTGCACAGAGTATTTTTATGATTAAAGTTTATTTTATGATTTAGCAGTCAAGTTAGCTCAATCGATAAGGCGTTCGACTATGGTGTGAGAGGTTGCGGGTTCGAAACCCTGGTGGTGACTAGTACGCTCTCGTGGAAAATAATTGAGTTAGCTTGAAATTCCTCTGGACAACGAACTTACTGCTAATTTGTCTCGTTGTAACCCGTACGAAACTCGGGGAGCTGATCCTGGTTGCGATGGTTATTTGTGGAATGTCTAGGGTGTGCGCTCTTGAAGCAGCAAAGTCCCTGATTTGTTGTTTAATGGTTTATGGAATGATGTGGGGCCGTAGTGGTCAGCGACACCCTGTAAAGTGTGCTGAGGCTTGTGGATCAACGTCTAGGCGTTGTGCCTGTGCGTAGCGCACTACAAATCACTGCGCTTTAAAAAAACAATTTTTTTTAAAGTGCCAATATACAGGCAGGTGCCGGGAATGCCCCCCTTCCTGGGTTGAGTTCATGACATGGGTAAATCCTGGGTGATTATCATCCAATTCATTACATCATACTTGCATATAGGGCAAGTGATTCTTGTTGAGCTTCATCCTGCCTCTTGTCCCTATGTCAGGAAATTCAGTAAGAGCCCTTTTACATTTCTGAATATCGGGTAACAAAGACAATTGGTTCCTTGTCCAGGGAATTTCAAGATAGCTCCTATGTCGGGCTCGAACTCGCATCACTAAATGCACTGGAGTGTAACACTTTATCGATTCAGATAACTTGACTGCTGAAGAAGAGACCATTGTTTATACTGTGGATAGGACATATTTTCATCAGAAAATTTGTGCGTGTGTCTGGTCTCAAGAATGTGTCGTTATAGAACAATTGTGTTGACCAACAAATGGTATCTTTGTAACTGTGATTTGCTTTCTTATTGCAGGAAGAGTATCAACGAGAGGGTATCGAGTGGAAGTTCATTGACTTTGGCCTGGATCTTCAGCCTTGTATTGACTTGATTGAGAAGGTAAGATTTCAGCCATGGATGTTCCAGAGAATTAATAAGGATTGGCCAATTATTTTTCAAAGAGAAAGAGAGAGAGAAACAAACTTTGTAAGAGAGAGAAGATAACAAATCAACAGCAACGTTTATATATAAAAGTGGGCAAGAAGCATGATTGGCTTGACTGCTTGGATGCTGCTTTTAAACATGCAATGGTACCTGATCCGCAAAAGTCATGAAAAAGTTGCTGCCTCCACCCATGATGATGATTGGTCAACTCATCAAAATGATGATGATGATGATAGAAGGTTGATTTTGTTCATCAACATTATCTAAATTGATGATTAATTGGTCCTTTCATTTTTGTTTCCTCCTTACAGCCAATGGGTGTGCTAGCCCTGCTTGATGAAGAATGTTGGTTCCCAAAAGCCACAGACAAGACATTAGTAGAGAAACTGGTCAAGACACACATAGAAAAACCAAATTTCAAGAAGCCAGATTTCCGTGAAGATGCTGATTTCAGTATCATCCATTACGCTGGCAAGGTAAGAAAGAGATTAAAATTAATTTTAAGTTTTAGAAATTTGATACTTGGCTTTTTTTTTAATCAGTAAAAGTAACCATACAGATATTAGGTATTATCAGACCAGGAGGGAATTTCAGTTGCATTACTACATGTGGTGAAACAATGTACACGTTGTGGATTGTCTTTAAATTACAATTGACAGTGGTAATTGTGGAGTGTGCTGCAAGTGACAGACATGGTCAATTTGATATTTCCAAACATTGAGGTAGTCAAATCCAATGAGAAAGTAACTCACTACTTTACCTTTCTCCATCAGGGCTGACGGCTTGGACACAAGTGACTTGGTCCACTGCCTTTCCCGCGTCAATGTTTGAAATATGTAATCTACAATCCTACAAATGCATCTATTTACTGATGGTCAATTTGAGCTTACCATATTCTCGCTAATAAACGCCCCCGCATTTTTTTTTCAAGTAAAAGTGACAGAAATGCTGAAATTGCCATGCCATAGCATTATACAGTCAGTATGTGAAATATGCCCCCATAGCCTACCATTGAAGCAAAGACTGTTATATGATACTATGGATATTTCTATTTTATCTTCAGGTGGACTACTGCTCTACCCAATGGCTGGTTAAGAACATGGACCCACTCAATGACAATGTCGTCAGCTTCCTCCAGAACTCATCAGATCCATTTGTCTGCAACATATGGAAAGATGGTGGGTATCAGCTAAAAGTAACTGCACTAAAATATTTATGATTGTTAGTGTGAATATTGAATAACATTGAATTAGTTGTAGGGCCATTGACGTGTACTTGTCTATTTATTGAAGGGAATCTCTATTATTGTTGAGTTGAGTGTTTAAAAGTGAAGGAAATGAAAGATCTGGCATTGTCAATGAAGCATAGACATTGTAAACAAATCGCTTCTGTCTCAGATTCTGCATAGTTCTTATGCAAGAATATAGATGATTACTTACACTGATGCCACATATGCTTTTAAAAACAACTCAACTTAATAAGGTTTCTAGACTTTTATATCAATTTGTTTACATGATTAAAATTACTTTTTTATGCGGTTCAATAATCTGGAAAACTAAATCTTATCGGATACTCATATGGGATACAAGTACATGTCGAATGCCCTATTTGTAGTAATAATATATGTATACATGTAATAATATTATACTATTTGTTACATCAACAGTATCCATTGCACTCGGGGGCACCTTGATCAGTGGCGGCTGGATGAACAATCATCACAAAAAAAATGACCAAAACAACAACCATGTTGTCAAAGGTTTACTGTGTTTTCTTGTGTACCCAAGTCTAATGGCGTGGACTAACTGATTTAATTATTTTGATCGAATTTTAAAGCTTAATGTCTTTTACCTAACTTTTTCAGAACAATTATCTATGTACAGTGTGCAATATGTTATTCATGAAAAACGTTTGGGGAGTATTTTTTCTAATAATTCTGAATTATTTATATGTTATACCTGGTTCCAAATCATATTTGAATTTGAAGCATTTCATGGGTTGAAATGAAAAAAAGGCCATGCCACAAAGTGCCATACTAGGCTATGCTGAAGGCTAAGCATAGTATGATACTGAATGTGGTCTTCCCCACACCGTATTGAAGGTTGTCCCATTATCAACTTGATCATTCAGCCTCATTCCTTGATTTGGAGGAAAATTTAATAAGATATGAAAATGAAGAAATATGTTTAATTGACAGGAAATCTTATCTTCATAGATTGAAATTTTCAGTGTGTATTCCCTGGAAATTCACAGGAGATGTTATTATAAAATGATTTGAAACCAGGTATAAATGAAGATTTCAGGTGCCAATCATGATAGCCACATGCTGTCTTCTGTCATTTTGTATTACTACTGTAAAAACTTCATAGTTAGCATATGTGCTTACTATTGAGCATTTTTAAAACATGAAATTCTCCCAAAGTCTGGCGCTTTACTAACTGAGCTAATGGGGTAGAGTTGAGACACAAATTTGCAGGTTTACTTGTTCGTATATAACTATGTGTATCGATGATTTGCACAAAACCCTTTACACTTTTGTGGAAGGTGCACTTCATGTTTGCATGTTTTAAAAGCGCTCGTTAGTAAGCAGATATGCTAACTATCAAGTTTTTACGGTATTGTTATGGATGATTCTGCTTCAGTATACAAAATGGCCTGTATAGTTTAGTACAGTGTTAGCTCTTTCCATTAAATCACAATATAAATAGAAAGATACACACTGCAGCTTTTGGGTGTATCACATTGTTGCATCTGAACCCTTCAAATGTTACTGTATTATGTGGATTATATTTGCATGCCCACAGCAAAACCCCATTGGTATTTAAGCTCCAGGAAGTTTTCAGTCTTAGGATCATTATCAATAGATATTTGGACAAGAAAACTTTTGTTATGATACTAATTGTTTTTGTATATAAATTCAAGGTCATATTCATTCTTTCAGATTCAATGGCATTGATTCTGAGAGTAGAATGGATGGACAGAATATGCATGCCAGTTGCTTATCAAGCTCAATTGCTTCAACATGTGAATGCGCTATATATATGAACAGCTAATGCATGGTTTTGCTGTGGGCACAAGCACATGCAATTTATGACAATTACAGTTGTAGATGGTATAATGCTGACAGACAAATAATTGGTATAATAATGGGCTATTCCAGTTGAAATCTATGCAACCCTATAAGACATCAGCTGAATGAATCTCTCAAACAGGGGTGTAGGTTTTAAATGGAGTCGCCCGTTTAAGTAACCCCATTTGAAATTCACACCTTCTGTCAGCCCTCGAATTAACCCACAGCACCCATGGCATTTTGCCGTGGGTGCCCACCCCACTGCCGTAATGCCCTCAAAATATGTCCTTTACCCAAGGCAGTCACTTGCCGTGCCCTCTAATGAAGTTGCCGCCGGTGCCCCAGCCCTGCCCCTTCGTTATAAAATCATCTATCTATGTTTGTGTGTGTTTTCTTCACTTTTGAGAAATTGCCATGGTGCCTTTCTCAAATTTACAACAGTTGCCATGATGCCCTCTTGAAATATTACAAACTGCCGTGCTGCCTTGCCTTTTCAGTGAAAATCCAAGGCAATTTTCAACTTGCCCTAAAAAAGTTGCCGTGCCCCTGCAGATCCTTAATTCGAGGGCTGCTCCCTGTAGAATATTAAGGTCATGTCTTCCACAGCAGGTGCATGGATTTCACTTAGAAATGGCTTAATTGTGACACTCGGATGTGAAAATTAGCCTTACACCCTTTGCATAGTTCGAATAGTGTACAATATTCAGTACAGTTTTACAAGTTGACCTTACATTGCAGAGTGTGTGTCTTATTACTTCCAAGGTCATCTTCTGAGTGTACATATACCCTTTAAGTCAATTCAGGGATGATACCAATGTGTTGATATTCATTTGGTGTAAGTAGTTAGAGGGATATACGGCCATTTTACAGGAAAATTAGATTTAAATTTTGACATCCTATAATGAAAACCAAACTTGTTACAGCTTCTGACACTGAAAGTTTCACAATTCAAGGAGAAAGATTAATAATATCCAAAATGGAATTGCTCATGTATGAAGGTAGCTCTGCACTATATGCATGACAGAATAAAGAACTTACATGCAGTTTTTAATTTTTTAATTTTTTTCGAGTTATGAAGAAAATCAATTTGAGTCAAAATTCAGCACCAGGGTCAGGTTTTTTTTTCACAACTTACACATTGAATGTCAAAATAAATATGGCTGTATGTCCCTTTAAGTACATCATTATGATTGATGCATGTCAATAAAATTTTTACAAATTTCCAGCATAACAGGAGCTACTACTACTATTACATCTGGCTATGCCAGAAATAGATGTTCTTGTTATGTAACTTGCATGGCCACTACTAAAATCCACATATTTTGTTTCTATAGAAACTGCACTCAGGGATTTGGAGTCAACACAAGCACAAGGATTGTTACTATTCAATACTATAGTGGTCAGATTATGAGGTTTTGCAGTTTTTCTCAGCCAGTTTGCAATTCCAAAGGTGAAATGGATATTGTAAGATGTTACAAAACTGCAAAATTTCATTCTGGTTTCTGCATGTAATTAAACCTACAGAGTAAATCAATTTGAAGTTGATACATGAATGCTTCATGATATGAACAGCAATTAAATATTTGGAGCTGAGAAGCATAAATACATATGTCATTGAAAATTTTTTGTCACAAATGTAAGGTACAAGTTTTCATATCGAAGCAAACATATCAACTTCATAATGAATAAAACATATATTTCTTGTAAAATTACGTAAAGACTAATTTGTATTGATTTTGCTAATTTGCAGCCACAATTGTGAGCATGAGCGCTCTCGCAGGCGATAGCTCAAGTGCCTTTGGCAGCCGTACTCGCAAGGGTATGTTCCGTACTGTAGGCCAGCTGTACAAGGAGCAACTGTCCAAGTTGATGGTCACACTACGCAACACCAATCCCAACTTTGTGCGCTGTATCATTCCAAATCACGAGAAGAGGGTAAGAATTTATAGTGATTTATATTCAGTGTGTCAATTCCAAATTGAAATAAAGCACTAAACCTTCCAGTACAAGTTTAAAACTAGATAATGGAAATAGTTGAACATCAAACAATGATTTTGGTCTCTCTGTATGGATATATTTATTGTACTTTTGTACAATAATTTTAAAAATACATAAAAAAGATAATACAAGCATTTTCATCTGAGTTCACAACATTTTCAATCACAGAATGTAAAGAGAAAAGGCAAACATTGGTTATGGATGTAAACTTAGCTAAAACAACATGTCATGTTAGAGCTGTTATTTGTACATTCCAGGTTGGGCAGTAGACCCAGACTATGTCTGAGTTACTCTAAACAGTAGAGTTAGCTGCAGTACTGTGAAACCAGATTTATGGTGATTAATGGAACTTGGGCAGACTAAATACTGTTGACAATTTTAAGTGAGGCAAGCAAAGGAATGTAAACTGAAAAGCTTATGTAGTAAACTTGTGTTGGTTTGTTTTTGTAGGCGGGTAAGATAGCTTCCAATCTGGTACTGGAGCAGTTGAGGTGTAATGGTGTACTTGAAGGTATCCGTATCTGTCGTCAGGGCTTCCCCAACAGAATTGTCTTCCAGGAGTTCAAGCAGAGGTATGAAATGTACACACACACACACACCCCCACCCACCCATAATTGTAAAGACCCAGGGTCGTGAGAGTTCAGCTTTTAATCTGATTTCAGCTTTTTTATTGCCATAATTCATGAGTTTTCTTTTATTTTCAGCTCATATTTGGCATGTCTTCCCTGAATTTAAGTTGTTTTTTAGATATTTTTAGTAGTTTTCCTCTTATTTTGTCTGAGGCCTCTCACACCCCTGAAAGATCTGCAAAGGAGGAACAAGTAAATGAGGGAATACTACATAAAATCTTTAAAACTGTACTCATTCCCCTAAAAAGCATCCAGATTCAGAGTTACAATGGGTTTGCATGAAACATCACTCACTAGTTAATAATGAAATGAACCCTTAGAATTAAAAGTAATTGTCCATTACATTCTTAATGTGCAGACAACAAATGCATTACAAAGCAACACAACTTGATACAATCAACAATACATCTTTAGTAGCAATAAAAAGACAACCCATCTTAGTTACTTTGGTACACCAACATATTGAAAGCATAAGTATCACCAAATAACAATTTCATCTCAATACAAAATACAGAACAGTACAATTTAGTTGTATACCAATAACATTTGCATCAAAAACAACTCACCTTTACAGTTGCAACTTCCCAGTTACAACACCAGAATGCCACTAAATCGCCCCAACAGCACAACTCAAAAGAATGTTTGATTTTACAATTTCAGATATGAGCTACTTACTCCCAATGTTATTCCAAAGGGCTTCATGGATGGAAAGAAAGCTGTAGAGCAAATGGTGAGTAATAATGGATTAACATTTTACAAATTAAGTAGACCTATGTTTCTACTGTAGATAGCTTAAATATTACAAAGAATTACATGTACCCATTTTGGGCATCTGGTCCCATATGCTTCTCCTTCAAGTTGGATTTCTGCTTGCAATTCACCAGTAGATTACAAGAAACTATATATTTACTTCCAATGTAACCCTCAATGGGCTATTCCACTTGAAATCCATTACACCCCATATGTAAGACATGACCTTAACCTTTCGCACAGGGAGTGTGAATTTCAAATGGGGTTACCTGAATGGATGGCTCCACTTGAAATCTCTTCTCCCTGTGTGGGATTTCAACTGGAATAACCCAGTTGAGTATTAATTATTGATGTAAAAGTTGAAAAAGGAAAATATGAGTGATATATTTTTGTTGAAAGAATTGCCAAGTTTTACCACAAAATGTTGATAGTGAAAAGAAGTAAAAAAGGGAATTCAAATTAGCCCATACCTCAAAAACAACTTGATTGCCCAAAGTTAGCTTGATCAGTTCAAATTGAATCTTTTGTTAATGCAGTCTGTCTTGCCATAATGCATTTCGGGTGATTCTGAACTAATTTGCTTATTAAACATTTTGCAGATCAACGCCCTTGAGCTTGATCCCAACCTGTACCGTGTTGGGCAGAGCAAGATCTTCTTCCGTGCTGGTGTCTTGGCTCATCTTGAAGAGGAGAGAGATCTCAAACTGACTGATATCATCATACGCTTCCAAGCTCACTGCCGTGGAGTGCTCTCTAGGAGGTGAGTGTTTTCATAACAACAGGGGTTCAATTTCATCTTGCTCCGTGCCAATGTGATCCGATTCTCAAATGTTTTGTTTTGTTTTGTTTTCTAAATTTAAACATGTTCAACATGCTTTTGAAATCCATTTCTTAGACTTAAAATCTCTTCATCTTGTTTCAATCTTTTCATATATCTTTTCCTTCATTATTTTACAGAAATTACCAGAAACGTATGCAGCAACAGAGTGCCATCAAGATCATTCAACGTAACTGTCAGGCTTACCTTAAACTGCGCAACTGGCCATGGTGGCGTCTTTTCACTAAGGTATGGAACATATTAAGTACAATTATTAAGATTAAAGAATATATTCCTTAAATGGTGATTAAGTTTTGTGTCTCCCCCTGTACAAAAGTATTTGAAAAGTGGTGTTAATTGCCTTTCATTTTTCTTGATAATGTGTATTACGCCTCTTATTATTCTTTGAGCAGATGTTGCAGGCTATTCATAGCAATTTCCAATATAAATCAGGTTTTGAAATTCAGATACATGTATATAAAGGCAGGACTCCTTTGTAATCCATGTGTTGTGCATAGATTGAGCCACACTGGCTTTAGAAGGCCTGATTTAATACATAAAGATTACTATTTAAATGTGTATGTTGTTTGTCATCAGGTGAAACCACTCCTCCAAGTGACCAGACAAGATGATGAGATGCACACCCTTGAGGACAAACTCAACAAGATCCAAGACAAGCTAGAGACAACAGAGAAAGACTACACAGAAATGGAGCGTAAATATCAACAGATCCTGGAAGAGAAGAGCATCTTGGCTGAACAGCTACAAGCTGAAGCTGAGCTCAGTGCTGAAGCTGAAGAGGTAAGAATACCAGGTTTCATTGGGCTGTTCCCATTGAAAGCCATACACCCTGTATGGAAGGTGTGACCTTAATCTTGCACACAAGAAGTGTGATTTCAAATGGGATTACCTGAATGTGGATGACTCTTTTTTGAAATCTACATCCTCTGTGTGGGAGATTAAGGTCATGTCTTTCATAGGGGGTATATGAATTTCAACTAGAATAGCCAATTATTGAAAAGAGAAAAAAATAGGACACCAAAAGTTTCTTTTAATTAAAAGATCAATTGTTTTATAGGTTTACTGGTCTATGAAAGTGATAAATATTTACTTGATCAATTCTTTATTTCCATAAATATGATAAAAATATCCAAAATGAACAAGTAATTATCATAGAAGAGATGACCGAAAGGTCAGAAAGCCTGGTATGACCACCCCTATGTAGAAAAAAGGAAAGGAAACAAACAAAATACAATTGATCACAAAAAGAAGCTGTGGCTGAGCATAAAGACATTGTATTAAGAGAGATGTTTAATCTTTAATATCTGACACAAAGGGGGTTGAATATGGTCCTTAGGGTTGAATATGGCTGTTAGAGGATCCACACCATTGTGTATTGTGTTCATTGAACTTGACCAACTTATGGAAATTAAATTGGATAATTCCAGCTTATTAGTGGTTGAACTTGACCAAATTATAGACAGGAGTATATGCAGACAATTGCAATTCATTATTCTCACTTCCTTTGTTTCGATCACCTTAGCCATCACTTATTACCAACTGGGTACCTGTCAACTCAAGTTCCTCCGACTCAAGTCTGGACAATTTGATTTAGTCTCATTTCCTGTATAGTTAATAGCATTATAATAGCTTGATACTGTTACATAGCTGGGTGTGTTGGAGCAGCAATTAAGATGAGTTATTAGATAGGAACAAGGGTTGTGGCTTTGTGATCAACAAGGAAAATACTGATCAGATTTATGGTAAACAATTTGATGAACTCTCTCAATTCATTATTAACGATTTTGTCTGCGGGTATGAGCAATGAAGCTAAGAATGCAAAAATCAACATTTGAAGTATCTTGTAGTCGGTGTAGGTGGGTGAGCTTGGCCCGGTGGGATGGGGTCATTACAAGTGTATTGTCTGCGACTGGGGTGGAGACGGGAAATACAAACCATAAACAAAATCTCATAATGTATGGCATAGTTCATGAGTTCATCATACTGTATGGGTTTGTAGCTGATGAAGGATGTGGACCTCGGGGGACGTGAAGTTGTGGGGAAATATAAATAGTGTGTGATTCTATGAAAACAGAGCTTGAAGTCTATTCCAGTCAAGTACACAAGCAAAGTGGCTGACTTCAAGAATGTCTCTTTGGAATATACCAGATGCATTGTGATTTGAATAAAAAGATGAAATTCGGTTTGCATTGATATGAAGCCTTCGAAGTATATATCCAGTTAATAACATTCAAACAAGTGGACACCAAAAGTCACTAACAGGATATAGGTGTCTCAGGCATACAACAATGATCATATCGGCACATGGATTAGGTTTTGGAATTTGGACTATTTTGTTTGAAGGATCAAATATGAAACCAACAGTACTAGCAGTACAAGGGAGCAAAATTGAAGTTCGTTAAAATGTATAAGAACATATATCACTGAAGTTGTGGAACTACTGCATCATTACATAGTGACATTGACTAACTTTGTGGACCTCTACCTACCAAAAAGGATATATGGAATCAATGCATAGGAGAGCAAAATGTACAATTTGGATTGGCTTTGGATTTAACCTTCAGTCTTGTTCCAAGTTTTATTTACTAAATCATGGACATAGCTGGTTGATAAAAGGATTCTACATCAAAAACTGCAACAGAAAGTATTTTTGCAGTATGCTGTATTGGATATAAATTCCCCTTGTGATGGCATGTTTATCTCTTATATCAAAATATCCTTGACTTTGGATAGGATACATGCCTGATGACCTTGGCAATTCTCAATCATCTCAAAACCCCAATATCATGAGCATTATGCAGTTATCAAGAGGTTCGACTTCAGTGGTAGCGTCTTGTAGTAAACAAGTCAGAATCGGTGGTATTTGACTGGGGAATGTAATAACCCAACACTCTTCAGTATGTTTAATCAAGAATGGAGGACTCGTGCCATTGACTGGGCTCTAGTGAAGGAGTCAGTTAGTGACTATGTGGTGTTGGATCAACTTAAAGACCCACTCACAGATAGAAAGAAAGAATGGCTTCAGGCAAGTGAAGGAAGGCATCATGGGCTATTCCAGTTGAAATCCATACACCCCCTATGGAAGACATGACCTTAATCTTTCACACAGGGAGTGTGAATTTCAAATGGGGTTGCCTGAATGGATGATTCCATAAGAAATATTCACCCTGTTTTGGAGATTAAGGTCATGTCTTCTATAAGGCAGTGTATGGATTTCAACTGCAGTACGTAACTCTTACGGCAGTTTGACATTTTATTCAGACCAGTAGATCTATATACTTTCTTTCACCTTGAGTATGGTAGTGATATAGATGTGTATTTTGCTGGTCTTAGTATGCACTAACCTAATCAGACATAGCATATATATACATGCATACAAGGATGGTTTGTCAGCATGCGTGTAAAGGCACTGACAGTGTTACCAAAATTGAGGTGGAATAAAGTATACAGATAATTTCACTTCCTGAATTGTGTTGTAACTCAGATACAATTAGTTTAATTCAACAAGGAATTTGTTTGATGGCCACAATGAATGAAATTAGTTTGGTGTGATCTGACCAAATCCAACTTCTTGTGCCTAATTATGGAAGAGGTTTATTTTATTGGCTAGTTCTGTATACAGTGGGGCATATTGGATTCTTGCTATTAATGCCTACTTTTCAGAGTAATACATTTTCTCTATTCTTGTGCCCCTTTAGATGCGTGCCAAGTTGGCAGCCAAGAAACAAGAATTGGAAGAAATTCTTCATGATATGGAAAGCCGTATTGAGGAAGAGGAGGAGAGAGGCACTCAGTTGAGTACTGAAAAGAAGAAAATGACTCAACATATACAGGACTTGGAAGAACAGTAAGTTCAACATTAAAAAAGAGAGAGAGAGAGAATAAGTGGGGGTGCATATGAGTGTGTGTATTGGGGTGTGTTTGTATTCGCAGTCAATCTGTAGAGGTTGTATATTATACACATACCAGCTGTGGAGTCTGATCGCAGAATCCTTGCATACTTATGAGGGCCGATCGTTCAATCACCTGTGTCTAACAAATCATGCACACGGTCTGTGACTTCCATGGAGCTGTATTAGGGTTTATTATCAGCTCTATATGGTGCTTATGTATGTTTACCCAACATATGTCAAGACTGTTTTGAAAAAATATGTAACGGATGCAGAATGGGTGTAGTATTTTTGTGCACATGCTTCATGGAACAATTCTTAGTGTAAATCGCTTGAGTGCAACAAAACCGCTTGTTGTGACATTTGATTTTGTCATTTTTGGTATACATTCAAAGGCATTAAATATAAATAAAGGGCAGGATGGTAATATAATATTGACACATATTCTCTCAATTTTAGATTGGAGGAAGAAGAGGGTGCTCGTCAGAAGCTCCATCTAGACAAAGTCTCAGCCGATGCTAAAATGAAGAAACTAGAAGAAGATCTGGCCCTGCTTGAAGACAACCACATGAAGGTGGGTCAAATGTTGCTTAACATCTATCTCTGATTCTCTTAAAATCACACCCTAGTCTGTAAATGTTGCACATGCATTCCGAGCAAAAAACAAATACCTCCACATTTTCCCTATGCGTCAACAAAATGACGTTAGAATATATTTTAAAGCCACTGTATATCCAGTGAATCAACAGTTATTGTGCAGACCCTACTCAATGTGCCAAGAGTACTTTAATCACATGTACTTGTTATTTGCAGCTATCGAAAGAAAGGAAGAGTCTGGAGGAACGTCTACATGATGCAGAATCCACAGTTGTAGAGGAAGAGGAGAAGAGCAAAGGGTTGATGAAACTTAAGTCTAGATATGAATCTTCTATTGGGGAATTGGAGGATAAACTACGCAAGGAAGAAAAGGTATGACTTGTATGACAATTTATTGTTTGTTTGTATATAGTTTTTGGGATGAAAAAGATTGGGGAATTTTGGGCAACTGAATAAAATATACACAGTCAATAAAGGTGGTAAACTCAGATATCAAAGTAAAAGATGTTTTACTGTTGAAACCAAACGCAAAAATAACAGGATTTGAACCATTGCTTTTTTATCAATCATGCAGGGTCGGGGAGATGTTGAGAAGAGCAAGCGTAAAATAGAAACAGAACTCAACGACTTGCGAGAACAAATCCATGAATTGAAACAACAGGTGGAAGAGCTGAGGCTACAACTAGCAAAGAAAGAAGAGGAACTCATTGCAGCTCTCGCCAGGTCAGTTATGTGACCAGGGATCTATTTCACTAAACTTTTACCCCTTCGTAACTCAAGTAACAGTTCGTAAAGTTACAAATACCCAATACTAGACATAACTTTAAGAAGAGTTGCTGTAGTAAAGGGTACAGTTCGTAAGTACGTTTAGTGAAATGGAACTTACGACTCGTCGTAAGTTACAAACAATTTTGAGACTTACGAAGTTTTGTAAAGTTTAGTGAAATAGACCCCAGTTGTACCACACTGAAGAACAATGTTGTCTTATTATTTGACAACTTTATTCCTGAGATCCACTTGGTGGATATAAGTTGTGTTTGTTAAAATCTCCCATATTTGTGATATCACCCAGTGCTATCTAATATAATAATATTTTTAAAAATTCAGCTGAAATTATACTTCATCTTGTTAGTGATGAGTGAGCAAAATCTAATCAATGGACTGGCTTGTTTCTTCGAATTCTAGCTGTGGAAAAAAGATCCCAGTTCAAAAATCAATATCTCCTTCCCAGAAGCAGTATAGAAAATATTTGCTTTTCTATTGTAAGAATGTGCATTTATTGAAATTGAAAATAAATTGAGTTGTTTAAATGTTGATTATTATAGCAAATAATTATTTCAAATATAGGTACCATTAATATTGGTCAAGTACTCATGGTAGAAAAACAAATTTGTACCATGTTACTGTTATGTCAGAATATCAGAAAGCAAAATGTTGATATTCCTGAGCTTGTTTGGAACGTGTTAAATATATTTTTGGCTGAAATAATTTGCTTTGACAACCTTTTTATAGTGTATGTTGTTTGAAACTGAAAGTGATCCTATTTTTCCCATCCTTTCTGTGATTCCCTTGCAAATCATAACATATTTTCCTCTCTTTCCCACTGCAGAATTGATGAGGAAACAGCGGCCAAGAATGCAGCCCAGAAAGCCCTACGTGAACTTCAGAACCAAACACAGGAACTCGAGGAGGATCTTGCTACTGAGAAAGCTGCTAGGAGCAAAGCTGAGAAACAGAAGAAAGACACACAAGAGGTTAGCAATTCATTGATTTATTGAATCATTGAAATACAATTACTCCTGAAATTAAAAGTGCAGTGAATGATGTTGCACATAACAAGGATGCTCTTGACTTATTTAATAAGAGGATGGAGTTAAGATTTGGTTACAATGGTATAAGGCATGCAAGATGAAGCACAATTTTTCATACAGAATTGTCACTTAAAGTGAAAACCAGTGGGGCATAAGTTTGATTTTCATTGTTACTTTAATGGTATTTGGCTATGCCACAAATCCGTACACCCCTATGGAAGCTGTAACTATAATCTCCCGTACAGGGGTGTAGATTTCAAATGGAGACACCCATTCAGGTAACCCCATTTGAAATTCACATTCCCTGTCAAGGTTTTGTCTTCCATATGGGATCTGTGTGGATTTCATTTGGAATAGCCCATTAGTTTTGTTCTACCAGTTCCCATTACTGAAGGCATGGTTGAAAACCATGACATTCAACGTGTGGGTCTATATAATTGGAAAAACCTAGCGTTGTCTGGCATGGTAGGTCGCCCTCATGTAAAGAGGACCATGTCTCATTTGTAATTACTGTCTAGCTTGTTTATTAAACTCACTGAAGAGTACCTAATAATTGTTATGTTTGACTTTATATCATGGTCAGTTGTTGTCTAGCCAAAGTCACAAGAAATATGTATACATTTAATTTGCCTCATCAAGCTCATCGTTCTTGTATTGCAGGAACTAGAAGCCATCAAGAGTGAACTGGAAGACTCTGTGGAGGTCACTGCTGCCCAACTGGAGCTTCGCAACAAGCGTGAAACTGAACTTACAGACATGAAGAAAGCCTTGGAGGAAGAGACCCGCGCTCATGAAACTCATGTGCAAGAATTACGACACAAAAATAATCATGCAGTGGAGGAACTCACAGAACAACTTGAAACTGTCAAGAGGGTAGGTCAAAGGTCAACAAGTGGGATTAAAATTGGAATTTTTGGTGTGTACAACCTGCACGCCATTTCCTGGCTATTTCCTTGCAGGCCATTTTCAGTTTCTAGTTTTAACTTTCTTCAAACACCCCCAAAAAAGAGGTAGAGCTTACCTACCATAGCAAGATTTAAAATCCTGTAGGTTTTTTTTTTCTGGGAAAGACATGCACAGGATAGTGGAAGTAAATGAAGTTTAAAGGCTTTGCAAGACTTTTATCCATATTTGGGCATATCCAAAACTCGTTAACATAACGATCAGTGAGTTGGACTGAATAGGTCAACATGCTAGGTCCGATGTTGTGCATTGCGTGGTGTACACTAATCTCATTTCACCTACATATTTGCGTACATTTCTCTTTAACTGTTTTAAAGGTGCAATACCATTTTTGTATACAGAAGCTTTTGTTCTTATTTACTTAAGTTTTTTGTTGTCTTTGCAGGCTAAAGCTTCTCTTGAAAAGAACAAAAGTAGTCTGGAAAGTAGCAATGCTGAAGTGAATAATGATTTGAAAGCTGTACAACAAGCCAAGCAAGAATCAGAGCGCAAACGTAAGAATCTGGAGGCCCAGCTATCGGAGCTCAATGTAAGACTCACCGAGACGGACCGTGCCCGCACCGATTTCCAGGATCGTTGTACTAAACTACAAGTAAGTATCATTTCTAAGAGTGCAAAATCCTTCATTACTACTCGCATATAAATCATGAAATTTCTTGATTCAACTTTTTACAAAGATAATGTGACTAATTGAAATTCATGTGTGTGTGTTTTTTTTCAGAATGAAGTAGAGTCCTTAAGCCAGCAGTTAGAAGAAGTAGATATGAAGGCTTCTTCAGCATCCAAAGAATCCAGCTCACTGGTAGCACAACTCGCAGAGGTACAGGAAAATCTGAATGATGAAACTCGACAGAAGTTGGCTCTCAACACCAAACTACGAGCAAGCGAAGATGAGAGGGAACAGCTACAGGAACAACTTGATGAAGAGGAGCAATCAAAGAATAACTTGCAGCGCCAAGTGTCATCACTCCAGACACAGGTGAGATAGAAAAGAGCACATAAAAAGGATGGCACTATTTTTGCTTTGTGTAACAAAGCCAGCTGCACAGATACAATATCAACACTTGTACTTCTGATTTACAAGCTGTATTTCATAATCCTTTA
This sequence comes from Amphiura filiformis, assembly GCF_039555335.1. Classification (NCBI taxonomy): domain Eukaryota; kingdom Metazoa; phylum Echinodermata; class Ophiuroidea; order Amphilepidida; family Amphiuridae; genus Amphiura; species Amphiura filiformis. Next base: position 74,117,688 of record NC_092631.1, read on the forward strand.
CAATCAGGAGGTATGCCCAATTCTAATCCCAAGACTTGTGATCTCAACTCGCTTGTCTTGTCCCTCACATAAATCTCTTTGTCCAATTTTTTTTTACTCAAACACCACTTTTGTTCATTGCTTGCTGCAGCTTGCTGATTTCAAGAAGAAGATGGATGAAGACACTGCTGCTTTGGAAACTGCCGAGGAGGGTAAGAAGAAGAATCAGAAGGAAGTTGAAGCTTTACAAACCCGTCTGGAAGAGGCTATGGCTGCCATGGAAAAACTAGACAAGACCAAACATCGCCTGCAAGGAGAGGTGAGGAATATACTGATTTCTTGATGACCTGTGTAGGTCTTTTGGCATTTAACCTGCAATATATATAAGTTGTTTGTGCAGGTGTTTGGCTTTGGTTTTACATCAGGTGTCACTAGATATCATATTATTAATGCAACATGTTATAAGAAAGAACTTCCTTTTCATGTCCCTATTCCAGTGCTGACTTACGGCTTATGCTTATGACAAGTATTCCCACCAGTATGGCGCATGATTGGTGCATGACTTACCAGAATTGACGCAAAGCTTTCCAGGAATGAAAAAGGAGCCTTTTTAGGCTTTATCTTCATTTTTCCAGACTGTGAATATTTCTTGAGCCAAAAATCTCAAGAAATTGTCAAATTTGCCTAACAACAAAATGCTTACGACACTCGAACAAAATTATTTAAGACTCCTACTCCTAGCCCAGAATTTTACCAACTTGTACCAATTTGTACCAACTGAGGCAATGTTGGTTTAAAGAAATGTATTCTTTTTTAAACAACTTTCAGCTTGATGATGCAGTGGTTGACCTGGAACGTGAGAGGGCAAGTGTGAATAGCTTAGAAAAGAAGCAGAAGAAGTTCGATGCACTGCTGGCAGAAGAGAAGTCTGAGAAGGACAGACTGGCAACCGAGAGGGAGAATATTGAGAGGGAGTCACGCAACAAAGAAACAAAGGTAAAAACCATTAAGAAATATACCCCAATAGTCATTGTTGGCAGCATAAATTGATGTCATAGTTTGCAACAAGTGAGATAGCACATACAAAAAGTATGACAAATTTGTCCAAAATGAGATGATTCCAAAAGCCATTCTGTGCACCACAAAGGTTAGCTCTCAGAAGTGAGAGAAGTGGGTCCAAGACCAGAGAAATGCAATAAATTGTTGCAGCACAATGATGCATAACAGAAGTGAGTGCACATAGAGTAACTCCAAACTTGAGTCCTTCAAGTGACTACCTGCCTCTGGGAGGAAGTTAATTCAGGATTGTCCTTCAAACATTTCTTGTTGGTTATTTGAGGCATTGAGTATTTTGATGTTGCATACTGTATTGACTACCTACCTGTATCCCTGAGAGTACAACAAATCATACTTTATTATCATAATAAATACCATTGTAGTATGTTAATGTTAAGTACTACACATCTATGACTAATCATTTTCTATTTTTTCCTATTCCCAGGTGATCTCTCTCACTCGTGAGTTAGAAGATCTTCAGGACCAACTAGCAGAGAGTGAACGTGTGCGCAAGGCGCAGGCAGCTGAGCTTGATGACCATCTGTCCAACAAGGATGATGTTGGCAAGAATGTAAGTTGCTATTAGGTTATCTGCAAATGGCATGCTGGGCTTCACACATCCCTATATCTTACACTTTTTCACTATAATACCTTAAAAGTTACATTTATAAAATACTTTAGTTATCAGAGACAAGTGTGTCCAACGCAGTAAATATGCGATGTATGCTTTAAGTTATCCCTTGTTTGTTCATGTAATATGAAAAAATATTACTGGTTTGAGGTGGTTGAGACCACAGGCTGAATGTGATATGACCACAAACAGGGAATATATTATTTTTCTATTTCTTACAAATGGTAGTGCAGGTTTATCAGGTTTCAAGACTTGTCATGTTGGTTATCATAAACAAAGCGGTAGCCATTGGGATGAGACACACCCCCCGCCAATCTGAAAAATGTCACATTTTTTCTGTAAAAAACATTGACAATCAGCCTTTATGAACGAAAAATTCACAGAAGGTCCACTTTTAAGCCCCTACATCCCCATACATCTTGGCTGTAGGCCTGATCATCAATCTTGCATACACCTCTATTATTGTAATAGCTATAAAAAATGTAATATACAAATCGTCAGTAATGGGAATCAAAGATATTGGTAAAAGCATCTGTGAACAAAACAAAAAAACAAAAAAAACAAAACAAAAACACCAAAGACAATCACAGTATTACATTATCATTTTATATTGGTAAAAAACAACATGTTTTTGAAATCCAGTGCTGCCTAAAATGTTGCTTTACCCATGTGATATTTTGGCTCTTAATAGTAATATGCATTCAATTTAAATAAAGGAATTGCGGCATATAAAAGCACATTGCACTGTTATCTATGAGATCCATCTGTGTATTTTTCTGTGCAGGTCCATGAATTGGAGAAGGCCAAGAAAGCCTTAGAGAGCCAGATGGAGGAGATGAAGACCCAGGTGGAAGAACTGGAAGATGAACTTACGCCACCGAAGATGCCAAACTCGTCTTGAGGTCAACATGCAAGCAGCCAAGACCAACTTTGACCGTGAATTGGCAAACAAAGAGGAGCAGAATGAGGAGAAGAGACGTAGCTTAATCCGACAGGTAAGACCATCAATGCTTGGTCCATCTTTATTATTTATAGAATATCAGTTACCAAGGACATTAAAACAAGGAGGTATTTTGAACGAACCCAGTATTTTCTCTGTATTTTAACTTTCTAAATCAAGAATCGGTAGGGCAAATTGTAATGATTGTTCAAGAAATACAGTAAAACACATCTTTAACCTCAATAGTTTGACGGTTTCAGGATAAAAATGTGTGGTTAAATTTGTTGGTGATTTTCGGATGCAAATTTTAAAGTCTGAAATTGCAATTTTTTCAGTATTTATGTAGGCTTAAGATTATTTAAGAGTGGTTTTATAACATGATTTTTTTTGTACTACATAAACAGCTTCGTGAGATGGAAGCAGAGTTGGAAGACGAGAAGAAGCTGAGAAGCACTGCCAGCGGCTCCAAGAAGAAACTGGAAGGTGAAATCAAAGACCTGGAAGGCCATGTGGAATCAGCAAACAAGGCTAAGGAGGGCGCTATCCGCCAGTTGCGTAAGGCGCGAAAGGCGCATATGAAGGAAATGCTCCAGGACTTGGATGAAGCCAGAGCTTCTAAAGATGATCTAGCTGCCAGTGCCAAAGAATCTGAACGCAAGTTTAAGAACTTGGAAGCAGAACATATGCAACTACAAGAGGTAAGATCTTATTTTGAAGACTTGTTCATTTTTTTTGTTCATTTTCTCTCTTTATTCCTTCCTTCTTTCCTTTCCATTTGCCAAAAGCACTACAGTGATAGGGTTAAGCTACACAAGACCGCTACTTCACTCTGTCTGAAGTTCTCGGCTGTAATATTGATGCACATTGGTTAGTTCAAAGTGCTCAATTGTGTGGTATTGGCTTCCTTGACTCATTTCCGATCAGATCAATGTATTAATATTAAGAAGTAACTGCATTTTTTAGGTAAATGGTAAAAACTGGAAAATGTCTCCTGCCATCCCACTTGCCTTCAGCAAAATATGTGATGTACTGATTAGGTTATGCCATAGGTGAAAGCTTTGCAAGCAAACTCGTTCAATTGGTCACTTCATTATTTTGTTGTTTTCTTCTGTCTAGGACCTTGCTACAGCTGAAAGGCAAAGAAGGAATGCGGAATCAGAAAGAGATGAGCTCCAAGAGGAGATCAACAATAACAGCAGTAAAGGTTCTGCACTCTCTGATGAGAAGCGTCGTCTTGATCAGCGCATCTCTCAGCTGGAAGAGGACTTGGAAGAAGAACAGAGCAATGTGGAGATGATGATAGAGAAGGAGAAGAAACTCAATGCACAGGTAAGGACACTCAACTTTTGTGTATTTTTTTTTTTTGTGCATTTGTTTATTTTTTGCTGGAGTGAAATGTATGTTTTCACTTTTCAGTGTTGAAAAGAATAGCTTTGCTAGCAAAAGGAGTTTTTGTCAATATTTTTGATTGCATCACTTTCAACCGTCTTGTGACTTATTTGAAATGTTTATATAGATTTAAAATTTCTGTATTTTGTAGGCCATGTAATCTAACTGACTTTACACAAGGATAATTATGTTCTATTCAACTATGTACACATACACTTTTATGTGAATCTTGTAGAGGTCTAAAAAGCAGTCAAACATGATATTTGTCGATGTTGACCACGTAAGAGAGTATTTGTTTTGAAATTAACTTTATATATCTTGTATGTATTTCAGCTTGAAAGCGCAACCAATGAACTTTCTTCTGAGAGATCTACAGCACAAAGACTAGAGAGTGCAAAGCTGATGCTAGAAAGACAGGTACGTAGTAAGAGCTTTATTGTTTCTAGGCAATTATACTCCAACATAATCATTTGGGTTATTTTACTCAAAAATGATCTTTGAATGTTTTGAGTACAAAAATCCAGCAACACAGTGGAAGGTCATATTTTGAGCAGTGATTATTAAGTGGGAGTTAATGAAATGTTAGGCCATTTTAATTTTATAGTTTGTCTCAAAGCCCTTCCCAAGTTAACCTAATGCGGAATGAGGTGGTTTTTTTACTTTAATTTTTTTGTCTGTTATCTGTGGGATGAGCTTTTCGATAAGAATAGACCACCTTTTCATCTTTTGAGGAGGTTTCACTGTGGTCAAGATGAAGAATTTTATGAGATGAGATTTATGATTTAGGCTATTTTGATGTGTGGCGATGTCAGACGTGCGATTTTTGTGTGGTGGATTAAAAAAAAAAAACTATAACAGCGGGAAAAACTGAATAAAGCACACAAAGCGGGCGATTTTACGAATGCGCACAGGGGCTTTGAGATGAACTATTAAATTAAGATGATCTTCTGTCATTGGGAATGATATCATTTTGTGTTGACTAAATAACAATTGATTGCATTAAATCCTTGTGATCTCAGTTAAGTAATTTGATATGTTTGTTATCTATGTACCACAGAACAAGGACCTAAAAGCCAAACTTGCGGAAGAAGAAAACTCAGGGCGTTTAAAGAGCAAAGCCACCATTCAGCAGCTGGAGGGCAAGGTACTTCAGCTCGAAGAACAGCTAGAAGCAGAAGCCAAGTGAGTGTTCATCCAATTCTTAACCATTCTCCTGGTCAGGCTCATGCATGTGTATTTGTGTTGCCTCTTCCCCTTTTGCTGAGCTAGGCTCTCCAGGGTTGACGAAAATGTCCATATGAACTCTGTTAAATCACCAAATAGTTGCCCATTCTCCTCTCTCTTGGTCTCCATTCATTACATTGTTTCATATCCTCTTTGCCATTATTACTCAATAATATACTTTAGTTGATTAAAAAACCACTTTCTAAACATTTATATTAATACCACAAATCTATATAATCAAATACATTTCCTGAAATGGAATAATAGAGAGTAGTTTCAATAAGTAATGCGATCAATATTCAAGTTATAACATTTTTTTTTCAGAGAGCGTAATGCAGCTTCTAAAGCTGCCCGTCGGGCAGACAAGAAGGTGCGCGAAGTAGCTATGCAAGTAGAAGATGAAAGACGCCATGCAGATCAGTACAAGGACCAGGTAAGGAAAACCAGTTTATCCTCCCCGATTTTCCAGTAAATTTACACATCTAGCATTTGTATGTTTTATGATGTAGGTTAGCAAAGAAAGCACAAAGGATACTTGATTTTTTTGAAATATTTAAATTTTTAAAAATCGACACTTTCAGCCCTGTCTGGTGAACATTCACATCAAATCAAATCTGTATGACTGGAAATACAAATTTGGGATTTATATGATTCCTGTCATGTGAGTTGATAGAGTGTCGTCCACGATTCACTATTTAAATTCAAAGAACTTATCCAAAATGGTAATAATATCCTCGTCACTTACCTCTGACAGGTGGACAAGGTGAACGCGCGTGTGAAGGCACTCAAGAGACAGCTTGACGAAAGCGAAGAGGAATGCACAAGAGCCAACGCCTCAAAACGAAAAGTCCAACGTGACTTGGACGACCAGGTGGAGGCTTGTGAAGCTTTACAAAGGGAGGTGAATTCCCTCAAGACCCGACTAAGGTGAGTCTCCTCTCCTTGTGTGTGCCATCGGTTTACATCTATATGGTCAGGGTTGAAATTGCAATTTACTATGCCAATGCTAACTTCTATCCGAATCTCAGTTAATAAATCAATCAAAAACCTATTAAGGTAGAGAACTAGTCTTGTATAGAGGGAGTATGGGTTTCAAATAGAATAGACAATTGGGTAACTTTCATTTGCAATACTCACTCCAGTTGTGGAAGATAAACGTAAAGCCTTATATAGGGGAGTATGGGTTTCAAAATAATTAACGCCAGTTCCATTTCTAAAACATACTCCCTCTGTGAAAGGTGTTTCTTAAATTGTCCACAGGGGTGTGGCAGATTTTAAATTGAATAACTCAATATGCATGCTTATTGAATGGTGGCAGTGGTGATGAAATTAGTGCCAGGGTTCCCAACCTATTCTGGAATGTGATCCCATTTACTATAAAACTGCATCACATGATCCACCTTTAACCCCTGACCTTTAACCTACAACCCCAATATGTGATCACAGTTCACAGGTTTTGGAACTTGACAATGGAAGGAATGAGAAGGTTTCAATACAAAATGATAGGACGAAACCTGAGCATTTTCTGAAGATACATGTTTTAAAATTCCATTTGATTGGAAGCTAGATTTCACAGGCTAAGAGTTATGGCACTCTGGGTCTACCCTGTAGCTGCACTACTGAATACAGGATATGTGAAAGTATATAGGCTCTCACAGAATGATAATTAGGTCAATTAGTAATCACATCAGTAATTATGTTACTCAAGTTCTTTTTAATTGTATGTATAAATTCAGTTTGACTTGATGAATATTAAAGATTGAAGTGGTGGGAAGTTTGCAGTAAAACCTAGATGATACATAAGGCAAAAAAAAGCGTTTGCTCATCCTCGCTCGACCAGCTCTATTCATGAAAATCTGGTAAAAAGTTATTACTGTACACACAAAAATACCTATCCTAATAATTTTGGAAATTAAAAAAAAAAGTTTTTCTGAATTTTTATCTCACTTCGAAGTGTTTTAAAAACATTATGAAGTGATAAAATAGAGAAATATCCAATTCACACCTGTTAGGTTTTTAATTAATTTTTAATTAAGCTTATACATGTTTTAAATTTGGCTATGATTTTTCAAAAGACAAAACAAAATCTGATCGACCTACTGACTGACCCTGTCTTTCACAGAGCAAAACATTTTTTTTGCCTTGCTTTGGTCTTTGACAAGGTTATGTTGCATGTGCACACAATTCACCCAAGTGTGAATCTGGATGAAGTTCATCATGTAACATACCCGTGTATCAAAATCATCATCATCATAATTTTGCACGTGTAGTATTTAGGCTTTCTACTTGGAATAATATTACCCTATGATTATAATATGTGTAAGATCATTTGCCCATTTAGATGCAAAGTAGTGAATACGGTTTATATTTCATCACATCATTGCTCAGAACTAAACGCTTTTGTAATTTATTGTGACAACATTAATGTGGCAGCTAGATAATGTAGGGCAGAGTAGTTTAATTTTAACTATCTGTATCGATAAATTAGGGTACAGTTTTACCATTTCAGCAGTTATGGTGAATACTATCACAGAAATGCATAAAGGAGAATCAAATGCCCTCTATTGCCCTGTATATTGAAACCGTTGGACACAAAGGAAAGTTGAGGGTATTTGAATTGGGGTCCTTACACAGAGAAACAAATGACACAAAGTCTGTCTCATTTGAAGAGTTTTCAAAACATATGATAATCACATCTTGCGTATAACTCAAATTACACCCAGTTGGCACTTAAGCATTGATTATATCAGGGTTGAGATTCTTCCTCGGATTAATTCCTCATTTTTGAGTTTTTCTTCCCTGTACAAAAGTATTGGAGATTCATTAATTTTCCTCCTTTTTGGTACTTTTCCTCTTTTTTGATCGAACCTTTGTCTCATGCCAGTTATATATACTTAGTTTCACCTCAATTTGGTAGTGGTGTCAGTGCTTTTATCTACGCATGTGTATACTGGAGGATTAAATTAATGCAAGTGATTAACAAAATCCCCAGCTACGTTACTACCAAATTCTAGGCAAAACAAACTAGAGTTCCAAATGGGCTATTCCATTTAAATTTAAAATCCATACACCCTATGGAAGACATGTCCTTAATCTCCCCACAGGGGTGTAGATTTCAAATGGAGTGAGTCGCCCATTCAGGTAATCCCATTTGAAATCCACACTCCCTGTGGGGGAAGATCATGTTGTCCATAGGGGGGTGTATAATAGATATCAACTGAAATATCCCAATGGCTTCAACCCCATAAAGATAGCAGCAAGTCTGCAGTACCGGTTATCTATTTCTGTGTGTATTATTCATCTAATCAAGAAAAGCTTGATGTTTAGTCTTCATAAAACTTTTTTTAAAGGACATACGAAGCATAGAAATCTAGAAGTAACTTAGCATTGCCCCCTTATAAATCTGTAGTGTGTCTGTCTTTGTTTGCTGTAGCTAACTTGATGTAAACTTATGATTCAATTTACAGGGAAAAAGATAAAGATATTGAGGAAAGAGAAAGAGAGCACGAAGAACAACTAGCTGCTTTTACCTACCAATGGGATCTGATGGATGAATTTGAAGCAAAATAGCCTAGGGTACACCATCATTCCAGCTTAACTTGATATTTTATTTTGTCTCAAACAAAAATGTTTCAGCTAATATTGTGTTTGATGCACCCAGTCTGGCCGAGTTGTTCCAGATAATAATATTATGCCTGCCTGTGATGGAGTTGTCAGCTAATTTCACCATTATATATTTTTCCCCCTTTTTAAGTGTATAGTGTAGCTAATTTGTGTGAAATGCTAATAATCGAGAGTTGCCTTGTCTTTTGTTTATGTATATTGTAATGTGATGTATTGTTTTCAAAGAGGTAATGTTAGGAGAGTCCACTCCATGGCTAACATTCTCTGAATATATGCTGTATTGAATTGTCACATACTGGGAACCAGGGGTGAGAAGGACCAGATTTTAATCTGTTTCCAGATATTTTTTTTTCAACTTCCAGATTTTGTCTACACTTGTTGTGTACAAAAGTATATATGGTTTAAATAATTTCAGATTTTGTTAGCTGTTCCAGACCCTCCGTTCGCCAAAAACAGATATTTTTAAAAAAACACTCTCAGGCCTGCTGGAAACAAAAAGTGTACTTTTGGCATTTATTGACAAAAAGCCTGAAATTGGACGGTATTTGGCATCTTGCAGCACAAGGTTTGCATGTAGTGCTTATATTGCGATTACACCCATTTTCGCAAACAAGCACATTAATTTGAAATCAAAGTGTGCTTGGTGTGGGGTCAACAAATTTGAAGGTACACATCTTTTGCTCTCCAAGAATGATGTTCATTGTCTGGACTCTCCGGCCCCAACCTCTTGATTTTCTTCATTCAAAAAATCAATTTTAAAGGCTTTAATGGCTAATTTTAGTCAATTGATTGGTTAATTAAAGAGACAAAACAAGAAACTTTTTCTGAAAGGTTATGTAACCTTCCCTGGAACTGGAAAAATGACCACCATCAGGTCTCCCATGCACTATGAAAGTCCTGGAATTTCAAAACACCTTTTCCAGACCTGAAAATTTACAAATGGTCCATGGAAATTCCATGTAAATTGTATGCATTCTAATACCTTATTGTTTGTAAGTTTTAGATCCAGATATTTCATGGAGAACACAAAAGAGATAAGGGCCCAGTTTTACAAAATTAGGATAGTCATAAAGACTTGGAAAAGTGTTTTATTTTGGCCTTGAAAGTCCTCGAAATTGGAAAGGAGTCCGGCGTGAAAGCCCTGCATTATTGACATGTTAAGTTGTATGTGACTGTATTTTTGAGTGTTAATTGGTGTCTTTCGCAGAGGTGGTAAAAGCACCAACGACGGAGAGTGATTGTCTATATATGTTCCCTAACATGCTTACTAGACTTGGGTGAGTTGAATATTCAAGACTGCGTCAAAGACCAGCAGCTAGACTTACCGTATACACGCACGGCCAAGTTATTACTACTACTACTAGTTCACCATTACCACTACTACTACTACTACTAACCTCCAACACAGCTAGCAGTTTATTTGTTTCATTACTCATTATAACTTGTTTATGAATTGAATCACTGAGTTGTTAACAACATTGCATGATTTCACATGTATCGTTTAAAATATCATGAAGAGAGATTGCAATATACTACGTTTTGAATTTTGAGGTTGATGTCAATGTAATACTTCAAATCATAATGTATTGTAATTTTACCAACTTTCTCATGGTATCAAACAAATAAGTACTGTGCAGGATATTTTTTAATTCCTATAGCTATCTACTATCAGTCTAGTGCAATACTAGAGACAATTTTATTATTTAAGGCTATTTTCACAAACCACCCTTATATATCGGTTCACATTATATATCGGTATCGAGATAATAGGCTGGGGTATCTATTTTATTCTTTTCTTTTGATATGACAATATTTTACTTCTTTTTCTTTAATGTGCACCTGATTTTGTAGGTAACTGTGTTTTGACTAAAGAGGTTAGTTTTTGTTTATTTTTTGGGGTGGAGGGGGACAAGCTTATCATTAATGTGCACCTGAATTTGTCGGTTACTGTGTTTTGACCAAAGAGGTTATTTTTTGTTTTTGTGGGGTGGAAGAGGGGCGGACAAGCGGTAATAAGGGGTGGAGTCATCCACAGATGAAACCCTGATGGGTGATACATATAAAGGAAAAAGCTAAACTAATCAAAAGAAAAAACAAAGGTTCAGTCCAAAATATAGGAAGCAAAACAAATTCAAAGGTGCGGAGCTTTCTATAGAATTGAAATAAGCAGGTGTGCAGTTGGATTATAGCTAACCAACCATACAACGACCCAAGCAGTTACATGGTGTTTGGGCCCTTCATATGTAGTTTCCTTGCTAATAATATCAGTGCAATTATACCTTGTAGTTGGGCTAGGGAGAATCAGCGTGAGTGGAAAATGACATACTTTTCAAGGAATTTCGCTTTTCGCACATAATTAATGCCAATTTGCAGACACAATTTTGATCGTTTCTGTACATTTATTTACCATTTTTATTTCAAGAAAATCAAATGTTAGCTTGTTCGTATACTAATATATCATTAAAAATTATTGACTAGTAAAACGATGTTTATCAATGAAGTCAGTAGAGTTAAGAAAGGGGTTAAATACAGCAACGATCTCCCTGACTGATCTAGTACCTTTTTTCAAACTGCTTTGAATTGTATGACATATACCATCATGTACTTGATGCACAATGGGTCTATTTGAGCACACAATCTGGCATTTAACATGGAAAAAGTTTTATTCAAATGCAGAAAAACATGGAATTTGAGAAAAAAAATTGCGGAAACAAAACACAGATTCTCCCAGGGCCACCCACCATATTTAGTATAAGCAATAAATGCAGCACATATCTTGTTAACCGTATATGTTTAATTCTGCCAACTCCGACATTTTTGCATTTTTAAGTCGCCACGCATTGTGGCTGATTTTCTTGGTAATTTCTTCCCATATCACAAGGATTCTGTCCATCCCTGTCTGGTAGAGAGTGTGTCTGCAGCTGACATTTCTCATTCTGCTGCTAATGTAGGGTTTCCACAGGGGAGAAATTTACCAAAAGTCTTGGGAAAGTCAAGGACTTTTGATTTTGGTCACAGAAATTACAGAAAGAAGTCAAAAGTGTAGAATTCTAAAGTGAGGAAGCAATTTTTGTCCAAAATAAGTGGGGTGGGGGGGTTGTTTCTCAAAGTGGAAAGAAAGGTCAGGTCAACAAGGGATAGTTGCGAGCTGATGTCATGTATGTTGTTTTATTTGCTGGTGTGGATTTTTGGGACTGGGTCTTTGAAAAGTCATGAAATCTTACAATTGAAAGTCTGTGGGAACCCTCAACACGGTTTTCTGGTACCTCGCTCTATAACTATAGGTGCTGGGTTTGATGGACTCACTACGATCATAAACAACGATCATGCCCTCAATTTTATTATGAATCCTGTTCATACATGCCAGGCTATTCAGTGATTGTACATGTATTGCATCAAAATTAAAACTGAAAATGAGATACAACATTTTACAAGTTTTTTTACATCCCAGAATAGTCACACTATAAAGCAGCTGGGCATTAACGTTGTTTAGGACCGATTCTCTACCAATCATGCGCACAATTAGCGTATGTATGAATACCTATTTATAGAGCCTACTTAATAATAGCACAGATATATATTCAATTGATGCATACCTTACATAAATAGAGTTAATACATAAAATATCCTGATATAACAAGGGTAACATTTCTCATCAGGAATCATCCTTTATTATATCAAGTACAGACTCAAGTTTGTATATAACTTTGGATGGTTCCTATTTCAAGTTTTTGTTTACATCACAGTGTAAAACAACTTATGTGCAGAGGTTGTGCAACCGATTTAGAACTATTTTGTGCATACTTATGGTTCCATCTGTAGAAATAAGTTGTTTTACATTGAAGAACATTATTCTAACAGATTCAGACGAATGCATCAGTTTACCATGTTGACACAATATCAGTGCCTGATATTAATGGTTTTTTAAACATGATTATTCATAGTAATCCATTGATATGCTTCTTTTACCACACAGATTTAATAATGCTTTATTTCAATAATCACACATGAATTATCAGCATATCGAAAAAATGCATGCCATGTACCTGATGTCGAAACTAAATATTTGAAATGAAGAAAGCACTCTTCTGGAATGAGTTGCTTTTACAAGCAACCAAAAAACAAACCAAGACATCCTTAAAAAGACAGTTTTTTATATATCGATCGTTTAATAATTTTAATAATTGTACACACGTCCAATTCCACTTCCAAAAACAGTGGTACAACATAATGTTGATGATATCAGAGAATTCATTTTGTTTAAATGTTTCTACATGTTGTAGTGGCTTGCATTTTTATTGATATGGTAGCTTATCTGTTCTAAATCCAGTGACACCTCATTACGCCAATGTTCACTGGAGGGGCATGACAACTGGTATTACAGCCCTGTCATATTGATTTCAACTGCTAATGCCTATAATGCATCCAAACGTCTAGTGGAAAAAATGAGGTGTCACTAGAGCTGGAACAGGTAATAATCAGCTAAACATCTCAAAAAAAGTAACTAACCCCACCTTAAATAATGGACATTATTCAAAAATGGAAGATTGTGTTACAAATCTGTAAAATGCGTTGGAAGCAGAATTTATATATCTGCACATTTTGACACCACATTTGTAGCAATTGTCTAAATATTGACGTCACAGCGTACATTTAAATCAATGTAACCGAAGATTTGAAAGTTGCAGTAAATTCTATTGATTTGTATTCAGTATAATGGAAGGAAATCTGTGTAATGATATCTGTGTTTTTGTATTGTAAGTGCAACTTTCAAATCTGGACCTCACTACATTAAATTGACCGGTGTTTTATTGTTTTCTGGGCTATCGTATCAAATGAGGTGTCAAAATGCGCAGAAATAAATTCTGCTTCAACACATTTTACAGATTTGTAATACAATAGCCTGTTTTTGAATAATGGCCATTATTCAAGAGGGGTTAGTTACTTTTTTGAGATGTTTATATTCAATTCAACATGGAGTGAACTCAAAATTAGACCACCTGTTGCTAGTGATGGCTCATCCACAGTAACAAGTGGTCATGCTTTGAGGGCATTCCAGAGTAAAGCACCTGTTCATGCAATGACATGTCTTTTTTTTGAGTGAGAACACTTGATTATGGACATGCAAAGTGCACCAGAGTTCAATAACCATAAGTTTCTTTTCTAACAGCAAGATGATGTCTGTGATGAAGACACTGCAAGTTGACAGTGCCTGTATGCCTCCTGCTCGTCCCTCTCCATCACATCACTTATTAACCAATTACAGCTTATTTTACAGAGTGTAAATATTTTCCAGTGTTGTAGACTTAAAACCACAGATCTGTTTTTATGGACTGTGATGAAATAAACAAATAAAGGTATATTCAATTCAGCAGACGGGTTTGTTAAGAAGTAAACTAAGATAATTGGAAAGTGCATGCATCCCGTATTTTGTATTCCTTTGCACCTTACATTAGTGGGACCAAGGGTCCCGTGTAAGAACGGCATTTAAACTGATCGGGCTACCCTGGGTAAATATTATGTAATAAACAAATAAATAAATCAGGCATTTTGTTCTCCCTCATTATGATTGGAATTTTCATTTTAGGTCATAAGCAGTTTTTTAAAAATCTCCTATATTCGGTGCAAGATTTATCAAACTTTTCATAAATTATTTTGCCACCATATTACTATGGGCTTCTTGAAAAAGAAGCAAAGGTCTACTTTTTGTATCTGTAAAGAATCTGTAACTAAATTTAGTTAAACATTGTCCATACAATACAGTTGGTGACTACTAGTACTGCTTGCTTACACTGTAATCTACCAAGATTATATCAGGCCCAAAAGAGTTTGACAAATTGTTCCTATCAGTTTTTTAAAATTTTATTTAAATGTTGCATGGGTTCATTTCATTGGTGATGTTCATATATCAAGCTAATCAACCATCGTTTGCAAGATGTGTGTGTTGTTTTAGTATGAATTTCTAAGGAAAATAATGTGAAAGAATGTTTACCCATATTTTAATTTCACCTGCATGGGGCTTATGAAACATTTGAAAGTCCAGAAACAAATTCTAAACATCAGCTTAGCTTTTGGTATACTTTCTCTTTAGTCAAGCTAGACATTTTGTTTCTTCTTTCCTTCTTTCTCGCATTTTCCTCTTTCTTTTCTTCAAATTTGCTTTACTTTATGTTCCTTTTCTTTGCATTTGATGTTGACTCCTTTCAAACCTGACAAATTCAAGATTTGATTGCATTTAAATTGCATTTAATTTGGGTGCTTCCTGAGGAGGTATGCTTGAGTAATTGGCAGGTTATTTGTTGTGCAGAATTCTTCAATCAAATATAACCACTCTTTTAGACTAACTTGCACCAAGTTTGGGGAAACAAAGACTTTTGATAGATATAAGTATATAGGAGGTCCCCAACACTTCAAAAATACAGATGACACTCCAGCCTGTAGATACAGTCATGAATCTTTACCTTTAATGTAATATAAACTGCTCAAATAAAGAAAGTCCGCAGTCATGTAACCTGTCCTACACCAAAACCTGATCTTGTTATGACAATTTAATTGATAAGGTCGTGTGGAGAATCTTGTTAGCTCCAATTTAATACCAAATTTGCTACCAAACACTCTAAATTCGGAGAGATTGATACCAGTATATGAAATTTGGTGCATTTTCAAAAGTTGCAAATTAAAAACGGACCACGCGGACCTGTAGAGGTGAATGGCAGAGCACGACCATTGACAAAGCCCGAAACAACCGCTAGGTCATATCGATCGCATCGTGCCCTAGTATTCATCAGTAAAGCACTGTAGCAATCCGTGCGTTTTAAATTAACAATTGAATAAAGCGCGCACTTGGGATAGTCGACAGGGGCCCATCGTGGGCAAGCAAGCTTGACCACATTGCTACGCTAAGCAATTTCGACCGCGTGCATAGTTTGATTTGCAACTTTTGAAAATGTAGCAAATGTCATAAACTGGTATCAATCTTTGTCACTTTTGAGTGTTTTGGTAGCAATCAAATCAATCAAATTGTCATAACAAGATCAGGTTTTGGTCTAGGACAGGTTACATGACTGCGGACTTTCTTTATTTGAGCAGTTTAGTATACCAGATAGCCTACATGTGTACCAGACTGTGCATCAACTTAAATGGTGACAGCTCATTTGACTGGTTCATTGATGTTAAATCTCAAGTTATTTCATAACATTGATGTAATTTTTTTTAAATTTTGTTTTCCCCTTCCCCTTTTGCAGGACTGCAGGTAGTGGCTTATCTTCACGTAGTAGATACGGCGGCGGATCCAGCAGGAAACAAGGGCTAGACAGCACCAGCAGTGCCGGCGAGGAACCTGATGGATCTGAAGGCGGATCGGAAAATTAGTCACTAACAAACATAGTTTATTATTATAATTATTATTATCAATATAGAATAATAAAAAAATTTACAGAAAAAAATACTAACCCAACACTATTTCTTATAAGGCAGACTTCATGCTTAGCCATTGGTCAACTAAATGAAAATGCAAGTAGTCTTGGGCTATTGTTTCTACCATTGCCTACAACTTAATTTTTGCATGGCCAATGGCTAAACATGAAGATGTTGTTTAATATAGTATGTAAAGATTATAAATAGTAATAATGAGAATCGGGGAAACATTTTTTGTTACTTTGTATTATACATGGGAAGGTATGGAGGTAATATTTTTTTTTCCTATTGGACCATAATTATGTTGAATTGCCATGTTGTATAAATATCACTAAAGTCAAGAGAATTCAGACTCGCTACTGCATGAATGCCCACAAGGAATATCAAAGTGATCTTTTTCCCATTTTTTTTCCTTTTCTTTTTTCTATCTTTTATTTGGCTTATGAATGGAGAAGGCTATATACATTTGGAGTTGTGAATCTTATTTCCATGGATTGCCAGCCAAAATGATATCTTGAGGGACTGTTTGTACATTCTAGATGAATTTGCATGCTTACTTACTTGTAGCATAACAGAAAGTGCACAGAAAAGGAGTACATGTATAGTAGTTTGAGAGTGCTTGCTATGTATATCTAGCCTCAGTAACCACCATATGACAAACTTCTGACTGTGGCATAAGTGTTATCAAATAAAACACATGCCAATCAAGTATTGTAGGGTTTTGTATGCTCTGTATCCAAAATGATTGGTATAATCAGAAAAACCATTAATTATAAGAATTGAGAAGCTTATGATTATAATAGAACTTCCAGAATTTGACAATTTGTCCCTCCACTGATTTGATTTAAAATCACTTGTAATCAGTTTGGAGTTAATTTTACCCTTATTGGTTGCCTTGGCAACCAAATCTAAAATGAGAGTATATAAATATATAATAATCACTTAATAGTGTAATACTTTATTTTCTTATATTTTAGAATTTCTTGAATTCAGCTAAAATGAATTATTGATCTTCTAGGTTGCTTAAATATTTATAGATTTTGTTAAACTAATTTGCACTTTTGTAATTATTTGTCACTCTTGTAATTTTATGGTATCCATTATGATTTAATCTGGTTAGTGAGGTCAAGAGTCAAAGGTCTCACTGTATTTACTAGGTTTATTGGTTTATATTACCTATCTTGTTTTGGATTAGTTAAAGCCAGGTAACTTAGAAGAAGTCATGTTGTGTTCACAAGATGTAATAATTTATGAGATAGCATGCAAGACCTGATCCGATGCCTTCAACCTAAACCTGTTTAACCGATTCTAAGACAATTTAAACCTGTTTAACTGATTCTAAGACAGCTTATTTTTCTTTATTTTTAAAGTTTAGCTAATTCAAACCCAGCCAAAATTTTGCTTGTTTTTTTTTCAGCTAAGCTTAAAATTGTTTACAAAAGGAAGCAATGATTTTGGACAACAAACAACATCGATAACCAGGGAATTTGACTTTTTTTTAGTGATACGGTTGTATAAATTTTCTAGGGCACATATTCCAATTTTTTTATACAACTTTCAAAATTGTAATTATTTTGTACGTATTTTTTGGTGGTATGTGCATTCCAGGAAGGAGAGAAAAAGGGAAGCATTGTATTATAGAAGTTTTTTGTGCTACTCATGTGAGGTCCCCACCCCTTGTAACAGTAATACATGGGTTGTTAAATATCAAGAAATAGTGTTTGGGAAAGTACATCATATCTATGTATACTGGTGCCAGGTAGATGTTGTATAATTCCAGACAAGTAAAATGATAAATGGTGAACATCCGGTAGAAGCTCCCTCCTACAAAGAGAAAATTCCAGGATGTCATTGTTTTATATCAAACCAAAAAGATGTGTCACTATTTCATACAACATCAAATTCCAGGCTCTTGTATACATAGATATATTTGAAAAGTGATTAGTCGGCTAAATTTGCTTCATGAAAGAGAAAAACTCTTCGCATTCGTCAGCAGTGTCTGGAGGGTCGTTTGCACACGCGTCCACCGCAATACATACGATGCGCAGACAGCATTGTTATATTGCCAAACGGAGGATGCAAAATTATAATTTTAAAATTATTAACTGAAAGTCAAAGGTGATTACTGGTAATGTTTGCTTACTAGGACTGTGTACAATATGCAATTAACTCTACCAGTTATGACCTTTGACCTAACATTTAAATGAGTTAATGCAAAACATGTCATCTGAATAAGTAAAGATGAACATTTTATATGTATATGTAGTATGTACTTAAAGTAGCTTGATAAGAATGACTTTTTGTGGAGATTGGAATGAGAGAATGTTTTATGAATTAAGTTTCATATCTTTAACACTACCTTTTGGGTTAATCAGCTCATACAAATATTGTTTTCCACATGGTTGCATCCCTCATAACAAGTAATGATAATAATTTTGGTGAAATTTTTATCACAGATATATGCAGTGAAACATGGTATTTAATCTGCGCTGGATTGTAAAAATAATATTGTTGTGACAAATAAATGCCAAGTTTGAAATGTATTTACTATCAGATGGGATTGTGAGTGACTTGGCATTCTTTGATTGTATAGATGTAAAGAGTTGGTGGGTGGGTGGGTGTTAGGATCAGCCCATTGTTTCTAGTTAAAAAGTGTGTATCCATTCATTCTTTTGTTTAGGTGAGGGTATGACTATTTGCAATGTAACCTTTGGTATATTTTTATTTGTGTGACACAGTTATCAGGATGCCTGAATGTGCAGAGGTAAATCTAGAAACACCTAAAATTTATAAAAACATGACTAGAAACACACAAATTGTTTTTATAATTATGTATTTTTATTTTTGGTGTGCAGAGTAAACTAACCCAGTTTCAAACCATATTTCAAAAATAGAGGAAAAGTTGTACGCACAAGATCTGATTTATTTTGGAATTTTGTGTATGTCCAACTATTGCTTGTAAAAGTTCTCATGTTTCACCAATATCAGACTTGACTCTTATCTGACTGAACTGTTTAAATCATAAAGTCAATTAAAATAAGGTTAAACTTTGAAAAAAAAAAGTTACAATCATATTGCGATAATTTTAGTCAAATATTAATCTGCTTGCAACATCCATATTACTAGTATTGCACACAAACCACATATATTTTTCTTGTCTTCTGGAGTTCTTAAGTTTGACGCACCATAGTATAACTTAAGAATAATCAAATCTTGTTTGTTTGTTTTTTTGATTTCATCAAATTTTTGTATAATAAAAGCATTCCTATTTGTTTTGGTGATGAGTATACACTTTGTTTTACAAAGACGTTGGCAAAAAATATTAATTAATGGATAATTTACATATTTTTGTGTTTTGGGGTTGTCACCAAATGGCATTGTGAGATCAAGAGTTAATATTGTGTCAGTGAATTATACTCTTGGTCTTGCACCTGTTCAGTCCAGATACTGGTGTATACATGGGTTATGCCCTGTGTAAATTTCATCAATTTTGAAAAGAAGGTAACCAGAGCTAGCAATCATAAATAGCTGCTTTATGTTTATAGGACTGATACGCTAAGTAATTCACATAAACAGCAGCTCATGAGATGATAATGTTAAAAACATGGGGAATTATTTCCAAATATATTTCTTCAAGGAGTATTATTAATTAGAAATGATATCATTGTAATGTTAGCGTTAACTCTGTGTAACAAGCAGAGTATGCCTGAATTATAGAAGTAAATCATCACCAAATATCTGTTTGTTCATTACTGAAGCAATATTTATGTAGGTATAGTTGCCATTGTCTTGGTAACTTGTGGTGGGAAATCCTCTCAATAGAGGTAGCCCCGAATTGTCGATATTTAATGAAGCACCATAATATTGATGGTAATTGAATGTATAACACTCATTATAAGCAAAGTAGCATGTAATATACTTTCACAAATAATAATGTTAAGATTAAAATTGCTATATTGTTATTTTGCAGTTTTATTTTGTTTTCCCTTTTTAATTCCTATTTAATTTCTATTGTATTGAATAGAAACCTTATCTATTCATTTATTCAAATGGTAATAAAGATATGATATGTGCCTTGTTCAGTCGGGCTGGGGTAGGTGATCAAACTAACGATAACAAAATGTGGTTCATTCTTCCCAGAATTTACGTTTTCCTAGGTTGTCGTATGACAGACCTAATATGTGCGCTTACAATGAGGGAATATAATGCAATTAACTACAATTTTGTACCAAGATAACTCAAGTTTCAATGTAAATGATCACAGCAAGGCTTGTTTTTTTAGCCAAATTAAAACGGATTTAATTCCTATTAACAAATGCTAATGATTGTAGCTATTTCACATGAAATAAAGGAAGGGTCTTATAGCTCTATGAGAAAAAATTAGTATTTTGCTGTATTTTATGTACATGTGTGTTATGTGATGTCGTATATTTATATATAGATATTTGCCCTTCATTAATGCGAGTGATACATGTTCAATTTTATGGGCAATATCAAAGACCCAAGATACAGAATCTTCCATTTGTCACTGTACACACTATAATTCATAGTGCACAATGCTAGATTTTGTATCTAGGGTCTTTTGATATTCGTAGTAGAAGTTGTGATGTATAACAGGATTAATTACCATAGCGATAGGTGGAAACAATTTTTGAATGTTTTGCCCTGCACTCCTCACCTATCATGTCTGTATATGTGCGCAATCATAGATTGAATACAATACTGCTCTTTTCACTGACAATCATACAGGTGCAAGTGACATGTACATGGACTCTGCATAATATGAAATTTCCATAGAATTGAATATTTAAGTGGAAGATGGGCTCAACCCCACCATTTTACAAAAGTAAAATGTCTCAGACATTTTATTGTTAGCAGACAGTTCTTCCTTTTGTGTGAAAGAAGGGCTCAAATCCACTCTCTAATAGTCTTCCAAGTACACTTAATCATGTTTTCCATGAAAAAAAGACATAACTCCATGGAGTTTGGCCTTTCTTCCACAAATATTGGGATTATTATGGAGATAGACTTGGGCCCTTCTTCTTCTTAGGTATGCAATTACGATCCGGGTCTATTCTTTGATAATCAGTGGTGCGCTGCAGAGTTTAATACAGCCCACGTCAAGTGTAGGGCAATACGTTCAAAAATTGTTTTCATCTATTGCTATGGTAATTTAAATTAATCCTCTTACATCACTACTTCTACCATAGCAAATTGCACAATTAAATTGAATGTGTATCAGCCGCTTTAGTGAGTGTAGAAAGTCATTGAGGTAATATAAAGGTTCATTCAAGGTACAGGTAATCTTCAATCTTGAAGATCCTGACCTAAGTTTTAGTCCAAGACCATAATTACTGAGTAACTCATCTCCAAGGGCAGCTATACTCGTACATATACTATATTGTGGTCTCTGCATACTGAGTCTGAGTCTGGCAAAAATGTCTTAACACCGCAAATATAAAAGTTAATTGTGTCACCCTCTCTATTCAGAAAACAAAAACTGATAAATACTTCTCTGAGATTGGCCAGTATGCAGTATATTGATCACAGTGGTATAACCCTTGATGTCTTGGCCAGATATTGAGGTTTGACCAGGCCGTTGCAACTCATATACTAGCGCAATACAAAAAGGTGGCGACAGCGTCGGCTTTCCCTGTGTATTACTGTGCGCTTAAATGGCGTCCGATGGCGCCGCCAACAGGCACCAAATTGATTCA
The DNA here is from genome assembly GCF_039555335.1 of Amphiura filiformis. Classification (NCBI taxonomy): domain Eukaryota; kingdom Metazoa; phylum Echinodermata; class Ophiuroidea; order Amphilepidida; family Amphiuridae; genus Amphiura; species Amphiura filiformis. The sequence continues at coordinate 74,139,664 of NC_092631.1, forward strand.
CGGGCGGCGCCATATTGGAAAAGTAAAGAAAAATGCTGCTGCCACCACGATAGTACTAAAAGCTACGTAAAAAATATGCGTAGTGCTGTGGAGACTTATGCTAATTAAAGAAAAATGTTGCTGCCATCTACGTCCACATGTTGCAAGCGTGACGATCACTGACCTCACATCGATGAATGGAGTTGCAATTCCATCGCACTTCGTGCTCTATTCTTCTTCCATGGTTTGACCAGCATTGGAATAAAGTTACTTGTCCTAATTTGATCTTTAAAATATTAACCAAACTTCTATAATAGGTCATTGGATATTCAAGTTGGGTATCACCCACATACAAAAAAAAGTAAAAAGGGTCTTTTTTCACGCACAAAAAAGAAGGGTACCTTAATCGTTCAGATTTTACTTGGTACTTTAAAAGTATAGCTAAACTTGCCACCAAGTGCCAACAAAAATGAGTTAAATATTCTGGGGGAAATTGCATTCTTAAACTCAAAATATGTGTGTTTTCATTAGTTTTTCTTCAGGCCTCTTAATGTTCACTACCGACAGTTTGAGGTGTGCTCATCACAAATCAACAGTAAAATACTTGCTTAGGATACAAAAAACACCCACATAGTGCTTGAGTTGAATCCATTTTACACAAATATAAGATACTTGCTTTGGGTACTTGCTGAAAGCCCTTGTACGCAGGTGATATACAACTTGAAATACAAGTGCCGCCAGCACACAAGCAATAACCACAGATCATTATTTTCTATAGTGTGATAACGTGTCCACAAGTTCTTTCATCCATTCAACTCGCACATTTTTTGCATGTATTAAAAATTTAAATTTACTGCTAGTAGGTCAGGCCGCCTGAATTGTTTGAGATTTGAATGGACCAAAGTGTAAATTTCAAACTGCATCTTTTCATACATATGAGCCAATGTGACCAAACATATTGTATATTGGACCCATTGTGTTAAACAAAATATGCTACCAATTTTGTAAGGAACTTTTCAATTTAAGGGTGAACTTGTGGCCCTTTATAACATTGGAAATCATGTTGCATAGTAGATATCATTGTCATCAATATTATTCGAATTTGACAGGCAAGAATTTTTTAGAATTTCCCAAATGTGACCCTTTTACCCACCCAAAAAATAAAAATTGCTTAGATGTAAAAAGCGGACTTAACCATTGACATACCATGGATTTTATTGTGCTGGCTATTTTGTACAGTTGAACTTAACTGGTTCTTTTTGTGTACATTTCAAACATTTTACCCTGAAAAGTGGGTCAAGGGGGAGGAAGGTGATGATGACATCAACCCTGTCATCTCTGGCTATGTATTCGCCACTTGCAGTTCCGCCATTATGCACTATATGCGGGGAGAGCCTCGAACTGGCAGCATACATGAAAGGAAGAATTACGTAACCTTACACAGAATGTTATATGACTGGTTCAATTCCCCTTCATGTATGCTGCCAGTTCGAGGCTCTCCCGCATATAGTGCATAATGGATGAAACTGCAAGTGGCTTAATGGGCCACTGAAATGTAACTGATAAAATTCAATGTATCAATTCAATTGACGTCAGTATTGGTGTACTTAGTATTTCCAAGTATTTATAGCATATGCATCAAGTTTCTGACACCCAACTTTTGGGGCTTCCCAACTTATTTTAAAGCAACTGCATCGTTATTGGTCAGTAAGTCACTGAACAAAGAAACTTCCAAGTTGAAGCAGGTGTGACTTCTATGTAGTTGCATGGCTTTGTTTGCGTCCCAGGGCAGTTTGATTTACTTAGTGGGCGTAGGATCAAGTTAGTACAAACTGTAATTTAGGAAGGAAGTAAGCAAAACTGATAACAAAATTTGCTTTATTGCTACTGTAAATAACCTTGATCCCAGTCACGTAGACATTCCTAGACTTGCCAAGACTATGTATAGTATGAGTGGGAACAATGTGTTTCTGACACATGTGGGTTCTGCCATTGTTATAGCTGTTCCTTAAGACTAAATGGATTGATTGGCAAAACTTAAGACATTTTAAGTGAGAGAAATTTGATTTTGTACATAACCCTGTGTTTTATGACATGGAAAATTAAATGCACCACCTTGGATTTGTCACTCAGGACCATAGACTAAAACATACAGACCAATCACTTTGTATGCTGTGAATTTTTGCATATTCATGAGGTCAATCGTGCATGTCAAACAAATAAAGCCAGCCCTGTGTGCCCGGCTATGCCTTCGCGTATACATGATAGAGAGTGCGTTTTTGGAAGACCGTAAAAATATGTGTGTAGGAGTTTCACATGTCGCATTCATTTGAAATGATTGGTGCTCATGCTGGGAATTCAGGGGTGTGAGAGGCCACATACCAAAAACGAGGAAAATCACTAAAAACAGCGTAAAATCAGGGTAAAAACACCAAATATGGGCTGAAAATAAAAGAAAAACGCGTAAATTTTAGCAACAAAAAAAGAGGAAATCAGCTGAAAAGAGGAACTCTCACATCCCTGTGGGATGATGGGAAATTGCTTGTTGGTGAATGGTGCATATTGTTAGCTGATGCTAATGGTCTATGCCCATCTACCATGAAAACTTTTTAAAATCTATTAAAATAGGCCAAGAGAAAAAAACATTGGTACACAACTTTTCTGTGATACTATTCAAGCAGCAAGTAGATAGAAAAACATTCCATGGGGACACAATAACTAGGTCTAGGGAGGGTGCTAACTAGACTACCAAGGTCAAATATGACGGACACCTCCAGCAACACAGTGTAGGGCACTCTAGACTGTGCACATTTTACAATATTGTGTGTTTTGTGGTTGTCTGACGCAAATGAAGATAGTGACACGTAGACAAGGCTTTCACCTTTGTACCTAAAGAGAATCTGAAGGGTTCAGGTATAGGAAATATGGAGACTGGAATAGATAAGCTAGAAATATTTGCCATAATTAGACAATAATAACTGTGCACCATCTATTTTGAGGTCATTGTGTGAAATCGGAGGGTTTTGTTTTGGGCTGAGGTATTTTTCCGAGAGAGCGGTAGCTTCTGAGGAAAAATACAGAGGCCTAAAACAAAACCCGACAATTTCACACACTGAACTCAAAATAGATGGTGCAAAGTTATTATTGTCATTCATTATTGTCGTATCTGATATTCTGAACAATCCAAAATGGCATATGTTATTGTATGTATGCTGTTAAATATAACTATTATTATTACCTACCTGGTGAAGTTGACATTAGCGCCGACAACAAGAGCTACCAATCACAGAAGCACAACAGCATCACATGGGCGTTGCCGTAACGCTTAGTGTATACACACATGTGGGCGCAGAAGTCATTGTAGCGTGTATCACCGTGTTCCAGGAGTCATTGCCTAAGTCAGCACACTATAAATCACTGCGCCTTTTTAAAATTATTAATGACCACAAAAAAATGGCGGTCAGGCAATAAAACTCTTTTGATTGGGTCGCCCTTGCTGCGTATATTAATGAGGTTATGAATCTTTTTTAATAATATTTATACAGAAGTTTTGCCAAAACACATCAATATAGATTGTGCCACAATTGAACTTCTATTTCCAGGCTCAAAATATACCCTCTAGGGAAAGTAATTATAATATGACGTCCCCCTCCCACACACAAATACACACATTATATACAGTCACAAATTGTGGTACAAACTACTGAAGTATGCAAGTGCAGACGGTATATATTCATAGTATATTGGACATACCATGGAAATTTTCTGCCAATTTTTGTGTTAATGTATGGTCAATTGTAACCAAAAAATATTTTCATTTTTTTAGCTCAGAGCTGATTTTACCATCTTTATTTCAAAGTACATCAAATTCAACTTCACCATGATTCCAAATCCAAACATTGACTTTTCTTGGCTTTGTCCTAGTATTCTAATTATGCTTGCTTGGATCCCTTATTTCCCTTTTACAATGTTTTCTTGTACTAACCAATTGAAGACATAGAGGGTCAGTAAGTTCCCCCTAAGACTTTTTTTTATGAAATTAAAAATATGGTTAAAAATATCAGTAGCCTATCTTGTTTTATAGACTAAACTTTTTTTATCTGCACAACACTATTTGACATTGTCAAGTGGAACCAATAACTTTAATACTTAATAAATTTAATCAACAATTTTTTATTTAAAAAGTCTTGGGGAACTCTATGTAAGACTCAAATACATATGTATTGTGTTTGTGGTCCACTGCTTATGATAAGGGAATGTGGATGGTCTGCAGTTGTAGGTTTGAGAATGCTCTTTTGCACTTACACACACCACAAACAAACACCCCACACATCCAACATACGCTGGCGAAGTGATGTAATAATCAGATTATATAACTTCCATAGCAATAGGTGAAAACAATTTTTGAATATACCGTACTATAGTAGTTAATCCGATTATTACATCCCTTCGCCAGCGTATACCAACCAGGGATGGATACGTAGTTATTGATAGGTAAACAAACCCACACAAAACTGTAATCTGGAACTAACAAATACAGGCTGTATCAAAATAATTGGTACCCATCAGTTTCCGGTGATAATGAACATGACTGCCATATAAAAATGTGACATGGTCTGCATAATCTGTTGATTAATGACAGGAACAGTCATAAACTATAAATTATGTTCATTTCAAGAAGACATGTTGAATAAGGAAGAAGCAGGCTTTTCAATAACCATCAAAGCTGATGGGTACCAATCATTTTGATACAGTCTGTATATTCATTACGTAAAAGCATCAGAAAGGTCAGAAGTTATCCATTTTGTAAACAAATGGTATCATCTATTTTAATACAAGCTGAGATTATCCCGAATCTATTGTATATGTCATACTCTATATGTAGAAGTGGGGATTTCCCACTCACATGTGTGCAGTGAAACCTTTTCACCATAGTATAGACATTATTTTTTGTGCTTAGTTTTTTGCCTGGAAAACAAATTGCTTGATATTTGTATAGTGCATTTCTCGAATATCGGACATAGATTATAGTCAAACTTATTCATAGGTATGGAAGTCTTAAGAACAAAATCCTATATCAGAATATACTTTGCACAGTACATGTACAGGCCATTTGGCTTCCTTGTACACATGACATCTGTAGCGCACGATGTGGCGAAAGTGTCTGCGCCCGTCAGATGCAAATGGACTCTTAGGCTGCGATCACATAGAAGTACAAAGTATACGGTATTCGCTATATGCTCATTCGATCAGGCTGAGTTCACATAGTATACTCGTATGTGAACTCAGCCTGATCGAATGAGCGTATACAGTATACTGCTATGTGATCGCAGCCTTAGGAAAATGAAAAATTGTGATATTGGAAAATGGTGGTATTCAGATGTCAAATAGGATTTTGGAATTTCAGATGGCTTTTTACTTGCAATTCATCATGAAGGTACATGATGGCCACAAAACACATTCAACACCAAAGTGAAAGTATTCTTTCAATTGATCACACATTTATTTTGTTTATACATCAGCAGAATCTACAATTTATATGTTATGAAATAAATTGCTTATTTACCATACACTGATTTACAAACATTTCACTATACTGCTCTCTATGCTACCATAAAGAGGGTGCCAAAGAATTAAGGTACCACTGCAGTTACATTCATCCCCTGTATACTAAACAAAGACAGATATGTCATAATTGGAACCAGCAGCCAATAATGACACAACGATCTAAAAATCCAAGGAAATTGCAGTTTGCTCTATTGCATGCCCTATTGATTTGTATATACACAAAGCGTTCTCGAGCAAGAGTACTAGCGAATTGCTTTCCATTGATTAGCATGTTAAAACTAGTGTCATGCTTTCATTGATTAGAACACAAAAGTGCAACTTTTGATTTTGTTTCTTCCTTGGGTCACTGTTTCTTTAATTTTCAACAAATGAGGTCTTAAATCTGAACTAAAGATAAAGAGTAGAAGTATTGGCTGCTTGTTTAAATTTTGACATATTAGTCTCTGTTTAGGATATACAGGGGTGAACATAACTGGTACCTTAATTCTTTTGCACACTGTAGTTCAAAGCAAACTGTAGCTATTATGTATGGTAATATACAGGCCATATCAGGTTCACGCAATCATGTATATTGTATAACCATTTTTGCTTGGATAAACATGAAAACTGGCCTAGATATTTGCAGAATATAAATAACAGTGTGAAATCAACAAAAGGTTTCTTTTTATAAAGAAAGAAAGAAATACATAATTGTATTATGTACTTTTATCAAATAAAATTGATTTCAACTAATAAAAGTATGAGTGCAAAAAGTTCAGTTGTATAAAATTCTACAAATTCAATAAAAAATAGAAAAAATATATCAAATATTTGAACACTTGTTAGTGTTACACAATGAGTGCAAAATGTAACTTGAGAAACTTCCAAAAATGCTACAATTTTGATGGAACAAGCATGCATATGAAGTATCAGAAACAAAGGTTGCATACATTTAACTGAAACCGCAATGCATGGAAAGTTTTATTCTCTAACCAAAATTAAGTACGGTAATTGGCAAACAGCAATGCAAGTAACACACTAGTCCCAATATTGGCACCTTTCATATGTAAATGTTGATGACATGCAATTGGCTAATTCAAATTGGGTGTCGAATCAAAGTGACCTATTCTTATCCATTCTTGGAGCAATTTGGGGTTGCAGTAATTATGAGCCCTGGGGAGGATAAAATGGGGGGGCGAGGCAAGAATGTGTTAGTGTTAACATTCAAATGTGCACACTTTCCTGCTTGCTGCACTCACATCACTGATCTAGACCATTTAACGTTTGCAAAACTTTGGCATGTGCAAAGGATGTGGGGGGGGGCAAGGATTTTTGGCAGGCCAAGAGGGGTGGGGGCAAGGAATTTAGCATGTTGTTTGGAAATTTTACCCCACCCACATGTGGGAGGGCTCATAATTTAATTGTGCACTGTTTCTTCCACCCCGGGCTTCCAAGTTCCACCACCTTTGACAAACAACTGTATAATTGCACTTCAACCATTTTTCATGTTTTGTTTTGTTTTTACTCTAAATCTTTGATGAAAAATATAACTTCAGACCACTTTGAACTTTACGTCCTAATACAAAACAACAAATATAATCCTTAAGGATCAATGATGTACTTTCCAAACTTTCTGCACATGTCCAGCATGTTGTATTCCATCATATTATTTTACATGGGAATTCATTTTATGTACCAGAGATAAACTGTACTGTATATGTACAGTTGTACATTCATTATGTAATTAAGTACATATGTTTCAAATCTTCATAATCACTTCAAAGAATATGAATCCTACTAAGGACCAAACTTCCGGCATGTCCAGCATGTTGTATTGCATCAGATTCCATGTAATTGTTTTATATAGGATATTCATTGATGATCAAATGTATTTATCAACATTCATTATGTAATCTTAGAACAGTATTTATCAATCAAATCTTTATAGTCGTCTCAAGAATGTTACATCATAGCTTAAACATTTTGGACTTAGACATGTCCCTAGGGGTAAAATTCAGCCTATTAAAAGAAAATGTGGACATATCCAAAATTATACCTAAAAGTTGGTATGAAATACAAAATGTAAATTTTCATGCAGTGTACCTGGGTTGGTACCATCAGGTGACACAACTGTGGGAGTGCCACTGTTTGCTGGGCATTTGCAAAATAGTTGCAAGAATATAGTTGCAAGAATATATATTTCCAAAATAGACTGATTTGGTGTCTGCAATATTACAGGAGGGTTGCTTCACACAGCTCATTTAATCTGATGCCCACATCAGGTCCAGAGCACTTGCAGAAATGTGAGCTTAATCAGCAAAACCTCAATTGTTTTGTGAACTATACAAAATTGGATACTGTAATAAATCCACCTTCATGTCCACAGCAATAATCTATTTTTACAGTACAAGAACATATATTTTGGTGCATGTCTGTTTATTTCTTAGCTTGAACTAGAATACTCTAGAGTACAGTGACCAGCACTGAATACTCTCTCTGTAACATCAACAATACATAAACTATACACTTTGTGTTTAAAATCACTACATATCATGTAACATTATGCACTTATATAAATAATATTTCATAAGACAGCTGAATAAATTGCCTGGAAATGAAGTGATTAATTTTTATCAAAGACATTTTTTCTTTGGATCACATGAATTGAAGATGAAAAATATACTCTATTTTATAGTTTTGTCTCTTGTTTGATTATATCCAAAATTCAAAACAAATCCATATTAGCAATAAATGACATGATTCACCCTTGAGAAGTGGCTGATCAAATTTTGAAGAAATTGGATTCTTCCCGTTGAAATCCCTAAATCTCCCAAAAAGAGTGAGAATTCCAAATGGGGTTACTTGAATGGTTGATTCCATTTAAAATCTATGCTCCCTGTGTGGAAGATTAAGGTCATATCTTCCATAGGGGGTATATTGATTTCAATTGAAATAGCCCACTAAAGCATATCCTTACCCGGTCTATGACCCTTCGTATTCAACATCCATAAAATGAACATCAGCAATTATTGCAAAAAGTATATCAAATCTTGAGAAAAAAATCAAAAGGTAGGAAAAAATACAGCTGCACATGACTACTTAGATACATAGGAGATATACAATTACAACAATACTTCTGAGTTTTATTTAAATGAATATATTAAGTATAAACCAATATGATTATATAATGGCTGTATTCTGTGTAATGTACATGTTATAAACATAGATAAAATATATTACATTGCCTCTGAATGAGGTAACACTGTTTCAAATAATTGCATTTCTAAGGCATAAAAAATATAGTGTGAAAATGTTGTGCTACCATCTTTGTCTTTGTTCAACACTAAATAAAGAGATAAAAAACTGCATGTTTAAGAAAAAAAGCCAAATGTAGTAACATTTTCTAGGGCATTATACTTTGTTGTTTTTATTTATAACATCATACCAATTTTGACAAGTATATTTTTGGTTATTGCAGGTCTTGATTAGTGACCTCACTTTTCCAACCGTACTACAATATACTGTTTTTCTTTGGGAGCTGTTTTTTATATTGAATGGTTTTGACTCTTCTTGATCTTCTTCATATTAAAGTATATATAATTTTATACTGCACACTAGCCTTGTTGAATATAATACAAGGTATACGGTCACAGGCCACTATAGCGGACATTTTCAATTGAATGAACACAGCCTAACATAGTGTGACAATTTTTTACGTACACTCCATAATGTACGTCAGCGTGTGCGAATGTGCATGCGTAACGTGGAAGTGAATCCAACCATGCCAACGCACTTGTGATTGGTTGGTATTGTGTCCATGGTCATGCGTTCGCGTTGTAGTTTTAAATACGCGATATACGATAAATGTTGGACCGAATACAGTTGTTGAAAGCTGTGTTCATTCAATTGAAATTCCTAGTATAGGTGGTTTCATCAGAGGTGCAAAATTTTTTTTTCTTACCCCCCCCCCCCCCCATCCTGCTGAAGAGGAGGCACTCTAGTTGTCGGTTGGGTATGCATAATAAATTACCAGCCCGGCTGGAACTATTATAATACCTATATACTTCACACATTATAGCTAAAATAATAATTTCTCGATCATGAGAGTATGAATGTACTGAGTGCACTGCGTAATGTCGCAAGTTTAGTGGAATGACACGATAGCGCGATCGATTGTGCACACACAGGAAATGCAGCGCTACCCAAAGCGTGTGTGGTAGGTGCTGTACGCCGACGCAATTGTCATTGCGTGCCTATTGAGCTCTCATGATCGAGAAACTATTATTTTAGCTATAGTCTTATTGAACATGCAGGCTAAGATGCTACCAACTATTTGAGCATGTAATTTTCCAGCCCCACAGCCCCAAGTTTCCAGTCATGCTGGTGTTTAACTATATCCTTGTATGGTAATTTTTGAGTAAAATTAACAAAAATGTGTAAATAAAAAGAAAATGTGAAGAGTGACTAAAAACCAATCATCTTGAACATTTTTAAGAGGGAACACAACATTTTTATTAACTTGGCCAAATTATTGTACACACGTGCACTGAATCATGCTTAGACTTCTACTACTTCACTATAGTCCATTTGGAATTCCTCAAGATGGGAGAGTTCGCGTGTGTATCATGGGCGATCAAAGGCAGTCACTTCGTGCCACATCGCATGCTACAAATTACTGCCTTTGATCTTGCATGTATCACATGCAGATGCTACTGTCTCAAGAAAACCAAATAGATAGCAGACCATCTATTCTCATGGGTGCGTGCTAATCATGCTATCAGTGGTGTGACCAAAGGGTGGCTTTGCTGGCTTCAGCCCCAGGTTGTTTTTTAACCATGCAAAATCAACCCATCTTGATCCATATTGCAATCACTCAGCCACCTCTCACTCCTTAAGGTTACTGGACATGCTCATGCGACCAGGATCTTGACTAGTTGGATTTCACATTAACTATGGTCACACAACATCTTGAATAGCCCTAACTACCCTCTTGACCACATACGGATTAGGTCCCTCTGTGCAGGCAACACAATTCTCCCACTGCAAATGTTCCATACTGGTTGGGATCTCACAAGGTGCTATCTGAAGCGGGATGACAAAGTTGCTGAATGGTCGATTGATGGCCCGCTCATGCTGTGCCATTTGAAGTTCATCCATGCAGAGTGGGTTGCTCAAAAAGTTTGGTGACAGAATGCAGATGAATTTGAAGCTGTTCTTGATTTGGTCAGCCTTATCTTTTATGATATGCCTGAAAGATTTGAATAATAATGAAACAATATAACATTCAGATTAAATATTGCCAGTTTGCATGCAGTTGGGCACAGCACTTACTCTAATTGTGTGTTGTATGATGTGTGCACTGCCACGCATTGGGACTATATTGACATTCATGAACAAACTGAATTATTATACATAATAATCTGGAGCTTCGGTATATACATGTAAGAAAACCATCATATTAATGTGTATCAGCTAGAAATAGTAACACTAATAGCTATTTGCTATATATAAACCCTAAAATCAGACCCTACAAACAAGGTCAAAATAATAGTCTTCAAGTAGATCAAGAGTTCAAATGTGTTGCTTTGACTTCTAATTGTTTAGGAATCTGTGAGTTCTGTGAGCAAATTAATTCCCCAAATTATGGGTGGACAGGTAGCTAGCTAGCAATCAGCTAGCTGAGAAAATGCTCTCAACTATAGATATAGTTTGCTTTAAGTTTAGCATCCACTTGTAAAACCTATCTAAATTAAATTATTAGCAAATCTATTACTTTGTCAAATTAACTGAATATATTCTAATAATAAAGAATGACAAAGTGGGCAGTCATGACTAGTTCATAGTAGTTGAGATTACCTGATCATACAGCTATGACCTGGGGTATAATGAAAGAGTAAAAAAGACAGAGATAAAAAGACTAAATCGCATCTGACATCCAGGGCAAAGGTGTGCCATGATTGGTTGCCGACCTGCACAGTACAGCATTTTCTCTCTAGTTATTGTCAGAATTTTAGACGCGAACTAGTCTTTTTATCTCTGTCTTTCATTAAAGTGCAGTAAGATCTCGGCCAGTGATCAACTTAAATCAAGTGACCAGGTTTCAATCCCTGCTGAGTCCTGATTTGTTCATTCTCTTAATTTATTATACCAAGTATGTCTGTTTGTCCGAGTTTAATTGATAAATTCATTTGTATTAACATTTGTTCCAAAAGAAATGTTATAAAGTCACCTTCTCAAGGTGACAGCTACCAGCATTATTGCAGATCACGATGCGAACTTGGAAACATGTGTGCACTAAGAACATACATGTATTTAGCTTTGTTTGCATTTACTTTAAATATGACATACCTGCCTAAAACCAGATCCCTTTCATACATATAGATACGAAATCTATATGGCGGTCCTTCCAAGATATTCAACAGTTTATGAGCCCAATCACCATCACAGGTACTGCAAGCTAAGAACGCATCGTATTTGAAGTCCGCTTGTGTTGGTCCTGTTAATTGCAAAAATAAAAACTTCTTCAGTAAAAAAATGACCAAAATCTGCCGAAATGTTTCAATGCATCACAGCTGAGATTGGGTTTGAGACTTTTGTTTGACACAATTTGATGGCAAAATCTTTGCAAAATTGGGCCCTCAGTATATATATATTTGCCTCTTACCATCAGGACTTTGTGTCCCCAAACTGGCAAAAATCTATTGTTTGAGATGACAGTTTGCTCAATATTATTGACAAACAATTTCAGATATCACAGGTGTTTGGTTTATACCAAGTTGTAAACTGGAAACTCAGAGGATATTTGATTGAGAGCACATAAAAAATATGAGGTCTGATCCTCCTTAACACAAGTAGGAAACACACACATCCCCTTCCCCCTTTCAATAGAGTCCTATCATCTAAAGCCCCCTGCCAAAAAGGCAATAATAATCTTGCAAGTACGTGTTTTTGTCAATAGGCCTACCTTTCCTCTGGCCTTGAGTACTAGACTTGTCAGCGACCACAGGACTGATCTTAGACTGTTTGAAACAGGAAACAAGAAATTAACAGAAACAGCATTGTCAGTATTATTATTAACTCTATGAGAAAAATTGTTTGGTACATATCATTTGTGACCAAGCACTGGTATCTAATATTAAAATCAGAAATTGTAATTCTAAAATAAATACCAACATTTCACAATTTGCCTTCAGCACCCCCGTGTAATGTATATTATTAGGGACTTTTCTGAGAATGCAAAAAAAAAGGATCCTTTGTTTTGACATATTGCTTCAGTACTCTTGTCTTTTATGCGTTTTGTGAATTGTTGGCTTTACTGATATTGATGCATTTGACTATTCCAGATACACCCCATAGGAAACATGACCTTAATCTCCCACACAGGGGGTGTAGACTTCAAATAGAGTCATCCATTCAGGTAATCTCATTTGAAATTCACACCCTGTGTGTGGAAGATTATTAAGGTCACCTTAATCTCCCACACAGGGGGTGTAGATTTCAAATGGAGTCACCCTTTCAGGTAATCTCATTTAAAATTCACACCCCTGTGTGGAAGATTATTAAGGTCATGACCTTTATCTCCCACACAGGGGGTGTAGACTTCAAATGGAGTCATCCATTCAGGTAATCTCATTTGAAATTCACACGCTGTGTGTGGAAGATTATTAAGGTCATGTTTTTCATAGGGGGTGTATGGATTTCAACTGCAATAGCCCATTGATGGATTGGATGCAAGTCTCAAGCTCCTTTTACCGTACTATACCAATTTAACTTTGTTAACTAAATTATCTCCTATATACAATGTATCTGTGTAACATACCTGGTCTTCCAGAGATTTGAAGAATCTGGGACAAAATCGTTGCAGAGGTAGATGTGGTGAAGTTGATGCATCACAGGTTTTTACAGACATATCCAGGTCAAAACTGCTGCTTCTGTAATCCCCACAACACCTGTAGCAATGTTCTGATTTTAATGAAACACTTCTTGAAGATAGTAAGCTGCGCACAGTCTCACAATAGCACCATCTATGGTTGAATTCTGTATTGGTGCGATTGCCTGGATCACTACTAAATAATGGTTGTGGTGCTGTTTGACGAAAACGTTCCAAATAGGGAGACTTTAGGGAGTTCATATTGTCCACACTTGCTTTGAACTTTTTGGGATTCCGAGACCTGAAACCAACTTTTGGAGACTGATCTGCAGACAGGGAAAGGATTGAAGGGCAAGATCTGCTTCCTGCTTCATCGTCAAGCATCCCTCTGGATGTAGACATAACAGGCTTTCTTGGCCTCCATGAGTTAGAATAATTAGGAAAGCCATCTGAAACATAACCGGATGAGGCAGCAGATGAACGCAAGCCTGATACTGATGTGTGACGTTTAACATGCGATTGATCATGCTTGGGACAGGCGGATAATGGAGTCTTACTTTCCTGAAGGATGTTGTCTTGTTTATCTTCTGTCTTGTTGACTCTGTAACCTTTGAAGCCACTGTTATCTGCTGACCTGCAATCTGATGATGTAGGTAGAGGACTGAAGCATGGGTCTTTTGGAAGGGTCTCTTCATGCATGCTATCTGCTTGTGCATTCAAAGCATTTTGCCGTTCTCCTTCCTTCCAAGCTGTGGCCTCTGGTTCATTAATTACCAGTGTAATGTCCTTTGCAGGTGTTGCATAGTTCAAAGAGGATTGTCTTGACAATGATCTTGTTGGTACAGGTATCGCTGCAGATGTGCTGCTGTCATTGCTGCTGGTACAATGATGTGTCAAACCAGGGATTATGGAATCAAAACTTTCATTGTTGTCACCATCTATAAGAACAATTAAAATCATTATCATTGGGGTTTATTTTCTTGGAACCTACATGTACATTTGAGAAGGACCATTGGTCCTGCATATAGGGATAAGTTAACTGTCTATGTATACAAACTTTCTTAATTTGGTTCAATTCTGATTTTTTGGCAAAGTTGTAATGTTTACACATGCCCCAAGATTTTGCAAATATTAAATGGTCTGGATTATAAATAAATGCAAAAGTGTAACAAGCAGGAAATTTTGCACATTAGAATGTTTCGGTACTGTTTTCTTAAGCCCTTTTAGAGTGTTTTATTTAAATAGGTATACCTCATGAGTATGTACCATAAATCTCTTAATCCCCTTTTTTGACTTACCGTACCAAAAATCTCTTGCTTCCCCCTTTTCAACTTGCCAAGAATTGCTTGCCCCCATGCCCTGCCAAATTATACACAATTAAAATTAAAATATGACCTAAATTAATTAATGTATTAATAAACTTTATACAATCACAACAATGAATGGCAAATTTTACATAAAAATGCTGTACAAAAAAACCAACATTTATTTATGCCAGAGAAAAATTTAAAAAATGTACTGAAAGGATTAAGTAAAAAACAAACAAAGAAAGAGCTATACAAAGAAAGAAACAAGCATGCCACCCAAACACACATCCCGTTTATGTACTAGATATAAATTGGTTCACAATTCAATCATAGGGACTTTTCTTTATTATCAAGTACCGGTAGTATGTATATTCAGCAATCGTTGTCTGAGCAATCTGCTTGGCTGAGAGCCAAAAAGCCAGTCTGTCTGAATAACTGATCAATTTAACCTTTATACAACAAAATTAGTATTCATTTCATTCTACACACTGCATGCACATGTCAATCACACAAAACAAATCTCATGTACGATATCAATGCGCATCACTATGCAATGCACTGCAGTCAATGCACTAATGACCTGAAGAGGTGTGTGGGCGTTACTAAAAACATCATTTACATATTAAGCTGGCATTTAAATAATTATTGACTTTAGACAGACAGACTGTCCTTTATTTGACTCTGAGCTGGCGTACATCCAAATTTACGTCTGCTGTAATGCAAAAATCCCACAGCCTCGATCGCTTGTGCCACTGGAAAAATTTAGAGCTCTATAGCTACTGTCATCAGTGTCATGTGAAATCAATTGAAATTTTGCTTGTGTTTGATATAGCATACATGTAGCGCGCTGTATAAACAGATGTTTAAAATGAAACTGAAGTTTGTTTTGTGCCACGTATACCATTGAATATGGCCAGAAAATATACAATCATATTTGCTATTAAATAGGTACACAGGGTGATCAAAATTTTCTCCATAATTAGGTGTATAGGTATAATTATTCAAAAACTGTAATTATATACAATGCTAATACTGATTAAATACTTTAAGTAACTACTTTTTAGTAACCAGGAGGAATAAAAATAGCCTCATTGGACTTGATTATTACAAACAATTCTGGAATACACAAGTCTATGGAAAAAGACATTTTGGGCCCATATAATTGCTTGTTTAATTGCTGATTTTGAAATACTCATAGGCCCAGAAATATGAAGCATATTTCACAAATATCTAAAACTCACTATTAGTACATTTTTAAATAAACAAGAATAAATGCTGAGTCGATACTTAATTTATCTACACGAAAGTGTGAAATGATTTACTGTTTATCAATATCATGAGATAACAAAGTGTACATACTGGTTTCATGCTTGAGTGAATAATCCTTAAATATCCGCATTTCGACACCTGTGTAGTCTGCTTGACCTCCTAAGAGAAGAGAACAAAATAGACTGACATGAGTGAATGCTTTCAATGTGATTGGACAATGGTTATTCACCTGCATTTGTCTGCTTCACTTCCGAAGTATTTTAAAGAGAAACAACAATAGCCCACGAGTTCTCAACAGGTGTTCCTTGGGCATGGCCTGCCAACCACTGATATTGGCCCTTGACTAACTCTAAAATGTTTAAGGAAAACATACAAAACTGGGGTGTATTTGGCCCTGAAGCATCATGTGTTTGAAAGTTGTTTGGCCCTTGAATAAGTAAATGTTGAGAACCACTCTGAAATAGCCTCACTTATGTGAACAATTCCAATGGATAATTGAAATTTGATATGGAAATATATAAGAGATTAAGAGTCCTACGTTTGTTGATAATTTAAGGTTAGCAACTATTTTCAACTGTTGCAATTTGGTAGTACGCAGCATCTTGCGAATGGTAGTGAGCTTTGGCAAAAATGGCATTGATCATTTCATAGTGAATGTGTAGAAGAATTCAAATATCACAGATATATACTTTTGTAGGTCCTGAGTTATGTTGTAAAACGTACATAACTCATTTACAACAATAAATCGAGAAAGTTTTCAAAGTATATAATTTGTAGAATGAACTTTTGCAAAACATGATTGAATTAGGTATATAATGAAAATCAAGTTTTTGGCTGCTTCGACCAACAATACATCGTGTACCCTTAATGTAATTTATCAAATATCCCAATTAAAGAGTTTTAGTTTTAGTTTTGGCATTAGGACTATGACCATCAAATTGTTAATCAGCATTTGGTTTTGCCATAAAAAAAGATTCTAGTTTTATGATTAAATTGCTATTCCTATTATACATGCATTGAGAATTTCAATACCACTTTTTCCCCTCCTGATACAAAACTCTTGTATATATATATGGACTCACAATCACTAACTGGAATTAGTTACCAAAAACTTACCATACAGGTTACGTGTAAAACATTGATATCAGTTTAAAGGCACTTTCTGAGATCCCTCAAGGACTGTCCAAAAACATCAGTAAAATTGTCTGATATTATATTTTAAAATGGTTTATAAACCATTTCTTCTTGAAATATCAACAAAACATGAAGAAAACGTATACGCCTGTCTTTGAGACCACATGTCCCCATTAGATTTGCTTGGAACTCATTAAATTTGTCTCTCTTGTCATGAAATCACAGGAATTAGTTACCAAAAACTTACCATAAAGTGCAACAAAACAAAACGATACTAAAGGCTGATAGTTTGGGAGTGACCATCAGTGACAGAGCTCTGTGAATAGCTGTGAATGTCTCTTTAATAGTGGTGCAAGAACAAAATGTGTACTTTTATAAATACCTTCTGCAATTAGGCTGTTCAGTGCATGTGCCCATTTACCATCTTCTGACAAAAACCTTTCTTCATCCAAGTTGTTCTCCTGTTCTCTCGTTGACTGACTAGAGTCACAAGTCCACCCACGTGTCACGTCTCGACAGAATATTGACATGGAGTCAATACACTAGTGCTAATTGATAACAGATGATTATAGGGATTCTTGATATTGTTCACACAAAAGTAGCACTATCAGGCATCGAGGTACTGGCTTCTGTGGAATTGAAAATTATAAACTGATGTTCTGTATGTACATGTACTGACAAATGGTCACATGCTAATTTTTAAATCCCAATTAATTTTTAAATCCCAATTTGCAAACCTTAAATGGTCTAGATATATAATGCGAGCACATCAGGCAGGATGTGCATTTTTTCAAAGCGTTTCTGAACTGGGTCTTTTTCTTTTCAAGCCTAGGGTGTTTTATTTAACAGGTGCCCCATGATATGAATGTGTGCCAAAAATTTGCCTGCCCACTTCACCCTTGCCAAAAATTGCTTCCCCCATTTTGGGTTATAATGCTCAAGAAGTCTATAGCTTTAAATTTGCTCACTGATAGCTTCACATTCGAGGCTAGTCCATGGCAATCGAAATCTAATAGAAATCAATAAAGCAATGGAAGTTCAGAAAGTAGACATGGCAGGTGGCCAGGTGATCGCATCAAAAATGTCAATAGTTGCTAAATTTGCACTTCAACTCAATTTTAGACTGTTTAAAAATAAGCAATCTTTGCTCAAAAGATACAGCTAATTCATAATAACTTTCATCCAAATTTAAACATCAACCGAAAAAATATTTTTTAAATAATATGTGTTGCAAAAAATCAATGCTGATCTACCGTAAAACAACAGCAATTAATGGACTCGGAGCGATTATCGGATAGGGTGCAACTCTAATAGACTTATTACAAGACCATGAAGACTGCCCTACCCCAACCCTAAACTCTGTAAACTCAAGTCCTAGTATTAAAGTTGCACCCTATTATATATGGACTCTAGCCTAAAATGCGCAGTTTGCAAATTTGAAGCTAGATTTCTCAAGCAACTTTCGGCTTGCCAAAAATACTTGCCACCTCTCAATTTTAACATCCTACAGGTCTATATTGCACAACCCCACCCCATCTAAGGGCCTGTGCAATAATTATGAGCCAGGGGGATCAAATTTCCAAACAGCCAAAAATTGCTTCCCCCCCCCCTCTCGGCCTGCCCAAACATCTTTGGCCCCTCCCCTTTGCACACGCCAAATTTTTGGGATCCCAATTTTTGCAAGCCTTAAATGTTGCGAGTGCAGCGAGCCATTTTTTTTTGCTTACCGGTACTGTTTTACTAGGTCTTTTTTTAGAGCATTTTATTTAAAAGGCGCCCCATGAATGTGTGCCAAAAATCGCTTTCCCACCCTCTCGGCTTGTCAAAAATGTGTTCCCCCCCATAGGCGTAGATCCCGGGGGGATGGGGGGATTTACCCCCCCCCCCAATATTTTGCCAATGTTGGGTTTCTGAATATAGGTTTCTGACCAAATTAACCTCATATTTGCCCATTTTAGCCCCAAAAGTGCAAATTTTTGCGCGCTTTTGCACCATATTTCATCAGTTTAGCTTCAAAATAGCAACATTTTTCGCGCGCTTTGCGTGCATTTGTAACATCAACTTATTCTGTCGCCAAAAGGTGCTGGATTCTCTATTCTTCAAGAATTTTTTTCAACACCATCCCCCCAATGTCAAAAAGAAATCTACGCCACTGTCCCCCCCACACTTTCGGCTCGCCAAAAAATTTCTTCCCCTGCCCTCCAGGGCTGTCAACTTTTTGGAATTGCTTGGCGTGAGAGAGAGGCATGCCGGGATTTGCCGACTACAATGTTCATTTTGACCCGTGATTACTTGAGCCACGGCCCTCGAGAATCTGAAAAGCGGGTAGGGACAACAAATTATTTTGACGATGCGTGAGATTTTACTCTATTTTCCAGCTTTTGGCGTGATATTTACTACCTAGGCGTGAGATTAAACTACCTTGGCGTGAGAAAGTGACCCCATGCGTGAGACTCACGGCCAATGCGTTAGAGTTGACAGCCCTGTGCTTGCTCGAGAACTCTAGCTTCGAATTTGCACACGATAGTTACGCATTCGATGCTAGAGTACTTTACTATGGTTTTTCGGTCGGACAGCGGTTCAATTTTTTACACGGAGGTTATTTATTCTGTTAATGTTGAAATTTGAATGAAAGTTATTTCGATGAGTCAACTGTATCTTTTGAGCAAGATTTGCGATTTTGGACAGTCTAAAATTTTGCTGAAGTGTAATTTTAGCAACATTTTGATGCAATCACCTGTCGTGATCGGCTGTGTTTACTTCTGACCTTCCATTGCTTTACACGGTGTCATGCTTCAGGGAATCCGACTAGATTTTGAATGCAAAGGTCTCTAGCCTAGAATGTGAAGCTATCGGTGAGCAAATTCTTGGCTAGAGTTCTCGAGCAACCCTGTGCCCCCCTCCCCAATTTTACCCTCCCACCATGGCTCATAATTTTTGCACAGCCCTAAGCTTTTATGAGCCTGATACATGTACGCACAAGTCACTAATGGCTTTTCTTGCACGTCATGAACTATGTTATTTACACGTGATTTATTCCTCAGTTTATCATGTTTATTGTAAGCTTACCAGAAGACAGACCTGAGCCTGATGAGACCTGAGGCTGAGCGCGTCCCGTTGCCGAGAGATCGTCGAATACCACTGCACTGACGTGTCATTCAAAATAAGCTTGCCGGTCGATCACAAAATCCCACACCAAAACATGTCTGCTTTTCCATATCATGATATTAATATGATGTGGTCGAGTTCTTGTGTTTGTAAACACAACTAGTAGTACTATCTCACTGCATACCAGCCTAAGACACACCTCCCAACTATTCATTCACATTTTAATATAGAATCATGCAGATTCCACGCTCTCAACATGTGAAACAAGCATGCATTTTTTATTTACCTTCCGCTCGCGCTGACCTCATCCCGATCACTTTTTGCGATTGTACCATATTTACATTTAGGCTATGCCTCTGGAAGTAATTCCAATACAAATGTCAATATGTGGGAAATTATTGGGTATTTTCGACAAA
This sequence comes from Amphiura filiformis, assembly GCF_039555335.1. Classification (NCBI taxonomy): domain Eukaryota; kingdom Metazoa; phylum Echinodermata; class Ophiuroidea; order Amphilepidida; family Amphiuridae; genus Amphiura; species Amphiura filiformis. The sequence continues at coordinate 74,160,294 of NC_092631.1, forward strand.
TCTCAAGAGAGAAATAGCTATAGAAATATTTACTGATAATCAGATTATATTTCATGCTTTTACTTTTAGTAATACCACAATGACAAACATTCCAGAGAGAGGACCGTCGCGGAAGACACCCCTGTAAAAAGTGGATTGTGCCAAAGCGGGGATTCCCCCTTTCATCCAGGTCAATTTAAAGGGCGACGTAATCTTTCGTTGTCGATGTTCATCACATGATACAAGGTGATTCTCCCATTCAAGTCGTCCTTGGGCAACAGAAAGTGCGTTTATCCCAGATCTGTCATTCTCTTTCGGGCATCATTTTAATTATCAGAATATGAAGCTGTGCAATGGTTACGAGCCCAGGGAGGATAAAAAAAAAGGGGGGGGCTTCACTTGACAAGAAAAACAAGTGGGAAGCTATTTTTGCAAGGTCGAAAAGGGAAACGAGCGATTTTTGCACACATTGATGAGCATATTTTCAAAAAATATGCGCTAAAACGTTTAGAACAAGATCTCCGAAAAATAATATATATAGGATGCAGTTGTTAGGAACATCTAAAAACAAATTACAAAGCATTGTGAAGAGGCATCCGAGGTACGATTTTGGCTCTTATTCATAATACCCATGAAGTACCATTACAGAAAACAGGGCACATAATATAGTTCCCAGTGCAAGTATATATTTTAATATGAAATGGATAGAAAAAGAAAACAATAAAAAAAAGGTGGTATACCAGGATTCGAACCTGGGTTTCCCGAGTGGGAGTCTATTGGTTTAACCACTGTGCCATCTGCTCAGCTGTAAATGTTGAATGTAAATTTTAAGGCTATATCATAATTAACGAGTAGACTCAACACATTCCGAATGTTGATCTAGTTATGTAAATCGAAATTTATGCCATATAACCTACAAGGAACAAAATTAACATTTCAGCGAATCTGCAAACCATACTCTGAACATCACAATTAAAATCTGATATAAAAAAATATAAAAAGAAGGCTCTAATCATTTCCTAGGACTGTGAAGTCCTCCTTCATTTCTAATAAAGTTTCCATGTTCGCTAGGCTCTACTATGCCTCGCTAGCAAGCCATCTTGGCAAAAACAGTATGAAAACCATTTGCAAAATGTCTTGATCGCTACTAGCCCGAGATACTCACACCTCCGTCACTACGATTTCCACTGTCCTTCTCCGTGAGGAAGGAACAGGGCCATGATGTTTCGGGCTAGATCGCTACATTCACATCATATTTGTAGACTATTTAAGGGATCTAAAATGAGCGTTTATTGCGTTTCGACAGTATTTTTTGTGGGACATGAGAGCACCCCAGACCTATCGAATTGCATTCTGAATACGAAGCATGTCTTCCTGATATCAAATAATTTTCATTTTTTGAAAATCACAATATAATACAAATTTGATGACAAATTATAAAAATTTGATATTTTTCAAATTTTTGATATATAACAGTCCTCGAAGTAAATTATATAAATCTAATGATATATTCTTAAAGTGTATGTAGCAGGGAGAAAAAGCCGACGGTCAATTGAAAATTTTGACCTTTCATATTGAAGATATGGATTTTTTTCCCAAAAAGCCCTAATTTATTTTGGTGTTTTGGGAAAAAAAATCCATATCTTCAATACGAAAGGTCAAAATTTTCAATTGATCGTCGGCTTTTCATCCCACCTACATACACTTTAATTATCAATCATCAGATTTATAAAGTTTACTTCAAGTACTGTTAAATATCAAAAATATCAATTTTAATGATTTGCCATAAAATGTGTATTAAATTGCTAATTTCAAAAAATCAAAATTATTTGATATCAGAATGACATTCTTCGATTCAGAATGCAATTCGATATGTCTGATGTGCTCTAATGTCCCAAAATAAATACTGTCCAAACGTTCATACCCCAGCCCTTAAGGGTATCAAAATTTGGCATGTGCTAAGGGGAGGGGAGGATTTTGGGGCAGGCTGGATCCACCAAGACTCAAAACTATAGCACATCCCCTTTTTGCTAGCAACTTATAATTTGTATCCACGGCCCATGTTGTAGGAGGGTGGAAGCAATATTATATCATATCATATGAGAGTAAGTAACAAAGGGAAGCTGTGGGATGTCAGGGTTTGGGGAAGTAAATTGAGCAAATTAAGGGGATGGCCCCAGCTTGGGAGTTAACACTTGGCATACTTATGGACATTAGAAATAAGCCAACATTTTCAAGGGTTCTTAGGCCCTTTGATCTGTAAATAGACAGGTCCTGGTCACTTTTTGCAGAACTATACTTAAAGTTTGAAATTTACATTTTCAAGGGTCACTTTGGGGTCCTTTTTTTGAAAATTTACATACCTCGTCTACTTTCACAGGCTTTTTTGAGAGGGACACTGCACAAAAAACTGCATATAGACCGTACTTTTCTAGAGGTATATGAGCTCCAAAGATTTCAAAAAGTTTACACTGACTTTCAGCACACAGAGCTAACTAACCTTGAATTTTCGATGTGTAACACACACCTTCATCAGAAGAAGTCCTAAGATGTTGTGATGGACTGGCCCTTTTGTTGACCATTGGCGATTTTCAGTTGAATGAGGGCGTTGTATACAGTTGGCAATTGCAGTCCTTGATCACGATTAGTTCTGCAATTTCTTCTTGATCTGGAGGGCCTCCCGCACTAAACGGGGGTACTCTCTATCATCCTAAAACCTTAATGGAATCCCAGTCACACACTCTGCTATCGCAGAGCAAAAATCCGAATCTCGCCAGAGAGTACCCCAGTTTAGTGCGGGAGGCCTTCCAGATCAAGAAAATTGCCAACCTTATACAACGCCCTCATTCGACTGAAAGTCACCAATGGTCAACGAAAGGGCAAGCCCATCACAACATCTTAGGACTTCTTCTGATGAAGATGTGTGTCACACATCGAAAATTCAAGGTTAGTTAGATCTCTGTGCTGAAAGTCAGTTTTTGAAATTGTTTATCACCAGTACATAATGAACTTACATTCGAGCTCCAAGATCAAAGGTCATGGCCCCAGTATGTCTAAAATATTTGTACAATCAGAGCAAATGTAAAGCAAAACAAATATAAACACATCTGATATCACACTGAAAAAGCACAAATTGACAATATACATACATTCAATTTATAAATGTACCAAATTTTATTTGTACAACCTGTTAAAATCAGGCATTCAAAATACAAACATGTATTGAACAAATCGTCATCACAGGCCTGCTGTGATGGACCACAACACACAATCATTTCATAAAAATAAATTATCCACATGCTCCCACTTGATACCCTAATACTCAGTAAGATCCGGAGAGTATTAAAAAATGTTAAGACACAATGGCCTCATTTCTCATACCTGTACTAAAATAAAGTTGATTACTTCAGTGAAATTTTAATGAAAAATAAAAAATATAAACACTGCACAAAAAATGAAAGTACACTCTTTTGAGTAGTCGTAATTCTTTACATGATTAAGAACTTTGCAATTGATTGAAATGTGCAAATAATTTTGTTACCTGCAGTTTGAAATAGTTGTCCACGTCCAACTCAGTTTCGTCAGCACAGACATTGACTTTTATCATACTGACATTTTTTTAAACGAAACACGGCTCTCCACTAAGTTGGACAATAAGTAGCCCTGAAGTAGCGGAAGATTGTGATGGTCCCCAGTAAGTTTATCTACACAGCATGCTAGGAGGAAATGTACACAATAAGTTCCCACCATAGCAAGATAGACACCATATGATAAAGGACGCGATGGTGGGATGTTTCTCACTAAGTTTGAAACACTAATAATAAGTATGATTTGAAAAGTTGCAAAGTCTAATATAATAGTCCTGTTTGCCCATGCACAATGCTCACCAAATTAAAACTGTCTGCAATGCATGTTCTTACCAATTGATGACAGGTGGTGATGGCCAATCACTTCAGGCGAGTTAAACACCCCAAGCTAAGCAATCTACACTGTGTGATTCAATTGAATGTGCAACTTTTCAAATCATAGACATTACACAAAATTGTTAAAAATATGGGACAATTTGAAAATTATTTTAAACAAGCAGGGTATCAAAATCAAGGTAACAAACTGCTTAGCACCTTCATATCAATTTTATTGTTCTAAATCAATCATGATAAGATTTGTGACCACTCAAATAAGTGTGAACTTTCTTTTTGTGTGGTGTGTATTACACCAATGCAGGGAAAATGTATCAAATGGTTTGCTTTTATTTATTAATTATAATTAGTGTCTTTACTTAAGGGTAATTTGATTCTTAATGTTTTTGTAAGTGCCAAAACCACAAATGTCAAACTGAATGTCAACAGTTGGCAGTAACAGATAGGCCTACTCCATTGTTTCAATACACAAACTGTTCATCCATTGCAGCAACTTTGCATGTAAAAAGAAGCTTGAACATGGGATTGTTTCAATGATTAAATCACACTCAACATTAACAATATTGTAATTCTATAACCACTTTTAAAACCAGTTTAAAAAATTGGGTCCAAAACATCTCTACTGATAAGCAAAAATATTTCATGAGATTTCCTGAAATAGCACACTCATTGGTTAGGCTTCCATAAATATTTCAAAGAAAATACTTTTCAAGGAATAATAAAATACACAATATATTGGGCATTCATTGTTACTATAACCTAAGGCTAAACAAAAAATTAATATGTCTCAAAGCCCATGGCAGTTTCAAAAACGAATGCGGAATGCATTTTTTTAAAAGATTTTTTTAAAACTTAATTTTGAATTAAGATGTCATTTTCAAGTGTTCAAAAGTACACAGTATAAAATTGTGGTTGATTTACACAATTGAAGTACAAATATCAATTGTTTTATACTTAAACAATGTTAGTATTGAATCAAGTAACTTTTCTTCCAAATTTGTCACAGAATGTCATGATTTTACGGCAAAAAACTAAGAAAAAAGGAAATAAAAAATGAATTTGCCGTTCAGCTGACATGGAAGTGTACGGCGGCTTTGAGACATAACAATTTTTTTTAAACCTTAGTGAAAAGTCAAAACTTGTTTTACTGTAATAAAAGTATTTAAATAAGACAGAAAATTTTCCAACGATCATACAATGACAAGAACTTTCATCAAGGTAGAAATCAAACCTGAAACACAAATCAACAAGAAGCAATGAAATTGTCAATGTGCCAAGTGAACTAAATACAATAAACACTACAGTCCATTTGGCTTCCTCAAGATGGTGATGTCAGTACTTAATGTCACTTACTTTGCGAATGTAGTGTACATATGCACCGCCTTTGATTGTGTATGTAAACATGCCGCTGCTTTGAGTCAACGCATACCATTCAGCTTCATGCCCATGCACTGATGTCACTGCCTCAAGGAAGTTAAATGGACAACATAGAAGGACCATAGAAACTCACTGTACATGTATGTAGACTACAATACAGTCCAACCTCTTTTATCCGGCCATGATGGGACCAAGCATTGTCCGGATAAGTGAAAAATCCGGACAAGTGAATTACATGTAATTCTGCATTGAAAGTTCCAAGGACTGAAATTGTAACAACAAAAGATTGTTTTAACATGGGGTAGTAACACTGAAGATGGCTTTAGAGTACTTTATGCAACATAAATATCATTGTAAGCATTCAGAGCATGGAATTAAGGTATTAAATCATTAAAAACATGTTTTCCTGTGAAGATTTCACAGCCGGATAACAGAGAGATCCACATAAAAAAGGTCTGGATAAGAGAGGTTGGACTGTACATCAATGTCACAAGTTAAAAAAAAATAAGCGAAAAAAATAAAATAAAATCATCAGGGAAAATGTAAGGAACATGTTTCTGTTTTGACCAATTTATTTGTGCTGATTTCCTATTTTGTCTTACTGAGTGATGGTTGACTAAATTATAATTCTATTCAACTGGACTTACTATTTATTGATGGGAACGGTATCACCTCATATCCATGACGCATCATCAGGCTGACTGGTATGAGTGATGGCCAATTTAATGCATGTTATTATGAAAAATACAAGTTAGCTGGCAGTGGAGAAGCTGCACATTTGCAGATACAGGCTTGATCAAGGCACCGACACATGGTAAAAAGTCATGGTATCATTAATATTCAAAAGGTTGTTTCTGTAATCTTTAGACCAGGGAACATTGTTTAGCAGCATGTGTAATAATTATAAGTTCTTTGATGTCATAATAAATGCTTTATATGTAATAATGTATGCTTAACCATACTTTTTACATAATCAGGTTATAAACCCTAACTTTAACTCTACAAATGGAGGGGCAGTGAATCTGTGATGTGTACAAATGAAAAATGTAAAAATACTCATAAGGCAAGACTATTACTATCCTAATATATGACACAATCTGGTCCATGGGGGCCAAAGGCTGCAAATTTAAAATTGAGATTAAGGCAAAAATATGGAGTAAAAAACAAAGAAATACATAAGAAAATAGACATCAAAAAACTTCATAACATTAGAACCAAATATGCTAGACCTTTTCAGTATATGATAGCCTAATGTTTGTATAAGGTAATAGTTATAGTAACTCAATTTTCAAAAATGCCTCCTTTGTCCCCTGTGGACCAGATTGTGTCATATATCTATACATCTATGGTTTCAACATAAAATTATCATAGTAATAAAGTTACAAACATGATATTTACATTATCATACATTCAAAAAAGAAATTTACACTGAAATATATTTCATTTGATATGTACACATATTATTTTACAAACGTTAAAATCCTTTTTAACAGCAAGGAGGTCTCTATTTCTATATAACATTTTTACTATGCTGTTTGCATAATTAGGAATGTTTGATTTGATCAAAACCTTGATTGATATTATGATTGGTACCATGGGCTATTCCAGTTGAAAGCCTCACTACCCCTGTGGAAGATTTTGGATATATGTTCCATAGAGGGAGTATGTTTTTTAAATGTAATTGGTCAGGGTTAATCATTTTGAAACTCATACTCCCCCAGTATTATTACTTATTACTTTACCTTTATCTTCCACAACTGGAGTGAGTAATTCAAATGGAAGATACCCAATTATTCAAAACTCATACTCCCTCCGTGGAAGACTTTAATAGCCAAATCTTCCACAGGGGTTGTGTGGATTTTAAATGGAATAGCCCAATCAATTTACAATGCCAAGTGGCATGACTACCATTTCCAAATGCAACATTTGATCTACTTCCTCCTGAAGCTAAAAAATACCTGCTGATTCTGCTCATAATCAAGAGAAAACAAATGTTTCATTTGAAATATTTCAACTTCTAAAAAAACAATGGCAACTGACGGGTACCAATCATTGTGATGCAGGTTGTATAAAATTTAATCCAAGAATTTTGTTTTCTGTTTTTGAAAAAGCACAACTATATTTCATTTCCTTTTAAAAAGTTTACCAAACTTGACGATAAGTTTTTTACCAACATTGGTTGTGGGTAAATTGCAAAGCTAACAGCATTCATGTATTTTATACTTTTTGGTATGCACTACTTCATTTAAAAATATCACACAAACTTGGACAGTATAATATATTTGGTGTAAATACCAAAATGGGTTTTTTAAAAATTTGGTCTATCTTTGATTCTACCTGATATTCAAAGGCTAAAGCTGACAAATTTATGATCAGCATTTTTTTTTCAGATTGTGGGTAGGGGTGGCTTTGTAGCTTTATAAGGTGTGCAAAAGATTTTAACGTATATGCAGTCGTTTTTGCTGGCAAAATCGACATCCTAGAACAAACACAGAACTTCAGGAGCATTTCACACCAGAGGTCTCACACATTCAAGGAGAAAGGTGCCCACTTTTCAAAAAATTAATTTCCTGTGTATGATAGCAGCCCTTTAGAAACTAAACGCAAGACTGTATCACCAAGAAATCAATAGGTGATTGGATGACCAGTTCACAGTAGCAGTCTTCATTCAGTGTTGATAAAGATAACAGAGTGGTTATCGAAACGTACACAGTAAGTGCAATTTATTGGATCAGAAATAAGAACCTTTTGATTGACTGTATAAATGGCAGTTATAACTTACATATTCTATTAAAATATTGGTTTGGGGGTCAGAATTAAACAACTGTATATCCCTTTAAATAACTTGTGACTACAATAGCTACTTTAAGCCTCCTTACTGTTAGCTTCTGATAGTAGTCACTGATCAATATAAATATTAAGGTGATAGCTATTATTTCATTTTTGTACAGAGAATACCTATTCTACTCATGGAAGATTTCATGGAACCCAAGTCATTATCTACATGATCTTTGGATCGATTTTGTTACTATAGTATGATACAGTATAAACTTGTACTAAGAACAAATCGGAATTATTCAGAAATTGTTGGTTGAAAGCAACCATTTGATACATTTTGGAGACAAGGTTTGCATCAAATTTCAGTTCATCACTAATCAGTGTGACATCTCTATGCATGAACTGCAAAATCACCGTGTTGATGTGTGACAACAGCTGCGTGACAAGCTGCGCCCTGCCCGTAGTGTCCGACGCATGAACACACAGATCATTTGTACCCACAAGATGGCGAAAGGCTGACGGCCTCTATTTCTCAATCATTCTGATATTGTTTTGCACTAGTGTGGTATCATACTACAGCTAACAAAATTCTCCACACTTGCACATCAATTTGATTGCTATTGGTTAATTGTGTTACAGTTATGACCACTCAAACAAATTGGGACTTTTTTGTGAGATGTTCATGCGAAATTTTCACTGTGTGCAGTACTACCACTGAGATGATAATGATACCTATAGTCTACATATCTACCTTGAGTCACCGGCACTATCTTTAAAATTCAGTGTGTGCTGCGTTGGCTTAGCGTGGTTTCTTGCTTGTACATATGCGGCATGTTGATCACGCGCATAAAAATATGTACACGCACCAAGTAATGCTAAGCTAATGCAGAACACGCTGAAGTTCAAAGCTAGTGCCGGTGACTCAAGGTAGATATATAGACTATAGCATACTAGCCTACTACATGTAGGCAATCACAAGGAACATCGCATTTGTTTGTGATATAACTTATCAGACTGCCAATATCTCATTGATAAGTCACTAGCATACCCTAGCATCAATTTGCAACAAGTTGACTTAATGATACTTTGTCGCTATGTTGCTAGCCACGACTGAATGCAGTTTATTTAATCGCTGCAAGTGTTTGTATGATATGGGCTTCAATGTGTTAATTTTAACCATCACAGTAACTCATGTGATGGTTTATAATACAATGTATGCTCACATGTCACAACTACAACACTCAAATGATTATGGCCGAGTTGTACAGAACTACAGATAGACTTTTCAAGCTGTAACCATTTCATTGTGGATCTAGATCTTACTAGTGTGGTAGAATGCAATCCTGCAAGTACTGTCAAGATGATAACACTGTCTAAAACTGTTTTTATAAACAAACCTTCATATACCAATTAACACTTAGTGTTTCCATGAAACCTTCCGTGACTAATTTCATCTTATGACCTCGCATAAATCTGGATACACTTCTTAGCAATAGTCTTGAGGTTCAGGTCACATAGCGCAGAGTACAAGCGCCCTCTGGTGCATGCATCTGGACATTTTTCACGCCATTGAAGTAGCATCTGTGTAGCTTGCTCTTCCGGACTACCCCAGTTCTCCTTGATTTCTTTGATCTCAGATTCAGCTGCTTCGTTGTCCCATATATACCTGAAAATTGAATGAAAATCAAGTTTATTTGTTAAACGAATTGTGGTCAATGGCACAGCAATCCACACACAAACTGATCAGTTTCAGTTAAGAGGTGTGAGTGGATGCAAATATGGATGAATGCCTGGCTCTATCTATCAGCCTGTGAAGGTGTTGAATCCAAAATCCACTCAATCGATAGCAGAATACCTCTTATTTGAAACTCACCAGTATGTTAGATTACTTGCAATGAAATCTTCATCTCCCCACCCCCAAATAAAAAGGGGCCGTTATCAGGCAAATTCTCCTGAGTGATGTTATATAGTATTTCTATCACATTTGTCATTTCAAATCTTTTGATTTCCCATTTACCAATCACAATGTTTTCCAGAAGGTGGGATAATACCATGGCATGGGAGTTTACCAGGATGATTATGGTATTATCAGTACAACTCGTCAAGTGTATCACATACAGTCAGTCTACTCTGAAGTACAAAGTATCGACGCGGACACACACATTGTGCTGACTTTGAAGGCACGCATACCTGCAGCAGAGACGCAGCACTGCACACTGTTTACGCGCTGTATGCACGCGCATTGTCACTTTGTACTTCAGAGTGGACAAACTGACTTATGGTCATTGACTTATTTTACTATCTAAGTCCCAAAGCCCAACATAACCAAATTAATTAATTTGGCGTATGGTGCAAACATAGCTAAAAATCCATAAATTATGTCAATTAGGCGTATCACATGTATGATCAGCTCGTAATAGGCGAGAATTTGATTTTTGTTAGTGCGCATGTCAATAAAGTCCCAACTTACGCCTGCGTAAATTCAGAAAGGGTGTGCATCAGTCAAGCAACCGCGTAGGTGGTGCACCAAGCTGTTTGTACACTATTCTATATCAATCCACAATGTTATGAATCCCGCTGATTACGAGCTGATCAGAGTATAGTGATGGATAGTTGACGCATAGTGCCAAATCAATTCTGCTGTTTCCTACGATTTATCACATGATGATTGATTGTGCCACATAGCGATAACATGTGAGGTATCATACAAATGGTATTAGAAATATGTTTTGTTGTTTTCACATATGTAACATATGAAATAATTCAAACAGTTAATTCTAATAATCCAAAATCGCACACAGTGTAAAACATCAAACTGAGCGACACAGCCCTTTTACATGTATTGGTCAAAATGTTTTTTCTTCGTAACATATATGCTGACATATTGTTTGCTGACAATATGTTGACCTAACTTACCTGGCTACTTTGATCCATTGTGTTTGAATAAGAGGTGCTATTCTGTAGAGTTGCTGCTGTGAGATCTCCATACTGTCTCTTCTCATCATGTGATCTTCTAAATTAGCGCTGGCATTGGACGGACCAGGAAGACTCTATACAAAGTATGATAATAAGAGTTGGTATTGGTAATTAAGTATATACATATAATATATTAAAATACTCACAACACAGCATTCCAGTATGTATCAGCTAAAGCAATTTCATAGCACCGTAAAAACTCGATAGTTAGCATATGTGCTTACTATCGAGCGCTTTTGAAAACATGAAATTGTACAAAGTCTGGTTTTTCTGAATTTCTTAATTAAAAAGACAAATTGCGATAACATTGTTCCCAAACATTAAATGTGTGCAGCTTACAGGAAACAATTTTTTTGGTGTACAATATCCACTTTAAGGATGGTCTGCAATTTCCACCTTCATTGAATGACTCTGAACCCATTCCCCTAATTATGAAGTTTCATGTCTGTATTCCAATTCCTGGGTTTTTTTTATATAAGAGCCAAAAATATGCATATAAATATTTATATTTGCCAACCTACCTGTTGAGATGTAGTTGGTATGCAACCATACTGTGACTCTGTCAACGGAGTGTTTGAGAATCCCAAATTTCTGCTAGAACTAGCTGCTGACATTACACTCCCTTGGTACGACTGCACTACAGAAACATTGGTAAACCTCTGTGTTGAAGCACAGTGAGGGGGCGAATGTCTGTTGAAAGAGTGCATGCTTCCATAGGATATACCGGGAGTGTGGGGAGGTGTGCGAGGTGGTGTACAGCTTGGGATCATTGGAGTTAGGGGTGTTGGGGGTGAAGAAGTAGTGCTGATTTGTAGCTGGCCTAATAGTTCTTCATTGTTGGCAAGGCTGGTGTGCATACGTAATCTCTTAGGTATGGCTTCACTGGCTTCACAGGTTGGGCAGACTCTCTTTCGACTATTGCTGCTTTGAAGGCCACTAGGTCCAGCTGTAGAGGATAAAAAACAATCTGAAAATATCCAATTGTACATGAATATGTGTTATCCGTACATTTCTGTCATGTATTCTTCTTCTTCAGTAGGCATGTCTCTTGCAACTTAATAAACAACATCCTCTTACATTGAACATGATAGCCCAACCACATGGATTGTTGGCCATTATTTAGTATTGTGCCTTGTGCGACTTATCTTGCCAACATCTTCTGAGAAAGTGATGTTTACCCATTACTTGAATTGATTTGTCCATCCTAAAAGGCCTATTCAGTGATTTGCTCATCCGGTGGATCATACAAGTCATCAAAATTCAGATTCTGGCACTTTTTTATATTAAATCAATGGACCTTGTCTGGCAAGAATGAAACCTTAAAATAGCAATTAATATATAGGATTTGAACCAGCCCATTGTATTGTACATCATTGCTTGTCAGTGTAAACTCAGAAGCGTGCTTTTTCAACCATGATCTGCAGAGATCACACCCACCACATGTGGATGATGATCTCCTAACAAATCACAGCCCAGCCATCTCACATTCAGTGGCCAGAGGATCAGACCCCTGCACAAATCATCATCACTGTTCTACACATCATGTTACTACTGGGTAAAAAGCTTGTCCTTTTAGGCCTATTCAGTGATTTACTCATCCGGTGGATCATACAAGTCATCAAAATTCAGATTCTGGCACCTTTGTTAGTGTCATAGATGTGCTAACATAGCTTGCTTGTGGCTAAGCTGAAAGCTGATTATAAGAAAAAATAAGACATTTTACACGAAGCTTCATGTATTTGAATTGGGCTTCAACTTTGTCAATATTGTTGTTTTCCTCATTTTTTCCCTAATTTTTCATTTCAATAATACCTAATGACAATTTTAATGACATATCCTACACTTTTAGGCAATTTATAAACAATATTATAATTTTTGTTTACACTTCAGCTGGGATCACTGAATGAGGTCTTTAATATGACCTTACAAAACATTATCCACACTTAAGCAGCATACTACAAGCTCGGCTCAGTGAGTTCTTTATGTATGTTGTTATGTGATGTAATCAAGCAAAATAAGTCGCTTGTCAAGAAAAATTAAAATCCAGTTTTAAGTTTCATTATATGTGCCATTTTCATTTTGTTTGATGAAAGCTCCATCACAATGGGACTAATGGTTCCATAGATATGGTCATTTAGTGTTGCTCAGAACAATAGAATACAAAGGAAGTTGAATACAAATAATAGCTAGATCTCAAAATCAATATCAGGCACAAACAACTCATTTAGCTTGATTGCATCACACTTCGAGGGTTCACTGCAACACTGTCTCATCTCTATTAGCTCCCCTGGGTACTGTTATTCATAATCGTAATTGCATTTATACACAACATTACCAAGGGGAGCTGATGGAGATAAAAGGTAGTATTGGATTATTCCATCTGAAATCATACAGCCCCTCTGGAAGACATGACCTTAAACTCCCACACAGAGAGTGTGAATTTCAAATGTGGTTACCTGAATGGGTGACTCCCATATGAAATTTATACTCTCTATGTGGGAGATTAATGTTGTGTCTTCCCTAGGGGGTGTATGGATTTCAACTGGAATAGCCCATTGCACTGAGCCCTCAATATTATGGCCTTAATTTTGGTAATGTAATCTACTTCTGTGGTAAATAAAACTATCATAACATAACATGTCACAGGCATTAATTTTGCCTGTCCCGGTTAAAAACTCTCGGTCCAAAAAGACCTGTGGATGAGAAGCTGAATAAGACACTGCTTATAATATAAATATAGACTTTAATATGTACTTGTGAGTGTCATGCTTTCAGATTTTGTGATACACTCTTAGTATCTTTTCTTATACATGCCTTTCAGCATTCAGCATTATGTCCTATCATTCTGTATGTAATATAAACTTACGTATATTCTCATCAGCAAATGGCCTGCTAACAGTAGATGGTGCAGAGGACCTGGCTCCAAACCAGCCACCAAAACCAAGCATTTCTCTCCAGCCACCGGCCGATGAAGTAGGAGTTGCAGGTATTTGAGGAGCAGCAGCTTCTTCTCCAAGGCGAAGCTCTCGACCAACCTGGTGGTTAAAACAGTGACAAATGATTACTCTACGTGAATGGAGCAGGGGTAGCACTAGCTTTTAAAACCAGGGGTTCTCAGAACCCCTGAACCCCCTGAAAGTGTTAAAAATATGCGCTCAAATCCTAAAATGAGGGGTTCTCTAGTCAAGTATTGAATGCCCGTTTCAATATATCAGTATCAGATTTTGTGATTTTTTTTTTTTTGTGTAAATAGTTGAGGCCTGGCAAAAACGCAATCTCCCTCTCACGCCGTGATTCTCGCTATTAACTAACTATCTGGCTTTTTAAGAAAGTTCCCACGCAGTGTACTTGCTTTAAAAGTGTTGCTTTATGCCATAAAAGTTCACCGAAGTCCATAAATGCAGTTCAACTTCGCAAAGTGCAGAATTCAACAGCATTGCAAGTCACATGGACGAGTGAAAAGCCATGATTTACTCAATAAAAATGACATTTCATTGCAAATGAGCTCAAGTTTAGGCCAAATATCATGATATTTATTGAATTACTGGAGTATTTTGACTATAAAACATAATTCAAGGGCAAATTTTTGTCACTTTTTTCTTCTATGGCCTCAGATTTCATCGCTGGCATATCTCTACACACCACCCTTGAAGCATTTCTTACCGATCCCTAGAATTAGAAATTACCAACTCACATACGTGTCGTCATTCAGTACTGCAATAAAACTCAACAGTGATTCTAGACAATATCACAATCTGTGTTAAATTACACTGGTGGTGTGTATTTTATTTTTATTTTTAAATTATGTTACAATGCTACGGCGACTTCACTTCAACATTTATGTTATTGCATTTTTGTTACATAATTTCTGGACATGTCGTAAATATTGGAGATCGAAGCTTATATTTTTCTTTCACATGTTTTATTTTTCAGCGCGCATGAAAACCCCTGAACTGGTATGCAAAAATGAAGAGACGCGTTCAAACTTAAAAATATGCGCTGTACGCGCAGAAACGCAGGTTAGCGCGACCCCTGGAATGGAGCCAAATTTGTTTGATTTTTTAATCAACTATTATTATTACTATTATCATTAGAACGTAAAAAACATCTCAATGCGCTATAGCCTATTGATGCTTGGGCAATTTGTGTAAGTTTTTAAAGATCAAGTAGTTGAATGTTGTTAATTGTGAAACATTTCATCTAATATTGAACAATAACATTTTACCATTCCTTCATATTAATTTAGGGATTCAATCATGTTTCACTGTTATTCATCACTGTTTAACAATGATGCGTCCATGTCGTCTACATGGTTTACTTTGCGAGGACCCAAGCAAAGTAAACCACACACACGGCTAGACGCGAGTCAAAATTGTGTGACCTCAAGATCGAACAACTTTGACAGAGCCTAATGATTAAAGCATAAACCGCTTCTTTATCACCCGTTTCAAGATCAAGTCTACGTATTACAAAGTAATACTATAGCCATTTGAAAATTTGTTGTTTAATATAATTGCGTTTGGCCTAATCTAGTGAGTATCGCTAGCCTTCATGCAATTCTTGGGCTACTATAGCCTTGAAATCAGTCGATCAACTGTTCACTTTGTAGCATTCTTTGCTGAAATTTGGTGTGATTTTTAGTTTTAGCAACATTTGAGCAAGTTTGAATTTTGACTTCTGTAGGAACTTTGACAGCCTGCATCTCAAGTTGCCCAATGTTGATAGAGGGCCAATAAACTTAAATTGGGTACTGGTTGTCTTGAGAAGTAAAATCTGTAAAACTTTGATGCCAAAACAAGCTAATAATATGCATGAAAATTGTGTTTGGCAACCACACTACTGACTTGGGCAAAACCTATGATGGCTGAAATTTGAATTTGACAACTATTGTATGAGGCTGACGATATCAAGCTCACTACACTGTATTCAAACTGAGTGAATATTATTCCCTCAGCAAAGGGTGATGTACATTTTCAATATCTGAATAATATAGAGTGTTGTGTTAGCTGTGTACATTTTCAGTGGTGAACTTCACTAAGAGTTACAATGCATCATATGTCATTTAACCCACTGCAAGTCCCAACTCATCCCAAGTCTAACATATCAATCTTATAGAAGAATTACAGCAGGTGTGGGACTAACGATGGGTTTAGGACTTAGTTAAATCAGAACTATGAGTGAAATCCACCCATGTGTAGCAACTTTCCCAACAAGTTGCACAATTTGAGACTTATGTGTTTCTTTCAGCTGTGCGTAGGAAGAAGTCACAAACACACAACACCTTGGGAGCAGAAACTGTACGTCACCTCTTTCCTCCAACCATGTTGCAATTGTACACTCACCTGATTAAGAGTTTGTAGGAAGTCTTCATGTGAGCCTCCTCTTGTCCTATACTGTGAGATGATAGCTGCAAATGGGTCCTTGGCTTTGCTAAAACGATTCCTGATATCCGCTGGACTAAAATGCAAAGCTCGCGCAAACTTCTTCCAATTGTCATCGTTGAGAATTCCATGCATTTCTACAAAAATAAAATAAAAATGGTGATGATATTCTGCAAACTAAAGGATTTGGATTTAGCTATGTTTCATTTGGGAAAACAGGATATTCTTTTAATCCAAAAAAATGAGTTCTGTATTTTTCTGGAATGGGGAGTAGTTACATTGTAACTGTGTAAAAGCACTGACATTGCTATCAAACTTGAACTGAAATAAAGGGTGTAAAAAAAAGGTAAAGGAGGCGAATCTGTATATAAACAGTGAACGGAGTGCCCATCTCTCTTTCATTGGCGATTGGACCAGACTCCTCCATGTAATGTTGCTGTAGGGGGATCACTACACCTCCACAGCGAGTCTGTTACCTTCCCAACATTTAAAAATGCCGGTACCCATTTATCCACCTGGGTGGAGTGGAATAATCGAGATAAAGTACCTTATTCAAGGGCACAACACGATGATGTCACCGGGGCTCGAACCTGCAACCTTCTGATTATGAGTCGGAGTCTGTTCCGCTCAGCCACCGTGCTCCCACAAAGGGTGTAGTTTGAACAAAAATTTGTTTCTTTTAAATGTGTTGTATAGATCAGTTGACAAAAAGTTACACTGAAGTCACTAGTCAGAGGCAACGTTCAATAGAAGACCCTATGTCTGTCTTACCTGCTAGTTCAGTGATCGAGGCAGCCATCCATGGGTCTTCACTGGGCTGGTCTGGCTCATCATGTTTCTGAAAAAAAGAAAAAAATCACCAGATAAGGAAAGGCAACAAGAAAGAAATTGGAAAGCATTCATATACTTTCTACTGTACTGCTAAAAATGTAACATTTCTGCGATTGCTAACTCATATTGAAAATGTGGATAGCAGGGGTGTGATTGGTGCTTGAAGAAAAAAAACCCAAGGCAATGAAATTGCGAAGCGAGCCGAGCTCTCGCCTGTTGCGGCCGGGGGCCCCGCTCAAGGGCCCCTGGTGGGGTCCAGGGTCAACGCCCTGGTGGGGGTCGAGGGGGCAAAGGCCCCCGAAGCCAGAGGGGTTTTACACACTTGAGCACCACTGGAGATGCAATTCCATGGGGTAAAATGCAAAAATGAGAAACTGTTAAAATACTTCACTTTATTATAGTATAAAAACATTTATTATCTGTGAATACATACTTCCAGTATCATATCATTCACATACACATGAGAAATTGCATCACCATTTTTGCACAGTGTGTTTATAAATCATCCAGTCAGGGTTCTAAGGAATTTTCATTTTAAAATTAGAGATTTTCTCATATCTGGAAACTGAAAATTCCAGAAATGTGACATCTCTGTTAAGCATTTAGCTCTTGGTCCAGGGGCACTCCAAAAGCGACAAAAAAAAAATTAAATTTTTTTTTTTTTGTTTTTTTGAAAATCCGGAATTTTTTGTTAATCCCAAAAATCCGGAAAAATCACACCCCTGGGATAGGCCTATAATAACACATGGACGGCAGTGGTTTTACTGTTTTACTCCATTCCATAGCGTAAGATAATTATGGTATGTTCTGAAATTTAAATTGTACATCAGTGAGTGCAAACTCAGATGCGTGCTTTTTCAACCATGATCTGCAGAGATCACACCCACCACATGTGGATGATGATCTAACAAATCACAGCCCAGCCATCTCACATTCAGTGGCCAGAGGATCAGACCCCTGCACAAATCATCATCACTGTTCTACACACCATGTTACTGCAGGGTAAATAGTTTGTCCTGCGAGGGTGCCCATTTTCAAGGCAATTTGACTATTTACTACAATGTAGGGTGTTATTGCAATCATATGCTAAAGAGTTTGTCCAAAGTTACACATCTGGGAGGCACAATGGCAAAGGCATGGCACCCAGGTGAATTTGGTTTTTTCCTTTGTTCTGATTGGTGTCACTGCAAGCTTGCAGATGTGGTTCAAGAGGGTGAGAAATAACAGAGAAAATCCCTTGTTGAAAGTTGTCCTTTTTAAAGAACTATCCAAGGAAGATGAAACATTAGAATATACTGTCAAAAGGAAGTTGGCACTAATTTCAAACAAAGAATTTTGAAGTTTGAACTGAATCTGAATTATTACACACAAAATGTATTCATTGGAAATGTTCTGTAAATGTAGTCAATTATAACCAAAAAAAGTGATTTTACAACAACCTTTTCTCCCATATAAATATTATGAAATACGTATGTACAAGGATGATATTTCAGGTAAAGAAAAATTGAAACATGTGGTTCCGTTCTGCAAATGGAACAGCATAGAGTGGTTTGGTTCAAGTCTTTGGTAATTTGCCTCACAATTATATAATGAAGCTTTTATGTTTTCCACAAAAGTGTTATTACTTATCAAGCAAATTTGAGTCTACAAATGAGTGCGCTATCAACTATTGGGAATTTAACAAACGTTGTTACAAAATGGATTTAAGCATCTACCATAGCATAATCAATTCTTCACAATGTTTCATGCATTCAAGAACTAAATCAATGGGCCCTGTCTGGCAAGAGTGAACCTATAAGAAGTACCATAGTTAACAAAACTAATATTATGTAATTAATACATAGGATTTGAACCAGCCCATTGTACTGTAAATCATTGTTTGTCAGTGTAAACTCAGAAGCGTGCTTTTTCAACCACGATCTGCAGAGATCACACCCACCACATGTGGATGATGATCTAACAAATCACAGCCCAGCCATCTCACATTCAGTGGCCAGAGGATCAGACCCCTGCACAAATCATCATCACTGTTCTACACACCATATTACTTCAAGGTAAAAAAGATTGTACTGCGAGGGTGCCCATTTTCTTGTTCCGACACAGTAAGGACCGATCGTTATTTATGGCAGGGGAATGGGCATTTAGGAAAAAATATCAACAAACATTTTTGCATTCCCCCCTCGCGTCCGTTCAAAATTTTCGCGTTCCCCCTTATTTTCCCAATTTTCTCCATCTAAAATTTAACAATCCCCCCTCCTGGTTCAACTAAAAATTTCAGGTTCCCCCTCTAGAGCCAAAAACAATTTTGTGTTCCCCCCTAAATCCCCCCCTGCCATAAATAATGATCACTCCCTAATATCCTCTTACCTGGATCAGATTAAACTCAAATAGTTTCTCTTCCCTTCCTTCAATGAGTCTCTTCACAAACACTTTCCCAAGATGTCCTTGTTGGTTGGTTTTGTTGTTTGAACTTGCAGGCAAACTGCTGATCAAACTCTCCACCTCGGTAGTTCACTTCCATCTTCTCCAACGAGGCATCTTCACCAGCGGCGGTGTCGGCATCGAAATATTCCGACTTGGCTAGTTTGATTAGGATGTCTCCACCTGGAGGCCAATGACATGTACAATGTATAATTAATGTACAACATGTTGACTTTTTATTTTTACACATCTGGTGTATATATTTCAGCATAAAAGTAGGAAATCCCACTAAAGGTCATGCTTAGGCAGAATCGGTATTGCAAAAACCGAAACTGCCAATGTAAAACTGATAAAAAACAAAAAAACCTTTTTATTTATTTTATTTGTTTTTGTGGCAAATTTTGGAAATACTCATAAAAATTCCAATTTTAGTTTCCGAGTGGTGGGGCACAGACGGCAAGTGTTTGGGTTAGGGTAAAGGTCAGTTGGGCTTGATTGGGTTTATGGTAAAGTTTGTGGATGGGTTAGAGTTTGTGTAAGGTTAGGAAACATATCAAGTCTTTTCTGTTTTAAGAAAAAGTCAAGTGGTATCAGTTTTGGTACAGTATTGATTTAAAATGGGTACAAAATTACAAATTTGGTATATGCCTTGTCATGTTTACATGTTATAGTCCCTTAGCTTTCACCACACTTGCACAATCCAATAACACCTTCCCCAGTCCCCACATAAAAAAATACTTGCTGTGCAAATCATTTGATTATAAAAACACATCCACAAAATGCCAAAGATATTTAGGAATAATTTGTCTCTTGTTATTTCTTTTCCTTTTCTTTATGACTTGATTACTAAGTAAAATGGAAACAAATAAGTGTTCACAGCTTTATTACATTGAAGAACATTGCACATTTGTCAGTGTGCAATTTGTACAGTTAAAACTCCACATAAACAATGGCTTACATAATTATTCCAATTTTGCACATAACACTTACATAAAACTGTACCAATTAAAATGCAGTTGAAAGATTTTCTTACCTGGAGAAATACAAACAGGCTTGAGACTGCCACCAACATTCTTCATATAATTGCCTACATCCTGCATGGAATCAGTCCTATGTAATATGATGACAAGACCAAACTTATCCGAGTTCTCTTTATCCAGCATCCATGCCTGACATTTCATGCTGACCGCCCCTCCAGAGTAGAACGTCCCCATGCCCATCCCTGTACCAGACATCTGACCCTTGATACTGTTCCAGAGTGATGTGAGCCATGAGAAATGTACCATGGGTACAATGATGAAGTAGTTACCCTGTTCATCGCAGTCCAGCTTACTCTCCAAGGTGTGGTTCTCCCACTGGACAGGTTCATCATCAGCGGTTGCACTGTGCCACACGGTGAGTCTAGCATGAGTCCCAAATCTTTGCACAATCTTAGAATAATCTGGGATTGGCAGTTTCACAAGGACGGGCATGTTCTCATTGAAGAAATAGCCATGGGGCTTTAGAACGAGGGTAGGCGACGCAAGAGCATCCTCACAATCTAAGTTAGTTCTTAATTCTGGCGGAAGATCGGAACAGAGTACTTTCACACTTGCCTTAATATCCTGTTTCAGTGATCCAATCGGGAAGTTCACTTCAACACCTGGTACTTGTTCAACTTTGACGGTGCCACCTTTTTCCGCAGATATGTTTTGACAGACCTCAGGTGGCGACGCATCCAGGATAGCATTGAAGAGCGAGAAGTGTGTAGTTCTAATGAGGACATAGCCATTTCTTACCCTAAAATCACACGCTGGTATTCTCTCCCAAAACGGCCTCTCTAATGTGTCACATGTATTACTCCTATAGCAATGTACTTGCTCAACATGATTAATATTTACAAACAATGGCAAACGTATGATAGCAGGACAATCCTCATAGAATTGTGCACCATGCGGTCCAAGTGAAATCACAGGTGACGCTTGCACTGAACCATCATCCAGTTCTGGTACAAAACTCAAGTCTTCAACAATATTGAGGTAGAATTCTGACCTCATGTAGTTTTGTTTGTTGTGCTCTGGTATGATAACGGCAACCTGCCCCCGTTTGAGCAGTCTCGATCTATTGGGCAGGATACAATCTAAGCTCTCTTCTTCAAAATCTATTTCTTCATGCAATGGTTGCAAGCACACTTCACACCGATCATCAGTCTCACTAACGTCAAGGTCACCATTATCGCTGCCGCAGTCACCATGACAACTGAAGTTATCATCAGCATACAACGCATCCCTGAGATGATCACTCTCAACGTTAGAGCTTGCGCAGGAACCATAATCACTAGTAGAGCCCTGCCTTTCATGTCCTAATAATTCTACTACTGGTTTTGGGAGTGCCACAGCCACCTGCTTCTCCTGGAAGGGCTGCCTGTTGACTCTCTCGCCAAATCTATCGCAATTGGACCTCTCCTTCGAAGTTCTCTTCGATTGGCACTGGTCGAACTTAACCTGTGCAAGTAAGCTACACAAGGAGCTCTTTTCATTGTCTTGCTCCACGTGCAATTGTGAAATTGTTTGGTCAATACCAAAATAACGCCGGATTGCCTGCAATCCGTACACATACACCTCACTCGGAACATTCTGAACAGGATTTTGAGTCACAAAAAACGTTCGTAACTGATTTGGTTTAAAAATGTCCTGTTCTAAAATTGCAATAGAATTTCCTGAGAAATTTACATTCTGCAAAAGTTCTAAGTGTGCCAATTCTGATGGAATACATGTTATTTTGTTGTGGGAGACATCCAACTTTCTCAGTTGGTGGAGTTTTCCGATGCATACTGGAAGTCTCTGTAAACTGTTGTGATGAGCTAACAAAGTTCTCAACCTCTTAGCACCTTGCAAACTTTCCGGCAGGTCTTTCAGGGAATTAAAGCTGAGGTCTAGCTCTGTGAGATTATTTAACAGAAATGTGGGGACAATGGATGGATGCAAGACTTGCAGGTGTAGACCACGTAAGCTTAGCGAGTCTCTGCGATCCTGTAGGGCCTGCCGGATAATCAGCTCCTCACGGGGTACTACATGCAGGCCCTGTACTGAGAACATCAGGTTCCACCTGCAATAAAAGACAAAAAGTAGGTTAATTTTATTTCAATAATAAATAAGAAAATCAAGAATAAATACGTAAATTACAAAACAAATCATTAAGGTTAGCGAAAGGTTTTTCATGCGCTTGATTTCAGAGGGCGAAGTTCATAACAGAAACAGCCATGCAGAAAATGAACAAGCGCATCGGGAGGTATAAGCCTACTTTAATAATCATAATAGAATATCGATCCACGGTCAAGACATGAAACTTGGCTCAGCTCGTGTCCGGAGCTCGTGATGCGGCGGGGGCACAAGCCGTTTTCGCAATTTTCATGAGGATGTTATAAATTTTAAAATCGATTGGGAGCACTTCCTCTGGCCCCTATGCCAGCCCCATGAAGATACACCACCGTCTAGAAAATGTGTTGATATTAAATTTATAGAGCCTTGATATCTTTGATGAAATAAATAAATAACATCAACAACAACATCACAAAGCAATTATTTGTAAATTGAATTTGGGAATATTCAACAAGACAGACTTAGCAGGCCTACAAATTTGTGAATTATATAAAGTGAAAAACAATCAATCACTGTAGTCAGCGAATCAATCAAATCACTGAAATAGGCCTATACAAAAACTAAAAAAGAAAGGAGCAAGAAAGAATAAAGAAATAGTGAATAAAAAAAGAACGAAAGAAAGAAAGAAAAAAAAGAAATGAAAAAAGAAAAGGAGAAAGAAAAGAGGGAAGAACAGAAGTAAAAATGAGAAAAGAGGAAAAAACCGAACTTTCAGCCACACGGGGACTCGAACCCACAAAAATTAATTATAAAAGATTCAAAGTCCAACGCTCTATCCGCTCGGCCACACATCAGCTTACACAATTGGTTGTCCTGGAAGGGGATATATAATTATAATTTGACGCAATGACGTGATTACAATTGCGTCCGCATAATGGCTCTTAGAATAAACACGCATGTCGGTGCTGAAATTTTGGACCGAACCCGATGGAGAAAAACCTCTTTTTTGCAAAACTAGCTTCAATTTGGAGTAAAAAATCAAATGGAATAGCAATTGGCAGAATGTTGAGAAATAATGTAGGTATTCAGATGTCTAAATTAACGTCCCGTAATCAAGATATCGATAATTTCACAAACCAGCTTTTTCTCAAGCAAATTCTCCAAAATTTTCCCCCAAAACGGGCTTTTAAAATTTATTCGGTACTGTATTTGGTTCTTCCCCATGGCAACATTATTTCTTTGATCGATTTGTAGTACAATACAAAAAAAGAAGAAAACAATCACTCGGCGAGAATTAAACGAAGCGCACATTTGCAAAAAACGTACACGAACGTATTTTTGATCCTGTGAACATTGTGCGTAAAAATGCTTTAAACGAAGGATTTTCAAACTTATTCTAAAAATTTGTATATAACACACGAAAAAATGTTAAGCTACATCCAATGCACCAACATTTCACTCGCTGCGATATTTGATTACTGAGAAAACTCTGTTTTAGAGAACAACTTTATACGCCTTTTATATCGCTTTTTATACGTTTCTTCGTGTAACCTTAGTACTACACCCTGGCCAATTTGTGCCTATTTTGCATTTTTTCAAAAATTATAGCGCATTGGTGACAAGTAAGATATGTATATTATAGGGGCAAGGACTACAACTACTGCACTGAAAATTCAGCAACTCAAGGGAAGTAGTTATTGATTTATTGATCAAATATTGGTTTTCCCTCATTTTTTACTGTAACTCCACAACTGTTGTCTGTGCTGAAATAAAATTTCCAGTGCAGTAGTTGTAGTCCTTGCTGCTATAATATACATATCTTACTTGTCACCAATGCACTATAATTTTTGAGAAAAATTCAAAAATAGGCACAAAATTGGCCAGGGGTGTAGTACCCCCTTAAAGCACAATTTTTATTGCGCAATTTCAGTGACGCAGCTATTCAACACGCATGTTGAATGATGTAGCACGATGGACACTCAAGTGTATTTGGGATTTTCAGGTTGCCCCGCAGGGCACTACCAGTATGGGCAAAGGGAAATTACCCAACAATATGGCCATGTTCCATGAATAGGGGTAAATATTCTTACATGCTCATTGCTCAACATTAAAAAAATAAACACACTTTCAAAAAATGATTTTAATTCACCACAGATTGGTCATAACTTAAAGCCTTAATGTACGATCTTTTTAAATTTTTATATTTTCCTCCCAATACATTTGGACACGAAAAACATTGGGAATTTGCAAAGAAACAACATCATAAACTTCACCTCTATCACTCGAAATATCTTGCACTATTTGGATTAGGACGGCGAAAGTGCGGCCTCAGAGTAAGTCTTCTCACGCAGTTAAAGTTTAGTTACGCTCCCTCCAAATATGGAGGAGCGTTAATAATTGGCTCGACACATTAGCATAATCTAAAAATTATGATAATATGTCGGACCAACAGAAAATCATCCTGTTTTACTACAAAATAGGGCACATTTACGCCGAATTACCAAAAACTCTGGCGGATGACCAGATTTCATGACCTGGTCATCCGCCGGATAACCTGATTTTTTTTCTTAATTTGTAC
Source organism: Amphiura filiformis (assembly GCF_039555335.1). Classification (NCBI taxonomy): domain Eukaryota; kingdom Metazoa; phylum Echinodermata; class Ophiuroidea; order Amphilepidida; family Amphiuridae; genus Amphiura; species Amphiura filiformis. The sequence continues at coordinate 74,185,615 of NC_092631.1, forward strand.
ACTGGCATCGGATATTCGCCCCGGGGGCCGGTGATTGGCTGAAAGTTTTGCCCGGGTGGGCCCGGGACTAGCCAGGTGTTTACCCGGGACTTGAACTTTCAAACCCAAAATCTATGGCCCACGACCCGGCCATCCCCGGGTCCCCAGGGGCCGGGGTTGCATTTGATATGTGCATTAAGATCATGTTTAAAATGTCACATCTACAGAATTAATGAACATCAGTCATTTACTTCATGAAGTAAAGTTGGAAAAAAAATTATATTTTTTCCATTGGGGGGGGGGGGGGTAGTACAAGGAACTTATACGATGTCCTCATTCACACACTGATACTATCTGTTCATCGTATAAGACTGTTACCGTACGGCAGCGTGTTGAAGGAATATTACACAGTCAAGAATAGGCTCCGTCTTCCGTTTGTTGGGATCCCTCACAGTCTCCCAAAACATCAAAAGCGTTGCACGTATACTTACTTACATACTCGGCAGTGGGTTTTTTTTGACTCCCACCCTTTTTATTTTACCCCCACCCTTTTTATTGAGGCACCCTTTATACTGAAAATTCCTGACCCCCACGCTTTTTACTGAGGCACTAAATTTATACTGAAAATTCTTGACCCCCACCACTTTTTGCTTTTTCCGCTATTTGTAAACATTGACGAAGTCACACGCAATTTGGTTCGAAGTAAATCAAGTACGCCGAATTCTGACCTATTTCACACGTGCGAGTCCGGTGTTTTTCTCTCCATTAAGTAGATACATTACGTGAACAATCAATGCAAATTATATGTGAAAAACTACTACTGTACTGTATAAGTATTTTAATGAATAACTGTACTTTTATTGGCGTTCAAATGTTGTTCTTGTCATGAAACTTGATGTGCGCTGTGTTCAGCGACTATATCCTACTTCTTCCGTGCTGCTTCGCTCAATCAATTATGCATGATTAATGACGTCACTCATATACGACAATGTAAAGAAAAATAACACGTCATGGAAAATCGGACATTTGCATATGACGTATGTGTTTTAGCAGGGCTTCCGGGGAGGATATTGTGTACATTGCGCTGGACACTCGTAAACAAGTGCTATCCTGCATCAAATGGAATTTTGTCTTGCGACATTGTGTGCAGGTTTTGGCAATTTCTCTTGGAACTATGATTATTTTATCATTCAATAAAAATATACTGTAAGTTGGAAGAAGCCCCACGCTTTTTATTTTAATCCCACGCTTTATATCATTCCACGCTTTTTACCCAAAAAGTTTAAACCCCCACGCTTTCAACAATTTTCAGAATTTCGAATCGGCACGCATTAAAAAGCGTGGACTGCCGAGTGTGCTCAAGACTGTCCTTTTTCACATAACGCAGACAAAGTAGTGCCAACTTGCCTAGAAATGGTCAAATTTTGGCAAGAAATATCTCTGTGTAATCCTATGCAAGTCCCACATCACATCGATATCGGCGATCATGTTTTTTTACTGAAGTTCTAGGCTGGTTCCCACTAGCCCGAGGTACTCACACCTCCGTCACTACAATTTCCACTGTCCTTCTCTGTACGAAGGTCTGAGGGAGACTCCTTATCTGGTCCAGGGTACACATAAAATACCACTTTTCTCATAAATACCACTTCCTACCATTCCTCACGTGAAGATGGGACTTAAAAACAAAACATATTTGGTGCATGTTCGTAAATTTTGAGCACATTTGAGGATGTAAAAGACCAGACTTGTGACTGTTACCGTCGCTGTGTTTTGAATTCTTCTATAGATGCTGTCAGTGTGACGTCATCACCGCGCCTTGTGTTCACGGTGCCCCGTTTTTACGTGCGTAGGGCATTCATAGCCCTAGTGAGGAAGGAACAGGGCCATGAATGTTTCGGGCTAGGTTCCCACCAGCTTCATGCACGTGACGTGACACAGCTAAAATAATCGACCGGAAATAGGGGATCATTAAAACGTCAACAAATTTCAAAACACGGAAGTCAGTAAACTTAATGGCGACTTTGGCGAGCGATCCAAATTTTGAGCCATACAAGTTTACGTGCTGAACTAGGGGGGGGGGTCCAAATCCTATGTGGCCAAACTTATCATTTGTATTACTTTATTTTGTAGAGAAAAGTGTCTAATTGTAATATCCACCATGTCCCAGCGAGGGTATTTGCCTCCTTAGCAAACAAAATTACGAAAAGGCCCAAAGTGACAACTAGATGACAACTACTACAGACACTAGTCTTTTACTACCAACTGCTGCACAGTGTCATCGGCCCGATATCTTCATGGCAGAAATCACCATGGTAGGTTAAATCTATGTCCAGCAAGGTCATGTCACACTTCCGGTGTGACATGTCCAGAACTCCCATACATTTTCGGAAGCGACAGACAAATTGCAGAACAGCGTGCCAATTCAAGCTTCCTGTAATATCTATTGCACATAACATACGAAGTCACAAACTTACAAACTTCAATATGAACTTCAAATACACCAGACCAGCTGTTTAATAATCATTACCGATCCTTCAGAACGTTTTACTCTTGCAGCTGTTTGATGTAAAATGCGACTTCGCTATCTCCATTTTCCCTATCGAAACGTCAGGCATTGTTTACAAAATGTGGGAAATCGCCAGGCCTTCTTCTGGAAATGCGCAAGGCATTGTGGGAAATTGTCAGAGCTGTGCACGTTGTGTAGCCTAAGTTCCTTGGCCCGATCTCGAAACAATAAACATGGCGGAATAAAATGACCGTGCGTAAGCAGTAAAGGGACTGGTGGATCAAACCTATGTAACTCATCGGTCTGACAAGGTCAGGTCATTACGCATCATCAGAGTTGGTAAATACGTCATCTGCTTAATTATGGCCATGCGTTTTGAACTGGTGCACTGATATTGAGGAGCCGGGGTCTTTGTGCGAGATTTTTTTTGGCTTTCTTTGATTTTTTTAAAGCCTTCACCTTATACCTACCTAGACAAATTGCCTATCAAATTAAAGCTCTTGATGAGTGCTTTCAAATGACACCAAAACCTTGGATGTAGCATGTAGCCTTCTTGAGTAATGACATTTTATACCAAAGAGTGACGGCGGGGAGCTGAGGACCCGATATGGAGGACCCGATATGTAAAAAATACACCATGTGTCAATAAGTATATCAAATTATGTTGAAACTCCTATGAAGTATTCAAATACCTTGTTTTGCATTATTTATTTGTTTTAAGGACAATGTGGATATTATATTGAATTAAACAGCTAATTTTAATCAGTATTGGACCTTATTTTGGGGAATTGTTACTCGCACAAGGCAATGCGTTTTGAACTGGTGCACTGATGTTGAGGAGCCGGGGTCTTTGTGCGAGAATTTTTGTCCTGATTTTATATTTTTTATTGTCTTATCTTATACCTACCTAGACTAATTGTATGGGCGGAGCCATAGGCGGAGAGCCATACTTTAATTTTGTTTTGCAATATTTGTTCGCACGTTTAAGGGTTTATCTAGCCACTGTGTAGATTGAAAGTTGCAGGGTATATAGTATGTAATCGAATGAAGAAGTAGACAGATTTTCTATAATAATATGTGTTCAGGAGAGGAGATATTTAACAAAAACAAAAACACCCACGTCCGTCAAATGCACGAATAAGAATACGTGTATAGTATAGGCCTATCCACCATTGGGGAATTGCCGCAGCTGATTAGAGTCGTTCATTTCGTGCGGTACATGATTAGAGTCGTTCATTTCGTGCGGTAAATAGCGGGCAATGGGTGTATTTTTTGTTTGCTTTTGTGCTGCTTTTTGGAAACACTCGCGTTCGCTATAAAGCGTTAATTTGTTTGCACAGACCTAGTCTCCTACACAGCCAATTTGTGTCGGGCGATCCAAACAAACATCGTGATAGCCACATAGCCCCTACAGTCTGGCCCGAGGCACAGACTATCAAGTGTTTGTTTACCAGTGACCTTCAATAAAATCGATACTGTAGTACAAACATGCTATATACAGGGTGTCCCTGAAAGAACTGTATCGTCAGAAACTTAATTGTTTGGGTATTTTAACGCCAACAAAACTAAATACTTGGTGTGGTTGAGCAATAAATCATGAATTTTGACAAAAAGACGAAATATTAAGATTAGAAATTTAATAACGTGGCATAATCACTGCGCATCATAATTTTTACTTCATTTACTGTATAAAACATACATCTTTTGACTCATTATGACACCAGATTTTTTTTCTTTTTTGAGAAATAAAAATCCTTCCAAACTTTACATAGAGCCAAAAATTTACAAGATTAAATTTTTTATTTTGGCATAACAATTTAGGGAATTTTGTTTTTGTTTGTTAACGTTTGTTTTAATACGCAATCACTCGGGCACACCCTTTCCAACGAAAAATGAAAACTTTAATCTCAACATTTAATTTTGAGCATGGAGAAAGGAAATTTTCTTCCCATTTTCCCCTTCTGTTTTTTCTTCTCTTTTTTTTCATTTTGCTTTTCACCTTTCCACATTTTTTCTTCTCAGACAACCCTTGTTTACCAAAAGTAATAAATTTTATTTAATTAATGACGACACAGCATTCTGTCATCCCTGTCTAGCCCCGCTCCAAAGGTTTGACCTGGTTGTTAAACCGGCGCAGGCCAGATGTCAGAACTGCAAAAATCAAATGCAGCAAGGTAGAGGTTGTAATATCGTGCACATAGCTACATATACCTTGCTGTGTATAGTGAACAGAGCACGTGTATTTTGCTCACTGGCAATTGGTACAAACAGAAGGTATCAATAAATGGGACAGTATGAATGGATCATTTTGAAGTTTATGTTGTGATGAAGTTTGGAAGTCAACATGTGCGATGATGCGAGTATTAGGGAACAAACCAAAAGATCAATGACGCCCTATAAACGAAGTTTCGTTTAGGGGTGAGGGGGAAAAATACTCGATTACGTTTGTACAAAACCATCGGTCTGAAAAATGTGTCATTATTATTATTATGTCAAAATTTTCAACATTTCATTATTACGTTTCTGGCAGGGAGGGAGGGGGTCGGCTGAGAAATGAAACTAGTTACGTTTATAGGACGTCATCGATCTTTTGGTTTGTTCCTTATAGGGTCTACAGGGCTTTTAACAACATGGTGTATCGCCTAAACTTGGTCAGTTGTATTTGTAGTTGATGTTCTTACAGAGCTGAATAGATTTTGGGGTCATCCAAGGTCACCCAGGGTTCATCTGAGGTCAAATGACTAAAAACTGTCATATGGGCACGAAACTTGGTGGGTATAGTCAACACTTAAGAGTAAAATGTTTGGAATGTCATTTCGGGTTCATCCGAGGTCACCCAGGGGCATCTGAGGTCAAATTACTAAAACTGTTATATGGGCACGAAACTTGGTGGGTATAGTCAACATTTAGAGTCAAATTATTGGAAGGTCATTTCGGTGTCATCCGAGGTCACCCAGGGGTCATCTGATGTCAAATTACTAAAACTGACATAACAGCATGAAATTTGGTGAGTACAGTCAACATTAAGAGTCAAATGTTTGGAAGGTCATTTTGGGGGTAATCCAAGGTCACTTAGGGGTCATCTGAGGTCAAATGACTAAAATCTGTCGTATGGGCATGAAACTTGGTGGGTACAGTCAACATGCTTGCTAGAAAACTGTCTATACATACAAAAACTTCCAACACACGGCTCGGGTTGTTTTGGTAAAGCAATACAACACCTGTTGTGAACTCGACACCACGAGGGGATATCCCATATCCCAACCCGTGCTCTGGGCATCTTGTAAAACATAAACATTACACAGCTGTGCGGCCTATTACATTTCCATATTATTTCCTTCTTTAATCACCCCACACTCCCCATCCACCATCCAGGCTTCGCCCATACAGGGTTCTGAAAAGAAACTCACATCTAAACACAACCACTACCAAACCATCACCCAACAACCTTACACACCAACCGCGTATGCCGAAAACCGCGCAACCCGAGAACCGCTCTAGTTACCTATCAAATTAAAGCTCTTGATTAGTGCTTTTAAATAATATCAAACCCTTCAATGTAGCATGTAGCCTTCATGAGTAATGACATTTTATATATCAAAAAGTGACGGCTGGGAGCCGACAACCCGATATGGAGGACACAATATATGTAAAAAATACACCATGCATGCGTCATTTATATGCTGAAACTCCTTTGAAGTATTCAAATACCTTGTTTCATATTATTTATTTATTTGTTTTAAAGAACAATCTGGTTATTATATTGAAGTAAACAGCTAATTTTAATCAGTATTTGACCTTATTGGAGTAAGATTAATATTAGGCCTACACAATGTGTAGTACACATGGTAATGTATGATCTGTGTATTCACAACTCACGAGTCATCTATTACATGTACATACATTTCCTGTCAGATACCATGCAGTTATACATGCTATTGAGTACATATACTTGGGACTGAGAAATGATGATATTTTAAAACATCAAATTTCATGAAATTTATGCATGTGTTCGAGTATGGACTCGCATAATTCAGGGTGCACATTATATCAAAGGTTTTTTATGAAAAAACTACAAAAGATGGATGCTACTACAAAAGACTTTCAACAGAGGCAATTGTGCACCAAAAGAAAGTGTTCTGTATGTAGGGGTTGACTTACAGGAACATCCAAGGCATCCACAAATTGATTTGAAACCAGTGGATGAGTGCGACATTATATGTGTTCAATTTCATCAAGTATATAGGATCGTGAGTCTCGGCATACTAGTTCTTACACCATGATAATTAGCAGGTGAATTTATTTCTTATGTTCAAATACTTCAGTGTTTATCATTATACCATGTTCAGACAAGTTTAAATCATTTTATAGGTACATGCTGTTAGAATTAATTAACCACACATTAATTTGTTTATAATTTGACATGAATTTTACCGTGCTGCAAAGAAGCTTGCACATCGGAAAAACTATAACAGATAGGTATAGGCAAGGTATATATATTTAAAAAGCTCTTGGTCTGAGCAATTCAAAAATGGTGTCTTTTTGGACAGGGGGCATAACAGTAAAAAAAATTGGTAAAGTCAATTGTCAAAAAAAAATTATGAAAAGTATGCTGATTGACTTTAATTATTTCTGTTACACTTCACCCTACCTTCAAAATAACAGCATTTTTGTAATCCTTGGGAAATTTCCTTTCAGAAAATGTATACTTTTCATATACTGGGGTAACTAGAAAACTGAAATAATAATTTAATACGAAAATTGGCGCAATTTGGAGGGGACAAATGTTACCCACTCTTGTGGACCGAGAAATGCACCAGTTCAAAACGCATGGCCCTATTCATAGCTACGCTTGAACCGCTGGAATACATGGATTACGCCATTGTTGTAGCCGAGAGAGCAAGCGTGAGGTCTGGACACTTTTCGTGTTCTGGACACAAATTTGTCATAAATATATTGCCGATGTCCAGTATTTAAAGGGGGACTCCGGCAATCATAACATTATGCCTTATATGTTAGAAAAATAATTATCAAGCACGAATCACATTGTTTTATTTAAAACAAACTCATATTGACCATAAAACCGAATAAAACAGTCGGCTCTCAACACGCGATATTCAAAATTCCCGCGCCGAAATTGTCTAAGTGCAATGACGTAATGGTTATATGTGTTCAATTGTCGTCAGCCTTCATTGTATACTGGGACGTCATTGCACTCGGCGCCCGGGAATTTTGAATATCGCGTGTTGAGAAACGGATGTTTTTATTCGTTTTTATGGTCACTACGAGTTTGTTTTAAATAAAACCATGTGATTCGTGCTTGATAATTATTTTTCTAACATATAAGGAATAATGTTTTGATTGCCGGAGACGTCCTTTAAGGGCACTTTTTACATACAGGTACATTTGCTTGTGATAGGGTAGATTCGATAGCTGTACAAATTGTACAAAATATCAATTTCATACTGACCTCAAATTGTTTACAAAAATATATTTTTCCAGACGTTGTCATTGTATCCAGTTGTTTGACGTTTAGGTTAAATCCACCGCCACGCATAGCCATTTTATATCCACCTGTTTAATAGTTTTGTGTCGCATAAGAGCCGAAGGACATCTGACTAAGGCTACTGACAATAGCCCCGATTAGCCCGGTTACTGTCCTCGCTGTGTGTTAGTCAAGTATGCATGGTACACCATAGGTCATATGGTTTTAGACTACCTTCACGATTGGCCTATACACTGCGCTATATAATTCGGCACATATAAATCAAAATTATTGTCAGTTTTTGACTCAAGACGCAAGCTAGTATTTCAAAGCGCAAGCCAGCGACTATCATATCTGTTAAAAATATATATTCAAGTGCAAGGAACCACATGATGCACATCTGGTTTCTTAATACGAAATCATTTACGGGAGATATTCATCATTTTCAAACCCGGTATCCAAAGATTTATCGTCTGAATATCAATCGCGCATAGCACATCCACGTGTATCGATCCTGTGTATTCATTTCAGTGTCTCTTGCTGTATAGTGTAATTATTAACCGGGCGATGTCGGTGTGTGCTGTGGTGCTGAGTCTCACTGACACATAAAGGCGCAGGATTGGTCATTGCACAAATAGCCTTCAATTGCAAGAAAGTGTGCAATTTGTATAAATAGCACAAATTGCACAAATAGCCAGTTGCTTAAGCAATTTTCACAAATTGCATAAATAGCCACAGGTGTTGCAATTTGTGGAATTTATGTCAGTAAATTGCACGAATAGCCTACAGTTGCAGGAAAGTGTTGCAATTTGTGCCATTTATGTCAGTCAATTGCACAAATTGCCTACAGTTGCAAGAAAGTGTGCAATTTGTACAAATAGCCATGCGCGTAAGTAATTTTTACAAATTGTAGAAATAGCCACAGGTGTTGCAATTTATGCAATTTATAAAAGCAATGAGGACAATATCTGAGTTGCTTCCAGTAAGTGCTATTTGTGCAATTTGTGCAATTGGTGGAAAGAACATTTAAGGAAGGAATGATACGTACGAGGATGTTTATAAGCAAAAAAAATCCGTCAACCACCCTAACTACGGTTACACTCAACGTTTCCGGGCTCGCGCTGCGCCATTTCTTTCGAGAACCGCTTTCATATCATCATCATCATCATCATCATCATCATCATCATCATCATCATCATTATCGTCCTCCTCCTCATCATCATCATCATCATCATCATCATCATCATCATCATCATCATCATCATCATCATCATCATCATCATCATCATCATCATCATCATCATCATCGGAGTCATCATCATCCTAGGCATCATATCGAGTCGTCATCATCATCCTAGGCATCATCATTATAGTCAAAAGCTGCGTCGGCAGTGTGATGATATTATATACAATTCATCATCCTGAATCTGAGGCATCGACGCAGCTCTGTCCCATTGCTTTCGAGAACCGCCTTATTACAAACCGAGAAAATTTAAGGAAGAATGATACGACGAGGATGTTTAGAAAGAAAAAACAAGTCCGAAAACCGCCCTAACACTAACACTAAACTTTTCGGGGCTGCCTTAATCATCATCATCATCATCATCATCATAATTATCATTATCATCATCATCGTCGTCAACATCATCATCATCACCATCATATTCATCATATTCATCATTATTGGAATCATCATCATCCTAGGCATCTTATCGGAGTCATCATCATCCTAGGCATCATCATTATAGTCAAAAGCAGCTGCCGGCAGTGTGATGATATTATATACTGAATCTGAGGCATCGCCGTCTTATCATCATCATGGTCATCATGATAATCCATGTCTATATCATGCGATGCATCGTCATCAACAAAATTTCACTGTTGATTTAGCTCTTATTCCTGCTAAATAGGGTAATTAGACTCCCAAAATAGCGCTGTCCCATTGCTTTCGAGAACCGCCTTATTACAAACCGAGAAAATTTAAGGAAGAATGATACGTACGAGGATGTTTAGAAAGAAAAAACAAGTCCGAAAACCACAGTAACTACGGTAACACTCAACTTTTCGGGGCTCCCCTAATTTCAATATCGCTAATAAAATGACACCTTCATTCATTTTGTCATTATGCTTAGGCTTGGTTGGGGGGAATGCTAATACACAAAATTTCCCGTTGATTTAGCCCTTATTCCAGCTAATAGCGTAATCATCGTCGTCATCATCATTATCATCATCGTCCGCCGTCTACATCATCATAATCATAATCATCATCATCATCTTCATCATCATCATCATATTCATCATTATCGGAGTCATCATCATATATGCATCATATCGGAGTCATCACCATCCTAGGCATCATCATTATATCCAATCATCCGAGTCATACTTAATTTGAGGCATCGGCATCTTGTCATCCTCATCATCATTAAGATTTTTACGGCAAGTCCTGCCGGCGAGAAGTTCAAAATTGCATAAATTGCACAAGTTGCTGACGGCTAGAAGGGACTTGGCGATCAATGTCATAATTGCTTATATAGTCGGCACGTTAAAGCCCTTTCCACCAATTGCACAAATTGCACAAATAGCGATCATTGGAAGCAACTAGGATATGAGAAAAATAATCTAAGTTCAAAATTGCATCAATTGCACAAATTGCTGACGGCTAGAAGGGACTTGGCGATCAATGTCATAATTGCTTATATAGTCGGCACGTTAAAGCCCTTTCCACCAATTGCACAAATAGCGATCATTGGAAGCAACTGGGATATGAGAAAAATAATCTAAGTTCAAAATTGCATCAATTGCACAAATTGCTGACGGCTAGAAGGACTTGGCGATCAATGTCATAATTGCTTATATAGTCGGACGCGTTAAAGCCCTTTCCACCAATTGCACAAATTGCACAAATAGCGATCATTGGAAGCAACTAGGATATGAGAAAAATAATCTAAGTTCAAAATTGCATCAATTGCACAAATTGCTGACGGCTAGAAGGGACTTGGCGATCAATGTCATAATTGCTTATATAGTCGGCACGTTAAAGCCCTTTCCACCAATTGCACAAATTGCACAAATAGCGATCATTGGAAGCAACTGGGATATGAGAAAAATAATCTAAGTTCAAAATTGCATCAATTGCACAAATTGCTGACGGCTAGAAGGGACTTGGCGATTATAGTCGGCACGTTAAAGCCCTTTCCACCAATTGCACAAATTGCACAAATAGCGATCATTGGAAGCAACTAGGATATGAGAAAAATAATCTAAGTTCAAAATTGCATCAATTGCACAAATTGCTGACGGCTAGAAGGGACTTGGCGATCAACGTCATAATTGCTTATATAGTCGGCACGTTAAAGCCCTTTCCACCAATTGCACAAATTGCACAAATAGCGATCATTGGAAGCAACTGGGATATGAGAAAAATAATCTAAGTTCAAAATTGCATCAATTGCACAAATTGCTGACGGCTAGAAGGGACTTGGCGATCAATGTCATAATTGCTTATATAGTCGGCACGTTAAAGCCCTTTCCACCAATTGCACAAATTGCACAAATAGCGATCATTGGAAGCAACTAGGATATGAGAAAAATAATCTAAGTTCAAAATTGCATCAATTGCACAAATTGCTGACGGCTAGAAGGGACTTGGCGATCAATGTCATAATTGCTTATATAGTCGGCACGTTAAAGCCCTTTCCACCAATTGCACAAATTGCACAAATAGCGATCATTGGAAGCAACTGGGATATGAGAAAAATAATCTAAGTTCAAAATTGCATCAATTGCACAAATTGCTGACGGCTAGAAGGGACTTGGCGATCAATGTCATAATTGCTTATATAAGTCGACACGTTAAAGCCCTTTCCACCAATTGCACAAATTGCACAAATAGCGATCATTGGAAGCAACTAGGATATGAGAAAAATAATCTAAGTTCAAAATTGCATCAATTGCACAAATTGCTGACGGCTAGAAGGGACTTGGCGATCAATGTCATAATTGCTTATATAGTCGGAACGTTAAAGCCCTTGCCACCAATTGCACAAATTGCACAAATAGCGATCATTGGAAGCAACTAGGATATGAGAAAAATAATCTAAGTTCAAAATTGCATCAATTGCACAAATTGCTGACGGCTAGAAGGGACTTGGCGATCAATGTCATAATTGCTTATATAGTCGGCACGTTAAAGCCCTTTCCACCAATTGCACAAATTGCACAAATAGCGATCATAGGAAGCAACTAGGATATGAGAAAAATAATCTAAGTTCAAAATTGCTTATATGGCCAGTACGTTAAAGCCCTTTGAACCCTTGTCTTTTGCATTTACTTCTAGCTATTTGTGCTATTTGTACAATTTATATATGTGGCGAAATGTAAAATTTCCCTATACCTTAAGTATAGGAAATTTACTAAAACAACCAATCCTGCGCCTTTCTCCACTGACACTGGTCACTGACACTGCACTCATCAGCTCATGACATCATGATGATGATCATTTAATAAATATTCAAATTCTTCATAATATTGGGTACCTTTCCAACGCAGCACAAAGCCTCCAAGGTGCTAAATTTTATTAAAACAAAAAACAACGTCCAGTAGATGGTAATTTAATTCCGGGGAATTTCCCCCGTACTACGGCTGCTGCATCTCGCTGTATGCATGGTGGTGGTTGTACCACGGTACAAAGCCATTGAAGCCACACACCATTTTTGAATTGTGAGCGTAAATAAGCTTATCAATATACACCACAATGCATGATTTCTAAACACATTTCTTACCCAAAAACTAACAAGGTATAATGCTTAAAATATTGAATTACAATTTAAACTTACTTTTAAGTCATTTTGATAGTTAAATTAGGATGAAACCGCGTAGTAAATCTCGTCTTCATATTGATAAACAATCTTCCACGCAGGAACGCCATCTTTGATACCAATTCCAAGGTCATTCAGCATCCAATTATATATTTAAATTAGCAGGCGGGGCATGACCAAATATGGAAAAACTAACTCCTGCAATAATAATTTTATAGCTCTCAAAATTAAAACAGAGGGCGCTATGCTAACAATAATTGCCACTGTCTACATAGCGGGCGCGTTGAGACTTGTTTTACCGCTGTCAATCATTTTACTCCCACGCATATTGTCAGCAGCGAACTTTTTATTCAAACAAAAAGAAACAAAAGTGACCCTAAATGTTGGTACGTTGTAGAACTCGGAACAAGTAAAGAATTAAATCACTACAAATGCTCATAATTAGAGTAATAATGTGCAAGTGCCATTTTGACAAAGTCATTTTAACAAAAGTGCATCGTGTAATTATTTAGGGACCGTTCACAAACACTTGTGGGGGGGCTGATGCAAAAGGGGGGGCTGAAAAGTTGGCCTCCTAAGGGGGGGCTCTGAAAAAATCGACCACAAATTTTCCGGGGAAAATTGAGTTTAGGCATATATGCTTTTCTATGGGGTTGACCCATAATTTTCATGTCAAAAAGGGTTTTTTTGCTCTTCACTTTTTTCAAACGACCGAAAAAAATTGGGTCAACCTTTTCGGGCTGTTGAGGAAGGGGGCGGCAAAATTGAATTTTCTTCAGCCCCCGGGGTAGGAGCGGCTACGGTACGCCACTGCAGCATGCCCAGTAGGCAGTAGGCCTAGCCTAAATTATTTTGCCCACAAAAATTGTACACAAGATGCATCTCTTGAACTTGCTTTTTGCAAGTGATGTTGATTCTTGAAAAATGATGAGAGTGGTGTCCCGGAGCTGAGTGATGCGGGCCTATATCATTCAACTTGTCCATTGCCCCGGATGTCCATTGTCCACCCACTAATTATTTTGCCCACAAAATTGGGCACAACATGAGGCCAAAAAAAAAAAAAGGTTCGTCTCAAAGCTTGCGCGCGCGTTTGTAAAATCCCACGATTTGACAATAAAGAAATGCGGAAATTTTTTTATTTCAAAAAAAAATTTTTTTAGTTTTTTCCCGAAAAAATCGGGCGAAAATCAGACTTTTTTCTCAAAATACCATGAAAAAAGTCGGGAATAAAAATAAAAAAATCGCATTTCGCATTTGTTTTAAATTTCTCGTGAGCTTTGAGACAAATCTTTTTTTTTTTTTGCCTAATAATGATGAGAGCGATGTCCCGGAGCTGAGTGGTGTATCTTTTCTTAAATTCAGTTTCTGACTTCGGAGCAGGAATAAATATCAGTCCACAATGTTATAGGAAGCTAAAAATTTAAAACCCGAGCACACTACATGTACCTGAAAAATTCATTGAGCCCACGACCTTCCGATCTCTAGACGGACGCAATGCACATAGGCTAAACGGTGGTTAAAACTGGGTCTCATTGAAACTTAGCCCACTCAAGTACCGGTATCTGTTTTGCTTTTTTGAGCGTGTACAGCATAGGTAAGTTATTATAGGCCCTAATAATTATAAAGATAAGATAATAATTTCCTGGAATCAATATATGTCTAAAGAATCCACGGTTTGTTGTTTTATGTAGTTAAAAGGGCATTTAGTGCCCCTCTGACAAAAAAATGAAAGTGAAAACTAGGAGGGCAAAGGAAAAGAAAAAGGGCTAGGAGCCCCTTTTCTACCAAAATTCAGCCCGATCATGGGCCAAAATAGTGTAAAATACAACATTTTTGCTTTGCTTGCTATCATATGAAGATAGAATTCAGTGCATAGGAAGAAAATAATTAATACCTCCAGTTAAAAACATCTTTTCGTGTAATATGTATTTTTTCTTTATGTTTATGATTTTTTTTATTTTGACTATGTAGGCCTACTGAAGATAGCAAATACATCGAGTTTATATAAGACAAAAGATAATTTCTTACGTACTGAATCATCGTTGTTTCTTTTTTTTTTTTTTGGTGTTTTTTTAATATCAGCCATGTTTTTTTATTTTTGTTATCTTAATGTTTTTGCTTCATGTTCCTGGTAATCTCTGCTATATAAGTGCCGTTTTAAATAGTGGTCAGCTTTGTCATTTAGCATTTCTTATAGCTTTGCATTCGGCCCATTGGCTATTTTTTTCTAAGCTCGTGGTAAATTAGTATAACCTATTGCGTACTGAATCATCATCTAACGCGTGTTAGGCAATGTTGTTTTGGAGCATTATTATTTTTCATGTTTTTCGCTTTGCTTGCTATCTTCTGAAGATAGCATATAGGGCCTACGAAGAAAATAATTAATACCTCCAGCGGAATCTGTTAAACAACATCTTTTCGCGTATTTATTTTTTTTTCTTTATGTTGAATGATTTTTTGTGCCCCAGAAATTCTATTTTGCCCCCCCCCCCCGCCGACAAAGAAAGCTGGCCACGCCCTGTCAAGATGTAACCATTCTTTCCCGTGCTCTCTACCCACCTTTCAGCCACCACACACTTTGTTTCTTTCACCTAGGATCCCATCCCAAGTTGTTGGATGGTTTACCTGAAAATGTTGTCTATTGTTCCACATTGTCTGCCTTCGAGGCTGCAGTTAAGGCGTGGGGTATGGGCGAACTTGAAGTACAGGTATCTGGAGAGGGAAAGCAACGAGTTACCCCAAATCACAGCGGCAGGTAGTGCTAGTGACTGGGCCGCCGAGTTCGAATATGTATTTATTTTGGAAGGTTCGTGTAAACTTGTTTTAAATTTTGGGGCGTTTTTCCAAAATTTGATATTTTTGGTGATATTTCAAAAAAGCTTTCACATCACAGACCTATAACTGCATACCAGTTTGAAGATTACGTTTCTGACAGTAACATTGTCTTAGACCCCAGTGCCAGTGTTGATTCCGGGGTTGTGATGTGCCCTGAGTAATTTAATTTAATTATTTAGCTTTGTTTGCAAGCTGAAAGTATTTAATGAGATGGGAAACCACCTTGCACTTGCAAGAGTTGGTGTGTAAAGTCATTTTGGGATCCCCCCCCCCAAATTTTTATTTTATTTTTATTATAAACAAAGTCAGATCTATGTTTGGAACTTGGAAACCCCCAGTTCAGTGTATTGCACCATAGGAAACCCCCAGGAAGTGATGTAGTGTGAAAGGTTAATGTGTATTTATAATTAATCTTGGGAAATCCCAAGCTTGCATCATCTGTTGTGAAGATGTGAATGAAGTAATGGTTTATTAATAGATGATGGGTTTTGCATGAATACTGGTATAAAAGCTGGAGGCTTGAGTTTGGACTTTACAGAATGTCATGGGAGATTGCAAAACTCCACATGTGTGTGTTGGTCTTCGTGCTTCAAAAAAGAAGTACATTTTAACCAGCTATTGAGCTATTTTAAATTAAAATGTATTATACAGCAACGAAGGAGATTTATTAGTACGCGAATGTGCTCCCGGGATGTGCTCCTCCTCATCAAAGGATTAAAGTTCTTCTGTCGACTTGCTGGAGTCTGGTATTTTAAAACAACACATCTGTCAAACACAGTGGAGCTGTGTTAAAGAAGCCTGCATCCTGGAGAAAGAGTAATTGGTGAAAGAAACACCATTTTTGGAGAAAGTAGCGCAAGGAGGTAAATATTTGGAGAAAGCAAGGAGATCATTTTTTGGAGTAAGCAGCACCATTTTTGTGTGAGTATTTTATTCGCAAGGATATTTATAAACGCAAGTGTACAATGGACTCTGATTTTCGCAGGACAAGTGATTAAGGATATTTACATCAGCCGTCCAAAACATTGTAAGAACTCTGTTATCTTCAAGAAGAAATGCTAGCTAAGTACTAATTAGTTAAAGGAGTGATTACTATTATTTGATTATTTTTGTATGTGCATTTGTTGTCATATACGGTATTGTACCAAATCATATTTTGCTTTCAATTAAAGACTTAGATTTTGTTAGCTTAATCAAACAGTGTATTTGTGTTGTGCATTCGTGTGAGTTCGGGTAAAAGGTGATTTTGGCCTTGAGTCAAGTACGACTCGTAACAGGGGTTCATTCTGACTTGACTCTAAGGTCTACCGTTTGTAGACCAAGAATTTTAACACTTATTGCATGTGTTGCTGAACAGTCAACCCCCGCAAATATGACTTTCTTGCTGTACTGCTGACCAATGCACGATCCTTGGTTAAAAAGATGGATGAGATGGAAACCATGCTTAAACTTGAGAATATTGATGTCGGAGTAATCACAGAGTCTTGGTTTCACCCAGAATTACCTTGCTCCATGTCATAGTGGTTACAATCTGTTCTCCCAGTGTCGTGATACTAAGGAGGCGGTGTTGCGGTTTATGTTAGATCACACATATCTGCCATGCATATTACAGACATAACAGTCCCTGATGAATTTGAGTGTGTTTGGGTATTGCTTGAACCTCAAATGTTACCGAGGGATGTTTCTGTTATAGCTCTTTGTGCAGTGTACATTACCACCGACTCCCCCATCAACATCTTCTTCGGCAACACTGAATTAATGGACTTGTTACATGTTAAATATCCGGACATTAGTTTCGCCATCTTAGGTGATTTCAATAGAATGAACATTAAAGCAATATTATAACATTTTCAAACAAAATAGATTAGCATTTCTTTGCCATAAAATGTTAGCTTTTACTGTCAGATATATCCCCTTTATTTTTGAGCCGAATAACTACGGCAAAGCAAAGAAAATTGAATTTACTACCAGCGCACATGTCGCCAATACGTACCACTCCTTCGGTCATGTTGTGGTACGACCCTTTGTTGTGTATATCTCCCTTCATCTTGTGCACGGAATCTTGGCGCCATATTCGACTCCAACCTCTGCATGAAGGATCATATTGACAGTATCTGCAGGTCTGCTATGGCGGCCATACGGAAAATAGGGCAAATACGTCATTTCATCGACGACGAAACTGCTGCCAAATTAGTTCACGCTTTTGTCACCTCTCGGCTGGACTCCTGCAACGCCTTAGTCTATGGTCTTCCTGATTCCTACATCACAAAACTTCAGCTGATCCAGAACACAGCAGCCCGGTTAGTCGCTCGCACTCCTCGATCTCAGCACATTACCCCTGTCTTACAGTCGCTTCATTGGCTTCCCATCAAGAAACGTGCAGCTTACAAGATCTTGCTCATGACATACAAGGCTCTCAATCAACTCGCCCCTCAATACATCTCCGATATCGTCACTTACTACAAACCAGTTCGCAATCTTCGTTCATCAAACAAGTTATCTCTGACTGTCACAAGTCGACCATCAACCAAATTCTATGGTGAGCGTGCATTTGTGTATGCAGCTCCTTCACTCTGGAACAATCTACCGCTTCAAGTTCGCTCTTCTATTACGGTGTCGTCCTTCAAGAGTCGTCTGAAGACACATCTTTTAATATTTAATTAATATTGTTTTCAACCCTGCCTGTTTTCCATCTCACAGGAGCGAGATGCTGACCATCTCGCTGAGAGTGATGTGCTGGTAACCTCTCCTCTCCAGGGTTATCATTTCTGCGTGTTACTTCTGCTTTGTTTATGGCCCTGCTGCATTTGATTGAGCGACTTGCTGATGAAGCCGCTGAGAGTGAAGTGCTGGCAACCTCTCCTCTCCAGCAGGGCCCCCGCCGGTCGGGTTTGTTATTTTCGCGTTTTGATTCTGCGGGCCAAATCCACGCTTTTAAATCAAATGTTTCATTTATATATATATGTATCGATGTAAATTTGTTAATGATATTTAATTTGTATATTGTGAAATTGCTGTTTTTGAATTATTATGTCTTCACATTGGGACCTGGATCACTATTTGAGTCTCTGGCATGTTTTCTCGGGGACAAATTTGTTGGCTGGCTCGGGTGGACGATTGTTTGTCATGTGCTGGTCAACGGTTGTCTACCTTGGTCTGTCGGGGTGATTTCTGTGGGCTTCAAATTTCCTGGGGATTCGGGTACAGTCACCTACCTGGACAACCGATTCTTTAGAAATGCTTAGTCGCGCTAAAAGGCGATCGATACATGTTAAAATCAGCACAATTCAGAGATACACCTTTTTGCTATGAAATTAATTTTCTCGGTCAAATATAAAGCAATATTTTTTTTCTTCAGTAATGTCAGTTAAAAACTTGGTGCTTGGATATGCATTTTTTTTTTAAATCCTGGTGTTAAAATTAAGCATCAAATTGTATCTTTTAGTGTGATATTTTTGATTTTGATAGGCCTTGAGTTCGCCTGCGAGCTTTTTACGGAATTGATTTTTTATCGTCTGAAACTAATATAGTTTGCTAAAGAAAGATATTTCCCACCTCTGTAAAGCACATCGTGTGGGTCTATATATTATAGTTTTGTCAGAATTTCCGTTTTTATTTTACCCTTTTTCCCTTCATGCTCTGAAAATGTCAAACTCGGTGCTTTTATCTCGTGCGCAACCAGCAGAAATAGTCGATATTTTCATTGTTGTCATCCAGGGCAATTTTCCATTGAAAAGCAAAGATCATGAAGATTGCCCGACTAGCGATTTGGTAGCCCAAATCCCCAATTGGGTTTTCTGGTAAATGAGGTGAATTTTAAAAATTTGCTCCCGTGATAGCCTGCAATTTCAATTTATATGGATTCCATGATTATGAAAACCATTTTGTCTGTCTGTGTGTTTGTTTACCTAGGTTAGTCCATATTAAGAGACGCACGCTTGAGGTTCATGAAAATCCACGGTCCAAACCTAGAAAAATTAGCGTGTTATTATAGGGGATTTTAATCTTCTGTCCCTCCTATCTCCATGTGAATTTTGTATGACCTACCCACCGCCCCCCCCCCCCCATCGCGGGTTGCCATTTTCATTACACCCTTCAGACTTGTGTTCGGGTTACTGTAGAGATTCATCAGTGTTCGGGTTTGTTTTTAATTTGACATGTAGGCCTATATATAGGCCTAAACCATATTTGTCATAATTAAGCGCTATACCTAAATGTATAGCTATGCTATATATTATTATGTAATATCATGTACATGTAGGCCTATCGGGTGGGGTGGGTGCAGAGGTGTGTGTGGTGGGTAGTGGTGGTGTATGTAGGGAAACTTTTTTTTTTCCTTAAGGTTATTTAATAAGTTTTTATAAACTTCCATGTTTAACCTGGTATTGTTTTGGCTGCTTCATTAGGGCCTATGACTTTCGATGGGTTTCCAAAAGCAGTTTCAAACAAACACAAACAAAAGGCACCATACCCAGTCACCTTCATGACAATTGAAACACTACGTCAAGTATTAACATCCAAGTTATTCTGTTTTTAGGCAAGCAATGTTAAATAATTGCTTGAACAGGTTTTGTTTAAAAACAAAAACCTGTTTAAGTTAACAATGAAAATGAATGGTTCTTATAAGGCACAATCTCTGATGAGGAACTCAAAGCGCGTAAAGCACGAAATTTACAAAGAAACATAAAAACAATCAATTTATAAAGATGTTTAAAAACAAAACCTGTTTAAGTTAACAATGATAATGAACGGTTCTTATAAGCCACAATCTCTGATGGTTCTTATAAGGACAATCTATTTCTGGCGTTTAAATAACGAAAGTCTGGGGCGTTACGCCGCATACTGCAGTTACTGTCCGTTTTCCTATACACAATACACAGTGCTCTTTCCCATTGACGCGTGACCTTTACAAATAGCCCTACGTTAACAGTATGGGGATATGACTAGTTAACGTCGCTGTGTGAAAAATAACCGGCCAATATTAAAAGTACTCTTCTAAAGTTCTAGAAAATATAGTTTTTAACATGTCCTAAATTTTTAGCTAATTTAGATGTTTGGAAATATTCGTACTTTGGTGTTTTAGTTAATGTTATAGGTAATAGTACATTGCCTAGTTAACGTCGCTGTGTGAAAAATAACCGGCCAATATTAAAAGTACTCTTCTAAAATTCTAGACAATATAGTTTTGTAACATGTCCTAAATTTTTAGCTAATTTAGGTGTTTGGAGAGGGTCGTACTTTTGTGTTTTAGGAAGGACATGTAAACGACAGATAACACCAAAAATATGAAGAAATTATTTCCAAACCGTGTTAAGTCAAAAATCATTATGTTGCTCATTTTCAAGAATGCTGGTTTACAAAAAGCACGACATTGTCTGATTTCGTGAACAAAGCCACACATAACATTGTTTCCTTTCGTTTCCTTTATAATCGGTTACTCAACTGAAGCTATGAATACCAGCTTTATTGCGATATCGCACATGAAAACAGTCACTTGTGCACAACCAGAGAAGATCCGATTTAATCAGTTGAGCTGTTTCAATGAGTGTTATCTTGGTTTAATAGCTTTTAATGGGGTTAAGTCCTGCAAAGGTCGAGATGAATTCTACTGCAGACATGACTGCATCATGGGGGCGTTACGAAGGTTATTTCTTTGGAAGTGTGTTCCAAACAGTTTGCTTGATCATAAAACATACAGCGTAATATAATGTTTTGTAAAAGAAAGTTTTCTTTAAAATATTGCCCAATTGCATGTAAGCCTTCGGGCAAAGTTGTTTTGAGGAGAAGCAAATTTCAACACATTGGTCCGAATCACTCACGTGATGATGAAATATCCTCATCGTGCTATAAACATGCTCAGTATAGGAGCGCTATTAGGCCTGGGAATTTCGTTGCTATATTGAAGTTCTGGCAACACTGTATCATGCCGGTATTCCTATTAAACCCAGGGATATCGATCCACAATGCTAGTATTATTAGCCTTATATTTCACGCGTTGATTTTGAAAAAATTCAGCCGGTGAAAAATGGTGAAATCAAAACGTAAATTCTGACAAAACTATGATATATCGCTCACGGTGATGTGCGTTAGAAAGTTGGGAAAAATCCTTCATTAGCGAACTATATTACTTTGAAAAGCTAAAAGGTTGATCCAAGAAAAGGCTCGCGGACAGAGTTTAAGCCTATCAAAATCGAAAATCTTACACGAAATGACTGAATTTCACGCCTAAGTTTAACACTAGGATTTGAAAAAAAAAAGTATCAAGCACTACAATTTGACCTGACATTTACTGAAAAAATAAAAATGATTGCATTTCATTTGGCCGAGAAAATTAATTTTACATTGAAAAGGTGTAACTCAAAATTTAGCTCGTTTCAACACCAAATTCGATCGTTTGTATTGCCACATTAAATGACTGAGTGAGCCTTGCTAAACAAAAGAATCTGTTGTCCAGGTTGCTAACTGGGTAGTGATTTGGATTTTAGTGTGTTGTTTATAATTATCATGCTTTTGTTCATTATATGATATGCTATTCTGTTTCTCTTATCAAGTGTAATTGCTTTATTATGTTTTTAAATGTGTTTTCTATAATTATTTGTATTGGTTGTATTATGCCTTATAGAATACGTACTTTTGTAGTTTTTGCATAATGTAATGTAAGTTTAGTTCTCTGTTCAGCGCATTGAGGCCTGGCATAATGCGCTTTATAAATTTCTTTATTTATTTATTTTATTTAAACCACTTGTAATTTGGCCTGAGGGCCACGATTTGTGTGTGAATGAAATAAACACAGCCAAATTAAAAAGTCGCCAATAGTTCCATCCCCACTTAATCAGAGTCTGATGAGTTTATGGCACAATAATTTATATAATAATTTTCTATACACTTTCCTTCGAAGGTTGATACCAAATTTGATAGCAAAAGTTTAATCATCGTGAGCATAGGAACCGTTGTTTGGAAATTCGTGCACCTTTTCTGGTGGCCGTGTCTGTTACAGGCAAACTCTCTCTGGAATCCAAACCAGGTTCCCGCCCATTACACATCCCTTAAAGCGCCCCAATAATTACTTTTGCTCGATTTCCTTCCCTTCTTGATTGTTTCCTTAATAGTTTTTTTTTTTTTTTGTTGCTTTATATTGTTGTCACGATAATTTGTCTTGGCATGTTTGAATTGGATTATGTTATAGCGTGCATCAAATACACGCCCTTCATTGCTCACGCGCACACACATTATACACAAGATCATGTGTGAGTTTACATCCGGCATTTCTCCTGACAAGAATGAACGGAAATTCGGTAAGGAGTCTGCGTCCTGCATATAAAAAACATAAGTCTCTTGTTATGTCTGGTTTATAATGTGGCGAAATATGGAACTTTCTTATGTTTTGACGAGCTAGCAAAAAAAATTGTATGTGTATTTAGTTCTAAAGTCGCCCAATTAATTGGACTACCGAAATTGCAGGTTTGGCAACCCGGGGTCTCAAACATGTCTTTCAAATATGACATGCGTGGTATTGGTCTCAAATATTCAGGGGGTCCAAAAGATGATCGTGGCATTTTCACGCGCAAATTCAAAAATTATTGAGAAAAGTTGAGAGACTATACTGATGACAAATCCAACTGGGGCTCTAAATGCAGTCATTGACGGACACGCCGGTGTTTATTTGGAAAGAATCCAGGAGGCTGACAAGAACACTGCTCCAAGATCACTTTAAAGGTCAATCATGATTATGAGGCATGAGTCGCAACTGTTGACCCATAGACAACAAGAGTTTGAATCTCTTGATGATTATGCCTTATATTATATGTTATGGGATCAGAACTGGCATCTAGCGCATTTACATGAAGCATTAGACAGTTTGCGGTCTAACGAACCAAAATACTTTTTAACTTTGGGATTAGCCTCTGGCTATCTATCTAGCAAATTGGCCTCGAGGAGCAATCTAAGCATATATAATACCGCATTTATCACCCAAGACGGTCTCTATGAATTCAATGTTATGCCAGTTGGTCTTCATAATGCCCCTGCCACTTTTCAGAAAGCGATGCAAGAAGTATTGCGTGGGTTAAATTGGGGTAAGATTTCACTTGCTTTAGTGCTCTTTGAGCACGATTGGGTAGTACCTGAGCTTTTGGCCAAAATGTGATAAATAAATAAAAGTTATATAAGTTCCTTGGGCTACATGTATAAAACAGATAAAAAAATGCTAAAAGTGAAGTATACACTTACAGTAGAAAAAGGATGAAGGTCCAGTTCGGTAGCTATATAGATAGTGAAATATATGAGCTTTATTTCAAAGTTTATTCCAGCTTCATTCGGTATTCCGTTCGTAAGCAGGAGCTTAACAGACATAGTTTTTCAGTTTCGGACTAGCGACATGGTTTTCAGTTTCGGACTAGCGCAGTGTCGGACTGAAGAAGTGTTTTCCAAATTCGGACTAGCGCAGTGTATTTCGGATTCGGTCTAGCGGCGTGTCGGACTGAAAACTGTGTTTATATATTCGGACTAGCGGCATGTCTGACTGTTGCAGTGGTTTTCATTTTCGGACAAGCATATGCTTTTTTTCGGACTAGCGCCGTGGTTTTCATTTTCGGACTGACGCACCTCTAAGTACGAGCGTATAGGGAATTTGTGTTGTCGGACTAGCGTCGTGTCGGACTGAGTGGTACCCCACCCCGTAGGGTCCCGTATTTGCCTCTCTTGTTTATTTTTGTTTCACTTTGGGTCAACCTGCCCAGGTATACACGTCATAAATCTCGTTAAAACAAACAATCAGACACGTTTTTATGTAATAAAATGAATTTTATTTTCCTTCGCTTAGCCTGGTACATGAATGACAAATAGTTTCTATGCTGATCATAGTTTATATTCAATATTGTTTCTCATATAATCCAATGAAAACTTTACATGAACGTAAGAATTAAATATAATTGTATATAATGTTCTATAATATTATCAGTTTTTTTTTGCATAAATATATGCACATTCGGTTATTCACAATACTTGGCAATTTACAAAACATTTACAAAATGTCAAAAACTTTTCAATGAATGTACAACGGAACAAATATTCACAATGATCACGCCTTCCCATAGCGATTATGTTTTAAACGTTACACCATTATAGAAAAGGACAAAAATACGTCTGCGCTTTCATCGAAATGTTACAAATTCATGTGCTAATTAGTCTTACATATACCGTAACCCTAACCCTATCATACTCTTTCTAATTCGTAGGATACACTTACGACACTAACACTAATACTATTACTAGTCATAAGACTGACCCTAATTAGCATATTTTAACATTTCACCCAAAATATTAGGCTTACATGTGACACTCCAATATTATCAATATGGGCCAAACCAGTGGAGACACCAGGCATTTTTCTGGGGGATTGAAATTGGGCCGGGGGATACCTACAATTTGACATTTCTTTGCTCAAAATAGTACGATTTGGGGCGATTTTTTTAGGGGGAGGGCCAAATTTTATGTTGGGGAATCCAATGGGGTCGCCACTGGCATGGCAGTAACCGCGTGTATGCGCATATTATAGGTCTACCCATTTCTTGTTAGAAAAAGTGCAGTTCGGGAACTCGTATTATATAGATTTTATAATTTACAACATTTCAAACACTTGTGTAATGAAACTTCTACAATAGGTTATATCTACGATATGGTTATGCAATGTATGAAAAACACAAATCAAATTGGCCATAAACATTCTTTATTAGCCGGAAAAAAATCAGCAATCATATAGTAGCTTTTACAAACTGTCGAATATCGCCAATCTGAATATCGCCAATTTGAACGTGACGTTGTGTCATCGCATTTGCAATTTGAAACTACTGCGGGCGCTATTACAACATTGCACAAAATGTGTTTGCCCATCCAAAATCAACGATGGACAGGCCGATGGCATTTAGAAGATTGTGTCTTCTTAGCCCCCCTCCTTGACCATAACTTTAATGACATAATCTCATTGAGGAGCTATTCATTATTATCACTGATTATAATAGAACTAGATTATTATATTATATTTCCAAGTTAAAAATTTATACTGCATATTGGTTTCATCTCCTATCTTAGAAAATAAAATAAAATAAACATTTTCATTGAGACTCGAACCACCGACATACGAATAACGAGATCTATTATTATACCACCAGAGTCACCAGAAGTTCGTTCTGTATTACAGGCCTATGTAAACGGAATATTAACAATGAATAGCGCCCCTGGAAGGCAATTCTATTTCTTTTAGTCCATCAGCAGGTTGAGGGGTCACAATCTTCTAAAATCCACAACTCATTAAGCATTAAATTGTTATGCAACAGCAGCATCGACATGTTCAAGTTTTCTATACGCTCATAAGATACCGGTAAATGCAAGACGGTTATGGAATCATTGGACTACATACATGACTAGTAACACCAAACAAAAGGCTCGTAATTACGCCACATCATCCTAATTGGTTTTGAAAGAAAAAATGTTCAGAATGATAAATTTACTAATAATTACGACAACCGGTACATGACTTTGATCAAATTCCACATGTTACTTTTCTCTCTCTCACTTCCTCACGCGATCCTCCTCCCATGTCTAGTCACTCTCCCCCCCCCCCTCACACCCCTACACACCTCACATACACACTCTTTCTCAAATAATTATTATCCTATATAGCTCGATATCCATTTTTGTACATACAGTTCCTGGCATGATTTATATTAATTATGTACAAGTATACAAAATAAGAGATTCATATTATACTATATATAGAAAAAATACATAGCTTTCTTGCCCAATACCTTTAAAACAAATTGAACAGCTTAAAACATCATAACATCGTGAAATATTTCCATTAGTATTATGATATCAATATTTAAATTTTGTATTGCTTTGATAAGATCAAAAAGAAAAAGAAATGAACAGATTTTGAAACCTTTTTCTTTTCAATGTTCATAAATGATTAGTACCCGATACATACCATATCCCTTTTCAAAGGCAATCTGGTATCAGGATACTGAAGCTCAATGGCTAATTTTGGCAATAGTAATTATTGTTTATAGGAAAAGACGCGTCTTTTACAGAACAGTAGCCCTTCTAGACGGACAATATCCCCACTGGCCGACGTGCTATATCCATGACGGCCGACGTGCGCGACGGCGTGATTTTTCATGCTAACGGTTGCGTAGTCCTTGTGGTTGGACTATAGCTCAACCTATAATACGCTAGACTCTAGTGCGCAAGGTTACGAGTTCGGGCCTCAGCAGTGTCATTAGTTTGCTCCTGTTAAAAGCTGTGTTAACTTGAAACTCGGGGAGCTAATCCTGACTGCGACGGTGTATTTGGTATGTATAGGATATGCGATTCTGACCTGCAAGTCCCGGTGATGTTGTTAATTGGTTATAGAATGATTGACGCAATCTGGAAAGTGTGCAAAGATCTGTGGGTTTGGTATAGCGCACTAACCAAGTTTTTTTCGTACAAATTGAGAAAAACTAATATAGGCCTACTGTCAACGCCTCATCCTAAATCATGTTGGTTCACTGTAATCTTTATGGTTAGTAAAGAGATTCTTTCGTTTGTTTGGTATCTTGTATTAAAGCATCCAATCAGACACACATCAACCCCCCCCCCCCCTACGCACCCCATACCGCCGCCATCATACCACTCCGTGCACTTCTTGACTCATTCTCAGCACCATTAGTGTGACACTCTCTTTTCTTCACACATAATATCCCCATGTAGGGTCTCTCTCCTCCTCATACGTAACGTCATTACACATTAATGTTACCTAAAAGTAGCAGAAAGGCAATCAACCCGACACAACAACAATCGACGAATATGTTATACTGACACTAAGTCCGCACGGCCACACTTACGTCCATTGCATCACCCATCATTTTACAAACACACAATATGCACTTTGCACAAACTTTCACTACATGTACATATTCATTCATTAATTACCGTCATCCGATCACTTCCAAAACATTCCATGTAAACACACTTTTAACGCACAACAGCCACACACACCAATGGGTGAGTCAGCTTATTCATTCACTCTCGAACTTTCAGCACGTCATAATAATTATGCACATTTCAATGGACCTCTCTAATAGTTCCCACTATAGTCTGTCCACATAGAAGTACAAAGTAAATAGACCTCGGAAACTGGAGGTATGAGGATAATTATTTCAGTGCAATGCTTCTATGGCGCGCCAACTGCTGCGCGATTTGTGCACCACGCTCTTTACGCGTCGCGTCGCGCTCGTGTGTGACGCAAAGCATCGACCCCCGATGCCACAGATTTGGTTTGTACTTCTAAGTGGACAGACTGTAGTGTTGGTTTCATCATTCTGTTACTGACTCGATCATAATGTATTATAGGCCACTGTTAGGGGCAGTACATAACCCAGATGGGCAATGAGTTACCTAAATAACCGTATGCAACTATGTAGCGACTTTGTGCAACTACTGATCACATGTATCAGTTACAACTGCTTTGGAGGCACTGTTAGATTGAATGTTTTATTACCATCGTTTCTGCTTTGAGTGCGAAATGGCATATATATTTGGACAACCTGTATGCCGCTATCGAATATACCTTAAGACACACTGCTCACGATTGTTCACTGCTTGGACGTGTACAACATTCGCTAGACGGACACCCAAACAAACTACTAACATTCATGCGCACTTATATTAATCCAGTAATTTGATACGTACACCCTTCACACACCAACTTGCTACGACTCATGATCCATGTTTCTATATACCTCAAATCTCATTTCCTTGGGAACGCGGGTATTTACCGCAAAAAGCACACGTCTACAGAAAAAGAAACGCACGCACAGTTTGTTACGGCCATACTTGCAAGCATTCATCACCCACTCACACAAGCATGGTAAGTCTTCTTTGAAGCGCACATTCACAACCCTCATGTTTGACATGATTCAAACAAGCGAGTATCTGCAAAAAGCCTACGTTCTGCTTCTCTCCTTTACACACACGTACACCCCGTGTTACAAGCACCCCGACACGCATTAACCATGCTATCCTCAACGAAGTCTTTACATGCAAGGGCTGCACTGACAGTTCCGATCCAAAAGTGACAGCACTTGTTTTACCAATCCCACACAACCGTACTAATGCAACATACACCGTAATATAACAACACAACGCCCAACACGCACAAGCTTTGACAAATTTACATATCAACGCGCATAAAAACACACTAAACACTCGCACCGCAAACACACGCCAGGCACACACTAGAACGCAAGCACACATTTATACTCGAGATATCCTAGCTAAGCGTTACTAAACTCCTCAACAAAAGTTTGGAAAGTTTTTTCAAGCATCTGTATCTCCAATTATTTGTGACATATTCATATCGTGTTGCATATCACTGGGTAGCTACAATGCTCCCCTTTACAATGACACCCCATTTGAAACAATAACATTTTTCACGGCTGAGTACACTCCTTGTGAATGTAGTGGGGTCTCAAACAGAATTTGCCATATTGACCATTATTCTGTGTTCAGACAACGCTAGCCACTAACCTCAATAGCGAGTGGAAAACCCACAGGCAGCCACAATACTCAGGCACCTTCTCCTCGTGCTGCTCACCGACCTGGTTACACGTTTCTGTGGGATGGAATTCCATTCTTCAACAAGGATTCGTCGCAGGACATTCAATGTGGTTGCATATGGGCTTCTCTGGCACGCGGAGCACGATCAAGCTGTTCCCACAAGTGTTCAATCGTGTTGAGGTCTGGCTCCCGGGTCTGGCCTGATGGCAGGCCGTTTAGACTCTACTTCCATATTCTGTAGGTAGTCGTTGATTACCGTGGCTATGTGGGGCCAGCGGTGTCATCTTGCAGGATTGCATTAGGTCCCAGATTGTGAAGTTATGGGATTGCAGCTTGCTGCACAGAATAATGATCAATTTGGCAAATTCTGTTTGAGACCCCACTACATTCACAAGGCGTGTTCCCAGCCGTGAAAAATGTTATTGTTTTAAATAGGGTGTCATTGTAAAGGGGGGCATTGTAGGTATCCATTGATATGCAACACGATATGAATATGTCACAAATATATTGAGATACAGATGCTTGAAAAAACTTTCCAAACTTTTGTTGAGGAGTTTGTTTAAGAGTACTTTAGAGTACCAATAACAGAACTATTGTTAAAGCCTTTAATGTACGATCTTTTTCAGAACATACCTTTATTTTTTTCAAAACCGATTTTTTTTTTTTTTGGGGGGGGGCATATTTGTAATACTTACACATGTTCCAACTTACATCTATGAGCAAACTGTTAAATTCGCCCTTTTTGAAGTAAAACGGGATGATTTTCTGTTGGTCCGACATATTATCATAATATTTCAGATACTTGATAATATGTCGGAAGGATCGCAAATCTTAATCTCCTATGAAGCCAGTTTGGTTACGCTCCGTCCACACATGTGGAGGAGGCATAACCAAATTGGCTGTGTTGGAGACTAACTCTGGGGCCACACTCGGCGTCCTAATCCAAAAAGTGCAAGATATTTCGAGTGATAGAGGTGAAGTTTATGATGTTGTTTCTTTGCAAATTTCCAATGTATTGGGAATGATTGCATTATCATTTTTAAGAAAAAAAGAAAAATCTAAAAATTCAAAAAGATCGTACATTAAGGCTTTAATGTGAATCATATTTCTGTAATACCTGAAATCTAATTTATGTTATGTGCTATGTTAAAATGTTTTCCCTTTTCTTCTTACTCATCAGTAAAATAGTTTTCAAGTTTCATTTATCTTTCAACAATAGGACATACATCTGCAACCCAGCTTCCCAAGTAGGGTTGCCGCAACGCTTAGCTAGGCTCCGTCACCTTACATGTCTTATGAACATTCACTTGTATCGCACACTATGTCTGAGCACATGTAACACTACACATTACTTTTTCCGGGCCATCCGTGGTCACTTTAATTGTTTTATCTACAAAGACACACACCTACATACATAACACTCACTCATTCAATTGTCAGGATGTATTTTTGTTTTAGCTCCCCAAAATGTAAAAATGTCTGCAACATTGTGTGGCCCTAAGACTGGTGCCGAACGGACATTCCAATGAAGATTTAATAAGGTACCAGAACCAAATTTGTTCGATCTTTGGTTCGACCGTCGATGTCAATACAGGCAAAGATTCATATGTTATCACAATTAACAATAGTCAACATTCCATAAATAATAAGGTTCGACCAAGTATCGATGATCGATGGAAGGATCGAACTAATTTGTTTCTATTGCCTTAATGGTAATTAATATCTTTATATTTAAGACTGTAGTTATAGGGTACAGATATGAAGGGTAAAGGGGTTTTAATCATAGCATACTAACCATGCTTACCAGACCTTATTATTCATTATAGGCGCGAAATCGCTGGCAACTTGTGATCTATAGTGAACATACAAAGTTTGATTACCAGGATTTGTCTCTCAATTGCTGCGACCACTATAGTAGGCTTAGTCTACTTGTTTTGCGCCGTAGCTAAAGGGATTTGACTTTATTTCCATTTCAGTTAAGTATAATCCTGTAACTAACTACATGTAAGATATCGGTCACGTCAGCTCAGACAGCATGAAACACTCATGATTAATCACATTACAGAACACACGTAAAATGCAATATTCATCATTATAGCCTTAGACATGTAAAGTTACCACATTATAGGTTACAAAAAACAAGATTCTAAATTTACAGATTCATTCCAGTGCTCGAATAGTGGGGAAGCACATTTTGTCTTCTACACAAAACAGGTGTTTGACTAATAAAAAGAACAGTCTGAAAAATACTCTTGATACTCAACATATTGTTTTACATCAAAACACAGAGTTTTCCCTTATAAAACGGATATTTAAAAGCACCTGGTATTCATAAACATACGTGGTAAGAGGCAAAATATAAATCACCCAATCCAGATATTTAAAGCTATTTTTGGTTAAACACGTACGTATGATCTTCCTTACAGTTCGTGCTTGCTGTGTTCTGTAAGCAGAACCAAATTTGCAAGGAACTGACATAATCTTCACTTTGCTTTTTGTCCTTCATGTTTATCAGAAAAAATATAATCTGTTTTCGGGAGCGTATACCGTAAAAACTCGATAGTTAGCATATGAGCTTACTATCGAGCGCTTTTGAAAACATGACATTGTACCAAAGTCCGGCGCTTTACCAACTGAGCTAATGGGGTTGAGACACATTTGCAGATTTACTTGTTCTTATATAGCTATCTATATCGAAGATTTGCTCAAAACCCTTTACAATGGGGCTCTTCGTGTTTGCATGTTTTAAAAGCGCTCGATAGTAAGCACATATGCTAAATATCGAGTTTTTACGGTATCTGAATACCACCGATTTATCGCAGATTTGCTTGTCAGTCGTTTGCAGTACCGCCAAGGTATCGAATTCTTAACGCTAATCTGATCTCGCAGAGCGTATACACACGCGTTTTTAATGCGTCATGTTGGCATATGCTTGCGCGTGGTTCAACCGCGTATAAAAGCATTGATGTCACACCCAAACTTGAAGTAAAACAAAGTGTTGTTTAATCTACATTAAGATTACATAAAACACGTTCAAATGTAGGTTGAATTTGGTACTCTCTTCAGACCGTAATGGTTTGTCCCACGTTTATGTTAATCGAACTATGTGAAATGTTACTCCTCATATCCGCGGTGCAGAAGCTCGACACCCATTTACAAATGTACTTCAAACGTCGTTTATTTCCAACATGTCCAATATTGTCCAAAATGTTTTTCATACCACGCAGTGTTGCCTATAATTTCCCTTTTTATATCCTGTGACACCACAAATCACAATGCAACTGCATTTAACTTTCATGCAACAATTAGAAAGCAGCACTACTGCTACCCTACTTATAACATAGGTATGGTATGGTATACGTATGGCTCGTAATGGTCGTAATTGTAGACTCTAATCTTCACCTACTTAAGGGTAATCTGCTGGCATCCAACACAGGCACTGAAATTGTGATAATACTTTGATACATTGTCTGCAATGGATACAGCAATATAATCCCGGTGACTTTCCAAGTCATGAAAGAACTCTTCATCAAGAGGGAGTCCTGCAAAATGTGTTTGCATATTTGCTCCATTCTGTTGCAGAAAATGTGAGGCGTATTCCCGAGCGTAATTAGTTTTCATTTATGAGTAACAAAATACTTGGTAACACAAAAACAAACGTCATAAAAAGCAGACCTGCATTGCCCAGTTGCGGAGAAATCTCTGAATGCGTTTTTGTGAGAAGATCAAATGAAGCATTTGCACCATATTTATGAGTATCATTATTATTGCTGTCGCCCAATGGCAGCACACTACTTTAAAAAGCGCATCTAGCGGTGCTGAGATGACAATTACTTCCAGCTTTCCTAGTGAAAGGAAACATATTTAAACCACTGTTTCTTCGCCGTCTGGTTTCGTGTCTATTGAGAGGTTTCTTGAAACATCATTGTCACCTGGTTTCTTGGGCAAATCCAGATCCAGTAGAAGATGATCTGTCATGAGTACTTTGCCATTATTTCCTGTACTTTCAGGTGATAGTCTTGTATCTAATCCTATCGAGTTCCTATCACCTGGAGTTTGTGCACCTTCCCTACTTGAGCAGTCTGTTATACAATTTTGTGATTTATAACCACCATCACTGTGTGTTGAATGTACTTCTTTACGATCTAATGACTGATTTGATCGGCGTTTAGCTGCCTGCATATCGTTGCAGCATGGACAACCTCCAGTGCTCGGAGGTTTGGAATCGTCTTTTTTCCCTATAGAACTAAAACTATCGCGATGTTGTTGCTGTTGCTGGGCAAACAGATAATTTGTAGATGTCCTTTGATTGGGACCGGAAGATCCGAGTAATTGTGAGCCTTCGTCGTCACTCTCCACATCAAGAGGAGTTTCACGTCGGTAGTCAGGATCTTGATCCAGTAACCAGTAGGTTTTCAGCTCACCTTTACCTTTCATTGCAACTAGACCACGCTCTTCGACAACGTATCCACCTATTATATCCAAAATTACTTTGATTTCTTCGCTACAATGGATCTTCAAAGCTGAGGATGGTAAATATTGTGAAAATGAAGGCTGGTTAAAAAGGTCTGTTAGGTTACAGGTTATATAATTTGGAGATATTTTACACCAATGGCTATACTTCTACGAGTTAAAATCAATCGGTCACAGTAGTGATTTGGAATTTATTACAAATAACTGGCGTTTGCGTATAAGTAGGAGTTATCGTAAGAACTGGGGGGTGGGCTTCAAGTCAAAGATAAAAAGATCCCCCTCTTCTCGCCTGATACGCCACTGTTCAACTTGAAAACATTCTGGTTTATTCATAAGGATATGACATAATATTGATAAGTATTTTTAAACAAAATATGTGAATAATTAGAAAAATGTGAAATACGTGTAGTAAGGGTCAGAAAAAGCACATCTCATGTTGACGTGTCCACCATTGAATGGCTTTTGATCTCCACGTGCTGCTTGCACGAGAAATTTAATATCTACTTAAAATAGTAAATGTGAGCGTACACCACGAATGAGCCGTAAAGTTGGCAAATTGTATTCTGAGGTACAGTGTAAAATGTGCATGAAGGTCGTATTCATAGGTACCTCAATGTGGTTCTACTTGTATCTCATTTTGATAGCGCCAGTCAAACACCTTTTAAACCAATCAATAATCCTATTGTTGAAGAGGATAATAAGCTTCTACCTATGTCTATAGAAGTTTTAAATAGCTCTAGTCTTTGTTTGCTTTGGCTAAATCCTGTTCAAGTGGTGGGTTACAAAGCATTATATTTTGTCTAGGTATGTATAACCAACAATTAACAATCAGAGGACATTCCTGAACCTCGTTGATTTGGGGATGATTTGAAATGACCGCCAGTTATGACTATTTGATATTTATTACCAGCAATATGGAAAAAGAGACACATGTAGAACCGAAAAAAGGTACCATTTTGTTGAACGAGCAGAGTTCAACAAACCATAACCCCGCTTCGGGATATCGTTTGAAGTCAAATAATATACCAATTTAAAGCTTATGATATATATTTTCTAAACACGAAATAAAACAAAATTGACTGGGGCCGACTTTACGGCTCATACGTGGTGTGCGGTCACAAAAAAACAACAACTTACGTGCGCCATTTGATTCCATTCTACTCGCTGTATTTACAGTATCTCCGAAGAGACAATATCTCGGCATTGTAAGACCAACTACACCAGCAACAGCAGGGCCTGATAGAAACAAAGTCAGCAATAAGATTAGTCAAGGATGTTTATGTTCCTTTATTTTAAGGCATTAAATGAAATCTGAAATAGTGTCACCAAGAATACCGACTTTCAGTTATACCAGTACCAATCCACACGAGAAGAACACAGCCTACGATAATAGTCGTTATTTCGTTACAGTTTAGACAATCACACAATTGTTGTAATTCACTTTCAAAGTGTAAAATGATGTAGTTTGAGAATTTAAACTGCACTTTCTGACTACTACCATAAGCCAAATATCTTGTACATAATTATAGTTCGCATGCTGTTTGAAAAGAGCAGGGTGTTAACGTCCCGATTGTCCCATCCCGGTACTGTTTGTCGTAATCTAATATCAAATATGATCTGCGTTAAGCAGCGGGCATGAAGGAAGTGAAGTGGTTATGATATCCAGTAAAACAACCCCGGGTAAACAATAGGATTATACTCTTGGTAGAATGGTTCTAAACAAAAATGATATATAAAAGGCTTCTGTGTTTGTATGTAATGTCTTACCGGAATGAAGGCCTACTCTTAGCTTTAACTTCTCCTCCGGTCGATGTCTAATCTGGAAGTGATTAACAGCATCCAATAAATGAATTGATGTGGAAGCTATTTCTGCAGCGTGACGATTGCCATTCCTAATTGGTATACCTGATACCAACATATATGCATCCCCTATTGTTTCTACCTTATAGACGTCGTAATAACTGATGATTGCATCAAAACAGGTGTAGAGATCGTTAAGCATATCCACAACCTATAATAAATGCAAATGAGACATTAATTGTTTCAAAAATATTTTCCTCACTTTGACTTGGTAAGCCTAGGACCCGGTTGAAAAAACAGTTAAAACTATGCCAGTAAATACCAGTAAAATACTAGTATATAAAACACAAAATACAAATAGTATTTCTACAAGTAAGCCGTCGCTTATCACAATACCGGTGTAGCCGGTCCCTGTGTGAGTGGTCGAGTTTTCGTCAGATGTATCTCTGACTTCATATTAGACTGAATGGTGTCAGAGACACATCTGACGAAACCTAGATCACTCACACAGGGACCGGCTGCACATGTACTGTGATAACCGACGGTGTACTTGCAGAAATACTATAATTTACTTGATCTATCAGTTTTTTACGCAGCTAGAGAATACCTGACATGCGAGTGTCCCGCCTCTGGTTATAAGTTTTAAGAAGGTTATGCCAAACCTTGCAAAGGTGAACGTAGCGCCACGCCAATACATGTACATCTTCCATAGTCTATGTTATTCTTGGTAACATGGTGATCAAATAACTTTTTGACAAGACTATTGATGTTATTAGACTATGCAAATGAATTACCCCACCCCATACCACTCACACCTAATCAATCCAGCTTACCTGTAATGGCGTACTTTGACCTGAGAGAGCAGTAAAACCGACAATATCACTGAAGAATATCGTTACACTGTCGAACGTTTCTGGCACGACTTGTCGACCACGTTTTAGCTGATTAGCAATAGGCCTAAAAATAAAGAACGAAATATTGAAGTTGAAGTTACAATCGAACTTCTGCTAAGGGATCAAAATATTATAGACACGAATCTGTAGTGCTTCATGATCACGATGTAACATTATTATCTCATCCAGAAAAAGCAAGTCAAGTAAAAATTGACTTTTATCGACATATTCTTGCGGCGAAACAAAATGTCAATTGCAATATGCTTAGTTATTGTCGCCATATATTTTACGGACCGTTCAATATCCCGGACACTATCGTTGTCGCCAAGAGCTGAATATACACGTATGGTTCAATCATGTTCAATGAACAGTTACTTTTGACCTATGATCTGCATCATACATGCCTGCAATGTACAAAAGTGAGCAGACAACATGTCTTGTGAAATTAGGCCACTGATCGACATATTGGATCATTTGAGGTTTGACATAATATTTTGGCGCTGACACTATTGCATTTGGAGCAGAAAATCTATACCATTGATACATATAGGCTACGTAAAATTTTACGCGTGATGCTATCATTTCGACTTGCTCGAACCTGATGAAATGGTGGGAGCTCGTGAATAACATTGGGTCTAAAAATAAGGTAGTATTGCGTTATCCACTCTCGAATGCCCCGACTCTTGGTCAAATTACTTCAATTCAATTCAAAATTCCAATTCCTACATGTACATGACGGCTCATGACCATGATTACTATATACTTTCTGGCGCAAAACTTATCG
Source organism: Amphiura filiformis (assembly GCF_039555335.1). Taxonomy (NCBI): domain Eukaryota; kingdom Metazoa; phylum Echinodermata; class Ophiuroidea; order Amphilepidida; family Amphiuridae; genus Amphiura; species Amphiura filiformis. The sequence continues at coordinate 74,222,786 of NC_092631.1, forward strand.
ATCCATTTCATTGGTCAGAATTCAATCGCTCATTGTTAGTGACGTACTTTAAATTGAACTGAAACTGTAATTAACTGAAACTAATGTTATTAATCATAATAATACTATTATACAATTCTTGTGTGATAATTCTTTTAATGCCAATTAAGCCATGTCAGAGAATGTAGGTGATAACCAGAAACGTAAATGGTATTCTTCCTATGATCACTTCTATTTTTGACATCGTAAGGTTGAACACCTGTTTTGTCTTTTTCTTTTCCTTATTTTTGTTGATTAGACTTTCCAAAATCATGACTAATAAAGGGTTGAAGATCTGAACTGAATAATTGCGTACAACATGCGACAGAATCACAAAAGAACATTTGCAACTATAAATACTATAAAATCACCATTAATCACAAATTACTAACATTGATAATGTGCTAACCCATTTGAAATTTAAGTGGAAAATTTTGGAAATATCTTCAAAAGGGAGTATGAATTTTAAATGTAATTAGCACATTAACCAACTCTATATGAAACTCACCCTCCCTCTGAGGAAAATTTAAGACCTCAGAAAAAAAGGGGGTTTAATCAAAAGATCATGAAAAATGAGTGTCAATTTCTGTTACAAGGGGAATGTCTACACCCTCTGTGCAAATTGCACCATGTTCGGAGTGAAATAATGTTGTAGAGCATTGAAACTGACAAAACCACCTCCTTGCATTGCTATTTATCTCAATGTCACTTAACCCCTCCCACCTACTTATGAGGTCTTCAATTCAAGTTGAATCTCTCGGAGGGTGTATGAAAGTCAAATGCAACAGCCTAAAGTGCTCATTCCATTTAAAATGCATACTTTCCCCGGGCAATGTTCTGCAATGAAATGTTCACCAGGAGTAGTATGGATGTTAAATGGAATAGCACTCTCCAATACATGTTGCTTAAGCTAATAAATATTGCTGAAATTCAGTAAGGTTAACAATATCTTTTACTTAACATAAGGAGCCACCTGTCCAATAAAGCGAAACAAATTGCGCTAAAATCGATTCATAGCAAATATGTTTTACAGTCCCTTAAGAAGATTCCTTAAAATGGGGTCAGCAGCGAGCACAGTCACCCAGAATGTTTGAAACTAGGTCGTGAGGTCTTTACACAAGTCTCCAGGGCTTCGATAATCCACTTCTAGTGAATTAATTTAAACAAGAAAATAGACTTTTTTCGACTGATATCCGTTTTTCAATACTTACAACACTAATGTGATCGATAATTAGCTTGTTTTGGGTAGTGTAATACAACCACAAGCTTGCATGCATCCTACTTTCCTGGGGTATTTTTGCCTACGGCTTGACGTTTGTAACAAACCATGCAGTTGTGTAAGCACTTTTATGTTTTCGAATGACTAATTGCTGCACGATAATTGTCACGATGTAGTTTCTTGCACAAATTTAAACGTAAGCCTCCCATTTCTCTGATTAAACCAAGCTAATACTGTTGATGATCCGAGTAAATTGCTTAACGTACCAATCAATTAAGTTGAAAGGCGGATGCAGTAGAAGTACGACAAATGTTAAAATATAGGACTATTAGTGAACAAGAGAACCGATATTTACGCGGATTTGATCAAATATTCTTGATATTTTAATGTTTTATATAATATGTAATCACTTGTCCAATGTTCAGGACAGGTATATTAATACAAAGCTTGATAATTTCTTGAAAAACGGATATTTCCAAAATTGAAAATAATTCACACCAGAAACAAGTTCCTTTTGAAAATATAATCTACATCAGAAGCAATACCATGAAAATTTTTGGAATTATAACATTTTTTCTGTGTGCTAAAAATCCCATGAATATAGCATAATAAGGCACAGACTTTCAGTAAACGACTTTCCGTTATCTTGTATTGCTTCTGTCGTCATTATGTTTGTTTCAGTTTCATCTTTTGGGACATTGTATGAAGTGGATCAAATAGAGTTAACAAGAATTTGACATACTTTGGTAACATTTGATGCAGGAGATTTTCTGTCTTCTTTTTCTCCTCAATTAATTGTTGCGTTCTGTCTTCAACAATTTCCTCCAGATTGGTTGCGTATTTCTCCATGATAGATATCATGTTGTCTAGAATGTTGGATTTTCTGTATGTAAAATTAAAGATTTTAATAATTAAACGAAACCATTAATAATTAAAATAATTAAACGAAACCATTGTACAAAAAGGCAAACACCAAACAAAGTAAACACTATTATAAAAGCCGTCAGTGGTGCCCCAGTGGTGGTGGTTGCAGTTGTTGTTGTTGTTGGTGGTGGTGGTGGTTGTGTGGACATGGTGGTGGACATAGTGGTGGACATGGTGGTGGGGTGGTGGTGTTGGTGGTGTTAGTGATGGTTGTAGGGATGGCGTGGCTATAGTGGCTGTGGTATTAATCCCACAACAAGTACTTTTTATACAATTAAAGGGCATTTCGTGATCCACAGCCTCATCCCCCACTTTTACCAAAAAAGTTGAGATTTTTACACCACTGGATACCTCTGGCTACATAATGTTTATGTACCAAATATTTCTTGCAGATTAATTCGTTTAGCAAAAATATCGCCAAATTTGAATTTCGTTCTGGTGCACCAGAACGAAATTACAACACAATGTCTATGGAGCAGTGTAATACACATAATCATGCATAACTCGCAAACGCAAAATCGGAATCAACTGAAATTTTGGAAATAAGCTTTTTCGTGGATATCTACTGAAAAATGTCATAAAAGAGGATACTAGGATAACGAAATCCTCCTTTAATGTTTGTTTCCACAACTTACAATCCCTTTTGTAGAGGCTTCAATTTAGTACGCAGTGCTTTAAAGTCTGGTCTTTGGTCTGGTATTTCACCCCAACACTCTTGCATAACATTGAATACACAGTCAGGGCATTCTTCTAAGTCGTTGACGTTAGGTCGAAACGGGACTGTTATATCTTTTGGTGTCTTCACTCTTTCAATAATTTCTGAGGATAAATACGGAAGTATATATTTGTAATATCTCCATAAAAAGTTGTTTATACCAGGAGTGAAAGAGAACACACAATATTAAAATCAGTTGCAGACAAATTTGTTCGTGAGTATAAACTTGTATACGTCTGTGGCAAATATAAACTGAGCTCAAAAAGAATCTTATAATTTTTTACAACTTGTGAATCACAAAGTTATATCTTAAAATACTGTCCATCAAAATGAACCAAAATTACACACAGGATTACTTCAAGACTCTTCTCAAAACACATGTCAGTAACCAAGCAGTTGTCCAACTGACACAACAGCAAAATGCACTAACATGGGACAGCTTCCTGGACCACTTTCACAGCCCAACAGTTGGCACCCAGCACAATAAATCTGTGAGAATGCGCACAAGATCTTTGCACAGATGATAAAACGGGGCTGCTTTCTGCTTTTCATGCACTTTTTTCATAAAACAGGTACTGTTCCACACTATTCCACTTACTCTTTGGGAATTTTTATGTGTGCATGGATCTTGTAATCATTGTCACAGATTTCTTGTGCTGGGTGCCAATTATTGGGCTGTGAATGTGGTCCAGGAAGCTGTTCCATGTCAGTGCATTTTGCTGTTGTTTCAGTTGGATAACTGCTAGGTTACTGGCATGTGTTAAGAGTAGAGTATTGAAGTAAACCTGGTGGTAATTTTGGTTCATTTTGATGGACAGGAATTTAAGATATGACCTTGTGAAAAATTATAAGTTTCTTTTTGAGCTCAGTTTATATAATGTGTTGACCGACCGACCCTGATTTAGGGCTTTAAAGCCAATATTGAGAAATTAACTTTTACCATGGCATTAAACAGCGCCACATTCAGATATACTACAGCTTCAGTCATTATGAAAGGCTATTCTTTTTTCTTTCCGCTTATTTTCGTCGCATCAATTAGTTTAATCAAAAATTACTGGTGCAGTGTTGCGTATATATACTTGATGGTGTTATTATACGTCCATGTCCCTTCATGCATATCTGTCTTTCTTTACCTTCTGCTTCCAGAGGGCAGTTTCCATACGGTCCAGTTCTTAGCACGATTTCATATAGAATGATACCAAACGCATACACATCTCCTTTCTGAGTTCCTTCTGGTGGAGGGTTGGGATCTCGAAGAAGTTCTGGTGCTCGCCATAATAGACCTATTTAGCAGAAGAAAATGGGATCAATTTATATACATTTGGTTACTGATCAGGTTGTGGATAGTTACTGAAGTCAGAAGTTACTGCAATGCAAATGTAACATTCCCTCCAAGCCAAGATCATTACAGCTGCTCCTAAAAGCAGAATATCATTACGATTTGTGCACATTCACATGCCACATCTAACACAATACACCCAACACACCATCTCCAATACTCACGTACCCCCACTCGCACACCCCCACGTCCCATCCCCACACACACACCCCACCCCGTCCACGCACAAGCACCTCCACATTCACACACCTATAACGTACAGGGTAGCAACATTTTCAGAAAGGGGGTTGATAAATTCCCAAAGTCGTTCAGCTCCCAGAATAGTCTAGGTCCCGATATGTGCTCCTACTGCACTCGGTTCCAACCGGTTTTACTCCTTCGTCACTAAACAAACCGTCTGGCGACAATCCAATAGTATGGGTTTTTTTTATTGACCGAACATCATCCCAGATCAAGCTTGGGATGAACCGGCTGTCAATCAACCACTGGGCTTTAGTGGTTGATAAAGAGCCATTCAGTGATATAAATCTGCACAGTGCACGTGAGCACGCACTACGACTAGCCGCGGCCCCTCGTTGGATTGAAAGTCTATATTAGACGATTGGCGTCTCCGCGGCCGCCGCCCCTAATTTAATCCTATTGTAACTATTGTACATTTGCTCTTGCGGTTAGCTACAAATCTGGGCAGTATATTGTTAAGCGTTCCGCAGTCCCATTAGCGCCAATTCGGCTTGAAATGTGGGGTGGGTGGGGTAGGGGTGGGGGAAATCGGCCAAGATTGTGAAAAAATGGCTGAAAAAAACAAAAAAAATGGGTACTTTTTCTAAAAGGTGGGGGGGGCACGTCCCTCCTGTCCCCCGGGATTGACGCCCATGCCGCAGCCAATTGTAAACATTTTATATAGAATAAAATCGATCGTTATTTTGAGCTTGTTGCTAGGCGGTTTGTTTTGTGACGAAGGAGCACAAACCGGCGGGACTTTTGTTTAGTGATGAAAGAGCAAGAGACTGAATATATGCCGACTACTCCTAGAATTGCCCACGACTAGTACGACTAAGGTTTAATTTAAAGCTAACACTGGCGAACAGGAAAATGCACATTACAAGTTTAAACAATTCTGTCTAGGTATTTTCCCCATGGTAGATACGCCATAACATAAACACATCCACAAACGTACCCCCTACGTGACCATTCTGTCGGCCCAACCCAGTCTACTTACTTTGATAGTAGGCATTATCCCCATGTTCTGGCAATTCTTGACCGGCTTTAAAATGACATAAACCAAAGTCTGTTATCTTGAGAACCCATCGACTATCCACTACACAATTAGATGATTTCAAATTGCCGTGGGTGTGTATTTCACTTGAGTGTAAATAAGTCATTCCTTTGACAATGTCTCCAATGATTGAAGCTATGAACATATCATCTAGTTTCACTTCGTCGTTCTCCAATATATCCTGCAATTAATTGTGCGATCATTGATTCAATTGAGAAATGTACAAAGCAAATTTGAATATTGTTTAAATAATTAGAAATTGAAAATTGAGAAGATCACAAGATGATAATTCAATAAATACATTTAGCCCTAAGTACATTATGATTTACCTAACATATAAAAACAACACTTATAAGATGGTTGAAAATCTGATAACTCTTAATACTCTTCATAGCCCGGTCAAATTATGAAACCACCTAATTGCAACAGAATCCATTTCACATGAGTTCGGTCCATCTTCAAAAAGTTCACACAAAAATAGCCGCTTATGTGGGAGTGAAATTTGTGGTTGGTCAAATCTTGTTAAAATCCAATGAATTCCTCACGTCTTAAGGATTCAGAAAAAGTATAGTTTGACCTATCTCCGATATACGGTTCTTGAGTTATAAGTGAAAAGTAATATATCAAAATTTGGATTCAACAAGGGACAAAATCTTTATAAATTTTTCCATTTCTTTGTCAAAATGCATTGTATCTGTGCCAATAACTTTTGTGTAACTCAAAAAATACGATACAAACCCAAAACGCCCAACAGATCGATAATTGTCAATAGACCTGTCAATCAAACCTAGTAACTCAACAATAGCTGTTAATCAATCCTTATGATTGAAAAATAGGTATTTATGATAATTGTTGGATTAACCATTGTTATGTATCACAAATGATTTAAACCGATACATTAATAATTGTCAGCAACCTCACTAAGATGTCATTCGGTCGTTTCAAAGTATGAGTTTCAGGATTTGTTTTGGTTTTGGTCATGTGGTTTCCTATTATCCTGCCTAAGCTCTTGACTGACGTCATTACCGATATCTTTGTCTGTACCCTTTGTTAGAAACTTATAACTGGTGGAAAGCAGTTTCGGTTTTCATTTCAGTTTGTTACATAATCCTGTGACCCCAGAATATCAGATTTGAAGCTACCTTGATCAAAGTTAATAATTTTAAATAATTTCGCAGCGCAGTATTCACGAGCAGAGAAGTCGAACAAGTCGATCTTATTACACTTGAAAGCGTGATTTAGTTTTCGAAAAAATCCTGGGCTTATTTCCCTGTGAAAAAATATAGACCATCGAAATATTTCCACCGAAATTTAAAAAAATATACGCGCGCGTGATATATACACATCTATTCATGTGCATATCACATGCACGAGGATCGATATAAAGCTACATGACTTCTAACAAATATAGGCTAGTTGACATTTAGAGAGAAAGAGAGAGAGAGGGGGGGGGGGAGAGTGTGTGGGGAGGAAAGGGGGAGGTAAGGGGAGAGAGAAGAGAAACAGAGGAGAGAGAGCATTGGAAGTGGTAAGGGAAGGAGGGGGAGAGGAGAGCTCGAGAGTGGAATGGAATAGTGTGTAGTGTAGAGGAGATATCTAGTGTAGGGGAGGCAAAGGGGAGAAGGAGACACTGGGAAGAGGAGGTTATATAGGTGGAGGAGAAGGGGGCCTAGGTAAGGTGTGTGGGTTGAGCTTTCGGGGGACAATAAACTAATTCATGGCACTTACCTGTAAGCTACCTTTTGGACAGTATTCTGTAAGTACACAAATATTCGGTGGCTCTACGCATGCGCCAATAAATAAATTAAGATGTGGATGCCTTAGATCTCGTATCTGTATTAAGGAATATTAAAAGTAATAAATAACATTTTATTATAAAGGATATTAGCAAGCATTATTTTTACGTATACATGAGGATGCTCATTGTTGGCCGAATTTCGCCGTGAATAATGTGAGTTGGCTGAAAAATCTGAAAACATAGCTGTCATTTTTTTTTTTTTTTTTTTTTTTTTTTTTATAAAATGCAAGGTGAACAATAGCTCAATAGGAATGACCATGTCAAGCACTTATATAGGCAACAGGGCACTATATTAGTAATCCGTATGGGCTAATCAGTGGTTCACAGCAGCTTAGGAGAGTGACAAGAACCCTCTGCTAAATCATAATCCCAAAAGATGTTGATGTACACGGCTCTTGAAGGATTGAGCCCCATAATCAGTGATCTCTCCAACTACACAATCCGGGATTCCATTCCAAACATGTACTGCAACATGGACGAAAGTTCTGCCTGTTGACAAGGTTCTTGAGACTGGCTCAGTCAGTGCATGACTTGGCATTGAGAGACTGGTGCGAGTGGCTCGTCTGATCACGTAAGGCTTGGGCAGCAATGCTTTCAAGTCTGGCGGGCACAAGCTGGTGTGCATCTTGTAGAGCACAGATGCAGCAGCCACCTGTCGTCTGTGATGTAAAGAGGGGATGTTAAGATCCATTCTTGCCTGCTGCTCGTCTACGCCAATAATCCTCAATGCTTTGCTCTGTATGGAGTCAAGGAGCTTCAGGGTGGTAGTTGAGGCACTCATCCAGCATAGTGAGGCATACTCCATAACACTACGAACCTGGGCCTTGTAAACTGTGGCTCTCCCTTTAACATCAAGCTTGTTTGCTACCCTCCTTAGTGCTCCAAGCTTCTGTCCAGCTCTGGCAGCAGTGTTGGAAATGTGCTTAGCCCAGGTGAGTTTCTTATCAATAATAACACCCAGGATTTCCAGCTCATCCATCTCTGCCAGTTTGGTGTTTCCAAAATAAAGTGCTAGTCTAGTTGGATTCCTCTTTCTTGAGATAGTCAGGGCTTTGCACTTGGAGGGCTCGAAGGTAACTTTCCACTTGTCTGCCCAGATCCTCATTCTCTCCAGGTCCCGGTTGAGGCTCGCTGTTGCAGCTATGCTGTCATCACTTGATCTGATATCGCAGAATAGGGTGGAGTCATCTGCATACAAATACAGGGTGTTCTCGCATTCATCTCCCAGATCATCAATAAAGACAGTGAATAGCAGCGGGCCCAGGATTGAGCCTTGTGGTACAGAGGCATTGATGGACGTACTGTTTGAGGATTGGCCAGATAGAACCACTTTGATGGACCGGTTGGATAGGTAGCTCTCAATCCAGGTCAGAAGCTTGCCAGAAACTCCTTTGCCTTTCAGCTTAGAGCAAAGTCCTTTGTGCCATACCTTGTCAAATGCTCCTTTGATGTCCAGGGCAACTAGACGCACTTCATGACCTCTGTCTAGAGAGTTGGACCATTGCTGAGAGAGGATGGTTAAGATGTCAGCTGTGCTGTGATGGGGTCTAAAGCCAAACTGCCTGTCTGAAATGAGATGGTGCTGCAACAGGTACTTCTGAAGCTGCTTCTGTACCACTGCCTCCATAACCTTGCTGATGTTACTAAGAAGAGAGATGGGGCGGTACATGGATGGATTAGACTTTGAGTCCCTCTTATGGACCGGGATGACTGAAGCACACTTCCACTGGCTGGGAAACACTCCATTTGCGAAGCACAGCTCATATAGGCGGCTGAGAGGTCTTGCTAATTCAGCACTGCACTCTTTCAGGATTCTATTGGGGATCTCATCAGGTCCATTAGCTTTATCATGTTCTAATTTTTGCAAGAGCCTCCTGATGTCCTTGGCCTTGAAAACTATGGAGTCCTTAGAATTTGGTGGTATCCCCTTTACTTCTGGAGCAGGTTCTTCTGCATTCTCGAGTTGGCATTTCTTAGCAAAAGTCTGTCCTAGTATTTCAGCCTTCTCCTTTGCGGTAGTGTAGACCTGGTTTTGATCTTTTATTACAGGTATGTCTGCCCTAGCTTTTCTTCCAGACAGAGTGTTAACCGTGTTCCACCACTTTTGCTGCTCAGGCTTCCATCTGAAAGTTCTTCCCTCAGCTTGTTGTTGTACTTCCTTCTGGCTTGTTTCTCAACCTGATTGTATTCCCTTCTGGCTTCTGCAAACTTATCCTTGTTTTCCTTAGTGTTGTTTTTCTTCAACTTCTTGAACAGGCAACGCTTCCTATTTGCAGCTCTCTTGCAGCTGTCATCAAACCAGACTTTGTCGCCAGTTTTTTTGGTAACAAACTTACTTGGAATGTATATATCCATTGCATCGCTTATGATGTCAGTAACGTTACTGCAAGCTTGTTCAGGGTCGTCGGTTTGGAAGACTTGAGTCCAGTTTGCAGAAGAAAGAAAACCTCTCATGCCCCAGTAGTCAGCTTTGTCATAGCGCCAAACCTTCCGTTTGTAAGGTTTATCTCTGTAGATGGGCACCTTCAACTTAACTAAGACAGGATTGTGGTCTGATGTGCCTAGTCTTGCAAAAGTTGTAGCGGTTGAAGACACACACAGAAAAATCGGACCTTCATTATGTAAAAAAATACCAAGTATAATGATGTTGTGTACAATTTAGACAATTTTTTACACAGGTTAAGTAAAATTTCATCAAAATGTTTTACCAGTTGTTATGTACCGTATTCGTCCGAGTATAGTCCCACGTTCGATGAAGTCCCACCCCTATTTTTCGAAAAATTCCAGAAATTAAAAAAAAAAAAAAAAAAAATGTTTTTGTTTTTTTTAAAGTTTTTTTTCGGTTTTGTAATGTCCCTGGACCTAGACCTAGATGCTAGGATCATTCATGGTTGACCTAAAAAAAAAAAAAAAAAATTTCAAGATATTTTGTATTTTTAATATGAAAATTGATATTTTGTATTCATGTCATACTCTATTAATGATATCAAGATGCATTCAAATTCAATGCATTTTGAAATCATTAATAGAGTATGACATGAATACAAAATATCAATTTTCATATTAAAAATAAAATATCTTGAATTTTTTTTTTAATTTTTTTTTAGGTCAACCATGAATGATCCTAGCATCTAGGTCTAGGTCCAGGGACACTCGAAAAAAATTAAAAAAAAAAAAAAAATTTTTTTTTTTTTTTGAAATTCGAGTATAATCCCACCCCCCAATTGTGAAAAATTTTCACCTAAAAAACGGGTGGGACTATACTCGGACCAATACGGTAATTTTAAAATGCACATATTCGAAAGGCAAAACATACATTGGCCAGATATTTTGCCGATTTTATGTAGTTTTTACCTATTTCAGGTAAGAATATAGCCCCGACCAAAAGCAATCATGGCGGACACGACGTGTTGTGATCGTGTAGCGCATGCCTCCTGAAACATCATTCAAATAGGTAGGTTTCGAAGTCATAAGTTGGAACCAAACTGGAGATTCGTTCGATAAGCTCATGTATGGATATCTTTGAGACATTAAAAATGGCTATTTATGGGTTCATTTACTAGATTTATCAACATTGGAATTGACATTGCAGCGTACGTATTGCCGTGATCATGATTACGTGATACGACATTCGTTACAGTACGATACTGTACGTACTGTATACTGCGCCCGGACACTGCGTGTATACATGGTATAGCAACATATATGTGTGTTGAGATAGATAGCGATGTAATACGGTGTAGACGTGATAATGCATTGAAATGACGCTGGTAAGTAGTCCTACAGTAGCAAATATGGGAATAGGCTTGAAGCATTTCAGTGGCTTAGTGTATTATTATAGCATTGTATCGTACATGTAATACATGCGAGAGAGAAATGCTTTACAAATTACATTGAACATTCACTAGATAGCGGGTTGAACTGATAAAAAGGAAAACAAAAACAAAATAAAATATTTCATGCATGAAATTGTATTGTTGAACGAATCTGACAGTTGACCAAGATCTGATGACTTCAAATCTATCATGAATTATGTTTCAGCATAAAATAAAACAGAAAGAAAGAAAGAAAGAAAGAAAGAAAGCCCCAATCCTACCTAATAATGAAGTACTTTTTTGCTTACCTGGTATGTTTTTTTTTACAAATTCAAGATTGTGTGAAAAATACCTATTTGTTATGGGGTTCATATGCTACATAAATGTTATGTATGTTTTACATAAGTTGTGTAAAAAATACATAACAATTATGTAGTAAAATACCTAATAGCCGAGGTAAAAAATTCTACATAAAAGTTATGTAAATATTTTACTTAATAGCCATAGTATTTTTTTACTTATCTGCTATGTTATTTTTACATAATTCATGGTTATGTAAAAAATACCTATTTGTTTGGGAGTTCATATGCTACCTAATGTTATGTATATTTTTTACATAACCTGTGTAAAAATTTTTCTGTGTGCAGGTCAGTCAGAACCAGATCTAGAATTTGGTCCTCCCTAGTTGGCTCAGTAACAATTTGATTCAGCCCAAGAGAGTTGGACATCTCCAATGTGCGTCGGCCAGCTGCATCTGTCTTGCGACTACCAAGCCATTCTATGTGGTGGACGTTGAAGTCTCCAAGTAAGACCATAGATTGGGCGCTGAACTCGGTAAGTTTAGACAAGGTGTTGGTATCCAAGTAGCTGATCATATCACTGTTGCTATCCGGTGGTCTGTACACTGCAGCAACCAGTAGCTTCCGAGATCTAAGAGCCACTGAGAACCACATCAGTTCCAGGTCTGTAGGGTCCAGGTCCTTGTCGTGGAAAATTGCGATACCTTCCAGGCAGTAGACAGCAATCCCTCCTCCTCCTGTTGTATTGGGTCTATCCCTGCGGCAGCATATTGAGTAGCCAGGGATGGTAATGCAGTCAGCTCCATCCTTTATTGAGGAGTCCAAGAATGTTTCCACAACAACGACAATAGCAGGCTTAAGCTCATTGCACAAATTGGAAAGCTCTCCTAAGTTTGATCTGAGGCCTCTGATGTTCACCTCCAGTATACTCATATCCGTTTCACGTAGTCGATGGACGTGCGTTGGTCGTCTCCGGTTAAATCTGTCCTTTCGAGGCTTGTTTGTCTTTTTCGTAGCAAGTTGTTTACAGGGTTGGGGGTTGCTGGCCCCGTCACCCCAGAATCGCACCTAAGCAGTGCGGCAAGGATGTACGCTAGCATGGCCTGAACTGAAAGCATCCTGGGACTCATAACAGTTCGGGTATCCAGATGAGGTTGATACCGCTCGGTCAAGGATTGGGTGATCATAGCATAAAGTACATCCCCACTACCCCATAAAGTACATCCCCACTACCCCATTTGAGTTAACAAATGTTGGTTTAATGGTTTTAGACAAATGAATGGAGTTAAAAAACAGACGGATGTGACGCTTTAAATTTGATATTTTTTTAAACTTCGACTGTAATCATCCCATTGCGCGTATCTTCTTTTTCAATCAACATTTCCTTATTATCATTACTAAAACTTACTACTTTGAGCTCTTTCCTTATCATTCGATTGAGATCTATCGTTCTCTTTCTAAGTTTTTTAATGGCGACCATCGTTCCTTTCAAGTTACCAACTTCTGTAAATATCTGGCCACGTGGCTGGTCTCCTGATCCACGACTTCCTTCCGTAAACATACTGACCTATGTAGACACATCATAAAACGTGACAACTTCTTTATTATTCGATAAAAACTCGAAAACTCATTTTTACAAATAAATAGCAAATAGAAGCCCTGCTATCTGATGCTAATGTGGACACCTCATTTATACCATAAAATGTTTTGCTGGTTGACCCGTTGAATGAAAAAAGATGCCGTTTGGGCGATGCATGAAAATACGATGGGGAATTATTTGTCTGTAGGCCATAAAATGACCAAATTATAAAGCAAAAAATCTAGTTTCATCCAGTATTAAATTTGAGCTTTTAATATAAGAAAATTAGCCATTTTTCAGTTGAAAACCTGTGTAATATGTGTGCCTGATTATCACTGGCATCCGTCATGTAGGCAATGTATTGTTACACTGGGTTGAATAGATTTTCAGTGCAACTTTCAATCGGCATTTTCCCTATTCAAATGATCACAGTGACAAAGCTTTTTTGGGCGTATTAAGGCAAATGAGGTATCAATTCAAGTTAATGAGGTATCAACATTTGCATACATTCGAACAGAATTCGGTGTTATATAATCTTATTTTGCTGTGTCAAATATCCTAGTTCATCTTCTAAATATGAATTACTCCCCATTCCAGAAAAATACAGCACTAATTTTTTAGATTAAAAAAATATTGTCAGCTTCTGCCAAATTCAGCAGAATGATTCAGTTCGTTATTTGACGATTCTTGACGTTACATGTTATCAAGAGTCTACGATCCAATTATGACGTCACAAGTCAAGAATCGTTAAATCGATCAACGAGCTGGATCATTCTGCTGAAAAAGGTTGTAGTCTCACCGAACATTTCAGGTGAGCAACGTTTATGTGTTGTGAACAAAAGTTCATTCCTTTTGTTATAATAAATAAGTATTTATTTACTTCATTCTTCTTTGACATGTGTGAACCTTTCACTGCACTGGCATTCTTACATGGTACCCATAAATATTAGAGATACTTACTCTGCTCCCAACTGAGCGAGCAGATCCGTTTTGTCCCTTCCTTTTGATATCGTCATAATCAACTTTCCATAGTAGACTAGATAGTTCTTGTTCATATTTCCAATTCCTACAAAGAATGTATTACAATGCAATTCATATTAAAATTCAAACTATATAAAATGTACTCTTTAAATGATGAAGTATAAATTCCTCTGTTGTCAGTGATAAAATCGCACGGTCCAAATTCTTTTCCATTCAAATTCTTCCAGTCTCAACGTTGATCTTTCTTATTAATTTGAAAACACAAGGACCCATTTAAAGTATGTCCTCAATTTTGTCATATAAATATTTGACAAATTGGAAAGTAATGTCTTCTCCAGCGTCGATCCAGCACCTTTGTTTCATAACCACTAATGTATAGGACATTTTTTGTTTTAGCTATAATAGCCGGTCCACCTCTCCAAAAGTATTTAATGTAATTATTTGTACTTGCGCGAATTTTGTTACACAGTTGAATGGGAATTTATTTTATGAACATATAAGTCCCTAAAATGGCCTGAACTAAGGCTACAGCGCCTTTTCCAGCCTTTTCTAATATTCACCTCCATGGAATTTACATGTAAATGATGATAAAGTCCATAAAAAAGAACCCCGTTCAAGATTGTGATAAAATGAAACAAATATTATTATACAAACCTATAAAATAATGCCATTGCAATTAGTATAACGAATATTATTCCACCTATGACTCCTCCAACAATTTCAGGTATTGAATCTTCTTTAGGAATGCAGTTTTCTCCATAATATCCGCAATGGGGTTCATCAACCGGAGGCCCTGGTCCTATCCATTGAATGTCTAGCCCTTCGATGGGTACGTACACTATTCTAGACTGCAAATTTAACAATACCAATGGCATTTGAGACAATGATGCGATACCAAAAAGTAGATTTACGTTTAGATTGTCTTTATGTAATATTATAATTTGACTCCATTGATTGTCATACAACACAAAAAGAAAAACCGCACTTATGTAACCCGTCCTACACCAAAACCTTGATATGCCTATTTGATTGATAAGGTCGTGTGCAGAAACTTGTTAGCTCCAATTTGATACCAAACACTCTAAAGTGATACCAGTATATGAAATTTGCTGCATTTCGACTGTTCAATGCCAGAAGTTGGTAAGTCCGATAGCTGTCATGTGTAGCAGCCATGTGTAGATGAGTGCAATATAATGTGTGTAAATTGCAAAATGTTCACAGGGCAGCTATTACACTTACCCACTTCTGGCACTGAGTATTCGTTTTGTCAAAGTTGCAAATTAAAAACGGAGCACGGAGACGCGAATTGAATACGCTTAAGATGATTGGCTGTTTGGGATTTCTGGTCCTGTGATTTCGTTGATTTAAGGGATGGGCCTATAGGAATAAATACCAAACAAACAAATTCTTGTTTATGCCGTAATATTTTAGTCTTTCAACCCTTTCACAACTTCAGCTGTGTAACTTACAAAAATTCCCGCTAAAAAGTGGTTCTTTTAATTTTAGAAAATACATTAAAAATCGCATTGGACTTTTCGTACTGATCGTACTATAAATGACCACCAGCCTATAATGTTCTGATCACACTATAGACTGGGATTACACGTGACGTCATTGCCAGGCAATTTGTCTCTATTGTTCCTTACCCGGAAATATGCCCACGCAGTCATGTTTTGTTCAGGGACCGTGCTTTTAAAACGCCCGCCAGATCACAATAAGGCCATTGAACTGTGTAGTGGCCATACGTATTCGCTGAAGTATAACGGTAGCACGTTCCCTTACCGACTCATTAATAATGTGTGGAAACATGTCAGGGACGGCATTCTGATAATTCTAATCCTTTCTTTTGAGGTCAATAGATCAAAGAAAGGCCTTGAACACAGGTGCGTGGTTATTGTAGATAATATTTCATCATCAAAGCTGCTGGCATAAGAAATTTCGAGGAGGCAGCGCTTATTATTTCTTGTAAACACAATCTACTGTGGTACTCACTACATGTAGAAGGTCGGGTCTGCAAATGTTCAGTGCAACCAATTAAAATACTATGGCTGGATATCAAAAAAATCGCGAGTCATTCATTCTTGTTATGGACGACAAGTATTAATTTTTATATTATTATGACAAAATCCAGTCCCTTCTCAATTGAATAGGCTCCGGGATTAGGCTTTCTTTTCGAAAAATAAATCATAGGGCCTATTTATAGAGGCCATGATATCAGTGGCGTAGCTGCCGGGGGAAGGGGGCAATTTCCACCCTGGCAAAAATTGCTTAATCGGAATAATACCAACCAGCAACGGACATTAAGACAACACTACATGAGAAGTTTGAGGTAAGTAAAGCTTTTCCTTGTTATAAAAAACAAGGAAAAATCAGTCATTTTTATCACAACGCGATATATTAAAAAAAGTACATTTTGAGAGGGCCTACGCGGGTTCTTCTGATTCTAGTTTAAAATCGGTTCATCACCCGCAATCCGATTTGGTATCATCAAAGTATTGGGAACTAATGTGGATGGTATTTTGGTTAACAAAAACGATACTGTTAAAAATATCGGTATTTATGCAACGACATTTCTAGTATGTAAAATGCATTGAAAATTGTCGGCTAAAGAGTGCATAAGTTAAAATCGCGAAGAGTAATAGCAACAATAACTATCTACATTCCAAGCGGAAACGCTTTTCAAAAACATACCGCCTTTTTTCGGGCAATCGCTGAAACCGAAATATGAAATTCCAGGCCATCTGTAAAAAAGTGCGTGGGCGGAAATGACCATGAACTTGGGTCACCGAAACAAATGTTTATATTGGTGTCAGGCCTTTCATAGTGATACAACAATTAGCCCCCAATAATGGCTTTCATTTGAACCGTTATTTGTTAAACTGTTTTTACTATTTGAGAAATCAATGAACGTATCAAAAAACTTTTCGCAAATCGATTTAAAATTGCCCAACCCGTTAAGTCTACCGCGAAATTCTCAGATGTCTAAGGTTAGGCGTGCTATCATAGGCGTCTTTAGAAGGCACCCGCCATCCATATAGAGGGCCTTTTCGGGCTGTATGCATTGTAATGTACAAAAAGTAGCCTGAGTTTAGAACAGTGACCTCTGATCGTGCAATGTCTATGATTTGCAACCTTTGAAAATGCACCAAATTTCATTTGATACTGTTATCAATCTTTGTCAATTTAGAGTGTTTTGGTAGCAAAATTTGGTTCTGACAAGAATCTGCAGACGACCTTATCAATCAAATCGTCATCACATGATGAAGGTTTGATGTAGGACGGGTTACACAAGTGCGGACTTTCTTTTTGTGTTGTGTTAATACTGTGTTTATTATCCCCTGCTAGAAAAGGTTTGTGACGGGTCAACATACATGCAGAGTTATGATTATTGTTCAGTATGTTTTCTGTGTACTTGACGCTTTGAAAAGATCTGGATCACAAGAGATGGATTTTGAACATATTGGATCTTAATTTTAGTGTTTCTGATTGATTTTTTTAAAGTACTGTGTGAATTATACCCTAATATTGATAAGCTAGTCACGTGTACTCACCACCGAAGAACCATTGCCATCAGTATCTTCTATGATATGAAACTTGGCGACAGGTTTGACGTCATACTTATATGATGTGGTTGATTCGTTGAATTGTACAGCTACGACGGTATTGTTGGGTAATGTGTCACCGTTCTTGTCGATATATCTATCGTATCCAGTTATACCTAAATTAAGTTAAATTATGGTGAAAGTTATATCAGTGTGCTAAAGAAGTAACAAATAAATTTGTTATTTTTGTTTTTTCGGCAGAGAAATACCGGGAAAACGTAATTGACCCACAAGGAAAAATTAACTTTGGCAATATATTCACTACTTTTTATACCAAACGTATCGCTTGGGATTAAAATTAGCAGTTTATTATTCATATCAGGCTTCCGAGTACAAAAATTCGTATAGTTTCTTTGAAGTACACAATGTACCCGGATGACTACAATATTACAAAAATATAGTATGCGCAGATGATGTCCAGCTCTCATCTAGCAATCGTGCAATATATTTATCATACTAAAAGCCATTCAATGTTATGTATTAATACCCATTTTTTTGATAAGTTCATTTTCAACTTTCCAAGTTCTTCTTACTTCTATTTATTGGCGAGAGTCTTTCTATCATTTCAAAAATGCAAACAGGCGAAAGTTTTCAATTTCAATTTTTTCAACTACAAGAGTTTTCAATTACAGTAACACACAATTGAATCGAGCTTGTAATTGAAACACTTTATGAGAATTGTATGGACTTATTTTTCACTTTTAAAGCTATTCCTTCAACATTTTACATAGCGTTTACTTCTCCTGGTCACTGATATTGCCTTTACATAAACTGACAGCGTGATACTGTCCGTTGTGTGCTGCGTTTTACTTCTCATTCCTATTTTTTGTTGTACCTCATGGTTCTATCCTGGGCCCATGCTATTTTCTCAACACAATTTGAATGGACTTACTCTGAAATTTCGAATCAAATAAGTTCTTCATTATTGATGTACCGTCTGTCAATCCAATATTCTGTGCCAATGACTTATTAAGTGCTTTAGCGTAGAGTAGCAAGGAATCGTATAAATAGGCTGCTTCGAGAGGTATCTATACACAGTGAGAAATAGGTATTTGTAAAATGTAAATGCACATGTTATGTCATAACACAGTATTGCTAGTTTTCTGTGCATTTTGATTTCTGTAACCAAGCCTTTATCTTCATGTCAATCGTCCCATCATCCTCTTGGTAGTTGAATGTGACATGCCGTTATAAACAAATGAAGGATTGAACTACTAAAAAGTGTCAAATACTCTTCTTTACAGTAATAAACCATCTACAAGCCTGTTTATAGTGAACCAGATTATCCGGTATTAAGCGTATATTAGCGAATAAGTACTGCAAAATTAATTGTTATTGCTGCATAATCTTTCCGTATACAGACTCTATAAACACGTTCTATGCTACAATCACATCATTATCATCATCATTTATTGATATCACAATAATAAAATAAACACGACAATTTTTGACCTTCAATGTCGACATCGCCGTTCTATCCAAGGATCCACTATAAGTGTACAATGCTATTTTAGTGTCCATTCGCGTGTAACATCCTTACATTAACATTTAAACACACAATGATATATGTTTCTGTGTTGTGAAATTTGGAATTGAATCAAAATACTGGACTTGCTATTTTTTAGCAATGCTACGTTGCGTGTGATACCATCATACTTCATCAGTAACTGACAAGCTGGACTGGTCATGTGACAGACGGCTAGGGATCGACTTAATGGGTCTGTCAAATGTATCGTAGTCCTCCCATTTTATTGAGTGATGGAGATTCTACTCTCCCAAATAGCCTCTTTAATATCTCGCCGGTGCCACTGTTCCTCCCTGTCTAAAATGGTTACATCCTCAATCTTTATAGAATGACCAGTTTCTTTTGAGATGTAAATAAACAGCGGAGTTTCAGGCCTTGTTGGTGCTCGGCCGCCCATGTTGGTTTACTCTGGATTTTAGGGCTTGTTTGGTTTCACCCACGTAGGATTCAGTGCAATCTTTCCCTGCACACACAAGGCCATACACAAGATTAGAGGATATTTCTTTGGGTTGTTTGTCCTTAACATGAACCAGTTTTCCGCGGAGGGTATTTTCCTGGTTTAAACGAGGCTGCAATACCGTACGCTTTCAGATGTTTCTTGACGCGTTCCTAGGTTCGCGAGATGAACGGTAGCGTTGCCCACGCTGTAGTAGGTCGACCACGTCCGTTGGCTTGTTGGTTGTCCTGGATTTTCTTTTTGTTGGCTTTCAAGAATGCCCAGTTCGGATAGCCACAGTTTTTGAGTGACTTTTCCATGTGATCTTTCTCCTCCGGGATTTGATCATTTGCACTTATGATAGTGTCCGCTCTATTAGAGTTCGTATGACTCCTAGCTTGTGTATGAGAGGATGGTGAGACCCGAAGGTGTCGTCGACAAAATGAAGCCATCAACAATGAAGTTGACAACAATAGGTGACACAAACTCATAGCACAGCCATGTTGTTGTTTGTAATATTTGCTTTGCTTTGAAAAATATGTTGTTTTCAAACAAATGTTCCACAATTATCTACGCTAAGATCTGTGCGTTCATGTAAAGTGACATCATTTTCGAAGCACTCTTTCACCACTTTGATGGCAAAGTCTGGTGGGATACAAGTGATGAAGAGAACACTTACATCATAAGAAGTTTTTATGGTCTCACTGTCATGAAGCCTAATGTCTTTGATGTGATTGACAAAGTCCTGCGTGTTTTTAATGTGGTGTGATGACTTTCCGACTAAGGGACCGAGTATTTCAGCCGCGACTAGTCGTCTGTCGTCTGTCACATGACCAGTCCAGCGGGTCAGTTGCCTGATGAAGTGTGACGGTATCACACGCAACGTAGCATTGCTAAAAAAGTAAGTCCAGTATTTTGATTCAATTCCAAATTTCATGTAACCAGAACTGGTAGTCGTCTGTCGTCTCAGTGTCACATGACCAGTCCAGCGGGTCAGTTGCCTAATGAAGTGTGATGGTATCACACGCAACGTAGCATTGCTAAAAAAAGTAAGTCCAGTATTTTGAGTCAATTCCAAATTTCATCTCAAGGACAATATTGTTCAAGGTTGCGCCGCAGGCTTACAAAGAAACAATAGCAATCAAGCTTAAACTTTAAATTAGCACCCGATAGAGGGCAGGGCCTGAAGAATGAGGGAAATTATGGGGTAAATATTTAACGGAATAAACTACATAATCATATTATTTAGATTTATTCCGTTAAAAATCTTATTTTAACTTATCAAATTACTAGTTTTTATATTCTATGGTGTCAAATTTTTATTCACAACGTTGTAAATACGCATTAAATACGATTAATAACAACAGAGGGCGCTTTTTCTTTAATATGTGATCCTGTCTTCTGGAGTACAAGAGTATACTCTCACATGATACTTAATATGTGATCCTAATACAGTATCTCATATTAGTTTTCATGTTCTCCTACCCACTATGGGTGTATATGGAATTCTACTCAACTGCATGCAAATCATTGAGAATGTTGGGGAAAATAGTTATATGATACTATTTAAACTTTCTAGCGCATGTATACATATAAACATAGCTTTAACGTTGTGTAACAACTTTCACTCATTATAAAAACACACCATCAGTATATCAAATTGACCATTTCGATAAATCCCATAGGCCATTGCAGGTAGAGACCTGTGATGTCGTCATATCGATGCGCACATCGTTACTGCGCATTTCACGGCTTAGAAATACGCAGTAACAATATTCGCTAAACAATGTACACATCTTCGTGACGTCAAATGATGACATCCTAGTTCTTCCCGCAGGGGCTTATGGGCTATAACGAAAAGGACAATTGTCCCAATGACTGCGGACAACTTACAATAAAATCATGCTCATCACTTTCACTCTTATCATCTGGATTACTTTCGTTGTAGAATTTATCGAGATCATTTTTGATGATATCAGGTATATCAGGTAGAAAGAACGGTGCCTTGGTAAGAAAGTATTTGACATCGGCAAGAAACTGATCGTAAGCTTCATTGGTAACAGGAGTGTTGTATATAAAAAGCACCGAACGGTAACATCTAAGATGTTCCGGACTAAATTCCTTGCTAAACGGATCTGCAATCATCAAAATACGTGAGAAAAGAAATGTTTCATTTCAGATACAGTTAAAAAGTTAGTTTTGGTACCCAAACGTGGTACGTGAATGTGTGCTTCATTATAATGTCATATTCACAGACTATACAGACTATTCGTCAACAAGCAAAGTCTCATCATCATCAGTTAATGAGGGCCGATCGTTCCATGAATTGCGACAGACGAGACGAAACTGCTACTCGCATATCGCGCATTTTAAGGTCTTTCGCGAAGACACTTAACGCTCAATCGCGTAAACGCTAAGGCACGCAACGCTGGTGTGATTTATTAGACATGCACGATCGAACGATAGGCCCTCATGAATATGCAATAATTCACAGCATACAAAGCACAGGGACTTTGGCTGTTTGCGAATTGACTTTAGTAGTCTGCGGTCAATTTCATATGACGTGGCATCATTGTGCTGTATAATTTGTGACAGAAGCGGCATTTTAAAGGTATTGGATCCTATACCGGAAATTATGCCAGAATTACCATTGTTCCCAATTCTATGTACAATTTATATTTGTTATAACAACAGTGCAAGTGACATCATTGTACTATGAGATTTGCGGAAAAAACTTTTAGAAGGTATTTGGTACATACCGGAAATTACCTCTAAATGCAGTAGCGTCGATGTCTTTTTGACCTGGAGGGATGGGGTTGGAAAGAATTTCTTGAAATATAGTGAATCCAGCACCTTTTGACCACAGAAGTGACATCATTGTGCTATCTAATTTGTTGCAGAAGCAGCGTTCAAAGGGATTTGGACCCATAGAGGAAATAACATATAAATGACCGTTGACCCCAATATTGTGTTCACCCTATAGACACTGGCTATATAGCTAATACATATGTGCAAGTGGCATCATTGTGCGATTTAATATTTGCTGTGTAACTTGGAAGTCTCAGAAAATTTTACTGGGGTAAATCAATATTGTGCTTAGGGGTGGTGCACAAATCAGTAAATACCAATAAAATACTCTGAGACTTCCAAGTCGAAGGTAACAAATGTTTTTAGTCCCACTCTAAGTTATACACACACTGTCCAAAAGTATTGCGACCTCGCTGAAAAAAAGTTGAGCATTTAATTCATCCAATATCCTGTCCATTTCACATTGCGTACTAGACAAAAATGTTCTTTGCATGAAATGAATAAGATTAGGCTAACCAATGGGATGGAAGGTATCACACATGGTGACATCATGTATTATTCCAGTGATTGTAATGGCGGAACAACGGACGTCCGTTTGAATACAGAGACAAAGAAACGTTAGTCCACAGTTTCAAATAACCATCAAATCTAAAACGCGCATGATGTCACCACTGGGGACACCTTCCTTCCCATCCATGCAAGGAACATTGCCATCTAGTACGTACATGAAATAGACATGATATAGGAAGTATGTTCAACTTTCATCGCTGAGTGCACCAAATCCGCGTAACTTCGGCATTCGGGGTAAGCTAGCTACTAGTCTAGTCTAATATGTTGGCGATAATCTCGCATTTTGTGACTTCCAAATCGGCGTAAGTTACAAGACTAGTAAGTACTATTGCTATATACTCGGCAACTTACACTGCCTACTGTTAATATTGAATAACAATTGTTGACTTAAGACCGCGTGTTAAAAACGTGATATTAAAGGTGCCGATTTGGATTTAATGCTCCATTAACGAAGATACTAAAGAAGTAGTTACTCGCCAGTTGCGCTTCAGAACAAGTCCCAAAAATACTAGTTTAGTAAGATACTCGGCAGTTGAGGAGTAGCTACTAAAGAAGTAAGCTACTAAACTAGTAAGCTGCGCGGATTTGGTGCACTCAGCGGACAGACTTTTTCGGATGTTGCAATACTTTTGGCCCATGTGTATACAATTGTATGTATAAACTTATGACATCTAAAGTATGGCAATTAAGTCATAAATATTAACTAGAAATTCACAGATAATACAGATTCTTATCCAAGTGGTGTTTGATCAATGAGACTGCAGAATCCATGCCATCTTAAGGATAAGCCTATATTTGACCCGCTTTTTACTTACCACCAATTATCGCGTATGCGTTGTCCTGGTTAAATTCCACATCATTGATGAATATGATCATATATTCTCCATTGTCAAGTAGACCTCTGCTCTCAAAAGCTTGACAAAATGCAGACAGTTCGAAATCAAAGCCAAAAAATATGTAAACTGAATGGAAAAGTAAAAAGAATAGTGTTTTAGCATTACTATTATATCAAAGAATTGAAATGAACTATTTACTCGTTCTCGCTAAGTCCATGGGTTATTTGCACCCCAAAACTAATCTAAACCAATTTGGTTAGGTCCTTATAGTCAGGATGTTATTAAAAATGAAAAGTGGCTACAATCAAGATAATAGGTCTAAGTATCGATCAAAGGTCACACATCATAATGGGTCATAGGTGCTCATATTCAAACTATTCCTAATATCATATTCAGAAGATTACTGTTCTCATGTTGAGGTGAAATTTAAGACATCACATGGTAAATTCCGAATTCAACAAAACCGGTTTGAAATCATCGTCACGAAACTGCCATACACATACGGATTATACAATATTAATGATTTAGGTAAGGGATGAAATCAAAACTCGACAGGCAGTTGACCAGCGGTTCCGTCGTCCGGTTTCATCGCTTAGAAACCGGATGGAACCGGCGATCAACCGCCGGTCGTGTTTTTACTATATACGACGTACAATGATAAATTATTAACTTACTTCGTGTTGTAATATAGGTCTTATCTACTATCTTTTGAAGCGCATACGGATCATCATTTAGGTCGGTAAAACCACCCGGCATATAAAAGTATGGTGAGGGGAAATCTATGTCGTGCGTAATTGTTATATTCTCTAAGGGAAAAATTTCCTGAAAATATTCCCGAAGTTCTTGCCACTTGGGTGTGTCCTGACTGTTGGCTGTTATTAGACTGATCTTACTCCAGTTGTAGTACTTTAGCAAAGCTAATACAGATGCTGTAATTTGTGTGTCTGTAGGGTACGTCCTAGCAAAAGTAGGGTATTGTTGCTTGTTGCTGACTTCTACATTTCCACAATGCTGAAAGAGATCAAAAATTAAAGAAAACAAAGATGAGATCAAAATAATATGAATTTGCAGAGTAAATGCACATTAATCGACAATACGGTATTAAATTATAACAACCTTATTAATTCATTGTCTATTCATATGATTACTTATTTTTCTACCCTCCCCATGCTAGCGGCTACATCCTCTAAAACACAAAAACATTATGATCTTGTTATGATTTTTCAGACGTACCTTTTGATTTTTACACATTTTTAAAGTAAAGTAAGTAATGACATATATTATGGTGTGTAACCATATGAAACACATTAAGTATTGCAATCCAATTGAATGGAACTATATAGGCCCACATAGCTTTTTATTACGCAAAAACAGTAACCCTTTACATCATTGATCAAGGAAGTGTTCCCGATTATTCACACCCTTTCTAAACAAATAGCTCGCTTGCGATAACGAAACCGTAAGTTAGCGAACCGCTTTATCACCATGATCACCTTTGTACCAAAATGGTGTTTTTTACCGAAAAACAACTACTCGCTTGATTTTGGATATATTATCTAAGTTGAATCCAATATATCAGGTTTATATAATTCAAGAAATATATGTAGTTCCAACTTCTAATGTTGTCAAAATTTTGAGTGTGAAACTTTTTGTAGAGGCTAACTATAATCAGAAGTTATCAGACTACCATTTTCCTTTAAGAAATATTGAGGACGTTATTTGTGATCAAATCAAAATTCCATTCACGAATTGCAAAAAGTCGTTCAAATTTCACCTGTATTCGCAGGTGTTGGTAGACCTTTGGGAATGTCTGTCTAGCAGAACGTCAACATTCTATTTTCCTTTATTCCTTCAAAATAATAAATTAAATAGCGCCATCTATGTTCACTTTGTACCCATTTCTTAATATTTTAGTTAAATTTAAAAGGGCATTTCGTGATCCACAGCCTCATCCCCCCACTTTTCTCAAAAAAAGTTGAGATTTTTATATCACTGTAAACCTCTGGCTACATAATGTTTATGTACAAAATATTTCTTGCAGATTAATTCGTTTAGCCAAGATATCGTGAAATTTGAATTTCGTTCTGGTGCACCAGAACGAAATTACAACGTATTGTCTATGGAGCAGTGCAATACACATAATCATGCATAACTCGCAAACCCAATATCGGAATCAACTGAAATTTTGGGAATATGCTTTTTTCGTGGATATGTACTGAAAAATGTTATAAAAAGAGGATGCTAGGATCACGAAATACTCCTTTAAACGAAGGCAGGATCAATATCAATATCAAAAATGTTGTAGCCAATTCAACATTATTGCATCTATTGAAAAACATTCACTTTATGTTAAAAGGCGCCGATTTACTATGGCTACTATAAATTATTCTAATCATTAATGAGCTGTTAGCACAACATCGACATTGTGGTGCATGTACATGCTAATATGTAATTTTAACCTCATATTTAGACCTCATACAAATATAATCGTTAAATGCTGAAATTTCAGGTCATGTATTAAACCTCTGGTACATATCGTGTCTTAAACTTTTATCCTAATTAAACAGTCATGCCTTTTTAATATTTATATTTAAAAAATACCCCGTTTGAAATACAAAAATGGTGATAATATTGCTGTGAAGGGATTAGCCTCTTGTATTAGAGTTTAAAAATCCATAAACACGAAAAACTAGTGTTCATCATTTTCTTCTGTTTTCCTTATAATGAAGAGAATGATGCCTTGGACCATTCAAAGAAATCAGACCTAAATAAATGGATCTACGTCGAAAATATATCATAATGTTATAACAGGCATAGAAACATCTTGCTAACTTCAACAATGTAAGAAAAACGCTCTTAACCGAAGAAAAGCTCAAATTAAAACGCAGTTTTAATATCGAGGTCAAATATACGACAACAAACCTAGACATTATTTTGTCTGTACTCAGAATCAAATGTCAAACGTTAAAAAATCAATTATTGTATATTGTGAGAGGCTTTCTTTCATTATGCATAAGGAAAATCTAGATCTCAGGAGACAGGCAAAAGAAACTAATAGTGGAATTTGAAGCTGTATCATATAACTAAAATATGGAATTTGAAGCTGTATCATATAACTCAAATAGTGACCAGCAACGAAAATATTCTGCTCAGCGCCCGTAATTTTATAAATTATTACTTTTGCCTGTCAACCAATAATTTGTTTGTATTAATTTTGTTACATATTTAGGTAAGGTCAAAAAAAGTTTGTCTCAAAGCTCGCGCACGCATTTGTAAAATCGCATGATTAAACAAAAAAATACCATAATAATACCAAGTCGGGAATAAAAAAAAAATCGCATTTCGCATTTGAGCTTCGAGACAAACCATTATTTTTTTGGCCTTATTTTCAGGAGTTTCAATATGCCAAAGAGGCATACTCTTTAGGAATTCCAACATATTATAGTTTACACCCGATCTTTATGCTACTATGGGGTGTTGTAAGAATGGTATAGTATATTTAATCATAGTATGGTTATATCCCAACCTGTCGAAGGTAGACTATGTCGAAGGTTCGCTATTATATAGTGCACCCTATGACACCATAGCGGGCGGACATTATATATGATAAATAATGCAATACGCATTTAAACATAGTAAACAATGTTATTTATAGTGTAAAAATTGTTGAAACATTTCAGTTTCCTTTCATGTTAAGTTTGGGTCAATGTAAATGTTTACAATTAACAGACTTATATTTATAGATAGGATGACACAAAAATGTTGTTATATCGCAATATTTATTTATATTGTTCACCGCATTTAGCCTATTCCAATATTAGCTATCGGTAAAATATGCAACTATTTAAATATCGTTATAGTCTTCTTAACACTAAAGGAGCTTACACAAGGAGCAATGTGTTAAAAATGGCTTAATTAAAAAGAACATAAATAGATAAACAAGCCGTGTATTACTTTCAATAGTTAAAAAAATCATTTCACAAAACGACAAATTGTGAAGATACAGAGCATTGGCAATAAAAATGAGAAATGTTTCAATTTTGATTCCCACTTATATCTAACAAAATAATATAAAACTGATATTTTCAGGAAATCCCTTTTCAACTATATCTGCAATTCCCGTAATGTTCTAACAGCTGGGCTGATCTTAGAATCATAATTTTCCCCAAATTAAGTCCGGTCCTCATGTTCATTATTTTTTTTTTCTGTTCCTACTACTTGGTGCAATATTGTATTTTCCGAAGAAATTTATTTTAAATATTCTCTTTATTAACGAACTGACATTTTTGCTTGACCAAATCAAGTGAATTTTTTACTACTGCAATATTTCGTCCTTCACATCGGAGGACTTCATCAGGTATGACTTATTGGTCAACTGATCCACTTTCCCAGGAGACTGGTTTCCGTTGTTGCTTAGACTCATTTCCAGTCTTTAAACTCTATTAAAGCACTGCTTTAAAGTGTTTAGACTCATTTCCAGTCTTTATTGAATTATTTCAAATTTTATCTTTTAATCTTATACTATGATCAATGTTTCGTACTTACATGAATTTATATGTTAGAGTTGATGTATGAATAATGGTGAACAATTATTAAAGGGTCATATTCTGTGGGGCGTGTGTTTGTCTGGAAGTTTACTTTTGCCCTGCACAATGGTGTTGTTGTTTGTACAATAAAGGTAATACAGTAAAAATAAAATAAAATAGAAATAGTTTATTATTATAACAACACTTCTTATGACGTGCACAAGAATTAGCCTAGTATCAGCAAATATATTTAATATTTTCAACACGTTTTCCAAGATTTGCTTGTAGCTTGCTAAGATATATACTACATGGCTTATATCTTTAAAAGCAGTTATTTAACCCATTTATTAAGGAACCTGTATAACTGAAATTAGAGCACTGTTACTTCAAGGGTAAATTCCAAAGCAGTAATATCGGGTCAATATTCCCCTTCAATGGGAATCACTATTCAAACCTTTTATGCAGTGAGAATGTTCCCATTCTCCTCATAGAGACGTGTGCATTCTATGGGTTGTTGTCCGTTCTATCCAACTTTGTTGCCTCAAGATAAGAAGGGAAAGTGACTTTTTTGTAGTTTGAACGGAGTAGCAATATTGTTCGGTTGAAATAGTTAAGTAATCAATGAAGACACCTCCAGGGAACGTAGCAAATGTGGGGAGGTTGCTATCATTGATCTCACTTTGCTTTATACAATAATGCACTAAAAACGAAACAAACGTAAGACACAAAACACATAGCGATTATCAGTGGCATACCAGTGGCATATCGGAAAATGAGGCAAAATTATATATAGTTTCGTCTATTTAGAGGTCAATTATGGTGTTAAGCAATCCTAAAAGAAGATCCGAGAGATACGAATTGCCTAACTGTTACAGAAAGCTCAATCAATTCTGGATCAATCCTAATCTCAGGTCAATTTTATACACACCATGATATTTGTTGTGTAACAGTACACTCAGTTCATTGATATAAGATATACATGTACATCATCTGTGTAATTGACACCCGATAACATGAGAACAGTTTGACTTATTATTATTTATGTACAAACATAATAAATGGACCATGAGAATTTTCCGTCCTTCGGAGGAGACATTAAGTCGTTGGTCCATTAACAGAATATTTATTCCTGTGCATGTACCAGAATTGCGCCTATCAATTTTGTAAAGTAGGGCAACCCTAAATTGCATTTCCGTCATGTTGCTGTATAAAGGCCTATTATGTATAACCCCACCATATCTAATTCATAATGATAAACCATTGATGTCTTTACTAAGATAATAAGTTTGCATATCAAATATCATTTCAACATACCCAAACGCTTCAGATCCATGTTATTTTATACCTATTTGATAAACATAAGCGTGTTAAAAGAGAAAAACGATGCAAACAATACACCATTCATATCCTATCCAATTAAGAGCAGTCACAACTGGACGGGCCTTTTCGTTATCTTGTCAAAAACAAATTCCTCTCACGTATGTACGTGCTTAACCATATCGTAATGTTGACTATGTATAACAACTAGTTTGTAGGGTTTTTTTTGTTCTACATTTTTATAACATTAGCCTTTATGATAAGAACAGGTAAATGAGACATTTGAGAAAGTCTATACTTATTGAAGCAGTGAGTGGTATTGATATCATCTCATATTAAAGTCATGTTTCCCTCAATATTTAAAGCCGCCAAACCTTCTGCTTAATGTTTGTTTTTACCGAAATATAAAAGCAAGTGAAATGTGAGAGTTCTTGAGGAGAATATTTTTAGTGGACTGTCCTATATAAATTTTATATCTAAAGAAACTTGTTGATATAAAAAATGTAGATCATTGTTGATTATGAGGAATGAAGAATGAAAGGTCCGCATCCCCCGAGTTTTACTCGCAACTACATTTTCATCTCCAAAGTTTACTTGCTTTTATTTTCTTTTTACTACATGGATAAATTGTAGTGTTGTGAGCCCGGGGACACTGTTGAAAAGGGAACTACATAATACATGTAATATGCCGCCGATATGGGTCGAATTTCAACTCTTAGTATACCGATGGCTGGTTATTATATGACATTATTATATGGCTATATATACATATGCTATAAAAATGGGTCTAATTTGTGGGTCATTATTCAGCCAAGTATATGAATATAATAGGTCCATGTTTCTAAAAATTGCAAATAGGTACACTTCTTTACCTGTCGGAGGCATATCTTTTAGTGTACGTACGTGAGTCTTTTTTTAGGGACCACTTCACAACTCAACGGCCGATTACACATATAGCACACACTCACAGAGAAAGTTGT
This sequence comes from Amphiura filiformis, assembly GCF_039555335.1. Taxonomy (NCBI): domain Eukaryota; kingdom Metazoa; phylum Echinodermata; class Ophiuroidea; order Amphilepidida; family Amphiuridae; genus Amphiura; species Amphiura filiformis. The sequence continues at coordinate 74,253,349 of NC_092631.1, forward strand.
GGGATCAAATACGCGAGATCCCAAAGCCTACTGTAATGGAATTTATTTTTTCCTGGGTTGGGGGAAATAGTGCAAAATATATTTTTGGCCTATTTGTCATAACTCAATAACTGCAGTAGACATGGAAATATAAATGCGACCAGTGCCTTCCTTGACTCATTTCCTATACGATCAATAAATTACCTTGTATAAACTATTATTTAAGAAAAATTACCACAACTGGAAATATATGGCCTGAAGGGTCTGACTCGCCTTAATTAAAAGTGAAGATGAAGTTTCTTTACAAAATGCTGTGGTAACTACAATAAATATTAGATGTATTTGGCAAAAAGCCGCACACCTGTTCTATCTGTCACCTAAGCGGTGAATTAAAATATCATTAAATCTTCAGGCAATAAATGAAAACGATATCCTAAAAACAGAGAATAATCCGATCTAATTTGCGCCAGTGTACCTCATACCAGATGGTACACTCCGTCAGGTGCAGTCACAACGCATCATATTGCATTAAAGTGAATATAACAATTTGCTCGCTTTTATCAATCAAAATGATCCTTGTTTAAGTAAATATTAATTAAATTTGTTGTTGATTACAATGTTTCAAACAAATTGATTTTAATTTATATTCAGCATCTTAGATTCTAAGTATGAATGTCTTTTACGTCAGGTCAGGCAGGAAAAGGTAGTTCCTATATAATACACATTGAGCCGGTTGCAAATAGATGATTAAGATGGTATCACCCAAATGTCTAAATAGATAGCAATAAAAATCCAGGGTTCTATTGCTTCGCTAGGTATTGTCATAAACCAGGGTGCTTATGAAATAATATGATATCAAGTGACAGCTCTACAGATGCTTAAGGCTAATATTGTCCAAAAGACGAGGACAATTGTGTCATTTTAACCTCGTATAATGTGGAAATTGATATAATTGATTTTTATGTCCGAAATACACACTTTTGGGTCATGTAAATTGAAATCTGAACAGATATGTGAGATATGAGAAGGCAAATAAGATCGGCTGGTGTTTGTGGATAAATTATAATGAAGTATAAGATGAGACATAGTTCATTTAGCCATAACTTACTGATTTAAGGGAGGACCTTATATTAACACTTACTGTTGAATCACTGCTACCTCATAACGATATTTAGAACAAGCTGTCTTTGAAATATGGAATGATTTGAAACTTGCGTTTTGGCAGCCCTATATATATCTTAGTTCCACCCACTAGCATTTTGCCTTAATTTTTTAACAATGTCGTTAATATAAATTTATCCGGTAAATAAATTTGATATACTTCAAGTCTGTAATACTCACTATTTTAAGCCATTAGTAATTGAAGCGATATTCAAATGACTTTCTGTCAATTACAAGTCACTTTTTACCTAAAAGGGGAAATGCCCTAGCGGTAATGCACTGCAAGAAATCACTCAAATTAAGGCTCAACTGGTCTTATAGAATCAGTCAATCAACTGTACATCGGTAGTAGTGGTGTTAACTTAATGAATATGTCTCAGAAATCAGATATATCTTCAGGTTTAAGGACACGTTCTTTACAGTAGATACTATTCGTATATTACCCTTTTAGAGGCCTCTTGAGATTACCATAGCAATTTATGCATAGATTGAAAAAGTGTCACTATCAGAAGCAATATTATTACCATGGAGCGAATATTATTTGACATCAATTTATATTTTTGACATGTTCTTTGACGCAGTATCGCCTCTTAATGGAATTGGAGTTTATTTGATTTCTATGTGTTTTATTTTGATGCAATCAAATTATCTATCTGACTTGCATTGTTTATGACAAGTTTATGCTGTTCTAGTATGCTATAATTGGCCAATTGATTATAATATTTATTGACGCCTCTTATAATATCATTTTCATGTTAACCATATTATTGACCTGGTTTTTTTATTTATTATTATTATTATTTATTTATTTATGGGTTTGTTTTGTTGGAAGATATGGCTGACACATCAACGAATCCATATACTTGTAATCGCGCTGCTACAAACATGCAGACAGCTATCACACTTTACACGTTTCCATATTATATCAAGTGTCACATTTCTTATATGATACAAGTCATCGCCTGAAACATGTTGCTATATGATAGCTAATTATCATCACGATATTTCTTTAAACGGTATTGCTCATTATTTCCGGCCAGATCACAATTTACTATTTCGTATAATTTAAAGCGTCCAAATACGACGTAGGAAAGAAAAGAGATTAATTCTTATTTTCTGTTACTGCCATAAATAACAACACATTCGTCTTCATATTCCTAGAGAGGCACATGACGCACAACTGTCGCGCCTTTATCAATCACTGGCATTTATAAAAAAGAAGATCTTATCTTACGAGCATATATATCTGATTTTGTTTATCTTTGTGTTGCAACATTTCTCCAAAACGCCAAAGTATAACCCTTTTTAGTTGATTAATTCACAATCAAATGGTGATTTGAATGTGGTTGCACTCTGTGATTAAAACATCGAGATAAAGTATGACTGACACGAATTGTACTGGTTATTAGGCTGCATCTCAGCATTATTGATGTTTGTGTATTATTATGATTGCTGGTTTTATCCTGTTGTAGATTAAGAATTTATATTAATTTTGATGGGTTTTTATGCTTTTGTAATTTTTAAGATGTTTGTTTAAGACCCTTTGTTTTGTGCGCTTTGTAAATGTCCATTATTATTATTATTATTATTATTATTATTATTATTATTATTATTATTATTATTATTATCTAAATAAATCAGGTGTACATGTTAGAAAGTTGTACCACAAGTGTGTACTAGCCCGACAAAATTACATTTTGAATGAACTATGAATATGACGCAGATATCAGAAAACGATAATCAAAAATCGATCTCTTTAAATCCAAAGGCAAATAACGTGATTAGATGCAACTTTACACTTTTGAAGGTAATAACTACGAGCCGATTGTCATCATAATATCATTAAACGCTAAAATCTCTCGACATGAAATGGCTAAAACTCCAACGTTACACGTTGATACCCAAATCCTCTTGGCGTCAATAATTTGTTTTACCACATCGACTATGCGGTGTCTCTATTTATTTCAGCACTTAACTAAATTACTCCGATCTGTTAATACATTTAAGCTCATTTTAACACCAGAAACTCAATCTTATAGAGTCAATTAATTCAGAATTCATGCTATCTGTTTTAACAAATCGAGCACACAATATGCACAGTGTGCACTGCACATATTCTTCAGGACAAGAATATTGGAAGCAAATGATACACTGCGTTCAAATATGATCCTCTTTTGACACACAAATATGTCTGTATTATCACCAATGTAAATATGTATTTGTAATTTCAAACATAACTGAATATCAAAATATTATACGTTTTGTTATACTGATATTTTAATAATATAAGAATCTCATAATGTTAGATATTTCTTTGCAATTTGACTAAGAATTGCATAAGTTGCGGTAAGACAAGATGCTGTATCGATTATCTGTTTAATGTGATTACATGGAACGAGTATTTGGTATCCGGCTCAAATCAGGTTATATCATCGATAAATGACACTTGACGGCCCTTGTAGTATATATTTCGTTGGTAATTCTAGTAGCTTTATGTAACATAATGGTATGTAACTCCATGCTCTATCATGATATAGTATCCATTTCAATGTTAACCTTATTAAATAGTATGTTTTTGAAATTAGCGGAACTGACATTTTTCATATCCAATGTTAGCTGAGAAAATAAATTTAATTACATTACTGCATAAATATCTTTCAGTGAAGTTAACAAAATAATTAAATTTGGTATGTTTTCCTATATTCAGTAAGGAAGTACTGGTGAACCACAACTTAGGAGCTGTAATAAGGTATTATATGAAACATTAAACAGGATAAAATTCATTTTCAAAGAAAATAACATAAGAGTGGTATTTGCTCCTTTAAAACATTGAAGCATAGAATAATGTAGACAATGTTATACACCAGGAAACATTTTGACACATGAATAATAATGTAAACCGACAAGGGTTCTCTTGTTTCGCGCAATGTGTTACTGTATAATATCAATGTACAATATGTTCACGTTTACAGATTCAGGAAGCCTATCATAGTATCCATCATATTCAAACAGCGGTAAGTGTTTGTCAAAAATACACGCGTCAAGTACAAAATCATGATGACCATAAGGACGTTATACTTCAGCAATTGATGGATGGATTTCCTCTTATACAAAGAGAGGGAGAAAGAGGCGGTTTAGTTTGCAATATTTCTGCATTACACAACTTCATCCAGGAATAAGGATTCATAAAAAGAGTACAATATAAGAAGACAGTGAACTATATAAGTTCGTCCTTACGTCGAATTACTCTTTACGTATATCAAATGTAATGTATAATAAGAAAGAGATTAAGCAGGGAAACGAGTAATGTTTGAAGAACCGGAAAGAAGACAGAAAATGATGTTTGTGTAACATCAGTATAGAGGTGCAATTTCCTTTCGGAATGAATAGAGGGATTGAGCGAGATTTTATTCCTTCCTTTTCCTCACTTTCATGTCAGTTTCATCAGGTATGCATCAAGGAAGCTTGTTGAATTTTATACTTTTATATTACCTTCTAGGGGCCTCTTTTATTGTTCACACCTGTACTGCAAATAAAAATAACATACACCCCTCTGGGATTTAATGACACCTATTTTTGAAGCGGTAAAGAGTGCATGTTACCAGATTTGATATGTTCCAAAAAAATTTAAAAGTGACTTGAAGCGCAAAACCAACACAGGCGCAAATTTCAAACTTGCTCAAATGTATGAAATTATGGTCTCAAATTGCTGGTCATGTAAAACAAGTCAAATAAGGAATAAGCTAGAATAATCTAGAATGCTGACAAAATCCGTCAATAAAGGTCAAACTCATTACAGCCTGTTGACCATGACCTATTTTGAGATGTTTCCTGGGTAACGAAACATCTTTGGTGATAGCTATAGAGGGTATTCATCACTACGTCGTTGATGTGATTGCTCATGCATAAAATTCCTCCACATATAGGCTGTTTAGCTTAATCGGGAAAGTGATTTCTTGAAATGTAACCCGGATGCGCACGCTAAAAAAGACGGGTTCCCTACTATAGTAGATCTCAATGTTGACATTTATACAGCGCCTTCACATGTATCAAAACGCTTTACATTTATCCCGCTGTCGTTTGAATATTCCAGCTTCCATACAACGCCCAAGGCATGCTCATACCTTAACACCTCCCAATTTCAGAGAGAGGCAAGTGTGGTAAAGCGCCTTGCCCAAGTGCAAAACACGATGGCACCGCAGGGGCTCGAACTCGCAGCACTCCGATTGCGGGGTAAAGTCCGTACCCGCCGTTGTGCCACCGTGCTCCCCATAATGGATTCACTTTGCTTTATACAAAATGTACTAAAACGAAAACACACGAAACCGATGGTGGTCTTAATCCGTCCTAAAAGAAGAAACTACGAGCGATATAAGAAAGCTCAGTCAATTTTTGGTCAACATTATCCTAGATAAATCAATTTTGAAAAAAATGAGGACAACTCTAAATTGTATTTCCGCCATGCCCGAATTTATTGTTGATGTACAAAATCCCAGTATTTATACCCCGCTTTATATACTGCATAATGGTAAACCATTGATGTCTTTACTAAGATAATAGGTTTGCATATCTAATATCATTTCAACATACCTAAAGGCTTCACAGCCATGTTATTGTGTACGTTTCTGGCAAATATAGGCGTGTTGAAAGGCAAACGCGATGCAAACAATACACCTTTCATATCCTATCCAATTAAGAGCAGTCACAACTGGACGTGTCTGTTCGTTATCTTGTCAAAAACAAATTCCCCTCACGTATGTACGTGCTTAACCATATTGTAATGTTGACTATAATGTATAACTCTTGTATAGTTTGTAGGTTGTTTTTGTACAACATTTTCTTCTATGAAGAGAACGGGTAAACGAGACATATGAGAATGTATACTTATTGAAGTTGTGAGTGGTATTGATATCATCCCTTATATAGGTCATATTTTTCTCAATGTATTTAATTCACCAAAAATTATGCTATATGTTTGTTTTACCGAAATATAAAAGCAGCCGAAATCTAAAGGTTATCGAGTATTTTTGCGGACTGTCCTTTCTTTATCTATAGTTCAATATTGTGGTTAAAGAAACTTGTCGATTTGAAAACCTGTAGATCAATGTTGCCTTGTGCTGAAATTAAAAAGTATGAACTTTAATTTTAGTGCATTTACATTTCCATCAGTCATATAAGAATTTAAAAAAATCCGGATATCCCAAAGTCATGCATAGTATACGGTGCATAATTTAACAGAAGCTTTGGAGGCTTCAGCCCCCATGATATTCTGTAACAAAATTTCCTATTCCTTTGGATATAATAGAGATTGCAAAGCCCTTCATCCCCAGTCTTTGCCTTGAAGCTAACATTTCATCCTTAAAGTCCCCTTGATATCGCTTCCTTACACGGATAAATTGTAGTGTTGTGATTTAAATTTTGCGTTAATGTTTGTCAATTTAATTCTGTGCCACGAATAAGAGAATATATCTTGTTTGTTGCAAGATCTATTATGCCCTACGGGAAGATCCATTGAAATAGTATGTACATAGGATTGAATTTTGTTGTTAATGAGAAATTATAGCTAAATAAGATGAATATAAGCGATGAAATAAATAACATACCTCCTATAGGCAACAGTGGTTTGTGCGTAGTTAAAAGTGATATTAAAGTTTACCTACAAAAAAGTAAATACAATAACCACAGACTACTAAAGACCATGTATCAACAGTCAAAGTCCCCGTGCATTGTATGCTGTGAATTCTCGCATATTCATGAGGGCCGATTTTTCGATTGTGCCGTGTCTAACAATCACGCCAGCATTGCGTGCCGTCGTGTATACGGGATAGAGCGTTGCGTGCCTTCGTGATTACGCGATATACCGTAAAAATACGCAGTTTTGCCTGTCGCATATCATGGAACAACCGGCTCTCATTATCGGGTGATACTGAGACTTTGACTCTTTGTATGCGGTTTGTTATCTTTTTCGTCCATGATATAAATAATTAGATGTATTTTGCAACAAGGCTCAAACCTGTTCTACATGTCACCTAAGCAGTGAATTAAAATATCATTAAATCTTCAGGCAATAAATGAAAACGATATCCTAAAAACAGAGAATAATCCGATCTAATTTGCGCCAGTGTACCTCATACCAGATGGTACACTCCGTCAGGTGCAGTCACAACGCATCATATTGCATTTAAGTGAATATTAACAATTTGCTCGCTTTTATCAATCAAAATGATCCTTGTTAAGTAAATACTAATTAAATTTGTTGTTTATTAAAAAATTCATTCAACAAAATTGATTTTAATTTATATTCCGCATATTAGATTTGAAGTACGAATGTCATTTACGTAAACTCAAGAATGCAGCGTAGTTCCCAACCGATCGTATATACACATAGAGCCGGAGGGAAAAAGTTTATAAAAACGGTTAAGTATCACCCAAATGTCTCAATGGATAGCAATAAATTCCAGGGTTCTATTGCTTCACTAGGTATTGTCATAAATCAAGTTACAGCTCTGCAGATGCTTCAGTCTAAAAAGTTACAAAAGATGGGGACATTAGTGTCCTGTTAACCTCGCATATGTTGAAATTGAAAAATACACACCTTTGGGTCATCTAAATTGAACAGATATGTAAAAAACGAGAAGGCAAATACAATAGGCTGGTGTTTGTGGATGAATTATTATTAGGTATAAACATAAGGTGTAATTCATTAAGACATGAATTGCTGACTTTAATACGGTTAATTATAACATTTACGTCGAATTTTACTGCTTCCTTTTACGTTTAACGGTCGTCATATATACGAGTAATTGTATTCGCCACATGTCCAGGTGGCTGGCCTATGAATTCTGCCATACATTATTAATAAACATTTAGACATATAAGTTGGAGAATACGTAATGTACTGAAAATGTAAGCCACGACTACTTTATGTTCCCATTATTATGATCATAACTTGCATTAACGCTACATCACGATTGCAGTGTAATGCTGTGCATATATTAAACGTAATGCATTGCCAAATGTATTTTTGAGGTATTATGTAGTATGTTCATATAAAAGCACCATGAGTTTTGTTTGGTTGATGAATATTATTATTCCTAGTTTCGTTTTATCATCATCAGCAGCAGAAGCAACAGCAGCAGCATCGTGGTCGTCGTCGTTTTTAATTTAATTTGTTAATTGGAAATAATACAATGTAGACTCCTAAACTACCAGGATCGCCGTCGACTGGAAAGACTACTTGTGCTTGATGTTTGTTTCTATTATGTTCAATTCAAGTTCATCTAGCTGCGTTATTCATTTCTTGTGTTTCGCATTTGCGTGTTTCGTAGAAATAGATTTACTTCATAAAAGTATTTTATTGCAATTTTTATCATCAAAATAATTTACTATTACGATATTTGAAATATTACAATATACAACAGAGTTATAAAACAAGTTTTATGTGGTAGTACAGTATGTAAGAACACAGTTTCACCACAAAGGAATCTTCAGTCTGTATTTGTTTCAGGCTAGATATTTCATCAATTATGTTTCGCGTTTTTCGCTAACGTATGTATATATATCCGGTACCAGTAATAAATTTGATGTACATTCAAACATTCAAGTCGTCTGCAACACACACTATTTTAAAAGCCATTAGTAATGAGTAATATTCGTAAAAGGTAATTATAAACCACTTTTTTTTAAAAGGGGAAACGCCCTAACGGTGATTCAATGTACAACTCAAATCAAGGCTCACCTACATGTTCCTAGTCAGTCAAATAAAGTGACAAGATATTTAATGAATATGTCTTAGAAATCAGATATATCTTCAGGCTTTAATTCAAGGGCAAGTACTTTTACAATAGATAGTACTCTTAGAACATTCTTGAAGCCTCTTGATATTATTCTAGCAAATTATGAGTAGACGGATAAAGTATCACTATTAGAAGCAATTGCACTATAATTAAGATAGGATGAATAATATTTGAAGACCTGAGCGCAAGAAGACCGTAAGTCCACTTGGCCCCTTAACATGTATACACTAAAGTTACGCATAGTTTCGTAGGGTTTTATAATGTTTAATACATGTTCCAGGGCGAAAACATCATGAAAGGTTGTGAAAGATTTGTTTTGGCCCCTGAACATGTATAAAACGTTACCAAACTATACGAAACTATGCGCAACTTTAGTGTATACATGTTGAGGGGCCAAGTGGACTTACGGTCCTCTTGCGCTCAGGTCTTCATTTTAACATTTAGTTTATATTTTTGACATGTTCTTTGACGTATCGTATCCTCTTAATGGAATTTGATTTGATTTGATTTGTTTTGTTTTGGTTTGTTTTATTCTGATGCAAATTATCCATCTACCTTACATTGTAAATGAATGAATATGACAAATTTATGCTATTCTGGTATGCCATAAATACCTATTGGCAAATTGATTCTAACGTTTATTTACGCTTCTTATAATTTCATTTTCATGTCTAACCATACATTGACCTGTTTTCTTTGTCACAGATATGGCTGATGCCTCAGCAAAACATATACTTGGAGTCAGGCTGCTTCAAACATGCGACAGCTATCAAACTTTACACGCTTCCAAACCGTATCAAGTGTCACATTTTCACGAGTATAATGCGTTCTTATAACCGGCACTTGTGATAACAGTCATCGCCTGAAACATTTTCCTTCATTATACTTTAGCCAGTTATCATCTCGATTTCCCTTTGGATGGCATTGCTCATAATTTTCGGCCAGATCACAATCTATTATTTCCCACAATTAATTCAAAGCGTCAGTGCCCAAATATCGCATGAAAGGAAAGCGGTAAATTCTTATTTTTGGCGGTCTAGAAAACTGTTCGGTTACTACCAAAATTAACTACGTTTTCGTCTACATATTACCAGAGAGGCACATAACATGCAACTGTCGCGCCTTAATCAATCATTGGCATTGATATTGGCGCCAAACCTAAAAAAGAACATGGAAATATCTTAAGCATGTATGATACGTTTTACTAAAGAGCATATGATTAAAGCCATAAATTAGTCGATGGTCCCGAAAAGAGCTGTGCATTTGAGAAAAGTGTACGACAAGGTCACAAATTAAAACAAACCTTATGGAAATGTATACTTAATACCTCTTAGTTTGGGTTACTTCTTAATTGTTTGTTTTTCTCCCTTTTTAAAAAATCGCTTAAAATTAACTGATTTCTTAGCATTTATACTATAATCACATATTCACAAAATGTCAGCTTTCTTGTGCGATATACATGAGTATATGTTATAAAATCTTAACTTGTCTTACACTTATATTCTGCATGTTCTTTATTCATCATTTTTTTCTGCTTAGTTCTACATGAATGTATGAAAGAGGGTGGGGGTGTTTGTATGTATGTAATTGTATTTTATTAGATAAATTAGGAAACTAAGGCTAAGGTTAAGGGGGTGTTTGTTCAGGCCTTTTTGGCCTTCTGAGCATCTCCTCATTCAAATGTGTATGTTTTGCTGTTATTGTATTGTTGTATTTTTGAATGAAATAAAAGATTGATTGATTGACACGCATTTTAATGGATATTAGATTCTGATGAACTATATCTATAAAAAAAACACCACAATATTAGTCGATGGTCCCGAAAAGAGCTGTGCATTTGAAAAAGGTGTACGTCAAGTACGTTCTAGACCGATGAAATTATACTGTGAATGAATCGTGAATATTTAAATCCAAATGATCATAATTTCTACATGGTTATGTGTGTAAGTAGATGTAACATTACTCACTTGAAGGCTAAAACCTCTCAACACGTAATGGCTAGAATCTCAATCCCAGACTCTACGGTGTCCCTATTTATTTCAGCATTTATCATTAATTCATGCCATCTATATCTACAAATCGAAACCTAACATTCACATTAGGGCAAGAATTTGGAAGAAAACAATACACTAGGTTCAAATATGGTTCACAAACATACTAGTATTTCAATATTTTTGAGTATTAAAAGACAAATGTTGACATGTATTTCTTATGAACGTCAAAATACGTTTTGCTACACTGATAAATATAAGAATCTCATATCTATAAGATATCGTTTTACAACTTGACTAAGAATGTCATGGGTTGATGTGATTACACATGGAATAAGTATTTGATATCCGGTTCAAAACAGGTTATATCACCGATAAGTGATACTTGACGGCCCTTGTAGTATATATTTCTTAATATTAGTAGCTTTATACAACGTATTTAACTCCATGATACATAGTATTCATTTCACTGTATGTCGTCTTCTTGAAATTAGTAGAAGAACTGATATTTTTATATCCAATATTAGCAGAGAAAATAAATTAAATTAGATTACTGTTCAAATATCTTTCAGCGAAGTTCATAACATAATTCAGTACTTTTCTTTAAGTAAATTGGAACTTGTGAAACAAAATATACAAATTGTAATAAAGAAAGCACTTTTCATTCAGAACATTAAACATAAAACAGGATATAATTCAAAGTAGCCTTACTCTTCTTTGACTGATACCGCTAACATGTGCAGTCGTTATATCATAATCAATTAAACAAAATCAGAGTCGCGGTTGAATGCACTCCTTTAAAATATTGAAGCGTACAATTTCATACACCAGGAAACTTTTTGACACATGAATAAAAATGTAAACCGACAAGGGTTCTCTTGTTTCGCGCTTTTGTGTCGCTAAGTATTATCAACACTCCTGTGCAATGTGTACATGTTTACAGGTCCAGGCAGATATCGTAGCTATCCATCAAATTCAAACATCAACACTTCTACAAATGAAAAGCGTTTTATGCTTTTTCGACATTGCCTTACACATGTCAAGGACAAGATCCTGATTAATTAGTTAATGACCAAAAGGACGTTATAATTTAGGCTAGCAATTGATTGATGGTGCATTATCTTTATTACAAAGAGAGCAAAAGGAAGTTTTTTACCTTGTCTACATTACACAACTTTATGAGAATTTATAAAAGGCGTCAAATTTAAGAAGACAGTGAAATATATAAGTTCATCCTAAAGTCGAATTTCCCTTTACGTATATCTATTGTAGTATACAATAAGGATTAAGGGGAGGGGGAGAATAATGTTTGAAGAACCGGAGAGCAGACAGAAAATGATGTAACATCAGTATGGAGGTGTAATTTCCTCTTGGAATGAATAGAGGGATTGAGAGATATTTCTGAATTCCTTGCCCTTCCCCATTTTTATGGTTCTTTTTTGTTACTAACATCTGGGCTGTAAATGAAATAACATGATGTGTCGAAGCGTATTGATGAATTTAAAATACAATATATAAAACATTGCAATGAACATAACATGACTTGTTCTTTTTGAGATAAAATATGCATGCACGTGTTTTTCCTTTATTTTAATATTCCAATAGTACAAATCTTTAGGAATTTAAAACAGGACGACGTATGGGAAAATAAAGTATAAATTATTGAAAAGTTGTTTTAGCAATTCAAGTTTCTGTCGATGGATGAGAGTAATCGTCGACAGGATCAAACAAAATCGGTCGGAACTCGGCAATACCAGTTTTGAGATATGGACCAATATATCAATATTTTTTCGATGAAATTCCGAAGGGAAAATGTTAAAAAATTGACTTCGATAACTGTCAAAATCATTCCCAAACAAGCTCGGATTGAGCGCTTTGTTATGCCAAATGTCGTAGCCATATCTTAAACCAAAGGTATCGTTACTAAGTCGACTATTTTTTACATGTATTTGAGGTGTTTTAAAAATGACTCGATGTACCGATGTTCAAATTGTTGTAACTTTGTAACCAAAGGTAGTGTTGGCATGAGGTTTTCACTAATGTGGAGCTTTGCTTAAGCTGAAAATGCAAATGTAAGAATCCGAAAACTCTAGGTAACATAGAAAATTACCAAATAAACATTGACCAAATTCCCATAGCAATGAATTTTTAATGCTTTTTACAATACTCATTTTTATACTATGATCAATGATTTGATTATGCATGCATTTATATTTGTAGAGTTGATGGGTGAACATGGTGAATAAGGGTAAATTTGGTGGTGGGCTTATACCTGTCCGGGATCTTATTTTTGCACCACACGTAGTATTTTGATGTTCTTTGTGGAGTAAGGGTAATACAATACAATAAAATAATACAGCCATATCATTATTATAACAACTCTTCTTATGACGTGCGTACAAATTAGCCTAGTTTCAGCAAATATGCTTTCAACACGTTTTCCACAAATTGCTTGTAGCTTGCTAAGATATATACTACATGGCCTATATCTTTAAAAACAGTTATTTAACCTATTTATTGAGGAACCTGTATAACTGAAATTAGAGCACCGTAACTTGAAGGGTAAATGCCAAAAGATATGGTCAACATTCCCCTTCAATGAGAATCACTATTCAAACCTGCTATTCAGTGTGACCGTCCTTGTTTTCTTCATAGAGACGTGTGCATTCTATGGGCCGTTGTCCGTTCTATCCAACTTTGTTGCCTCAAGATAAGAAGGGAAAGTGACTTTTTTGGTAGTTTTAACGGAGTAGCAATATTGTTCGGTTGAAATAGTTAAGTAATCAATGAAGACACCTCCAGGGAACATCATAAATGTAAGTAAGATGCTATCATTGATCTCACTTTGCTTTATACAATATGTTATAAAAAGAAAACAAACGTAAGACACAAAACCCTTAGTGAGTATCAGTGGCATACTGGAAAATTTTCCAATAGGCAGAATTACATATAGTTTAGTATATTTTAAGGTAAGTTATGGTCTTAAGCCATCCTAAAAGATGATACGAGAGATAATTATGGATCGCCTAACTGATACAGGAATCCCAGTCAATTCTGGGTCAAACATAATCCCAGGCCAGTTTTGTATAACCTACAAAATGATATTTGTTGGGTAACAATACACTTATCGAATAAATATATATGTACACATTTTATGTCTTAATATACATGCACAATAAAAAGAATATATACGAGGGTCATTCAAAAAGTTCTGGCTCCACCCTCATATCTCTGCTTATGCAAATAGTAGCCCTTTAAATCTCTACAATAAATCTACAAAGAAGACATAAGTAGAACAAATTCATGTGTCCATAAAATAAAATTTGGTCATTTCAAGATATCGAAATGTATGTAAAATGACTCCAGCACGCCAACCCAAATCGTTGCATTTTAGCAAAGAAAATTCAAGAGCAGATACATTTAATGCTATTCTTAAAAATGCCCAAAAGACAATTATGCAGAAATTGGTTGTATTAGAAAAAGCGCTAACATGAAACATTTAAAACATGCTATGGAAAAGGCACTTGAAACTGAATACCAAGGAAACTAATTTGAAAATAGCATAGCAAGTGACACACAGTGGTTAGGCATCTTTATTTTTTAACTTTTAGCTCTGAGACAGAAGTTAAAAGTCATTCATACAGATGGTCCCCGAGCGGATTTTCATGCTCAGGAACACCAACAGGCACAACAGTAAAAATTGGATGCTATTATAATTTATAAAAGTTAAAATGCATTTAGCATAAGTATGCAACATCGTAGAAGTGATCTCTTGGCTTTTTTCAGTTTGGAAGATCCACTGCTAAAATCCATATCACTTCCGGGTAATGAGGATTCATCATCAAAAACCAAGTTTCGCGGGAGAAACTGTGGGACCAGATCATCTTTGATCAATTTAAGCTATCAGGTAAGCTCAGATTCGTAAGTAATAATTATTGGATTTGGTTAACAAAAAAAAACGACTTTAATTTAGATAAAAGTAAGACATATATCAGCAAGCGTGACCAATTGCCATTGAAAAGGATAGGTACTCTATTTAGATAAATATCATCAAATTTAAGTATTAATTGAATAGCAAAATTATTACACATGGGGGGATTCTGAATTTGTAATATGTTATCAAAATCAACACTTTGAACGTATTTTCCAACGGAAAAATATTTATGAACGAAAACGTTTACAATATAATCATAAAGTTTAACAAAATAGATTTTTGCTGCACAGTAGTCTCGTGTTGTTGACCGCCTTTGCATTCAAATGTACAGAAACCATTCGCTATTTAGAATTTCACTTCGAGACTTGCTGTCTACAAGCTGTTATGGCAGCGCGGAGGTGGTTACGTACGTATTTATAAATACGTATCTATAAATGTAGTCGAATCATACTGATAATGGACTATGCGAATATTCCATTGAACAAAGAACTTACACCTAACCATGTACGAGGAGCCCGTCTGTCAATTTTGAAAAGTAGGGCAACCCTTAAAGTCCCTAAATTGTATTTTCGTCATGTTGCTGTAGAAAAGCCCAGTATGTATATCCCGCCAGATATACTGCATAATAGTAAACCATTGATGTCTTTACTAAGATAATAGGTTTGCATATCTAATATCATTTCAACATACCTAAAGGCTTCACAGCCATGTTATTGTGTACGTTTCTGGCAAATATAGGCGTGTTGAAAGGGAAAAACAATGCAAACAATACACCTTTCATATCCTATCCAATTAAGAGCAGTCACAACTGGACGTGTCTGTTCGTTATCTTGTCAAAAACAAATTCCTCTCACGTATGTACGTGCTTAACCATATTGTAATGTTGACTATAATGTATAAATCTTGTATAGTTTGTAGGTTGTTTTTGTTCTACGTTTTTACAACATGAAGAGAAAGTGTAAACGAGTCATTTGATAAAGTATATACTTGTTGCAAGTGATATTGATAACATGAAAAATTTCATCATATCGAGAACAATCAAAACTTACGTTTCTGGACATTTTATCAACCATCGGTTGACTTCATCAGCAGTGTTGCTATTTTGAAGTGCTGTGTAGATTGATCCGGCGACCCTCAGCAGCATCATTTCCCGGGTCCAATTTCTTGTGCAACCATAGACCCTGGAAATGGTGCAACACAGGATCGTATAGCTGAGAAAGCCGGATCAATATTACACAGCACTTCAAAACAGCAACACTGCTGATGAAACCAACGATGGTTGATCTGTTGATGAAACCCACAGAAACGTAAGTTTGGGCTGGTTTTGATATTATGACATTCTTGATATATAACGATGCTTAGATCTCTTTGAAATATGGAATGATTTGAAATTTACGGCTTCACGGTGCTACAGGTATGTTCCACTCTGTTTGAACTCCTTCAACAACCCTTAACAGCCTTCTCCACCCATGTGCAGATGAGTACAATATACTGTGTGTAAATTGCTAAAATGATCACAGGGCAGCTATTGCACTTACCCACTTCTGGCACTGAGTAGTCGATGTATTGTGAATGTTATCAAAGACTGTTTGAATTTTGGTGTGATATAATTGTGACGTGTCATGTCAAAAGGAGACACTTTTGGGCAGGTTATCAATTTTGAGGTTTTTACATATCACTTGCAGTACCAATAATGTTGTTTATCTCATTGAATGCGCCAAATGCAACATTCAGTATGTGGGTGAAACTGGTAATAATATAAGAGAAAGAATGCGTAACCACAGATGCACCATCAAGCACCACGCCAAACACGCAGACAAGCCAGTTGCCGTGCACTTTTCCCTTCCAGATCATAGCATCGATGATGTCAAAGTCACGGTCATTGAATCACTTGGTCGCCAATCCAAATTTAGACGTCAGCAGCGCGAGAAATTCTGGATCAACAAACTTCATTCCCTTCAACCCGAAGGCCTTAATCTTATTGAATAGGTCCCCCCCTCTTTTTCACGCGCGCGTTTTTATAGATGCGCCTTCACACTGCGTTGTTTTTAAGTCGCGATCTTTTTATGCTTGTTTTTTTACGCGTTACGCATTAATTTTCTTGCTTGTTTTTAGATTGTTTTCTTGTGTCATTTCATATGTAATAAAGCCTGAAGAAGGTACGCCCAGTACCGAAAATTTGCTGTACAACTGTTTCCCGTCTTCGTTTGTTTTATTTTATCTTAAATATAGAGATATTTTGTTACTATACCTCATAAATATTTATTAGGTAATCCAGACATCTAATTGGTTAATAACGCCAGCGTCCGAGTACGGTATTTTGACTACTTCACCGCGCCTGTGCAATTACGCGCACGCGGGGAAGTAGTAAAAACTTCCGCACCCTACTACCACACGGTGTCTCGACCCCGCGCGTCACCGTTCCTTCAGACGTAACATTATCTATACACAGCGGCGATTCTGCAGACGCGTTTATCGTGAAAATGGCGTCTGCTGCAGTTATTTTGCTGAGATTACCGATGGATAATAACACGCGAATTTGACATTTTATGAAACAAAACGCTATTTATGGAATGTTAAAAAGAAAATTACAATAATATACGTCAAAATGTAAATTGATTGAACAAAATCCTCCAATAAAATCAGGTAAGCAAAATATTAAGCTTAGGCCTATTTACCATGCTGGCCGGCACGTTGACTGGTGTGTTGTTGACTTTTGTTTGAACGATTTTACCGTGATAGTGAAAATATTTATGAGGTATAGTAAAACAAATACAACATGTTCCATTTCGGGGAAGTATTCAAAACTACTGGTCCCTCGGTGTTGGATGATTTGACTACTTCCCTCCGCTGGCGCGTCGGGAAGTAGTCAAATCATCCAACACCTCGGGACCAGTAGTTTTGACTACTTCCCCTCAAAACATGTTGTATTTGTATACTCCACAACGCCGTATTCTCCAGTGAAATTGGACATTCCTAAGAGAAGATATTGAGTTCGTAAGTTATGGTATTATAAATTTGGAAATTGAGATATCGGCCGTTAAAAATATTGTTGACAATGTTGAGAGTGTGAAAAAAAAATCACCCCAGGCAGATTTTTGGCTATTTCTCCATTTACGATCCTGCCCAAAAGTGTCTCCTTTTGACATGCACGTCACAATATTTGATAGACATTCAACTTTGCAACACATACTATTGCAACCCACTAGTAATTAGTAATATTCGATCAATTTTTCTGTAAAAAAAAAGAAGAAGGTGATTACAAATCACTTTTTACCTAAAGGGGAAATGCCCTAGCGGTAATGCACTGCGAAAAACACTTCAAGCAAGGATCAACTGGTCTTAATGTCAGTCAATCATCGGTAGGGGTGGTGTTAACTATTATGTCTCAGAAATCAGATACATCTTCTGATTTTAACTTAAGGGCAAGTTCTTTACAGTAGATTCTATTCTTGGAACGCACATAACCTTCTTGAGGCCTCTTGAGATTATCGTAGCAAATAATGCCGAGATTGAAAAAGTGTCACTATCAGAAGCAATTGCAATATGATTACCATGGAGCGAATATTATTTGACATTAATTTATATTTTTGACATGTTCTTTGACGTAGTATCGCCTCTTAATGGAATTATAATTTATTTGATTTCTTTTCTTTTGTTTTAATTTGATGCAATCAAATCTATCTACCTTGCTTTGGATGCATGAATATGACAAGTTTATGGTGTTCTGGTATGCCATGAATACCTATTGGCAAATTGATTCTAACATTTATTGACGCCTTTTATAATTTCATTTTCATGCCTAACCATACATTGACCTGTTTTCTTTGTCAAAGATATGGCTGACACCTCAGCAAGACATACTTTGTAGTCAGGCTGCTTCAAACATGCAGACAGCTATCACATTTTACAAGTTTCCAAACTATATGAAGTGTCACATTTCACGAGTAGAATGCGTTCTTGTCAACGCCATTTGTGATAACAGTCATAGCCTGAAACATTTTGCTTCTTTATACTTGAGCCAGTTATCGTCACGATATCCATTCGAACGGCATTGCTCATAATTTCCTGCTATATCACAATCTACTATTTCCCGTAATTCAAAGCGTCAATGTCCAAATACGTCTTTGGAAAGGAAAGAGGTTAATCTTATTTTTGGCGCCCACTGAAACTGTTCCGTTACTAAAAAAAAACCCACATATTCGTTTCCTTATTCCCAAAGAAACACATAACATTCAACTATCGCGCCTTAACATGTAAATATCTTGCCTAGTTTTTGTCTATGTACCTGAGGCTTTCTCTAAAACACACGAATATGCATAACACATATATTTATATACTGTACAGTATTTCCTTAAGGGGGTACTACACCCCTTGATAAATTTGTGTCTATTTTTGCATTTTCTCAAAAACTAATAACACAGTGGTAACAAAAGTTATGTATATTATAGGGGCAAGGAATCCAATTACTACACTGGAATTTCAGTGACCCAAGACAAGCGGTTTGTTATTTATGATCATAAATAAGGTACCGCTAGGATGTACCTCGTTTCCTATCATATATACTGAACCGCTTGTCTTGAGTCACTGAAATTTCAGTGTAGTAATTGGATTCCTTGCCCCAATAATATACATAACTTTTGTTACCAGTGTGTAATTATTTTTTGAGAAAACTGCAAAAATAGTCAAAAATTTACCACATGGGTGTAGTACCCCCTTAAGAGTTTGCTATTTTCTATTTAAGTGGTTATTCGAATATTGTTGCACTCTGTGATAATATCGGAGTAAAGTATGACTGACACGCATTGTAATGAATATTAGCTATGATTGCTGACTACTATGGGACTGTATCTAAATGACATCATTAGTTGATGGACCATAACATAGCTAATTTATTTTAGATAACCAAGCAGTGGTGACGAATTTTGCGTCAAATCGTCTCTATAAAAGGTCTCCCCACTAAATTGCCGTATATACTAGTAGTCAGTTTACAAATGATCCTAAACTGATTATATACGGCAGTTTATGATACCTAAAGAGTGATAGCGCCCTCTGTTGTTGGTAATTAATTTTAGTGTGTATATGAAACGTTTTGAAGGTAACTTGATCATAGAGTATATAAACGAGTATTTTGATAAATTAAATTACTTAATGAGGTATAGGAAAAGGCCCGGCAAGGCCCGCAGAGCTGGCATAGTAATTGCTCGCGGGCAACCCAACCCAAACCTCCACGTGGTGTCGGATGGGTAACGCTAACTTGGGCAATGGGGAACAGGCGTGGAAGCGAAGATTTCGGCGTAGTCGGAGACCATGTATAGTTTTGGCCACGGTCTAGTCACTTCTTCTGCTGGTTCGACCTGGTGTGGCTCTGAGAAGATACCGTTTGGTTTTTGAATTGAGTGCAAGAAGAAGATATATGAAATTAACGCACAATCATCCGAGAGGAATCAACGCACAGGCATTCATCTGGAAACACGTACAGCATAGCGTAACCAAGGTGCAGTGAAGCATATAAGTATTCATGGTTTTATATGGAAACAAAGGCATTGTTCACGAGAGAATTGTACAGCTGGTGGTGCACATAGCCGTAGTAGCTGAAAGCACCAACCCTCTTCAAATAAAAGCAACAAAAAAAAAAAAGGTATAGGGAAAGCTGTGGAGGTATCAGTCGCTCAAAAACAATAGCCATCAAGGTTGCCACGCAGGCCTCAAAAGAAGCCATCAAGGTTGCCCCGCAGGGCTACAAAGAAACAATAGCGGTCAAGCTTAAACTATAGATTATCCCCAGATAGCGGACAGGGCGTCAAGAATGAGGGGAATTAAGAGGAAAACTAAAAATATGTAAAAGTATGAAATGGTTATGCATTCACCTTGATTCCTTACCCTGCCGGGCAGTTATATATTGAACTCCATTAGTTGCAAGTCTTCACTATCACTTTTATCATGTTTTTAAGCTGGAGCCCAGTATCAATAAAAAACACCAAAGCCGTAAGTCCGGTAGAGTTGAGGCCGAAACTCCCATAGTGAGCAACTAATGGCGTTCCAATATAATAATGGCCCCGCAGGGTAATAAAGCAACACCATTCGTAACCTTAATGTAATGTTGACGAACAGAGGGCGTCAATTTAGATCCATATGTAAACTAACTGTATACAGCAGTTTAGTTGTGTAGCACGAGTGCCACCTTTGATAGAGCCCAGATTATATACCGATCAGAGACACTACTGCGTGGTGTAATTTCAATACCTTTTTACTATTTTTACCTCTCGTCTGTATTATTTTTACGTCAAATTCAAAAGCAAAAAGCAAAAACGTTTTTACATATAACTTTACTCGCTGAAAGCAATAATAACCATATACCGTAAATTCAACAGCTCTAATTATTAAATTCTGACCTGGTGGTCATCATAATATCATTAAGTGCTAAAATCTCTCACCACGAAATGGCTAAAACTACAACGTTGCACTTTGATTCTAAAACCCTCTTGGCGTCAATAATTTGTTTTACCACATAGAATATACGGTGTCCCTATTTTATTTCAGCACTTATCTAAATGACACCGATCTGTTATTACATTTCAGCTCATTTTAACACCAGAACCTACTTTCAATCTTATTGAGTCGATTCATTATTCAATCCATCTATATCGAACACCCAACATGCACAGGGCAGGACAAGAATATTGGAAGAAAATAATACACTACGTTCAAATATGATTCTCGTTTGTAACAAAAAATATGTCAGTAACAGAGAAGGTTGATATGTATTTTGTTACTAATTTAACTTATTTTACTAACTGAATATCAAAAAAGTACATTTTTTTACACTGATGAATATAAGAGTGTCGTAATATAAAACGGTCATCTGTCTTTCGCGGTTTGTAAATGGTACTGATATATTGGATAATTATGTAAATGTTTTATCTAATGTAATTAGTGGTGTGAGAGGAGATTGATTCACCTTCTTATCAAAAGTCTTCATAAACTACCATGGAAAGACTCTTTCCACGTAATGACATGGCAACATCCCCCTCAAGAATAATTTAGAAGTCAAGCACTGTCGTGCATCAATAGGTGTATGATGGTCATGAGTTACATGATATCACCCCTCAATGAATACATAGGTCAATCACCACTCATGAATGGAGAGGTCAATATATCAATGTCATCATTATGTAAATAAGTTGATGGCCAGTATAACCATGATAACAGATTCATAATAGGCTCATTGGGTTACATACAGTGTACATGATCAAGATATCTCGCCAATATTTATCATTATTATGTAAATGAGATGTTCACAGGCTGGATCTCCAAACAGGACATTCACCCTTCTGAGTACATGTTGACATGATTGCTTGTGAGGTTGACAAATAAATCTGATTGCCTGCATGAAATATGAATAGTTAATTCATTCTATGGATAATTGATTCAGTGACCGGATATCAGACAATACCAGAGGATCTGCGAGTGTTATGTTAAACAGCAACCAAATAGGAGGTGAATTATTCCACAGTTTCATGTTCAGTGCTCTGGAATTTAATTAACTTAGTTTGACCCCCTTAACGTAAACAAAAACAAAATTTAATGTTTTATTTGTACATAACCCTATTCTTCACATCGCGAAAATCCTTTTCCAGATTAATAATGTAGATCGTAAAAGTTTTTAGCGTTAAAAATTCACTAAACTCCTTAGTTTATAAGCTTTTATAATAGATTGCTTGACAATTTTTTGACTAAGAATTGCATGGATTGCGGCAACAGAGACAAGGTGTTGTATCGATTATCTATTTAATGTGATTACATGGAACGAGTATTTGGTATCCGGCTCAAATCAGGTTATATCATCGATAAGTGATATTTGATGGCCCTTGTACTATATTTGGTAATATTAGTAGCTTTATGTTACCTGTGTAACACCATGCTATATAGTTTTCATTTCTATGTTAACCTTATTACATAGCATGTTATTGAAATTAGCGGAAGAACTGACATTTGTTTTCATATCAAATGTTAGCTGAAAAAATAAATTAAGTTAATAAATAGACTAATTCAAAAATGTTTTCCTTAATATTGTAACGTTTGCTGATGGAGGACGCCCTCAATATTTTTGGAAATCTCTATACCACAATCAGTAATATTGAAAACAATTAAAGTCGTGTTTAAATTCACTCCTTTAAAATATTGAAGCACAGAACAATGCATTACACCAGGAAACTTTATAATAATGTAAATTGACTACAGGGTTCTCTTATTTCGCACTATGTGTCACTTGATATTATCAACACCAATGTATACAGGTTCAAGAAGATAATCTTAATATCCATCAGATTCAAACAACACTTTTCCACCTGAAAAGCGTCAAGTGCGTGTTAAAATGTTTAACACATGTCAAGCACAAAATCCTGATTAATTAATGACCAAAAGGCCGTTATATGTTATACTTTATACGTTATCCAGCAACTGATGGATGGATTTCCTTATTAAATACAAAGAGAAAAAAGGGCGGGTTTAAGTTTGCAAATTTTCTGCATTACACAACTTCATCCGGGTATTAGGATTCATAAAAAGCGTCCAATATAAGAATACAGTGAACTATATAGTTCGTCCTCAAGTCGAATTTCTCTTTACGTGTAGCAAATATAATGTATAATAAGAATAAGGATTAAGGGAGGAAGATAGTAATGTTTGTAGAACCGGATAGAAGACAGAAAATGATGTTTGTGTAACATCAATATGGAGGTGCAATTTCCTCTCGGAATGAATAGAGGGATTGAGCGAGATTTTATTCCTCCCTTTCCCTCACTTTTATGTCAGTTTCATCAGGTATGCATCAAGCAAGCTTGTATCCGTATACTTCATTTTTACTATCATCTGGGTTGCAAAATGAAAAAGACAAAAATGAAAGGAAGTTTTGTGGCAAAGCATATTGGTGAATATATATGCAACCGTTGAAACATTGAAATTGAAATAAATGACTACTCTTTTATCCCATTGCATCGCATGAACGTATATTTTTCCTGTATTTTGATTCAAAACATGACGTATATATACGATACAACATCTAGTGGGGTGAACAAATGCCCATGAACCCATGTTTTGTAAACCTATTATGATCTTCGGCCCCATTTGCCACGTTTCTAAGTTTTATTTTTTGTGACTCTTTGCAATGGTTCCTTGATGGTCGCTTGGAACAATGTTCTCAATGTATCATTTGTGGGTTTTGGTATATGACCATATCTTGATCTTGAATAAGAAATAAAAGCAACGTCTTATGAAGCTATAATCGATTAATGAATATAAAGTAATTGATGATCAGTAAACCAATTCATTACATTCACGAAAATCCTTGAATATGCTTTTATAGAGCGAGTTATATTAAATATACTGATGATTAAATATACAATCCTGGCAGGAGTGACGAAATACGCATTAAATTTCACTTGTCTAAGCCTTAACTACAGAAGAGCAAATATCTAAACCCAAACCTGTTTAAAAACACTTTCAGAATGATTTCGTACACTGTAATAGGATACGTTAAATCCTGGTTTATATATTTCAGTTTTTGCACTATGTGACATCAGGTAGAACATTTGGCACATTCAAGGCGTTACCCAGCGAGTGATCGTCTGGCAATGCAGTGTCATTACCTAAAATAAACACGATCAGATTCCATCTTACCAAACCTCTTGCAAATATACTTTAAATCTGACCAACTGTTGTGTAACCCGATTGGGATAAAATCATGTTACCAATTTGCAGTAATTTGTTGAATTTATCAAAGACCAAAGAGCAGAGGACGATGAACATGATGAAGAGCTTCGTTCATACGACATCAACGCATTATTTACACATGTCCCAGCATTTTGCCTTAAAGTAATTACCCCCCGTATCCCCGTAATTCCTTAGATATTCCTTTAAAATGAGAACTATTGGCACGTATGGACGGGTATTTAGAATTATTGCAATGGCCGCTACGTTTAAACCAGACAGGTCAATATTTAATCCCAAACCCATTTAAAATATCTTTCCAAGTGTTTTCATGATGTTATATGTCACTTCAAGAAGGTACATTAAATCCTGGTTTATATTATTCGGTTTCTGTACTTCGTGACATCAAAACATTTGGCACATTCAAGGACTTAAACTTGGAGCGATCGTCTGGCGATGCAAAGTCATTACTTGAAATAAACACGATCAATTTCCTTCTTACCCAACCTCTGCAAATGTACTTTTTAATCCGACCAACTATTGAGTAGCTCATTTAATGCGGATAATGAGAACCTTGCGTGACAGTCACATAGTAATTTACATAGAAACAATGGTTCAGGACAAAGTGACAATATAATTTATATTCACTGTAATACATGTAGACACAAGATAACTTTCAAATGTTCTTCATCAACAAAACAAACATAATAGACGCAGTACCAAGAGATATCGTAATAGGAAGCTTAAATGTCGGGGCTAGTACTAGTAGTAAGGAAAGTAATCATGGTTTGGATGCTCATCAAATTACATTTTGCGTACAAACTATCAGACCTTATTTTGAAATAGAATGTCACCGTTTCAATTTAACTAGAAGGGCATACAGTATTTACTTAGGCACTATAGATAATTCTAGATAATGAGAACCATTTTATACAATAGCTATGTAAATAAAGCTGGGAACTCATCTCGGGGAACCCATACGTTCGTTTGTAGAAATCAACTTATAACTTGTCAAGTTTCAATCCTATTTCATTACCATTGTTAATGGTGCTATATGGCTTCAGGAAACATCTTGTTAATTGCGCTCAATTCACAGAACAGCTCAACCAATTTCAGTTTAGTTGAGACATTCATTGCAATAACATGGGAAACATTTGCACAGGCAGACGACATTCAATTCGTAAACAGACAAATCATCTTCATATAATCAAATACATTATATACGTTTGAGAGAAAATATCCCTATGGAAAATTGTACATTGTCTGACAATATATTGTAGACACAAATATTATCTTCCAATAGACAAATAAATTGGAGGAATAAATGCATAAAACAAGTTCTATTATTGTTTTGAATTGGTAAATATATTGCTTTGAAACATGCTCTTCAATGTCATCATAATATACTTGTTTCTTTCAAATGATTCGAGACATCGACAGTAATATAAATCAAATCAAGTCGTATTTATGTTCATGTTATATTGCATTCCAGAGATAAAACTCAAATGTGTTTATTACTTGAAAATTATTGTCAAGTTTGATAGTATCCTATTAGTTTTGATATCATCAATAATGTCTTCATGGTAAGTTAAATACCGTGTGTATGAAAGCAAAATATATCCAATGTGTTATCTCAGCCTTGTTGAAATGTCATTAACAACACGCTCTGGTAGCAGTAGTTAATATTTAATAAATGACCGTTTGAATTACAAGTTGTGAGCAACTCTCACGGAACGCTGATAAATTAAGCAGCAATAATTATATTGAAATGCTGTATTTCGCTAACACCAGTTGGGTCGCTAAAGTATATATATATTTATCTTATTTAAGTACGACTTTGACCTACATACTATGTTTATTAATCAGGTTGAATTTTATTTATTTTTATGTCAAGTATATCTAGGCATTAATTTGCTGAAATCTAGAAGATAAAGCTGATGAAACTTCGGCCAGGCACAAGTGACCTGGTAAAGTGGGTCGCCGTAGATAGCTGATCGGGGTAGTTTTACAGGACAGGTAAGTGTAGCCAACAATGGGGCTTTTTATCCTGATCATGGGTCATATCATAGGTCATTTGCCACATCTTTACAAGATAAGCCACAGAGAGAGCGGATTAGATTTGTTTTTGGTCCTGTGGGGAATTGAACCCAAGACCTCTCGCACAAAAGGCAAAGACATTAATAACCAGTGTGCCACACTGTCCTCTAATTGATGACGGAAATGTAATCATTCATTGATGCTACATGACAATTTGTTTGCAAACCAAATGCGGGATGTATATACAGGCAATATCATGAATATGATATATTTCAATATCACAAAATATAGTATGTTTTTGGGATCCAAGTCAGCCAATGTATTCGCCTTGTATATTGCTTTT
Organism: Amphiura filiformis; assembly: GCF_039555335.1. Taxonomy (NCBI): domain Eukaryota; kingdom Metazoa; phylum Echinodermata; class Ophiuroidea; order Amphilepidida; family Amphiuridae; genus Amphiura; species Amphiura filiformis. The sequence goes on from NC_092631.1 coordinate 74,280,301, forward strand.
ATTTATAGCAGATCATGTAGTATGTTGTTAACATTATTTTAATTATATATTATTAGACTTCTTTATTTATCTCACTTGTTTCTTTGAGCCTGTGGAATATTTCAATTATTTTTTTAATATAAAATACAGTTTTGATTTATTACCCATCGCCCAATGTAGTTCAATTTCACTCTGACAATTTCGCTATACCACCCAGTGGGCACAGGTTAGTATTTCGACGTTGTATCAACGTTGATACAACGTCGAAATCTAACCTAACCAGATTTCAACCTGATTTCAACCTAGAGATTGGTTGAAATCAGGTTGAAATTTCAACGTCGATACAACGTTGAAATTTCAACCTGATTTCAACCAATTTTCAATGCAAAAAATTAAGAAGGTTGAAATCAGGTTGAACTTCAACGTTGATACAACGTTGAAATTTCAACCTGATTTCAACCAATGTTTCAACGCACAACTTAATGGCCTTTTTAATACATAAAATATTATTAGGACGAAATAGGCATATGCTTAGTATATTAACATGATTAAAGTAAATTATATCCATGCCGCATGATCTCCCGATTTATACCGTACTTCCGTTTCTCTTCTTCAAAAGTGGCCCGCCGCGGCGTTCACTCCCTCCAACAAGCATGTAATGACTTACGCGAAAACACCGGGTGGTACGGGGTATGCTATACGGCCCCGTCGCCGCTCAATTGGCGGGCTGATGTTGATATGGGAATTTCTACAACTTGGTGGAAGCTGGTGCGACAAACACTTGTTAGGGGATGCAAAAAAAGGGGGGGTGCTTGAAAGTTTTACCCTTCTGGGGGTGGCCTTGAAAAAATAAACTAAACATTTTCCTGTGAAAATTGAGTTTACATGATTTTCGATGGGATTGACCCATAATTTTTATGTCAAAAAGGGGACCCTGAACTATTTGAGAACTGATAATTTTTTTTTTTTTGCATCAGACCCCCTAACAAGTGTTTTGAACGGTCCCTAATATAGGCCGATTGTTATTTCGCATAATCTTTTAACCATTTTACTAACACGTGATATTGCCCCGGGGTAATGCGAGCCGGCGTCAGAGGTGCAGAGGTCGGCACCCATACGCGGGAGGCAACCGGGTGTGGAGTGAGTGGGCCGTATCGTACGCAGCGGTCATGTAGTCGGGCCCCTAGCCCCTGGTTGGAGCCGGCCGCATCATAGGCCTCTATGTTGTCGATCATAGTCGGCGAAAGCAGGGAGGGGAACGCACTCTCTCAATTTTTTCATGGGACGGCAAGTGTTTATAGGTAGGCCTATAGGGCCTACATGCACGTTTGGCAAGCTATTGTAGGTGGGTGCACATTGCCGGTAGGCCCTACACACACGCGTTCGCAAGTGTTGGTGAGTACGCACGCGGGTTCGCAAATGTTTACGAACACGCACTCACGTTTGCAAGTTTTCATGCGTACGCTTGCGAACATTGCCGGTATGCACACACGTTCGCAAGTGTTTGCAAGTACGCACGCGCGTGCACAAGTGTTTGCAAGTACGCATGCGCAATCTCAAGTGGTTATATGATATTGCGGTTTATGGGTACGCATGCACATGCTCAAGTGTTATGGGTACGCACATGCGTTCGCGAGTTATTGCGGGTACGCACGCGCGTACACAAGTACTTGCAAGTACAAACGTACGTTCGCAAGTGTTTATGGGCACGCATTTGGCATGCGAGTTCGCAAGTGTTTTCGTGTTTGCATGTGCGTTCGCAAGTGTTTATGAGTACTCGCGTGCGTGCGCAGGTTATTCGCATGTGCGCATGCCCATTCGCAAGTGTTTGCGAGTACACAAACACGTTCGCAAGTATTTGAAAGTACGCACACGTGTGCGCAAGTGTTTGCATGTACACACTCGTTCGCAAGTGTTTATGCGTACGCATGCACGTTCGCAAGTGTTTGCAAGTACGCAAGCGTGTGCGCAAGTGTTTATGGGTACGCACGCAAATGTTTACGAACACGCACTCACGTTTGCAAGTTTTCATGCGTACGCTTGCGAACATTGCCGGTATGCACACACGTTCGCAAGTGTTTGCAAGTACGCACGCGCGTGCACAAGTGTTTGCAAGTACGCATGCGCAATCTCAAGTGGTTATATGATATTGCGGTTTATGGGTACGCATGCACATGCTCAAGTGTTATGGGTACGCACATGCGTTCGCGAGTTATTGCGGGTACGCACGCGCGTACACACGTACTTGCAAGTACAAACGTACGTTCGCAAGTGTTTATGGGCACGCATTTGGCATGCGAGTTCGCAAGTGTTTTCGTGTTTGCATGTGCGTTCGCAAGTGTTTATGAGTACTCGCGTGCGTGCGCAGGTTATTTGCATGTGCGCATGCCCATTCGCAAGTGTTTGCGAGTACACAAACACGTTCGCAAGTATTTGAAAGTACGCACACGTGTGCGCAAGTGTTTGCATGTACACACTCGTTCGCAAGTGTTTATGCGTACGCATGCACGTTCGCAAGTGTTTGCAAGTACGCAAGCGTGTGCGCAAGTGTTTATGGGTACGCACGCACATGTGCAAGTGTTTATGGATACGCACCTGCGTTCAAAAGTTATTTCGGGTACGCACGTGCGTGCGCAGGTGTTTGCAAGTACGTATCGCTTTCGCCCAACACTATGGGATATTGCCCAATGTACAGCAGTGTAAGTAAATGGAGTTAGGGAGTTACACACGTACGAGAGACGTAGGCCTACATGAACTTGAGGCCTAAATTTGCAAATTAAACAGGTTAGTAAACATTTAAATTTTCTTTAAAAGTCTACTTGAATTTTGGACATATTGCAGCATGTATATTTCAACTTGTTTTTCCATTTTGTGTCATCAGGATATGTTAAAATAGTTAAGCTTACTAAGCAGTTAATACATGCATGTTGTTCATGTTGTTCGAGCATATTCTCTAACAATAGTAACATGAACATGTCTAACGCAATGCGAGGGTATCCGTGAGCAAATTCGTTGCTAGTGTTTTTCGAGCAACATGCCTGCTGCATGCTGTATATAAAATGAATGCACCATTAGACAGACACGATACAGTCATGACAGTGCCTTGACTTGTACTTTGTAGAAGACTCGGTCAGTTTGGAATATTTGCTGGGGCAATGCAAATGTAATTTAAAACAAACTAGGCATGCTAGGCCCCCAGCCCTAGTCATATCGTACAGTAAAATGTCTTGCTTGGTACTGCTGGGAGCATATATAGGTGAACCCTAGGCCCTAGACTACGTCCCAGTCATGTTCATGTCATGTGCATGTGCATGATGTGCTAGGTCGTGTATTAAATGATTTTATATTTAGACATTACGTTACCGGTAGGGGAGTCTAGGTTGTAACTCCGTCAAGTTTTTTGATGATTCAACATAAATTTCAATGTCAATAACAATGATTTATGAAGAAAAAGATACAGGGCCCCTGGGCCTATAAATATGGCTAGGCGTATTAGTAGTACCAATAATATTTAGTTACTAATGTTAGGGCTAGGCTAGTGGAATTTGTTGAATAAAGTTCTTTTCAAATAAATAGGGCTTTGGGCTCGGATAGCGACGTTTTCACGTAGGCCCCCCTATTTTGTGTGGGACCTGAGAGCACATCAGACATCTAATTGCATTTTGAATAACAGGAATGTCCTTCTAATATCAAATAATTTTTATTTTGTGAAATTCGATATACTATTTTTTTTAATGTATAATATTTTATGGCAAATGATTATCATTAAAAATTGATATTTTTGAAACAGTCCTCGAAGTAAATTGTATAAATCTAATGATATGTGGGGAAAATCTATATCTTCAATATGAAAGGTCAAAACTTTCAATTGATGGTCGGCTTTTCATCCATCCCAGGTACATAGGCCTACACTTAAATTAGGATTTCGTGATCCTATCATCCTCTTTTTATGATATTTATCAATAGTTAATAATCCACGAAAAAAGCGTATTCCCAAAATTTCAGTTGATTCCGATTTTGCGTTAGCGAGTTATGCATGATTATGTGTAGGCCTATTATACTGGTCTATGTAGGCCATTGTTGTAATTTCGTTCTGGACATACCAGAACGAAATTTAAATTTGACGATATTTTTGCTAAACAAATTAATCTGCAAGAAAATTTTGGTACATAAACAGTATGTAGCCAGAGGTTTCCAGTGGTATAAAAATCTCAACTTTTTTTCGGAGAATAGTGGGGGGATGACCGGATGAGGCTTTGGATCACGAAATGCCCTTTTAAGTACATGTCATTCGATTTATTAAGTTTACTTTGAGGACTGTTAAATGTCAAAAGTTGCAATTTTTAATAATTTGCCCTAAATTTTTTATTGTATCGCGAATTTCAAAAAATCGAATTTATAAATATCAGAAGGACATCCCCCGTATTCAAAATTTTCGATATGTCTGATGTGCTTTCATCAATTTCAGGTCCCACAAAAATTTTGTGCAAAGGTATAGAGCCATTTGAACAGAGGGCATTTTGTATACAAAGGGTCTTTTTATCTTTTCAGTTTCCGTAAGTCTTTTGTTCAGATACGAAAACGCAAGGGATTCAGTAAGTTACTGTAATCTGATTTCATTGTTAACTCTGAAGTACCAATTAGCTTATTTCAATAGAGGTGATTGCTTATGTCAATAATATCGGGAGAGAAAAAATTATGTTAACACCAGTGTTTTAATGGCCTAGCGCCCTCTTGGTAAATTGATCTACATTGATTTGACAAAATGCATGCCAATCCGAATGACAAAGTCCACTTTTTTCTGTAAAAACGTTGCAAATAAGCCCTAAAATCACAAAAGGCCCGCTTATGAGCATATCGCACCCCAATGCACTTGTACAGGGCCACAGTGTCGCCCTTCCCTCGTATCAATGTCTATCTCCCTATTTTGCTTCCTCCTGCCCCCCCCCATGATCAGTCTCCCCACTCCCTCCCCGTCCCCCGGTCCCTACTCTCTCCTCTCGAGTTCTTCTCTTTCTAGTATTTACGTCTCTCCCTCTCCTCTCTTTCTTCCTCACCCCCTCCCACTCTCGCTTCTTCAGTCTCAACTTAAGTATCTCCCTCCCTCCCCCCCCTCCCCCTCGCGAAATTTATCAGTATGATCCATGACTGAAAATAAGCTCTGCAAAAATAAACATTTAAAATAAACCCGAGTCTTGCATATAGGCCCAACCAATTATCAGATTAGCTTGCCATGAATAGAATACATTATCTTTGCTCCAGTGCAAATTCTTTTTGTATTGCATATTTCAATATAAAACATGATTACCAAATCACCACTTGTACGCGCCTCATTGGGATATTTTAGACGCTCGTTTCATCGCCAATATGAAAGACTTTTGCTTATAACTTGGCAACATGGTTAGTATATATTTCAATGCAAGACTTTTTTTACGAGGCACTTACGTCTAGGCGTAAGTGCATATACCTAAACACAAGTCAATTGAAGCCGTACAATTTACCGCGAATTTAGGACCGTAAAATTTAGACTCTTCTTTTGTCTAGATTGGCACCCAACCGCACATCTCAAAGTTTTATGTAAAAAATCAATATAACTTACCAAAACGAAAACTGAAATTCACGAGCTTCAAATTTTCAGTAACTAACAAAAGGCTAGAATAAAAGATTGGTCATACCTGGGAGACTACCACTTCAGAATAACAATGACTTACAAAAACTATTACGGATACGGAAACAGAAACTGAAAAGATAAAACGACGGAAAGTGTAGGAAAATTTATTAGTAGGCCTATTGTGCACCCGGAAGAATACCTTAAAAACCTATTCTATATGGCCTATATTACTGAGATGTCAAACAGGTTTATACCGGCCGGATTGATCCCGGTTCCTAAGCTAAAAACGTTTGGAATTTTTAACTTTTTCACGTAATCTCTGTATCAATTAAGGACTGAAATTTCATTTGAGTTTCAATTTTGGGGAACTTTACAGATTCAGTTTTTTATTAAAAAATGTTGAAAGGCGACACCGCTATTTCAACGGCAAAACTAGCATTTAAACTTGTTCCGTTAGCAGTAATTCGGTCAGGGCCTACTTTTCTTGTTAAATCGATTTGTATATCGATTTCTATTTTAGTCATTAATAGGTTAGCATCTTTCATTTAAATTAGAACATGCCGACCTCACGAAGAACATGGTCCATAAGGACACCACGTAGCCATATACTTTTAACCGGAACTCATCACAATTGCACCTTTCGCGCAGTGATTTGGTGTAATGCGCCCTTAGTCTGACTTGCCATTCAATGTAAATCAGCTCAGCGAACTCAGTTTTGTTTTTAAACATGTATAGAAACTAGAGCAAAAATAAGTTACAATTTCCCTCTTTTTGGTCCGAAGAATGGCCCTAAGAAATGTATAGCAGAATGACCCTATAAACAGTCAGGAGTAACTGGTCTACCTTCAGTAGGGCTATCTTACATTACGCATATTTAATCATACTGCATATCTATGCCAAATATAATGTTTCTGTGTAAATTATGGAAATAGTTGTGTTTTTATTTTAAATGATAATCCCTAAATTGTTATTTTTGTCGTTACAGCTGACGTGTCGTTGCGCCACATGATAAATGAATCAAAACAAGATCAGTGAAGATTGGCCATAAAATAGACAGACTATATAGTCCATGACAATGTACAATGTATAAAGCATCAAGAAAATTGACTTAACATCAGAAAGGTTAGATGCAGCCAAAGATTTCGGATGAACTGGCCACTTGAGAGAGCCATAATTTTAAAAGAATGGCATGGAGCAACTCCTAGATCAACCCTCCTTCTTCCTGCAAATTCTGCCTTTGGGTCCATCGTAGAGCAGTTAGTGCCACGTACTACTCATCAGTTCAAGTTCTAACCTTGTTAGTCATGAAGGGTCAAAGGGTCCTTCATTCCATCTATATCCCGCAGGTGGAATGTACTCCCGCCTCAAATTCCAGGAATTGTGAAACGGACCAGCTTCAAAACGGAGGTTAACAGCTATATAGGCGCCAACCCATCAGCTTAATGATAACAGCTGTTATTGCCTTGATATGTGTCTTAACATACAAAGAAAGAAGGTGAACAACTAAGCAAGCAATACAGATTCTGGTCTAGATTTTCTTGATATTGGTAGTGATGACATCATCAATGCGAGATAAGCCTACTGATAGGGTTGACGTTTTCGATGCTTATCTCCTTCAGCTAAAACTGAGCACGACAAGGATCCTTTGAACACGTGTTGAAGGGTGGAGTGCACTAGTGGCAGGAGTGCAAGCGCAGAACAGTTCCAAAACTATTGATCACATTCTCTGTATGATCTGATCATCAGTCTAAGAAAGTTGGTGTGAAGTTCTTCCATGAGAAAAATAAAAGTATTTAGTTGTATAATCTGTCAACAATTTCCAGTTTAGTTAGCGTATCAAAAGTCAAGACTTAGAAAACATATGTTAAAGATACCTTGCATGGTATCAGAAGTTTTAAGTAAGTTGTAACGTGAAAAGAAGATTTTTACGCGTTTTCTTCAAGTTAATATTGAATGGATATTCCAAATGCACAAGCCAGGAAACCCTTATTAACATTAAATACGAGGCTCATTCAAAAGTTCTACCACCATCGTCACCTCTCTATCTTACGTGTCAGGCAATTGAAATTAAACATCCCAGCAAACACAAAATGTTTTCGAGATCATTCGCAAAAGGTTATAAAAGGTCAGAAAACGTTTAAATGTCGGGTTATATAAAGGGTATAAAACGTTTTCATAACATTAAAAAACTTTTTTTGATAATCTTCTGCCCAGCAAACACAAAATGTATTACAGAAACGTTTAAATGTCGGGTGATATAAAGGGTATAAAAACGTTTTAATAACATTCCAAAAACATTTTTGAAAACTTGATACAAAACATTTTGAACAGAATGTTATTTTGGGGTTGAAAAAATATTTTGCGAAAAATGCTTGCCTAAAATATTTGCAATAACGTTTTAAAAACGTTTTCATGACATTTATATAACCCGACATTTAAATGTTATTAAAACGTTTTGAAAAAAAACCCCAACATTTTAAGAACATTTCTGTGTTTGCTGGATGCAAATATTTTAACATAATTAGTTATTTAAGTGTTGACAAAATATTTGGCAAAAATGTTTGCATTGATAGTTTACAATAGCATTTTGAAAACATTGTTAAAATATTGTTGTAGTGCGTTTTTATACAAAACGTTTTCATGACCTTTATATAACCCGACATTTTATATACGTTTTTACCTAAGCCAAAAGCCAAAATATAACTTATCTAAAACGTTTTTAAAACGTTTTTGTGTTTGCTGGGATGATTATACCCTTACATCTTGGCTACAAAATAAAAGTTAGTAAATGTAATGTTTGGTTTTTAAGATGTGTTTGTTGAAGCGAATACAGATTTGGTGCGCCGGAAACGGTCTGAAAAAAAGGCGAGTTTGATTTAAAAGGTGGCCTACATCTATGTGGAAGTCATTACAGATTTATTTCTGAAAATAATTAAATTGTTGTATTTTTGTTCAAATACTTTAACCCTAACCCTACCCGTGGTTTTTGTGCTATCGGAAGGAAAGAAGGAACGAAAAGGAGAGAAGATGAAGAAGAAAGTCACTTGGCACCCTTTTGGATTCGAACCCGGGACCCCTCGCATGCCACGCAGAAGATCCCCAGCATGTAGCTACACAGGTGACGTTGGCCCGGCCAACGATTCCCTGGGTATATATGACTTGGTCTGATTGCGTCATCAAGTCCCGTGGAATGCATGCACGCAGAGCGTTTTTAATAGTGAGCTTTAGTGAGTCCTAGTTCTGTTAGGGTTAAGAAGGCATATAGGGAAAACATGCATGTAGCTTAATCAATATCTAATGCTTGCATGTAGTGCAATTTAACTGGTATAGTATAGTGTATTTTGCCCCCTCAATTCAGCATGATCAGTGCTTTAATTAGAGCCTATGTGAGCTGATAAATTTGGCGGCCATTTAGGATTTGAAGGTTAAAAGTAGGTCCAATCATCAAATTGAGGCTTATTACGGTAAACTGATTTGAAAAGGTGAGAAATTAGCACAAGGTTGCAGGTTTACCAATGAGGTAGAAAGGATAGAGTGCCCTGCTCGCCGAATCTGTGAAGCAGGTTTGGGTCCCGGTTTGGGTGCTGTATAGATCACAAAGTTGAACAAATCATGTATTAAAACGCATTAAATTTCCCAGTATAGTATACCATTGTCTTTATCAAAAAATTGCTGAATTATAAAGGCAAACACGCCTGAATCTGGTATTTCATCAGTGTTGCCACGCTAAACAACTCTACCACTTTACGAAATTTCGCCGTTCCTGTAGCGCTGCATGGCAACGGGCGAATGAACTAGATTTAGGAGCGTGCTTGCCTTTATTATTCAGCAATTTTTTGATAAAAAATGGTACACAGTAAAGTTGAATATGCTAAAACAAGTAATTTATTGAATTTTATTAATCCATACATGCTAGAGTAAATTCAGTTTCCATTTTAGTTGTATTTGATGCTGATTTTGTTAGGTCCCTTGATTTCATAATGGCTTATTCAGTGTGTGATTGTCAATGAAACGGCAACGTACCAGCTCGAGCTCAGCGATCTATGTTTTTCTACGTCATTGAGGTTTACTCAGTGGTGGCCATCTTGAAAAAACAAATTGGTCAAAAATTTGATTTTTGGACAAAATGTGATTTTTGGTCAAAAATGAGATTTTTGGTCAAAAATGAGATTTTTGATAAAAGTGAGATTTTTGGTCAAAAATGAGATTTTTGGTCAAAATGAAATTTTTGGTCAAAAATGAGATTTTTGGTCAAAATGAGATTTTTGGTCAAAATGAGATTTTTGGTCAAAATGAGATTTTTGGTCAAAATTTTTGAGATATTTGGTCAAAATTTTTGAGATTTTTGGTCAAAATTAGGAATTTTCGTCAAAAATGTGATTTTTGGTCAAAAATGAGATTTTTGGTCAAAGTGAGATTTTTGGTCAAAAATGAGATTTTTGGTCAAAATGAAATTTTTGGTCAAAAATGAGATTTTTGGTCAAATATGAGATTTTTGGTCAAAATTGTGAATTTTCGTCAAAAATGTGATTTTTGGTCAAAAATGAGATTTTTGGCCAAAAATGAGATTTTTGGTCAAAAATGAGATTTTTGGTCAAAAATGAGATTTTTGGTCAAAAATGAGATTTTTGGTCAAAAATGAGATTTTTGGTCAAAAATGTGATTTTTAGTCAAAAATGTGACCGCTGCACACGGCACTCCACACCCAGTTGCCTGCCGCGTATGGGTGCCTACTGCACGGGGCCCTCTGCACCGACCACAATGCATGACCGCTGCGCACGACCTACCAACTCCACACCGGGTTGCCTCCCGCGCGGGCTCCTGCGTATGAGTGCCAACTGCGCATTCTGCACCGACTACGATGCGGGCGATATACCCGTGGCAATTCCCCAGGGCGATACCAGGCCTATAATCATGATATAATACACCAGCCGGCCGATTGTGAAACTCTACACGGGTAAGTATCAATTTATTACTATTATTTAGTAATTAGGCCCTATTTTGAATGATAATTTACAAAATCGGGTTAAATTCGGGTTATAATCAGGTTGAAATCGGGTTGAAATCAGGTTGAAATCAGGTTGAATTTCGACGTTGATACAACGTCGATACAACGTTGTATCAAGGTTGATGCCCATTTGCAAATACAACGTGATTTCAACCTTATTTCAACGTCGAAATCGGACGTTGATACAACGTCGATACAACGTCAGAAACTGACCCGTGTGCCCACTGGGCATGCTTCGAATCCTTAATTATTCAGTGGCTGTATGTATTAATCGTTGTTACCGGCATCTTGTATAGTTACATACAAGAGATGCAATGGGGAAAAATACAAAGCAAATATTGACATTCCATCCGTAGTTCTGTCTCAGATGGAAGCTCAGTAAAGACAAGAGCCAAATATACATCGATCACATAAATGGGGAGAGATAGAAAAAGGAAGTACTGAATACATCTTACTTTTACTATTAGTTTAATTTTCATAGTTTCCTCGAGATGTGTTAGTCCATGAAACTGCATTGTTGTTATAGTTTCTTCTTTACAACTGGATATGTTGGCAAATCGCTAAATATACTAAAAGTATCGAAAGTTAAAACCCATAAACATTGACTTTAAGCTATTTGTTAAATAAAGTTGCATCGAAAATATACTAAAATGTTGGTATACGCCTGTAACTCATTGACTATGATCCACAGCATCAAACAAAAATGGGGTGTTACACTTGAATTCCATATACCCCCTATGAAAAACATGGCCTTAATCTTTCACCCAGGTAGTGTGAATTTTAAATGAGGTTACCTGAATGGATGACTCCGTTTAAAATCTACACTCCCTGTGTGGGAGATTAAGGTCACGTGTTTCATAGGGGGTGTGGATATCAAGTGGAATAGCCCAGTAGAAGCACTCTAAAATTCATGTCCCATGTATTGCAGGGGTTATACTTAACAATGATAGGAACCTTTTTCCTTTCGAATCAAATAGGATGGATTATTGAGATAAGTTTAAAGTGAAACGTGCATTTTTATTTGATTCAATGAAATAAGTATTACCCGGGGACAGTATTAAAGTCGTTGATTTAGATGATCTTGCAGAATATCTGTATTCATGAGAGGTTTTAAATTCCAAGCCCTAGCTCCCTTTTCTCCCTTCATTTTCTCTTGAAATTGACTCTGTTTTAGTTTTAGTGTATAAAATGCATTTAAATAAGCAAGGGCAATAAAAGAGGGAACCCGATTGATAATACATTTATATAAGTGTAGACAATTATAATGCAAGGTAGTCATGAAATCGAAATATAATGTTACATTTACGCATAGCAATTCGCATCTAACCTTTAAAATACACGGCGATAACTTTCAAATTAACTAGTCTGTTTTTCACATTATGATGCACAGTGATTTTTCATTTTCGTTGCTTTAACATTGTCACATTTTAAAGTGAGATTTCATTTTCCGGATAAAAAACGAATTAGTAGTTTAAGCATTTAGGGCTTACATCATGTAACTCAGCTAAAACTTTGTCTTAAGGGTTTTTCTAATGAAAGAATTTGAACTTAGGACGCCCAAAATCAAATATTTAAAGTTGGTAAATATCATATCAGGAAACATATCTAACTTGAATATCTCAAAATTGATATCCTTGGCTTTAAAAAGGGCAAGCAAAGGCAAATTATCTCAATGAAATATCCAATATTTGAGTGGTTTGGAAATGCTTTTCAAAAAAGAAAATTTGGTGCCAGCAAAATTGCACAAGTGTCCTCCTTTCAAATTATATATTTGAAATATTCTTATAATAATACCTATTACAGATATGATGGTTCAAAATGGTAAAGACACTTTTGGACACCCTGTTCAATTCTATATTATTAGAATCCTGATGGCCAGCTGATGGATGATAAAACTTCTTCCTAACTTCAGTACATCAAATCAATTAGCAATTTTTGCATGTCAAACCGGTTTTTACTCACTAATATTTCGTCCATCTCATGGGAGGACTTCATCAGATCTGAGCATCTGATCAAATTTCCCGGGAAACTAACTTCTGATTGTGTGTAATCTCTTTTCCAGTCTTCAAAAGTGAGTCATATACGTGGCTTGATCAAGTAAGCAAATGAGAAAAAGTTTACTCAGTCAGAACGCAGGGCATCCGAGCAAGAACAAACAATTAACAACGTTAGCCATATCTGATCATGTTGCAAGGGCAAACCATGTCGTCAATTGGGATGACTCCAAGTATACTTGGTAGGGAGCATGTCAGAAAGTCTAGAGAAGTACGGCAATCAATGGAGATTAGAAAGAGGGGGACAAGGACCATGGATAGAGAGGATTGCACTTATTTCCTAAGTCACGTATATGACCCAGTTTTGAAGACTGGAAAAGAGACTACACACAAGACACAACCGGAAGTCAGTTTCTTGGGAAGTGGATCAGATGTTCAGAACTGATGAAGTCCGCCGATAAGGTGGACGAAATATTACTTACTTACTGGTTTTGACAAGCACAAAATGCCATTTGATACATGTGCTTCTTCCTCTTTGTTGTTATATTTTATTGTACCGGTAATTATTAACCAACTGTTCCATTCACCTGGGGCAATTCGAATCTTATATTGTTGTTGATCCCTATAAACCACTCAAATCATGATCTAGTAATCGGAAAACAATAGCGTTTTCTCACTTCCTACTTTGCTCTAGTTTCCATCATCATGTAAGGACACGAAGAACAGAAAAGAAGTAGAATAATACAAATATTATCTAATGACTGGTCGTCTGCTAGCTGATTTAGCAGACGATAAGACAACATGTGTGCCAGAGTATTTTGCAATAACATTATGCAAACCTACATCACCTCAGCTGCATCTTTTAAAGTATTTCAATATATTATTCACCAAACAAGTGCATATCATAATAAAAAGGAAAAGCATATAGATCTACCACCATTGAAATCGCAGAGTTAAAGAAGACTATGTAAGGTCAACAATACCCAGATGTTATGTCTAGGTGTACTATAACAGTTTGCTAGTGGTTATAATAACATAAATACATTTCTGCTCATTCTCTGATGGGTTCAAATTACACCACATAGCAGGGAAAATATAGACACCTAAAGATCTGGTGACATAACATGTAAATAGCAATATCGTAATATTATTGTACCGTTTGTGTTTTACTTGATCATGTATTTTTTTTTTTTTATCTTATAAGACTTATTTGCTATAATTTTACTAAGATAACATTTGTAGTACGATGCAGACGACCGTTTAATAATAGGAACACAATATCTTTGAGCAGGATTATTGCAGTACTTATGAAGTGTGCAACCTCATTGGTCTTATTAAAATTGTCATCGCTTGCGATAATACAACGTCAGATAAGTCTCTACCAAATGTATGATAGGTATTGACGCCATTTTGTGTGCGAACTACAAGCTATAATATCTTGAATGTGAAAACGCGGGATGAACACTCAATTGAATTTGTGCTGTTATCAATTGTATTCGAAGTAATGTAGGCCTGTACACCTGCCTTTTGATAAACTGATATAATTTCAGCATTATTTGTTTCATATCTGATTTTTCTTTTCATATACATTTCAAATCGCCGATTGTTTGCGACAGGAGTATAAGTCAATTTTAGACTTGAACAGATGTATGTAATGACACTTTAATGGTGAACGATCTCTGTGATCTTCCTATGGGAAAATTCATTGAAACAAATTGTGCTGTCATCAACCATATTAGTAGTAAAGTACATCTGCCTTCTCATACACTTCTGTGATATAAATTGGTACAATTTTTAAACATATTTCATCTTTCATATCCTTTTTTTCTTTTCAGTCAAGCTGCTCAGAGTGTATGGCGTCAACATCTGAAATCAATTTAGTATGGTTTAAATATTCGGATTATATTACTTCAAAGCAATTTCAATGACATTCGACAGGAATTTAGTCTTGTGTCGTCTTTTGCAATCTATACGTTACACCCGTCATCAGAAGGAAAATTGTTGCAAGGTTTATTTCATTTTGTATATCATTAAAAATGACGAATATCTTTAGCTTTTCTGTCAATTATGATATAATCAGAGGCAAATTCGAGGTAATGTGCGCTTCAAGCTTAATGTTCTTGTTTTGAGTGAAGTAATGCAAAATTCAAATGTTGTACGTTTCCATTTATTTTCATCCTAAGATGTTATCAAGTACATTACGTTGGATTTTTTTTTAAATACAAACAAGTTTACTGTGGTGACCACCGCGTCATGGAAAACCATGTAATAATTTTAAAATTTATTATGAATTTGTTTTACATGTGTTGATCTATTTATTTTAACTCGCAGTTTATCGCGCATTTCTGACATGTCAAAGAGACGACGTCAAAGTCATTAAACCCAACATTGGAACTCAGATGTGAAAATATCCCCGGCGGAAGTACCCTTACATTGTGGATAAATCTATTGCATGATGATAAGGTGACCGCATTGCATCTTGAAGTGGACGCTGATGCTATGATCTATATATGAGACACACATTGGACACGTAGTATCTGACACTTATTTGTTATGTAACTGTGGTAAACGTTATTACCCTGAAGTACCACTTTAGGCTAGATTGGCAAATTCAATTTTCCAAATCGTGTTTCAGGAGCTTTTAGAAGTACTCTTGTTAATGGGTTCTTTACATTCTAATGATAGATAGGCCTATATAACGGCACATCTAATAGATAGTACTATACTAAATTTGTTGAAATCATCATCATCATCATCATCATCATCATCATCATCATCATCATCATCATCATCATCATCATCATCATCATCATCATCAGGGAGCACGGTGGCCGAGCGGAACGGGCTACGACTCATAATCGGAAGGTTGCGGGTTCGGGCCCCGGCGACGCCAACGTGTTGTGCCCTTGAGTAAGGCACTTTATCTCGATTACTCCTCCCCACCCAGGTGTGAAATGGGGAGCTGTTATGAATACTGTCCATTGAACGCCGCCCAAAGGTATGAGCATGCCTTGGGCATTGTATGGCAGCTGACATATTCTAACGACGGCGGAATAAATGTAAAGCGCTTTGGTACATGTTCACATGTGAAAGGCGCTGTATAAATACCAACATTTAATTTTTTATTTTTTTATCATCATTACATTAAAGTTAAAAATTTCAAACATCATATTGAAGTTAGAAATGTCAAATATGCATCAATATCTATACTTTTTATGATCCCGGCGTCTAAAACGACTACTTCCTGCTTATTGATTATGTACTATTCATTGCGAGGTCACCCAGTGACAGGAAATATTACTTGTTTTATGAGAGTGTTTTGTACAATATAAAATAAAAATGCTATATTTTATTGCAAATTATGAACCCACCAACCTATTCACCCGCGGCCATTCGGATCTTACGTTGGAGTTGATCCCAAATAAGCCATTCTACTCATGATCCAGTAATCAGCAAACAATAGTGCTTTCTCGCTTTCTACTACTCAATCAGCTTCAGTCCGTATTCTTTGCTCTCCTGTCTAATTTGTTAAGTTTACATCAACATGTAAGGACACGAAGAACAGAAAAGTAGAATAATACAATCTACAAGTAGATTTAGTAAACGGTATATGGGTGCCTGTGTGCAAGGGTATTATAGGCCCCTATTCAATAACATTATGTATGCCATAATAATAAGAAAAAGACACATTATTGAAGCACATTGTATTTTAGAACTCTATTAGTTACAAGTTCTCACTATATGAGTTTCCGGCCTCAGGCCTGCCTGGCTTGCGGCCTGATGTTTAAACACTGACGGACTGGGACTCCCAGTGGGAGTCCCAGTATATATCAACAAAATATCATAATAATTATTAGTGTACAGTGGTGTTCTACTTGATCATGTATTTTTAGACTTGTTTGCTATAGTTTTACTAAAATGCAGTTTAATAATAGCAACACAAATATCATTGAGCCGGATTATTGCAGTTCATGCAGCCTTAAACCTCATTGGCGTGATTAAAATTGTCATCACTTATTACAACGACAGTTTCAGTGTCGAACAAATGTATGTATAGATGAGGTGACCAGGGACGTCACATGTTTACCTTCAGAGCGCCCTCCGTTGATTCCCACAGGGCAAAATAATACACAATATCTATGGCAAACCCCATCTGTGATGCGATCAAGCAAAATCAGTCGGAACTCGGAAATATTGATTTTGAGATATAGCCAAACAAAGGAAATATTTCCTTTGTTTCCTCTTGTTTTGGAAACTTTTAATTGCTCATATCTTTGGAACAGGTTGTTCAATTTCAATGGGGTTTTCTGCAAAATCCAGCTTTGTAAATGCTTTTTACTATCCTGTAAGAAACTTTATTATTGCCGAGTTCCGACCGATTTTGCTTGATCGCATCACATATTGTAACACATAAATCTTTTCAAAACCCAAATTGCAAAGTTTTTGTTGTTTTAATTTTGTTATATTATGTAGCTTATGGCACCTGTAATCAAGTGTGATAACAATTAGGCCGATTACTTGCTTTAAAACCAAAAGTTAATGTACAAAACACACACTTTCTCCATGTAAACTATATAATCTTTTGCCTCGCAGTTGCCCACCTCAGACCAACAGAGGGCGTACCAAATGTAAACAATTTATAATCGCCATTTTGTGTGCGAACTAGGAGCTATTTCTTGTATGTCAATATGCAATTGAATTTGAAATTGCTGTCATGAATTGTATTAGCTGCCTTTTCATAAAGTTGTAATCCTACTATAAAATTTCAACATTATTTGTTTCATTATTTTCATATCTAATTTTTCTTTTCATAGAAACTGATACAAACCGTTGATTGTTTGTGACAGGAGTATACAATGAATTTAAGTCTTGAACAGATGTATGCAATGTCATTATAATATATTATAATTTTATTTATATTATTCACCGTTTCACCAGCATTTCTGACAAGTCATAGCAATGCCCTCAAATTGTGTCATGATATAATCCTTATAAGTTATAGCTATATTCACATATTACATTATTCCATAAAACTTCACTTAGGAACGAAGATATAAAACTATCGTCGCCGAAAGCAATACCATTGCATTGTGGATAGATCTATTGTATGTTGCCATAGGGTGACCGCATTGCATCTTGAAGTTTATTTGGACGCTGGTGCTGTGATCTTTGGGACACACATTGGACACGTAGTATATGCCACCTATTTGTTATGTAACTGTGGTAAACATTAGTACCCTAAAGTACCACCGCCGGTAGTTATAACGATACATCTCATATTACACTAGATCTATTGTAAATTATATTACTCTTACGACCCATTATTCTAAATCTCGCACTGTGATTTGTTAAAACACGTCACGTGAGAGCCCATTATTCTGCAATAATGGGTCAAGCGCCGTAACACATTCTACGCACAGCATTACGCTTGGTTACGCGTGCAATATTTCCGCGATACGCGCTGTCACTTACGCGTACGCGCTCCACCTTGAAGTAAACAACTTAAAATATTTGTGCCAAAAACACGATATTTTCTCTTTAAATCGCACTATTTTCTGGTAATAGAATAGAAATAAAGGGTGCAGCATTATCCTTTACACGCAAATAATGTGTCCTCGGCAGTAAAAACGTTTAAATAATGGGTTCGGCTGCGCCTCACCCATATTTACGTTTTTACTGCCTCGGACACATTATTTGGGTGTAAAGGATAATGTATTACCCTTTATTTCTTAAATAGAACAATAGCCGGACAGAATCGATCATATAAGACTGAGCCTAAAACACGCATGACAGATTTAATAATGGACTGAGTATTTTCTTGCACAATTCATGATCGCTAGCTGTATAGTTACACGAGATGTGTAATAATTGGATATTGTATCTAAAATAGGGAGCACCGTGCCCGAGCGGAACGGGCTCCGACTCATAATCGGAAGGTTGCGGGTTCGAGCCTCCGGCGACGCCATCATGTTGTGCCTTTGAGTAAGGTACTTTATCTCGATTGCTCCTCGCCACCCAGGTGTATAAATGGGTACCGGTATTCTTTAATGCTGGGAAGGTAACAGACTTGCTGTGGAGGAGGTGTAGCGATCCCCCTACAGCAACATTACACGGAGGAGTCTGGCCCAATCGACAATGAAAGATAGATGGGCACTCCGTACACTGTTTATATACAGGTTCGCTTCCTTTACCTTTTTTTTAAAATCTAAAATGTTGCATTATGTATGGATACCAACAAATCCTTCTTAGAATCTTCTGAGTTGTAGGTATATTTATGCTCCATGCATGAGTTCCATTATCGCATTTGAAAAGAAGTAAAACATCTTCAAGGTTAGATCGCTTATATTCTTCTATAAATTAAAAGGTAACACATTATACAACCTGCCTTCAGGAACCACGAGATTCAACAATTAAATAACAAAATAAAATGTCATTATAAAAACACTGCTTGCCTGAATATCTGGGTAAAAAGTTTAAAATAAAAAAGAACGAATCTTACATTCGTCCAACGGCCTCCATTTCAGACGAATTTTGGTTAGCCTTGAGAACATGAATGTGTACCAAACACAGAAAAAGGAATGAAGACTTTCTCCTAGTAGCGTCTGGAACGTGTTCCTGTGTGATTATATGCCCTAAGCAACATTCTAACTTTTGACTATCATCCAGGGGTGTCTAAAATCATACCAACATTCTTGCTATAGTTTAGACTCACTGCTGCTACAAATTCTTATCTTAAAAAGACATAGCTATATAAAGTAGCTAAGCAAAAGTTCGCATGAAAATCATCAGCGTGTGCCTAGCCTGTTTAGAGGACACCCTGTATGCTTGCTACAACTGAATTGAAATACAAAATCTAGAACAGGTTGATGACTTGTTTATCTACAAGGCTGTTTCACAGTGATTGTTCATCATAAAAAGAAACAAAAAAAGAGGACCGAGTATGGAACTAAAAAGCCAACTGAACTACTTTTTTCTTTAAAAAGATATATCACAGTTTGTATATTCGTCTTTAAAAAGTTCAACTATTCAATGACGTAAGATGGTTTGCACAGTAAGTGCCTGTGGTTGTAAGGCTAGGCATGTGGACTATAAAAAGAACACTTACTAACATAGTGGTGTCATAGGGATTTGTGTGCCATCGAGGCGACTAGACCTGAAAGAACTATAGAAATCACAATTCTCTGATAGAAGATTATTCTGAAAAGGTGGGTTTTTTTAATATAAAAACTAGACACATCAGAAATAAGGTACGGGAGGGGATAATGTATGTCTCTGCTAACTTGATCGAGACTGGGGCAAAACAATGATTATATTTGCGCTTACTCAAGCCGTCGTGAATAAGGGTGCGCCAATCATTGTGGAATAACCAAATCAATTTTGTTAAGTTTCGTAGCACATTTTGACAATACTAGGTATCAATTTTCGGAAATAATGCTACCTTTGGTACATTGACGACAAAGATGACGTACCTGTAACTTTAAATAAGGTTGCACATCTTAATGCGTGGAGGATACTGTAAGTGGAGAGAAAAGTGCCCACGAAGATCATCAATCACGGCAAGAAACAATCATTACTTCGGCTAAAATAAGACTATCAGGATCAAAATGGCACAGAATTGGCGGTAACCTAAACGACCATTTAATTGATCTATGATACATTTCAAACGTTTGCAGCATGACCACATGTCATAGGTTATCTGTAAAAGTCATCACTTATAAAATAAGCTATAAGAGTATGGTTCCTCTTTCTGGCGGATATTCGCGGCAAAATAATTGATTAGCTCTGACTTTACAAATAAAAGTGCCGTTTTATGTACTTCAAGTCAATTAACGCAGTATACTATTGATGATACAATCCAAAAACTCGACCTGTTTCTATCTTATATACACGGTTGTTAATGGACGCGAATAAAAATCAGAAGAGTGGTTTTAAATGATAACTCTTAGACAAAAATTATGAGAACCCCTGATTTCTCTTTAAGGAGCCATAAATGCATCCTTGGTTTCTCTGATGAACTGTTTGGTTCTGTACTGAGGCGGTAGAACCTGTAATGGTTCTCCAAATGCCTCATGAATTCTTCTACTATTCATGGCGCGAAATGCATTTTTTTAGAAAAACCACAATAAAAATCGCAGTTCAATATCCGAAAATTATTTCTGGATTAAATCTACCAATTTCATCCCCGAGTAAAAACTTGAACCGGAGGAACTTGAGGTTGGTCATATTTGATATTAAAAAATAGCTAGTGTCTTTTTGAAATAATAATACTTTTTTTTTACTTTTTCCTTTTTATAAATTACTTTTTCAAATAATCATAGTTATGCCAAGTCAATGAAATTGGTTTGTTCGACTCGTAAAGGTTTAACTTTGATATAAAGTAGACAACGATAAAAATAAATATCATCCTAGATTTGAAGCCGCAACAATTTAATTAAACCAGTGTGATGTTTCAAATATAATGTGTAATACACCCGTCTTGTGGAAATTGGTTGCCGCAAGATAAAGACAATTATATGATTCTCAATAAAGCTCACGAAGAAAGAGTATTTCAAGGAAATTGACAAAATAATTGGGATTACGACTGACAGAACACAAGTTATATAAAGAACGCTCCGTGATCATGGCAATGATTGCGTTTTGAGGTTGCGACCGAAAAAGTGTTCCAAATCTAATACTAGTACCTATCACTCAATAATTCGTTATACAGGTTTAAAGCGTTTGGAAACTAGCTGATATCAGCCATAATTGTATTGCTTGTCTCAACAGGATCACGATAGACGTTAGATGAAATTGAGTTTGGGATTATGCCTGGTCTTCATCGCCGATTCCAACCCAAGTATTAACTTTCATAAACCTATATTAACTTCAATGCCAAGTTGTGTTTAGCAAAAACGTGACTAAAACGCTTAATGCCTCACATGTTTAATAATGTTTCTCAAACTGCTCGGCGGGAAACTGTATTTCATGTCAGAATATTGCACTAGAAGTACACAAATCGGATAAAGCATGGTGGAAATTTGCCCCGGCTCTCACAAAGTAACGAACTTATCTCGTGTTTTATTATTTTTGAATTTACTTAAAAAATGTTGGAGATAGATTTATTGGAACAAGCAAACACAAGTATTATAGTCTTGGCAGAGTTTGTTTAAAAATGTATTCGGCGTACGTCATGCTCTCAGCATTTCAGATAATCAAACTACGTGTCGGGTATGGCGTGTAAACACAGTTGAGCCCTCTAATGCAGCATATATGGGTTTAAAATCTGTTTTCTACGACATGGACTGATCTCTTTCCCTGCCATGACCCTTCTGTGACAAAAACCAATCAATATGTAAATTACTCACTTTTTACCATCTAACTTCCGTATAGTTTCTTTTCTACGTTCACAGTATTTTCCGATAAGATAGGCTTTCAGATTTGATCTGGCCTTTTTATAAATGGATAAAGGTTCTCGCTGAATTTCAACAACTTTATGTCGCAAACTGTTTGAGTGTTCGGGTATCAATTTTCCCAGTGTTATTTACCTAACGTAGAAAAATAATAGCCATGTTGACAGAGATTTATAGAATGATAATATTACATATCAAGGTGAGAGAATTATCTTGTTATGTGAATTAAGATATAATAAAGGCGGCTCGTTTTTGGTATATATCATAGACTATAATGCGGCTATTCGTACGAAAAGTTATGAGTAAGATTCCAAGTTTCTGAGACATAGCGAAAAATAAGACCACAGAGCTCATAAATATAATGATGTGTCGAACATAATCCTTGAGCACGGCAAAAGTTCCAAGTTCAAAACACTGCAGGTCAATAATTTCAAATGAATATCACATGAAGTGATCTAGTGCTTACTTCACGATAACAATACTGATAGCAATTCATTCTGTAAAACTTATGTATAGAATTAATTCGTCTCTCTGACAGCTCATCCCTAGCGCGTTTAATGGTAAGAAGTCATACATACAAGTATCCCAGGTTCGATTCTTACTTCTGTCATCTTTCTTGTGCATTTGTGGTAGAGAAGATTGTAGTCATTTCGTAAATACGTACATGGGTTGAGTGGGGTGTGTATAAAGTGGTCGGGGTGTGTCTGATATAAGCCATAGTGTTGTAGAAAGGAGTAACGTTATGTATAATTCTAATCTTGTCAGTGCCACTATCCCATGGCCTATCACACAATCAAATCATTTGAACATTGACGTCACTACCAGGAAGAAGGAAACACAACCCGGGTTTACCGGGGAGTATTAAAGGATGCTGAAAGATAGCCGAAGCTAGGTATTTCCTCTTTTCTTTATCAGCACTTGAAATCATAATTAATTATTCAACTGATATCAAATCAGATATGAACAACATCTTTTGCACACTTTGGATTTGCAGGGGGAGGGGTCTTTGCACTTAAAATATTTTCAATAACATAATATTCAGATAGAAACGCTAGTTCAGACATTAAGTCATTTGCGTTGCACTTTTCCCTTTTTTAATCTCAACCTTGAACGAGAGTTCGTGATGATAATTAAGTACCTGTATCGCTGTAATCGCTCCCATACCTATAGTACGATCTAGATTTGCCTTATTTTATATTATATTATCGTATAAAGGGAAATACCAGCGAGACATAAATAAAAACGAAATATTTTAAAATGTGTCAGCTTCTTTAAAATCTAGCTTTTAGTGCCAGGTATACATTCATTTAAATTTGGATATACTTAAACCCCGGGCTTAAACCCAACAATGTTGTGTATAAAAAGTGCATTAAAAAAATTGTGGATGATTAATCTCTAGTCGCATTCTTTTCAGAGAAGAGATCAGGTCTGGGAAGAGCAGTATAGCAATTTTCAATTTAAACACGCACACTCACCTCTAACCCACACATACAATGGCATGCTTGAAATCCGTATTTATTTCGGTGGAAATCCTTTGTCTAGAAAGCACACTGTAGCAGCATATTTAAATATCACATTCTTTTCGGGACCATGCCTGATCTGGAAGGGGCACGATAGTTTCATACTTCAAAACTCACATTCTTTTTGAAAGAGACATCCGGTCTGGAAAGTGCTCGGTAACAGTGTGCTTGAAAATCACATTCTTTTTCGGTGGAAATGGGCCTTTCCTGTTGAATTCCATAAAACATGAACTTACACGGGTTATAGATTTCAAATGGAGTCACCCATTCAGGTAACCTCATTTACAATTCACACTCCATGTGTGGAAGATTAAGGTCATGTCTTCCAAGTAACAATTACGACCTTCATTAGCAACAATGGTGTAAATAATGACGTAATTCAGGTGAAATGCTATGACTTGTTGGTAGGAGGAAAAGGAATTCAAAGCATAGATGGCATTACGTACCATTTACTACAAAAATCGAAATCGTAACATGATGCAAGGAATGACATTGTTACTTGATAGTTATAGCTGCTAGATGAAAATATGCTTAACTCATACCACTAAAAGTCTCTTTTTTGGGAGGTACTCTTTCTATTTATAATAGCTATACGGACCATAAACATTTGTGAGCGTTGGTAAATATGTGGAGTGATGCATTATGGGTCTGTTATGCTCAAAGTGCAATAACCATTGTGCTATCTTTATAACAGTAGCTCTTTTGTCAACATAAGTGCTTGACCCATGGGCAGTCATCATGAGAATTGTGAAAGATCTATAGTGGGCGCAGGTTTTTCGTCCAAAAATTACGCTTGCCTCTAGGAATTCAAATTGATTGTTAAGCGTCAGGTATATATGGCTATGACCTCTTCAAGAGAAAAAAGAGAAAAAAAACCAATGCCTTGTGCTTTTACAATAGAATAGATCCAGCGTCTCCTAAATAACGCTAATACATGAACCGAGAGAATGTAGTCCTGGTTAATTCGTCAGGTGTGAGATACATCAGAAAGTTGGTTAATTCATTATACTTAGAGCAGCTTTCCTATTTCTTTCACAGATATGGCTTCGTTTACGCACACGATGAACTACACGTAAACCAACAGGTGGTACGGAAATCCTGTTGCTGTAAACGTTGTTTCTGGTTACGATCTTCTAAGGCCAAATACCGACATCAAGGTGCCTTAACCTTATCGAGCCTATTCTTTTCATATTTATATTTTTGTTCTATGATAATAGAGTACGTTCTACTTTGATCACTTAATCATTATTTTAAGGGTACAATGCTTCTATGAGAAATTTTAAAGGATTTGTTGCTTAAAAGTTATTATTTATTGTAGACGTGGATAAGAAATGTTTTTCTGTTTTCGTGAAACAAGTATCTTGAAATTCCCGAGACAACAATTTATATTGCTTATTGTCTCAGTTCCTGTGCCCAAAATTGTGAGCTATTTGCGATGGTTACTAATGTAAATGTATGTAAGATAAGTAAGGTTCTACGTCTATAGAAATCTGCTTCCCTGAATGATGTTAAATTGCTTAATATGGTGTGTCTTTTGTCATAATAATCAGGAACTTCCTGAGGCTAGTGAATCGTCGCGTATGCACATACGTATAATACTTAATCACTTCGGGTGCAATATGTGGACTAGATTTCAGCCTTCTTTACAAACATCTTTAAATATTTTAGGAAATTTCAGACTGCAATAAGAATGGAAAAGCCATCAGTTTCACCTTAAGGCAACACGATACATTGGAATAACTCATAGAAAATAACAAACCCCAAGGCGTCGTCTTACTGTACCAGTGTCTCTTCAGAATACATCAACTATCACTACATGTTACAATCAAGTGATTTTCAACAAATTATTTTTTTTTTTTTTAAGTTCAATTTATAGACTTTCTGATTTAAACGCTGACAGGCTGGTGCAAAGAATCATTATTATTTCAATACGTATTCAAACAGACTTAGTGCAGAATACATTAAGTACTTAAGAAGTAATTGGTAGTTGTCAATTAGTAGAGATTATAGTTAACAGTGTAGAGACAAAGCAAACAGTCATTCATCATTTCAATTATAAATCTATTGAAAGCACTTGCTGTAATAACCTACTGTTGGTCTTCCATTAAATCTTAAATTTGATAACACTTCCACCTGTTAATCGTTCACAGTTTATTTGATGATACTTTATTGAATATCAACCTGTTATCAATTAACATTGAATAGTCGACTATTTTTATATTCACTCATTTTAATTCAAAGAATACAAATGGTATATGCATTAAAACGTAACACACTGCACCTACTCTAAGGGACAATTCATATAATTTATTAATAAAAAGCATATTGGAATCGTTTATTGCGTCGTTCACGTGATAGTTTAGATATATATTTTAAATTTTCTCTTGATTGAGTAACAGATTCATAATCAAATATCTATCTCTTGAAATTCTCATATTCATCGCTTGGTTGACTATGAGATTCAATAAAATATGGGTCTCCTTTTATTCCTACATATCCTCTATAACAAAATGCGTATCCGAAATATGGTTTCACTTCCATATTTATCTTTTCGAGCCCAATATGTTATCTTAGATCATTATCAATTAATCAAGGATTGTTTTAATACATTTAGAACAAATGATATCCATTTCGGAAAATCAAACACACGTTTTTGTAGCATATTCGATGCGGAGATATACAATATCAACTTATCTCTATTAATAATACAGAAATAACTCAAAACCTTTTGTAATTCTTAGAATTTACACCAGCCATTCGATATCCTGCATGACTTGTAACACAAACATACAACGGGCTAAGCAAACATTCCAAGTCTTCTCTTTCTCATCATCCGAATTCCCAAATGTTCCACGTACTTTTTTATTCGGTAAACCATCACAGTTTGGCTTAGAGGCGAATTTGGCAATCGAATATCAGCGTGTTGAACGTTTTGTAAACGAGCGTAACATTTTCGCACGTAACTCTTGTCAACAAAGTGTCAAGTTTTACCAAAACATTTTCAGGTGGTGTGGAAACAAAACAGTGACAGCAACGTTATTCGATGTTATCATAGACGAGTTTTTTCTAAAATTTTTTAGTGGTCTACCTAATGACTACATGTATGTTATGTCAACAGTCATTACAAACGATGTGATATAAACACAGACCATTCTCAAAGTGTTAATTCTTAAGGGCAATTCTGTCGCATATGTCACGCATTTGAATCCAACTATGAAATAAATCATTACTGTCATGTGCCCTGTGGGCAATCTATTTCATCGAGCTATCCAATACCCATCAAAGCTTAGATTTCACCAAGATGGTATAACGTTTCGCCTAAAAACAAAATAAATCGTAAAAAGCGTTTTCTTGCCAACATAAAATGTTTGTTCCAGACACTTGTGAATTCAAGCTGACAGTTAGCAAATGGTGTCGATGGTTTGTGAAAGTCATCCATGCAAGTGGAGCATAGACGTATCCAAGGGATGTTAGTGAAACCTAGCCACTAGTTGTCTATCGGTTAACTGCAACTACACTTACTAGCAGAGAAGAACGGCACTTGTTTACATTTTGAGAACGTACATAGCGTAAACACGGAAGTGGGGTTCTGATTGGTTCATTCAATCGTCTGACAAACATGACAACAACCGATAATCTGATTGGCCGATAAGCGTTGTTTGGTGCAAAGCGGCGCTCATACGCTCATTAGAAACTAATTCCATGGAACATATTGCACAATTTTACAGTTCCGTTTAGAGAAAGTAGTCAAACGGCCATTCACAATCAGCTACACACAGCACATCGTTGCTCATTATACAGCCTTTCCGCCCAGATCAGAACTACAAGAGTGTGAGCTGTTACATTTAAAGAGAGTGGTTCTGCCAGGGACCGTGTATAGAGTGTATGCAACATTGAAATGTTGAGGGACAGTTCAAGGTGACCGAGGGACAGGTCTCTAGTTCGATTCAACAACCATTCGTACCTATCACCTGTTTTATTATTGTATTATCATGTAAATTGCCCCGAAGCCAGATTTTTTTAAATGAATATATGAATACAAAAGCCACCTAAGTCCATACTTTGGCCAAATTGAGTTAAGCATGGGAAATTGTTGCTATACATAGGCCTGTCATATGCATGAAAGAACAACTCAAATTCATTCTCTGTGTCTATTGGGCATGTGAAAAATAGCATGTATGAAAGAATCACCCAATTCCATGATTTGAGTCTTGTAACACATTGATTGAAATCCAGTATGTATAAAAGTCCACTTGTAACACATTCATTGCTAGAGAATGACTTTTGAACAAAAAATGGGTTTAATAAAGGAAAGTGTGTGGTTTATATATTACATGGCAGAATGCTTATCAACATTATACATACCTGTGTGTTTTATTTTGTATTATCTTACTAGTGGTAATCTCATTCTAACATTGTTGTCTTTGTATATGATTCAAAAAAGTCCAAAATTTAAAATGAACCCCACGAAGTCCCTGAAATGCTAATCGTCATACCTAATACAGGTTAATCCACTCATTTGCACGTAAAACTTACCATATTGACCAGGTAAATCTAACTGAAGGAATTAAAATGATACACGGGTTTTTCTCTCAAAATAACTTCGCATGGACTTAGGTGGCTTTTGTATTCATGTATTCAAATATAAAATGATGTTTACAAATTATCCTCAGCATGCTCAGTTGATGAGCACGCATAATTATTTCAGTATCGAAATCAAGGAACGGAAAGCATATACGGTGTACAAATTCAGGAATTATTTTAATTGTTTTAGCATTCTACATTTCCAAAGAATTATTATATTTTTCTCCGAAATCCAATGTAAATGATTTTCAACGCTACACAGACATTATCCTCGACAAATTATTGACATAACTTTAGAAAATATTAGAATATGTTGATGATATTTTTGTATTGTGAAGGTCGTTGGTCAAGACTTTTTTTTTATTTTGAATGTTGGTCAATAATTAGAGAATAAAGGTATTGTTTCTATCGTCTCATATAACACGGGCGACATCATGATTTTAAGTAAGATAACGAGGCAGAGCCGAGTTGTTTTACGTCAAGAGCAGCATTTAAAATTTCTCGTAGAAGAACTGTAGCCTTAGAAATAATGATTAATGGGTAAAAGTGTAACGTACTCTAATATCAAAGAACAAAAATATAAATATGAAAAGAATAGGCACGATAAGGTTAAGGCACCTTGATGTCGGTATTTGGCCTTAGAAGATCGTAACCAGAAACAACGTTTACAGCAACAGGATTTCCGTACCACCTGTTTGTTTACGTGTAGTTCATCGTGTGCGTAAACGAAGCCGTATCTGTGAAAAAAATTGGAAAGCTGCTCTAAGTATAATATGGAAATGAGGCATACCAACATAGTATATATTATATTTTCATTGAAAGACGGGTTTTTAGAATTGTCAAGAGATTTGCTTCTTGCATAATTAGAAAAAGTGGGCACAAGTAATCATTTAAGTACCGGCAACTTAAATCTAGAGTATATGAGTAGAGTGTCAAGTTGAATTTGCCATATTTAAACTGTAATGCCCCCAAAAATATTCTTGTGTGCGCTCGGCTGTATAATTATGCATGTAGAAATGCAATGAATAAGTTTGAAATGTCAGTCAGAGCAAAATAGTGTCGTATTTCTCTAGAAGCTTGTGTGCATCATGTGGATTTCAAGATCACCAAAGCTAGTCGTACAAAATCAGGTATAATATATATATTTCACTCTGATGTGGCAGTGACGTCAACGTCAAGCGTTGCCTCCAGAGATAAAGACCCATTAACATTGGGTTTGCAGGTGAGATGTGTGTTCAATTGCCATGACAATGACTATTCACTTTACAATCAAATTGTCTTTATACGCATATCAAATATAGCAGCAGAGAGTGGAATACCGGGGTGGGGTGGGGGATGTGAGGGAGGGGTGTGTGTGTTGTTGTTGTTGTTGTTGTTGTTGTATTTATGACATAATCCTAGTAAATGTTTTGTGGGACATTCCGGAATCTTGTTTTGGAAGAAATTACAAAACTTTGGGGTTTTTTAAAATTATTTTAATGATTTTTACAAAGGAATAATTTCATCTGCAGTGAAAGATCAAAGAGCATTTACTGCCATCACTTCACTTGTATGCATATAACACGCACCAAATCCTCGTAATTCTATGGTAAACAAAAAACCAAATCAAATCAATGGGTTTATCTATATAAATAAATAAATTCATTAAAAAGAACAGGAAGACGACCTAATAATACGTAGATTTAAGACAAATCATGTCAGATGATGATGTGATTAACTCCCGTATAATTTGTTTAACCCAAATTCAAAATTACCTAATTTCTAGCCAAGAAGATCTCATCAGAACCTTATTTCCTATGCTAAAGGCGTTTCTAGATACTTTACACTTGGGTGACTTCTCACATTAAATCATAACTGATCGGTGATTTTCATCGATTCCTATGGATTTTATTAATCTTTTTGTGTGTTAGGGGTGAGTAATTGTTCCCCATTTGAATTATAAATATTACATGACTTGAGGAACTGCAGAGGAAAATCCATCAGCCTACCTATTGGGTTACATGCACTAATAAGCTATATCGACGGACTGATTTATGCTTTTTAACATTTCGTTTTATGTCCTACTTAATTTTCAGTTGTTGTTTTTCTTACAGCTCTCCTAGAATATCACTCCTAGAATAGTCATGTGTTATTAAGTCTTTTCTACATTTACAACACACAATTGTTATTGTTGAGTTTTCATTCAATCAAATAAGTGTCCGTTTAGGTTGTCATTCGCGCTCAATTTATTTGGTTGAAACCTTACAAAGTGAATCGACCGTTTCAGTAAAAAGGTAATACCAGGCCAACGTCACGTACGGGCACATAGTTATTAAATCTAGCGCAATAAAACGACTTTCTTATCATTTTTTACCAAATCATCCTGGGCTGATTTTTGTATACTACATCTATCGCATTAAATTAGACCTCTATTTCATGTATAGGCAGAATTCAAACAAAACACTTCATATTATCGCTGCATTATTACAAATGCAAATACTTGCAAATGGGAGGGTAGAGGAGATAGATCCTTAATAGTGGAGGGAGGATCACAATTTACCATCACTTCTAAATGCTCTATATTTACCGTGATATGTGAATCGATAACACGGGCTGACGCTAATAGATGAATACAAATTGGGTTAATACTTCACATGCTATTTCATTTAACACAACATTTATAAATTCTTATATATTTCATTTTTATTAAAAGTTTACGCTACTACCTCAAGAACAACATAATGAATCAATACAAGACTTGCTTGAGATCTTTCAATGTTTGTTCGAGATATCAAAAATGATATAAGCTTATACGATATGGATTTAAAATTGTCAAACTTTTGAGTTTTTCGCTGTATTTTGATATCCACACCTGAAAATTGAATGCGCTCTCTGTTTGCCGAAGTAATTTGTAAAATCGCATGAAATATTCCGACAAAATGCAGTAAAACAGCAGCCTAAAGGTGTGAATCAATTTAACATATTAATACTCCTTAGAATCGAATTCGCACAGCTGAGGCATATCAATTAGATTTTTCTGCATAGAAGTTTATATGATTATAGAAAAGTACATCGGTAACCTACACCATAATTACTCAAGTTAAATTAGATTATGGCAGCACCCTAGCTTATTAAAAAAACATTATTTGATTAATGCAATGTAGTCAGTGACATAGTTGCATAATTAATTAATCCATTCATTAGAGTTTTGTTGAAACTATATTAAGCAAAATATTTTGCAACACCCCTTTAAGTTGTTCAAAAGAAAATTAAATTTGTGCGTGCTGTCAAATGCACTGAGATTATGTTATTATTTTAGCATTATAAGAAATCCTCGAAATACATTAAGAGTTTTAAGAGCTAAGTAAAGCAAAACATCCACTAGCATTTGTCAACCTAGTTTTTTTCCAGACCCATGATGTTATTTGAATACAAAGGAAAATATAACTAATGCAAGAATATTGGCAAAGCATTTACCAATCTTATAAACCAATCATAGTAAAGTTGTTGCTTCTTCTTGAATCGTATTTCATTATCATGAGAGCTATCGTGGAGAGAGAGAGAGAGAAAGTGAAGGAGAAGTAAAAACACTTGACTTTTGTAGGAGTATTGTTTGCCGAGTCAGACATGTATGCCTTATATGGCATAGATGAAGTGAGATAATCAAGAATGGGAACTTTGTTGCTATCATTGGACTGCCAGGTGCCCATATGTTAATTTTTCCGAATTGTTATAATTTAAAAGGTTAAGCTCAATGAACTGGGAGTAAAGATGCTAACCTTTTCGATGTACTAGTACATCTCTATAGAGATACTATTTTGTGGTGCGTAATTGATCGTCAAATACTAAGTACAACACTTCGTTAGAATCCTCAAAACAATAAAGATTCTAGGTTAAGAATTAACGTTCAGTTACTGACGTACTTCTACAAGTACAATTTCTATTAAATTATATCAGGTATTAATCGTATGTAATGTAAACGACTTCAGCAAGATTTGCGCCCTTAGCAGTATTACTTGTTATCTTTAACGGAAAATTATATCTCGAAACGAAACAAATTAGAAAAAAAGTTGAATATAAATGTCAAATTTGTTTAAGGGAAACTAATTGACTTTTCAGACATGTTATTTGTCAGCAAGTATGATCACGTAGATTAAAAACGATAAATCAATGTTAGAATATTTCTATTTTTATGTGATCTGATTAGGTGTTTAAGGCATTTTACGCGATTAAGGCTGAATCAAGCACGACTGTACGCAATCAAATCATTTCCTGATGATACATTGTAATTATAATTTCAAAATTGTGAGCATATTTGAGTATCCAAAAATAAAAGTATAACCACAACAGGTGTTACCAAATTTGGTATCGCTATTGCCAAATTTGGTATCGTCATGTCGCGCCCATTGATGATTTATGCCTATACCTTCAACCAGTAACAGCGAAGCTGAGATGGGACAAACACTACAGGATTGGACGTCTAGCGATTAAGAGGTCCGTAGTTTCAATTTCACCAATGGTTTTATATTGAAAAGGTTATATCATTGTTTCCTGTTGATAGCAATGTGTAAAGTACTCTTATCATCGCTGAAGGGACTCTGATCCAAACTCCCTCAAAGCAAGACAGACACTATAACATGAACAAAAAATAGCATCATATCTCGTCGCAAATGTCATTCGCACCCATGCAAATATATAGAACTGAAAAATGAACCCGAAGTTAGGGAGTATGAGTTTTTTACCCAGTGCACTCAAATATTAGTGTGTGAGTGTATTGTATCGAGGTTTAAGATCTTTGTATCGAGAGGTTGGCATGTTTGACATCCTACGTATATGGAGTGAGAGTGATAAGCATTGACACTCACTGGATATAGTTCATGATCTTTTTTCACCACTTCTTGATTTGGGTTAATGAATAAAGAATATCAAGCACAGCCTGAAGGTATTAATACTTTTAGCATTTTGGGACGATTGAAGGCAGATATATAAAAGGAATCTATATACCATCCTCGGCGTTTATTGCCTTAACACTGATAATAAATTGGGTCAGTGAGCCCTGATTGCATGTAGATCCCTTGTGGATATAGATCAACTGGCCATCCTGGGTAAGTTAATTAACTTCAATTTTAATTAGAACGGCATATTTTACACACTTTTTTCTGGGTTAAACACAGAACTAGATAAAATGATTGAAATATGGGTGTTGTTTACCTTCTGAGATTGAGATTATGTAGATGTATGATAACAATTACAGTTTTATTATCATCTCTTTAAAAAGAACATCGCAGTCGTTATTTGCAAGCTATTTATTCAAAAAGGATAAGGATTAGCCATATATATTCAATCAATATATTTTAAACACAGCAAGCAAAATACATAAAAGCAGGCATAACAACAAATATACCAATGCCCAGGTCATGTACCCCCTCCATTCCTTAAGATTGAATCATGACGCCACTTAAATCAGTCTTGGTTGAGGGAAACAGTGCAAGAATTCAAAACCTGCATGAGAGATTCTTGAATACAGAAGAATTTACATCCCAAGTCTGCAAATTGCAGAAGGTTGACAGGAAGTCAATTGAGGCCCGAACCACAACGCTTATGATCGTTTTATTTTTTAAATAAAATGCTAGAGTGAACAATAGCCCATGATGAGTGACACAGGTAAAGAACCTAAATAGGCACATGGGCACTATAAAAGACAACCACATAGGCCAATCAGTGGTTCACAGCAGCTTAGAGTGGGGATGGGTGTTTGCAGAGTCAATTTGCATAGCCAACAATGTGCTATTAATCCAGCAATATATAACGAAGGAGATTTGGAGCACAACAAAGTGCTTTTCTCTTCCCAAAATGGGAATATGTTCTTCTGTCGACTTGCTGAAGTCTGGTTTATGAACACAATGACGAGAGTGGAACTGTGCGGAAAGTTTCCTGGAGAAAGTGAGTGATTGGTGAAAGCAGCACCCTTTTGGAAATCGTCATCTGTGCGAGGATTTTATACACAAAAGATATGTTAGTTTAAGTCCACATTGCACTTCGCTGAACAGTGATCTTCGCAGGACAAGTTTGAATTAGGATATACATCAGTCGTCCGGAAAATTGAGTGCAACATAACTTTGTAATCAACAAGAAGAAGGCTGCAGGATGAACGTTATTAATGTGATTTATAAAGTGTATGCATTTATGTTTATGTGCAACATCATTGTCAATCATGTTATACTTTTCATTAGAAATCCAGATTTTGTTAACTTAATCAAACAGTGTGTTGTTGTTGTTGTGCATTCGTGTGAGAACTGGGAAATGTGTGTTAAGCCTTGAGTCTTTCCGACTCGTAACAAAGGCACGAGGATATGACGTGATGTTGTGGGTCACATTGGACTGCAAACAACAGATTTGTGTACAGCTATGCAGGACAGGTGGATATCTGCACTTAGATTGGGCTTAAGAAAACAGATCTGTGTACAGCTATGCAGTACATGGGGATATAGCACGTAGTTGTGGCTCACACTGGGCTTTTACATGTATTCAGCATGGGGGTATGG
Organism: Amphiura filiformis; assembly: GCF_039555335.1. Classification (NCBI taxonomy): domain Eukaryota; kingdom Metazoa; phylum Echinodermata; class Ophiuroidea; order Amphilepidida; family Amphiuridae; genus Amphiura; species Amphiura filiformis. The sequence goes on from NC_092631.1 coordinate 74,314,910, forward strand.
CGTGCTACCTGAGGCTCACAATATAAGCTGAAGGAAACAGATTCGACTGTGTACAGCTATGCATGACAGGGGCATATGGCGTGCTATTGTGACACACACTGGGCTGAACCAAACAGATTTGTATACTGCTATGCAGGACAGGGTATGGCATGCTAGTTGTTGAGGTTCACACTAGGCTGAAGGAAACAGATCCGGCTGTGTGTCGCTATGGAGAACAGGAGATATGAAATGCTGTTGCTCCCGACACAGAGCTGAAGTAAGCAGCTCGAGAATACCCCTCGAATTTAGCATGTGAATAAGCCCCGGGGAATAAGCACATTACACTTCGTTACTTTACATTCCATTTTATCATTACATACATTGCATAGCATTGCATTGCATCACATCGCATCACATTACATTACGTTACGTTACGTTACGTTACCTTACCTTACCTTACCTTACGTTACGTTACATTACATTACATTACATTGCATTACATTACATTACATTACATTACATTACATTACATTACATTACATTACATTACATTACATTACATTATGTTACATTACATTTCATTTGATTTCATTACATTACATCATTTATTTGAATCATTACATAACATTATATTAAATTAGATCCTGTAATATTTCCCTACATTACTTTACCTTAGCCCTAACGCCCCAATTGCTTTTTGGCGACTAGCAAGGAAAGAGGAAAGATATAAAGGGCGAAACAAAGATGTTGTTTATTTTGGTCGGGATTCAAACCCTAGATCGGCGACCGGTATTACCGGTACGGGTATTTCGTTGGCCCGGCCAATGAAACCGTGTATATATATTACTTAGGATGATTGCGTCACGACATCACGTGGGATGCATCAATGCGGAGTGCATTATCATGTAATATTTTGCAGTATCTGGCAGTGGTGGTGTTAAATATAAGTTTTTGTCGTTTCAATTTTTCTGCCATATGTGTAATCAGACATATTCTGCTTATGAAGCATTTAATCCAAGTGGACAGATCTTAATTAGTGACCTGTTTACCGAGACTAAATTAAGCGTTCCAGAAAGTAAACCTGTTTCCTTGTCGGCTTGTTATTAGTTGCACTCAGTACGTATTAGTTATGCCATCGGCTTGTTTGTTTTCTTGAATATTATTATATATTGTTGGTACGTTTATGCTTGAAAGGTTTTTAATAACGATAATATTAAAATTTTTGAAATAACTGATGATCTCGATTCGATTTTGCAAAACTTTTTAAAACGTTTTACTGTTTGACTAAAATCACTAAATCCTATGATCAAGATTGAAATAGACTTGTTGATGCTTCCTGCTCATACTACACAGAAGGAAAGCCATGAACTTCCAAAAAGTTCCCAAAGGTAAAGCAGGTTTACATTGCGATGCATATACCTACGATTATCGTCCCACAAGTAACGTCTGGGCGTGGAAAACAAAAATCTCCTTAATCTGTATACTCATTCCTGTAAGATTTGCTCCTCGCCAATTCTTCGTAATCTGTTATCACTGCCTCAATCTATTCCAATTATAGCCGGATGCAGTCATTGTATATTTTTCTTAACACATACTGACCCAATCTATCATTGATTGGCACATGATGCCGACAAATCACAGGGTATCAATATTTTAGCTGCTGTAATGGACACCGGATAGAAAAATTACAAGCTTAACGCCACCTGGTAGCAGGTAAGATTACACAGCTAATCAAAGTGCCTTTATGTTATTTATTATTTTCTTTAAAGACAGAAAGTAAATTACAAAATAAATACGGCCTTTTACTTACGAGACAGATTATTTTTAATCGGTCTCATTCCAAAACCAAAATGCAATATCTAAAAGTAAAGATGCATATCAAAAACTACGCTTGTATTTAAGAAGCAGATACTTTTAAGCAGTCTGTTCCCAAAGTAGAAAGCAGTATTTGCCATTGATTGACAAAGCAGATTTTGCATTTTTCCTTAGAAAGGCAGAGCATTATAATTGCGAAATTGTAATATGGTAATGAATTATCGTCAGCTTTAATACGCACGTATTTCAGCGATACCAAACTGGCAAACGTTTTTATTATTATTATTTCAATACTATAATCTTTGCACATAAATTCTCAATTACTAGCCTGTTTTTATACAGCTGATTTCCATTTATTGTTGCAACAATGGCCTACACACGTCAGAATTTTCATGTCAAATATATGTCACTTATCGTTTGTGACAGTATAGTATGCAACCGTTACCAGTAGATCCAAAGCGCCAGCTCACGTCAGTATATCGCAACGCTTATGGTATCGCAACTCATAAGATATATCATGCTTTCCCGCGCTAAGCATTAGAAACCGTCATCTGAGCAAATATTTCGCGCCACTTTGCCTGTCAATCCCTATTCTACCATTAAAATGCAAACTCCAAGGTGGTTACTTGTGATTGATTCTGAATGCTGCTCACATGAGCAGCGCATATCCAATTTAGAACAAAGCAAAGGTTATCGGAAAATGGTCTGCCGGTAAAAGATTCAAACATTGCATTTCATTATTTGAATATCGAGTTTGACAGAGCTAAAAAAGGAAATCTCGATGTCTGGGTCAGCGCTGTCTACTATAAAGGCATTAGGGGAATCGTGACTCGTACAGCGGAAACCTATAATGTTATTCACGTATTTAAAAATAATACATTTAAATGTTTTCTTATGACTTTCATTGAACACTTGCTTATTAATTTTATGTGATAAAATTGTTTCCTCGGATTTCGTATCAGAATATTTTATTGTAATATATATATAGTTTCGCGACCAAATTGATTTAAAATGATTTGTGACCAGCAGTATATACTTACATAAATCAAAAAGTCAAAGATTGCTACTAAGAATAAGCTTGTATATCCGCATTGCCCATAAACTTAATCGGAATCCACGTATGTCATCATATGTCATCAAATAGAAGTATGTCATATTTTTCTCTGATTGGGGAGTTACTTTCGAGCACACTTAATAGTGCCCCTGCTTTACCGGAGGCATGTATACTTTGTAGCATTGAAAAATGGTGATACCGCTTTAAGGTACATAATACCAGGAACGCAAACTGCCACTGGTCCACCATGTTGTATAGACTTGTGTTGGTTGCTGCTGTACCAAAGGGGAAATTACCTGGTTGAACAACAGTAATCAATACATTGCACCACAATGTGCAGACATAGACATCACGCAGACTGGTATTAGGTACCATTTCAGTTTTAACCATTTTCTGCCGGTTTGTTCTTTCCTAAGCTGATATTTTAATGTCATATCTATATACATACCACATTCCCATATGATAATAATTATTAGTTATTGGATGGTTTTAAGAGGTTAATTTGACAAACGTATACATCTTGAAAGATGTTATGGTAAGATAATAAGTTATAATTTCAGGATCTGTTTGTGTGTAAGCAAAAACCCGATAAAGGGCAAAATAAAGGAAGGTATAGGTGAGTTGAAATGGCCTCATATTTACAGCAAAACTCAGACGCTGCATGCCGTTGGAGTAAAAAGCTTTTGAAATGTCGTTAGCATGTCTATAAGAGGAGCAAGTCAACTGGAGGGAAGTGAATATTATTGATCACATTTCAATAGCGCTGAACTGAACAACTTGTGGTCAAGTGAGTTTATAACGCTAGCCTTGAGAAGTCAGTTTGGGTTAGAAGCATATGCCAATATTTCTGCTTAATTATGTATTGCTATTTCTTTCTTAATCATGTTAGTGAAACTGAATTATTCTCTTATGTGCTGTACTTATTGCTACACGATTACGATTGAACAGTATGATCTCCAAAGTCAAAGTCCACTAGCCGGAGACTGAATACTAGCACACTAAAGCTAAACAAGTCGAACCTTTATTGTGGCTAGGGCATTGAAACTCATACCTTCAAATTAAAGATGAATGATAAGATTTCACGTTTAAATTAAGACCTTGCCTCTGAAAATGAGACCAAAACATTTTAGCTTGCAATAGATATTTTAGGTAAACGAACAACACAAGTGTGGAACTCGTCTAGAAATCCAAATATTTAGTTAAATGGATTTACATTGGTAGGACAATCTCGCGAGATATATATCCTTATGTATTCGTAATAAACATCATTAATAACATGGACTCCAAGGACAGAATACCAACAATCTTCTGTTTATTAACATGTGATACGACCTACATTGGGTGAAATTTGTGCATTTTATATATATTGTAATTTCGGTTTTTATATCTAGTCGGGCCACTGTGATCAGAGACTCATATATTTGCGCTATATATTACCAATCATCATTTAACATAGTCAATGAGCTTCGTTAATGTAATAAATACAATATGTAACGATATGAAGATAATATGTAAATTAATGAGGAAGGTAATAAAAATATATGAGGACATTATAGGAGATATTTATTGCAATTATTGACCTACAAATCATGGACCTATGATGGATTATTAACTCAATAATGGCCCATAAAAATGACATTTTGATAATGAGGAAGATGATGGGTTTAATACTTCTGAGTTGCTATGGCTTTTTATGTCTACCATATGGAATATTTATGAATATCATTCTAGCAATTTTCGGGAGATAATGGAAGCTGGTATGTGGGTTGGCGGATGCACAGAGAGAGCCTTTGGGCTGTGTCTCCGCGCATGCATGCGTATCCCTGCATGATTTTTTAGTTACTCTATGAATATTTGTTTGCTTCATTATGATAACTAATGGAGTTGCAATAAATGGACGCGGTAATTCATGGTATAGGTAGGGGTGCGTAGGAGGTTGTGTATTTAGGGTGTGGGTGGGGGTGTGTGTGTGGGGGGGTGGGATGGTGGTTAATTACTATACTTTGATTAGCTCGTAATATAGGCAGGACTCATAACATCGTGGATTGATATAGATGACGTACACACAGCTGGGCGCAGTACCTACACGAAATGCGTTTTGTGTATTGCGTAACTGACTATTGCACTTGCGTAAAGTTTATTGAAATTTTAAAAAATCACATGTTTCACCACTTGCTTTACAGTAATTGACTAGTCTTGGTCTTCCACATGGCCACCATTCCCCTGTATGCAGATTTCAGCTCTGCTCAACATGGTGTTCACACCACCTTTAGTGATCCGTCCTGCCTGAGAATGTTAACTAGTGCAATTATGCATCCCTGGAGTTCATCACGGTGAAAACCTTTGATTTCAGATAGCCCCACAAAAAGAAATCCAGTGGTGTAAGATGAGGAAATCATCGGGGCCATTCCACTTGGTGATTCAAAGCAACCGCACGATTGCCGAACAATTCTGCGAGGCGTTCTGTCTGTAAAGAAGGTGGCTAAATATGTGATTTTCATGTTATTTTGATTTTAAGTGACTTTGCGCAACTGCCTTTCTACTCGGATTACCGAAATAGCCATTGAGCCCCTATTAATGGTCACACGCCGGTGATTTTACAATTGTGGGAAGACAAGATGATGATTCAGCTATCAACCAGAGCATTTTGACCAAATACCTATAGTGGTATTTTCAAACTATTTACTTTATTTTGATACACACTGTATAGGTATGCTTGTGGGGTACATGGGTGTTTCGGTCGTAGGTGTCAAAATGGGAGCCTGGAGATCCATAATCAGTGTGCTTCGACTATATTTATAAATGCGGTATTTTTATAAATACGCACGTGACCCATGGGCACGACAGACCAAGATCAGCAAGCGTGACCAAATCCTCATGCATTGACCACTATACAGAAAATTATTCAACGACGGAAACGTTTACAATATAATCACAAAGTTAAACAAAATAGACAATTTTGCCACACAGTAGTCTCATGTTGTTCCGCCTTTGCATTCAAATATATAGGAAGACCACCCGCTATGTAGAAGGTCACTTCGAGACTTACTGTCTACAAGCTGTTATGGCAGCGCGGAAGTGGTCACGTGCGTATTGATAAAAACGTATTTATAAATATAGTCGAAGCATTCTGATAATGTACAAAATAGTGCATCTCAACCATAATATAAGCACGTTTTTTCTCAGGTGCTTCCAGATATTACATGTACATGTATTTTAAAAGAAGAGAATTTAGCTTTAACCTGGATGACTTTCACTAACACTCAAATATAGCAGTATGTATTTGTAAAGTTCGGTGTGATTATTTGAGGCGTACGTGTCCATTTCTAATTCATGAAATTAAAAGATCATGGTTTTGCACAAAAGTTGTAAAATGAAAATGCTGTTGGTTTACAGAAGATGTATAATACCTGGTTTATTGTGGTGTAGATCACGCGGATGGGGGATGGTGTGTGCCTAGATTGATATGAGGGTACATAATGTATCATTGTTTTGCCGTAACATATTTAATGGACAGTATGTTAGTTTTTTCATTCCGTTTTCAACACTGTGTTTTCAGCTGCTGTTGAGTCAATACTGATGTGTAGAAATAGAACAATATTATTTTGCAATGGTGTATTTGTGCATATTAGGTTTGTTGAGTGGTTTGATTATATGACCATATGAACTTAATAGAATTCGCTATTTTATAAAGTGAAAATGTGGTCAAATTGTTGCCAAAAACAAAGAAATATTTTCGATAATATATTGCCGAATCGGAATATACATGTAGACTACACGAGGCGTTTGAATTTTAAAAGTACTTAAGGGTAGACGAGGTATTGATGGTCGAAGCAACCTAAAAATCGATTTTCATTATCTAGATCAATATATTATTGAAAATTACCACCTTGATGTTTTTGCAAAAGTTCATTCTACAAATCGTATAATCTGCAAACTTGCTTAATTTATTGTTGTTAATTAGTTATGTACGTTTTACAAAAGTGTTGTTGTTTCAGCCCTCTTCACAACGTAACTCAAGAACCGCAGCACCTATAAAAGTATATCTGTGATATTTTAATTCTTCTACACGCTCGCTATGAATTGAGCAATGCAATTTTTGCCAAAGCTCACTACCATTCGTAAGATGCTGTGAACTATCAAATCACAACAGTTTAAAATAATTAATAACCTTAATGTTCTTGTATTGGCAAAACTTACAACAACGCCATTTCCTGCGATAGTCCATATTTACATGGCCTATGCCGACACCTTTGGTTCTCGTTTAAATTTCACACAGCCATTGTAATGTTATCTGCGGTTGAAGTCAAGTCTAGGGAACTAATGTGGCTAGAATTTGGTTAAAAAACCGATACTGTTAAGAATATCGGGATTTACGCAGCACAGTATCATCGCCCCGATATCTTCATGGCAGAAATCGCCATGGTAGGTTGAATCCACAGCCACGCATGGCTATTTTGTTCCGACCTTTGAGACACATAATGAGCCGAGGGACATCCGACTAAGGCTACTGACAATAGCCTGGTAATTGACCTCTCTGTGTGTGAGTGAGCATGTATACGCCATTGATGAGGTCAATGGTCATATACTTTTAGACTGCTTGCACGAGTGAGTGCAGCTAGCCTACGCTGCGATATAGTTCGGCACATATAAAATCAGAATATTTTTGTCAGTTTTTGAGTTCAAGACACAATGGTTCTTTCTCAAGACGCAAGCTAACGACTATCATATCCGTTGAACACGTATATTCAAGTGCAAGGAACAATATCTGGCTTCTTTAGACTAAATCAATTACGGGAGATATTCATCATTTTCTACCCCGCTATCCAAAGATTTATCGTCTGAATATCAAATCGTGCATAGCACATTCACGTGTATCGATTTCAGTGTCTCTGCTGTATAATGTAATTATTAACCGGGCGATGTCGGTGCGCGCAGGCGATCCCTTTCGGGTCACTTTTTGGAGATCACTTTCTTACGCGTCTCAACCGTTAAGGAAATAATTTTGATCTTTAAAGGACTCGGTTAAAGTTTTGTGCCATTTCAGGTCAAACCGAAGAAATGACGCTGTCGATTTTGAATACTTGTCGATATTGAAAATACCACTGACTTTACTGTCAGGAGAAGCTGTTATGTATGGTCTCCATGGTAAACATGTATAGTGATTGATTCTATGTTTACCCTTTATCATTTCTAGTTATTTAATAATGGTAATATTCAATGAAGTGGGAAAACTACTTTGGACGGACGTGTGTGTTTATAAACGAGTGCTCGAGCAAAGCTGTTTGTTTGTGTATTGTTTGCTCACGGGTTGTGTGCCAAAAATTCTCTCATATCTATGCACGTTTTGTATTGTCGTGCATTCTATACTTTGAAATGTACATGTATAATTTAAGTATAGTAGGTCCTAGGTACTTGTATTTATAACTTACGGCAATGTGGTCTTTGTAGTTTTTGAGGGGACCTTTTAAGAGAATACATCGCCCTGCACTACAAGCAGGTTGCACTCATCACCTGTGTATGTATGCAATCATAGATTGAATACAATACCGCTCTTTTCAAAGATACTAATCTGACAGGTGCGAGTGATCAGCAGATATGAATGTTCTATAAAATTACGATCCTGGTCTTTATATGAGTCAATGCAGAGGTAGCGCGTGAACGTACTAGTGCGATGCAATATATTCATAATGTGTGCCGAAATAGAGCAGTGTGGTATTGTAAAATATAATGAAGTTCAAGTACAAAACAATGGTGAAAATGATATTTCATTTAACAATGATACAGATGAGACTGTTTTTGATTTCAATGCACACAATAATGATGCAAATAATGATGTACATGTACTGGATAACGATGCAGAGTGTGTTTATGTTAATGAAGTTCAGGTAAAAAACAAGAGTAAACATGATTATAGTGTTATTTCATCTAATAATGATATTAATGTAACTGGTTTATTTATTTCATCTAGTCATGATATAAGTGAAACGAGAACACAATCTATAAGTGTGTGTAGTAATGACATTGAAGTTGAAGCAAAAAATAGTTTTCAACATGGTCATGAGTTTATTCCATCTAGTAATGATACAGATGAGACTGGTTTAGCTGTTTCTTATAACAATGACACAAGTGAAACTGAAACAGAATGTGATATTACATGTGTATATGAATTTGATGTTGAAAACAGTAAAAGTAATCATGTTATTTCATCCAATAATTATGCAAATGAAACTTGTTATAATTGTATTGTATCCAATAATGATGTAATTGATAACGATGAGACTGGTTTAGCTGTTTCTTATAACAATGACACAAGTGAAACTGAAACAGAATGTGATATTACATGTGTATATGAATTTGATGTTGAAAACAGTAAAAGTAATCATGTTATTTCATCCAATAATTATGCAAATGAAACGTGTTATAATTGTATTGTATCCAATAATTGTATTGTATCCAATAATGATGTAATTGATAACGATGAGACTGGTTTAGCTGTTTCTTATAACAATGACACAAGTGAAACTGAAACAGAATGTGATATTACATGTGTATATGAATTTGATGTTGAAAACAGTAAAAGTAATCATGTTATTTCATCCAATAATTATGCAAATGAAACGTGTTATAATTGTATTGTATCCAATAATGATGTAATTGATAACGATGCAGAGTGTGTTATTGTTTATGGTAATGAAGTGCAGGTAAAAAATAATAGTCATCATGATTATAGTGTTATTCCATCCAATATTGATATTAATGTCACTGATTTATTTATTTCATCTAGTAATAATACAAGTGACACTGGAACAGAGTGTATAACTGTGTGTGATAATGACTTTGAAGTTCAAGCAAAAAATACTTGTCAACATGGTCATGAGGTTATTCCATCAAGTAATCACATTAATGATACAGAAAAAGAGTGTGCTATTACACATGTAAATGAAGTTCATGTTAAAACCGTAATATTAGTCATGTTATTTCATCCAATAATAATGATACAGGTGATACTGAGAATACAAATGAGTATTTACAACTGCAAGATGGTAAAATCCCTGCTCTAAAAAGCAAGGGTATAAAATTTGCCCATCTAAATATTTGTAGTCTTGTCAGTAAAATTGACGAATTTAGATACATGTGTGGTCATACATTCGATGTTATTGGTGTAAATGAAACTTTGTGTGACTCGACAATCAGTGATGAAGAAGTGAAATTAGATGGTTATAATATATTGAGATGTGATCGTAAAAGAGATGGAGGAGGTGTCGCTGTTTTTATTAACAATAATTTCACTTTTAAAAGAAGAGATGATTTATGTGACAATACTGTTGAATGTATTTGGGTTGAGGTTACTCCACCTCACATGAGTTCAATCTTAATTTGTGCAGTGTATAACCCAGACGGCAAAAACAACCTGTTTTCAAACAAACTGTCTACCATGCTTTCAAATGCGTCTGTTGAGAATAAAGAAATCGCATTGCTTGGTGACTTCAATTGTGATGTTTCAATTGGTGTAAATTGTAAACAAACTAATGACTTAAAATTTGTTTGTAACATGTTTCAATTGCAGCAATTAATTACGGTTCCAACTCGTGTTACACCTACGAGTAGGACAATCATCGATTTATTTTTTACCTCAAAAGGTGAACTGTATAATGAGAGTGGTGTTATACAAACCTCCATCAGTGATCATTATATGATTTATGCAGTGCGTAAAGCAAGGCCTATAAAAAATGGCCACAAGTCAATTAATTACCGTTGTTTCAAAGATTTCAATGAACAAATTTTTGTGAATGATCTTTACAAACAGCCATGGTTTGATATTACTAAACATGATAATATTGATGATGCGTTGAAATTGTGGGATAAAATGTTTTTGATGTCGTAAATAATCATTTACCTAAAAAGGTTAAACGTGTTAAGACCTCTCCATCTAAATGGCTAAGTGCCGAGATTAAGAAAGAAATGTGGAAGAGAGATTCTCTCCACCGACAGGCAGTTAAGTCAAATAACAGTTCTGATTGGAAGGCATACAAAACTGCCCGCAATAAGGTAACTAGTCTTATAAGATCTGCTAAGACTGAGTATTATAAAGAATTGATCAGTCAAAATTGTAATGACTCGAGCAAACTTTGGCAGTCTCTTAAAAGAGTCCTCCCATCAAAGAGAACTTGTAAGCCATCTTCCATCGTGTTTGAAGGTAATGTTTTAACATCTGATGATGATATATCAAATGGTCTTAACACGCATTTTGCAAATGTTGCAACTAAATTGATTAATGGTCTCGATAGTACAAATACGAGTAATGATAATGATCAAAAAAAGAATGATAATTTTATGTTCAGGTCCATCCTTGACTTACCTCTCATATCACCTGATTTTGTTGATAAGGAAATTCGTAAAATGAGTGCAACCAAGGCAACTGGTCTTGATGACTTAAGCTGCAGAATTCTAAAGTTAGCTCGTCCTGCAATAATTGAGAGTTTAACATACATTCTAAACCTTTCTTTATCAACAGGTGTGTTCCCATCTGCATGGAAAGAGGCTAAAGTTATTCCGTTGCACAAAGGTGGTGATCTTGATGACACAAACAACTACAGGCCTATATCTATCTTGCCTGTTGTCAGTAAAATTATTGAGAGGGCCGTTCACAATCATGTGTATTCTTATGTATCGCAACATGAAATTCTTAATGAGCACCAGTCTGGTTTTCGTCCTGGGCATTCAACAGAATCAGCCCTTGTTGATATGGTGGACGACTGGCTCTCTAATATCAATTCTGGTAAAATGACGGGCATGGCCCTTATTGATTTAAGGAAGGCGTTCGATACCGTGAATCATGATATCCTGATTAATAAACTTCACGATATTGGAGCATCAAACAACAACATCAATTGGTTTAAATCCTATCTGAGTGGCAGAATGCAAAGAGTGTCGTTTAACGGAGTTGTTTCAGATACATTACCCATTAATACAGGTGTTCCACAAGGCAGTATCCTTGGCCCACTTTTGTTTATAATTTTTATCAATGATATGCCTAAAGTAATAAAACATGGTAAGATTTCTATGTATGCTGATGACACTACATTGTATGTCAATGAAAATGATGTTAACATTATGTCAAATAAGCTTACGGAGGATCTTGAGGCGATAACTAAATGGCTGCATAAAAACAAGCTTTTCCTCAATACAAATAAGACTAAAGTAATGTTATTAGGCAGTAGTGCAAGATTACGTAAAGTGGATGAAGATTCTTTTTCAGTAATTGTTAATGGTTGTAAACTAGAGAGAGTTAACAAGGCTAAATGTTTAGGTGTTTTAATTGATGATGAATTACTGTGGCATAAGCAAGTAAATTGTGTTATTCAGAAATTGTTCTGTAAAATATCTCTTTTAAGACGTCTGAGCACATTTCTTGATAGTAACACCCTTAATATCTTGTACAAGTCATTGATTCAACCCTGTTTTGACTATTGCTGTGTTGTATGGTTTGGTCGATATGAAAATGATGTACACAAACTCAATGTCTTACAAAAACGATGTGCTAGAATTATTTTGAGCGTTAATTCCCAAACCTCGTCTAATGTTATGTTTCCAGTATTAGGATGGAATTCACTGTATGATCGTTGTAAATATTTTAAAGCACTGCTGATGTTTAAATCTTTAAATGGCCTGGCGCCATCATATCTTTCTTCCAAATGTAAATATGTATCTGATAATCATGGCATTCATACAAGACAAGCTGCAGCTGGTCTGCTAGCGTTGCCACCTTGCTCTAATGGTAATGATACCGAATATTTTAAATTTTCTTTCTCGTACAGTGGTGTTGAGGTATGGAACAAAATTGATTATGATGTTAGGAACGCCTCAAATGTACAATGTTTTAAGAATATGTATAAGTTTAAGCAATGAAGTACTTCCATGGTTTAAGCCGGGGGTTTAAGCTATAATATGATGTTATTAGTGGTTTCATATGTATTTAACAGTGTATTTATATAATAGAGATGTTCAATTGTTTGGGTTTTTTTTTTTTTTTCAAATAATTGTTCCTCTAGTTGGTGCTATATTATTTTGTCATGCTGGTTTGATTTGATATGTGTTAATAATTTTGTTGTATTATATGTAATTTTAAATTTCTGTTGTGCAATTGTTATATGATGCAGGGCCCCGTGTAAGAACAGCATTTTTGCTGATCGGGTTACCCTGGGTAAATATGATGTAATAAATAAATAAATAAATAAATCGTTTAAACCTATTGCTATGGTAGATAACACTGTTACATCATCACTTCTACGGCGAATAGCTTCAGAACTACTAATGGTATTCACAATATTTTAACATAGAAAGAAAGGTTTATGTACGTGCATTTTGATATCCCATTCGCAAAATATCGTTTCCCACAACACAACAATATTTCGAAACAAAAAAACTTAATAGCTCCGGTAAATTATATTGACTCGAATTCACGCGAAGATAATGCGGGTTTTATATGCCACAATGCTTGCTTTTAATGACCATTGATAGCTTTAAGTAAAATGTTTAAATTCGGTGTTAAACAAAATTGGGGAAAATCAAAGTGCGATGTTCAAATATTGTAAGTTAATAATTCCGAAGCTATTTTTGTAACGGCTACGTTAATTTTTGTGAAGTCTTTATTACGAAGTCCATGCTTGAAGATGAAAATAGACGCCAGACTTGTAACGAGTCATGACTCGAGGCTCGACTTTTCAAATATGAAATGACTCGACTCAGATTTTCAAATTCTCCCCATAGAGATTGTAGAGTGACTCGAGTCATTTGACTCGACTCGACTCGAGATATTGCAAGAAATGACTCGACTCGACCACGAAATGACTTGACTCGTTACAACTCTGACGCAATCCCACCCCACATAGAACATAAATTATACACACATGGTTGTATAAAACTGGTTTACAGCTTACAGGTTGAGTTGCTTTTTAAAAGAATAGTTTTTGTAAGTAAGTAGGTAATTATGTAGGCGTTTTAACAGTTCATATGTACTCTCCTTACTCAGGTGCTGTTGCATCTTTGTAGATATCAATAATCATCAGGGGAATTATCTATCACTTCAGTAGCAAGATAACAGATGATCTAACCAATAATAAAAAGATACTGTTACTTTCGTTATGCATAATTTATTCACTTAACAACTGTCAGGAATTAAATTCTCACTATAAATAAGTAATATTGTAGTACAAAAAGTTGAAGAAAATTATTCAAATAATACACAATTTTAAAAAGCTGTACATATTTTGAGGCTACATTGCAATCAGAAAGGTTATTTTTCTTTCTTGAGAAAGTCTCCCAGTTCATTACCCGAAAATATTTATCTTATAAAAGATTAAGAGTGGTGTGGGCCACGAGGGAGAGACGGTGACTCCACGGATCAATCACTTTTGCAAGAGCTTCCAACGCAGCCAATTTCCAAAATCAATGGTATGTTAAGCAGGGTGAATCTTTAAGTCATGTAAATTTAGCGCCAAAGTGGGTCGGGTAATTTGATAAATTCGGGATAATTTTCCACAGAGAGTACTTTCAATAATCAACTAAGAAGTTAGAAGCTAGCGAGATAGCGTATATGAGTCGGTGTGCAATTGCTTGCTTTTAATTTATTTTCTCTGCAGATTTGTGCCGGTAAAGCAGTCCAAATTAAACTGTATTAAATCAATTTGTTTTTTTAGTATTCATGTTACCTCATAATCCCTTCTCATCGGTACAATTTGCCCTCACTATCACACTTACCAATTCAAAGATCACTAAATGTTTTGATAGCATTTGCTCGTAAATATAATTTTTTGTCAGCAGAAGACTGGCTCACGTTTTTATTAACAATTAACATACTCAAGGACAAGTTATTAGTTATGTACGAATTACAAACACAAGTAACGATGATACAAATGAGAAATTAACAAATTCGCAAGAGCAACCTGGGGCGAAGACTTGATTTGTATGCAATCAAAAAAAGGTTTCATATTATTACTTTTTTTAGCTTGATCAATGTATGTGTTTTTAAAAAGAAAACACGTAGTGGATATTAAATTTTGAAGGATGGAGAAAAATTTGTCTACGAAGAAATGTTATAATAACATACATCGTTATTGATGTTTTAATGGAAATAATATTACAAACATCACCAGAGTGAAGCTTGTCTTTATAAACTCCATGATAAAACCTTTACAATATTACGCTTTGAAATTTCACATTATTAGAGCAGTTCTTCGTATTTGATATGTTGTAGAATTATAGTTCATTTGAAATTGTTTAGTAATCAACAGTAAGCAGAGACCAATTAAGGCAGTATTTCATCTACATAAGTAACCAAACGATTTGAGTACGTTATTACCATGATTGCACATACTAATCGCCCAATTGGTTGTGGAAATACTTGTACCAGCTATAATTTCAGCTTTGATGTTCATATACTGTATTGCTTATAATCGGTAGGGATTCTTTAAATTGCCCTAGACTGCTTTAAATGCTTCCTGCTTTCATGTGTTTATAAAATAAAAGACAGCAGAGGGACATTGACGACTGGGGTGTTTCTGATCAAGTACTGCCTACAAAAAAAATGGAGACAGACTTTAATTAATACGCCTCAATCTTTCTCTGGACTTTACAATAGTAACCAAGTTAATTGAATTGCGGAAGACATGTATTGAGTATCTAAAAGTAATTGACCTTTCGCATAGAGACATTCTCGTAAAAGGTTTCAAATTCCACCAGGTCACACGGTATAATCCAAGATAATACACAACTAGCTCATTTTAAACAACTTGTTCATCTTAAAGGATCTCCAGAAATAGTCTCTGGATGAGTAGTTTAATGCGACCTCAGCAAACTGGAAGTCAACTTGAAATGTTTAAGGTGGTACTACACCCCTTGATAAATTTGTGACTATTTGTGCATTTTTCTCAAAAAATAATAACACACTGGTAACAAAAGTTATGTATACTATAAGGGCAAGGAATCCAGTTACTACACTGGAATTTTAGTGACTCAAGACAAGCGGTACGTTTATGATAAGAAAAGAGGTACTGCTAGAATGAACCTCCTTTCTTAACATATATAATGAACCACTTGTCTTAAATCAGTGAAATTTCAGTGAAGTAATTGGATTCCTTGCCCCTATAATATACATAACGTTTATTACCAGTGTTTAGTTATTTTTGAGAAAAATGCAAAATTAGTCACAAAATTTATCAGGGGGTGTAGTACCACCTTAACCAATGCCGGAACCATTATATATAGCCCACCTGTCTTCGTTGATGAAGTAATTTAGTTTCTTCATATTTTTGATAATAACTCATAATGATGCTATTTAAATAACAAAGTAGCAATGGCATGCAAAAGGCAAATAAACCCTTCGAATAATAAAGCAACTGGAAATCTGTAATAATCGGATTTCTGTCGTTGTGAGTGCAATAAAATACTACGAATAAAGGGTTAAATGCTCAACGAGTCTAATATGGATGCTGGAGAGATCGTAATACATTCAACCTTTCATTGGTTTCCGAAATTTAATCTCTGGCTGATCGCACTTATCGGCATTATGTGTTAAAGTTCCTTCTCACTACCCTCACTTGATATTGCTTCTGTTGAGCCTCTGTGGATAACCCTAGTAAAGTAAGACTAGATTGGATCGCGTCATTGTCTATAATTCCAATATTAGAGGTTCATTATTAGAATTGAGGGGCATGAGTCGACTCATGGAAAACAATAATCATGCCTGAATTCCTGTACGGAACTCCGTTCACTTATACTCGACAACTCTTATCATCGTTCATCGACAACAATATTTAGAGCATTTTGTATTTGGGTTAGAGATCAGTAGTTGGTATTGTCTGCCATTAATGTGTATTCATGATCGATAAAATACGCCGTGACGCTTTACACACACCTACACAAATTAATCGGTCGCATAGAAACTGTGTTTAGAAAAAAACATCATCGTGTCAGCCCAAACTCATAAAAATGACAAAATAATTATATTTAGTCTCATATTAAGAAATTCATATTAAACATTGCATCCTCAGGTGCCTTCAACACATGATTGAACGGTTCTTCACAAAATGAGGGTCTTTTCGTAGGCGTTTGCCAGACGCGTGCTTCCCGCCACTTTGTGGATCTTATTATTGTCTGCTAGAACATTTACATCATCACCTTGTATTAACCATGCGTATGAAAACAAAACATGCGTTAAAATGAAGCACTTAATATTTAGCTATTACTTCTTTTGCTGTGAATGATCCATAGCAATGTTAAGCACTTAAATGACCTGTTATTTTAAAACCTGTCATCCTCTGGCCTCACATGATATTTAGCTATCCAATATTTAAACTGTAATTTATAAGATCTCATCTCATCAATCTCTTATCGCTTGGCAATCTGTAGTTTGGCGGACTTGGTAATAACGAGCAAGCACTGTGCGCGGCGTGACGTGATGAAACCCGAAAGGCTAATAAAATGAAAAACTCTATGTACTGGCTGTCGCTCAAAACAGATTTGTACATTCAAGTTCCTTGTCCTCTTCATGAATGGGGCCTATATGCTCAGATTCTAGCATCAGATATTATTCAGCTTCATCTTGTGTTTTGCCAACGGAAACCACCTTTGTCATACTCCTGTTGATGAACTTGTGGCATTGTCATTCTTCATAATAGAATTTAGATGAAAGTGGTACACATAGTTCGCCCTCTATCCATCACAGACATGTTTCAATTCATGACCAAACTATCAGTCATATTGTCATCGCTTATACGTGACACCAATTAAATCTTATAAAATTCTATAATTCTTTGATCTACAAAATGATAACGATCTAGAAACACCAAAGTTGATAAAACGAATTTAATTTGATATTTTAATACTTTATATTTTAAAATGAAATGAATACTGATTCCCTTGTTAATCACTACGAATAGTCTAAATCCAAAGGTGTGACCTAGTTAAACAATGACAACCTGTTTGTAGCACATTTACAGAGGTTAAAGACCTGTTATAGTGCTCTGGTAAATTTCAATCAAATTTATATTTGCAAGTCACATTCTTTAATAAATTTCCAATTTATCCCATACAGTAACACTTCTGAAGGTTAATATTCGTCAATAAAATTCATTACATTCAATATATTAAATCATCGACATTCAAAAACGCAACCATTGTGTATATTGATTCATATACCATGTATACTGAAAACGACTTTATGTATAGTTGTTTACGGAATACCTTTTCACTTATTGCCGACATAGAGTATAATACAATTCGACTTTGTCGGGTTTTTGTATTTGCTTTCATACCTTTCTAAAATTGAAACTGTAAAAGTAGATTGTTCACCAAATAATTTCCCTCCAAGGTAGTACTAAAACCTTGCTGCGTGTGACACAAACATAGCTACATATCCGCGAGACAGTAATTACACTTGTCTACTGGCACACACTTGTATTAAAGATCTAATCATAACTTCTAGGGCTATATGATATCACTCTCAGGAAAAAACAAGTGTTCGCGGGTAACTTGTTGTTAAAGCCACATTGTCAAGGTCATCTTTTACTTATATAAAACTTTGGCTAGATACAAACGAGCAGTGCCGCCGACAAGGGGGTGCATTATCCCCGGCGTCCTAGGCGGCTCGTAAAAATATAGAAAACATACCTTAAGGGGCACATAAAAGCAAACAAAAGAGTTCTCAGGGGCTCGTATAAAAGGGGCCCCATGGCGTTCATTTTACCCCGGGCCCGTACTGCCTCTCGGCGGCATTGCAAACGAACTTTAATGCTAATTTTTTGTAAGATATTGTACAAATTGTGGTAAACCACAAGTATTCTGTCAAAAATATGACAAAGAATAATTTTTGAGACAAATGTGTTTATGATCATTGTTGGATTCCCTATCATAATGTGTTGTCTTATATTGTGTCTGTTTTTCGTTTGTAAGGAAGACTGCAAACGTGGATCTTGATCTGACTTGGGTATAATCAAGTACTTGGTCTTAAAGCCGCATTTTATATTTTGTCGTCTCATACTTTTACAGATACAAACGAACTTTAATGCTAATTCCACAATTTTTTGGCAGAACGGAAGAGTATTTTGTTTAAGTATTTCACATTAATTTTTGTAACAGAAGAATCTCTACAAAAATATGACAAAGAATACTTTTTGTGACAAATGTGTGGAATTAAAAATGTTGGGACCTTGATCTAACTTTTTACTGCCTAAATGGGGATAAATATCGGGAAAATATCTAAACGGAACATATGTGAGGCCTAAAACTTCACCGGGGTTATGAGAAATTATATGAGATTCCTTTTGATAAAAAAAAAGAGAGTAGGGGATGAGGCTATCGATTTGGTCACACCCCTTCAAGGTTGTCAAGCTAGCTCAACCGATAAGGCGTTCAACTATGGTGCGAGAGGTTGTGGGTTCGAACCTTGGTGATGGCTAGTATGCTCTCGTGGAAACATTGAGTTATCTTGAAATTCCCCTGGACAAGGTACTTACTGCTAGTTGTCTCGTAGTAACCCGTACGAAACCCGGGAGCTGACCTTGGTTGCGATGGTCATTTGTAGAATGTCTAGGGTGTACGCTTTAAAGCTACAAAGTCCCTGTGTTGTTGTTAAATGGTTTATGGAATGATGTGGGCCGTAAAGTGTGCTGAGCCCGGGGGTTCTTCGAAAAAAAAAATACGGGCATGTGCCACGCAGACTTTCGGATGCTGACTTTCTCTATACCTACATTTTGCTGTTTTTGCCACCCATCAGTATACCAATTTTTCACAAAAAACACCCAAAAGGCACCCAAATTTGCCCTAATTGGGCGCTTTTAGGGGCACATCTCCACTGAAAACCCCCAAACCCACCCATCGATATACCAAAATTGCTGAAAAGGTACCCCAAAACCGTGGCACATCCCCGTATACCTTCAACTAGGGAGAACCCCCTCCGGGGTGCTGAGGCATGTGGATCAACGTCTAGGTGCTGTGCCTGTGCGTAGCGCAATATAAATCACTGCGCTTTTTTGATAATTATTTACTTGTTTCAAATCTAAGCTTTATAGAAATTGATTACATACTCAGACTTATCACCTTAATTAGTGGAGCGTGTAAACTATAAATCATTTTCAGCAAGAGTAAGTTCCATGGTTTGCATAAGATCACTTATGTAATAACTAGAATCCCATCACTCATCAGTTACTACTCCCAAACACTCAACAGTATCAACAAACAGTCAAATTGTAGACAGCAACCTTACCTACCTTTTCCTCTATTGTCTAACATAAAACAAGTTAATTACATCAACTGACTCAACTGCTGTCACTAAAAGGCCAATTGAGCTGGCGGTTGGACATTGACAGATGACCTTTTCAATACTGAGATAAATTCATTCAATAGAATTTATGTTCAGGTAGCATGTGAACGGAACCTTGTGAAGTGACAGCAAAATTGATTCAATACGGCTTTTTGAGTTTCAAGGAGGTTCTCATATATATTTTCATTTCCAAGGGAAGAGTAAGACCATAGATTGAAATTGGGTAATTTTTGTACAGAGCCATGACTTCAGTATTAGTAGTTAACATTGTGTTTTAGAATCGTTTATGAAATAATTATATGAACTAGATGTATAGATGTGATGCAGCACATACAGAATCCATTTCTTGCCCACTTTCCTCTGGTTCAGGTTTCTACCACCATCCGTTTTGCATGTTTTTTGTTCATTATGTATAAGGTTATATCCTTATTTACGTGTAAAAAGTCTAAGCTTCCAACACATCCGCCATGCTACAAGACTGTACAGTTATTCACTTGCTACAAGTCCAAGCTTTTTGTTTAATATACACTAAATCATCTTAATTAGTGGAGCGTGTTAACAATATATCATCTTCGTCAACTTCAAATTCCAGGGTTTATATAAAATCACTTCTTAAAAGAATCTCGTCAATCACCATATGCTAGTTTGTATCATACGGTCAAATTGTAAACGGAAACATTCCATTCAATTATCAAATATTTAACAAGTTAATTACATCAACTGACTCTTGAGTTGTCATTAAAAGGCCAATTAAGCTGGCGGATGGGCATTAATGAATGATCTGCTCAATACTGAGATAAATCCATTCAATGGAATTTATGTTCAATTAGCATGTGAACGAGACCTGGACTCAATACGGATTTTCGAGTTTCAAGGAGGTTCTCTTATTTCTCTTTTTCAGGAAAAGAGTGAAACCACAAATTGAAGTATTAACTGACTGACGTGCAGTACCATGATGTCAGTATTTGCAGTTAACATTGTATGGTATTTTGGAATCTGGAAATTGGAAATAGTTACAGGCGATAATTGACATATCTTTGAGAAGTGCAAGTCGGGTCCTTTTCACCGCAAATTAATTGTCCATTTTCCTGTGGTTGAGGCTACTACCAACCATCCATTTTTGTTCATATCCATTCTTAAAACATAACAAAATAGTGCAAATATCAAAATTTTGAGTTATTTCCAGATCAACATACAAGTACCTTAGAAATATAGTTACGAGTATCATTGGCTTTTCATTTGAGCTCAATACAATTTGGTTCTCAAGCGACAGCAAATCAAAGTGAGATAGAAAATGCTAACAACATATTTCCTACGGCGATAAAGGTAATGGATTTCTTTCGTTTTTATTGTTTTTCAATCACCACATGCTAGTTTGTGTCTCCTTTCGATCCCAAAAATTCAACAGTATCAACCTTACCTACCGTCCCATCTATTGTCTAACATTAAGTAAGTTAATTACATCAACTGAATCTAGCGATGCCACTAAAAGGCCAATTGAGCTGGCGGATGGGCATTGACAGATGACCTTTTCAATACTGAGATAAATCCATTCAATGGAATCTATGTTCATGTAGCATGTGAACGGTACCTTTTGAAGGCTCTGTAGATTTGACTCAATATGGCATTCTGAGTTTCAAGGAGATTTTTTAATTTCTCATTTTCAAGGAAAGAGTAAGACCATTAATTGTAATATTGGTTTATGTGCAGCGCCATAAGAAGTATATTATTAGCAGTTAACATTTTATGACATTTTGGAAGTCTACTATATTCCTCCTTTTCATTGCTATGTTAATACCGTATAATTAAATGATGTTATTGACAAATCCTTGAAAGGTGTAAGTCGGGTTTAACCCCTTTGTGACATAGTGAACTTTTGTATCTTTTTTCAATGCGGAGGTCAAATTACTATTAAAATGAAATAAATGTTGCAACGTAACACATCACGGAATATTACCGTGACCTATAAAGCAATCCAATTATTCTTAGATGTATGTGGGTGTTTCTCGCTAGCATGATTTTTTAGTTTAACCTTCCTCTATCTTCTAGCTATATTTATAACACGTCTAATAGCGGTAGTTGCATCCTCCTTGGTACCAATCTATAGTTACATGACTTTCATTTGTAGTTAAAACCTCGCAAATGTACATTACTACTACTACTACTACTAGGGGATGAAATCAAAACTCAACCGGCAGGAGACCGCCGTTTCCGGGCGGTTCCGTCTGGTTGGAGCCGGTTTTTAGACAATGGAACGCTGGACCCAAAGGCGAGTAATAGCAGATGAGAAGCGAAGCCGAGATTTGAGACCAAGCTCAACACAACTATTCAGCAGATGAATTAAATCAATCAGGTAACTTGTCCATCAATGTTAATTGTAAAAAGTAATGTGAAATGAACTATTTGTTTTACAGGAAGCCAGTGAAGCTCATCAGGCAAACTGACAGAGGGCTGGGCTAGTCCATAACTAAACACAAGCCGCGCAGCTTCATTTTGGAGGTGCTGCAAGCACATAAAATCTTGTTGCACGTGCGCCAAGAAAAAGAGAATTTGGCGTATTCTAGACGAGATAGTATAAACCCTTTGACAGCATTGCGACCAAATATTAATTTTAGCGTGTCAGGTGGAAAAATAGAAGAGGGTCGCACCCTCCAAAAGGTCCTGGATGATTTCCGCTTCTTTGTATGTTATTCAAGATTTTATTTCTTAAAGGGGAACTATTTTATTTAATTACATGCTAATGTACAGTTTTAATGTACATTCTACGGATAATCAAGACAACTTTGTTGTTTGGTTTAAAAGGTAATATTTTAACTCGTCTCGACCACCATCAATAAGGCAGTTGTTTCACGGTTGACCACTTTATTTTGGAGCCTTTACATTAGCTTAAGTGAGCATTCTTATATCGAAAGGATTTATTTTAAATAAAATATTCAAGTCAACGTTTAAGCGTGCGTTTAAAGAGAAAAACGTTTTTGGGATAAAAAAAACAACAACACTTAGATACCCAATTAATTCTTAGAAACTAGTAAACTGTTTTGTGAGCAATGTTTTATCTCAGTGAATTTAACTGTTGCGTGGTTGCCTAATTACAAACATGACACTCAGGCAATCGAAATGGTTTAGTTTCACCTTGTTAGTTATTTCTGTAACACGTCTAACATCGCCTTGGAATGTTACAGCATCCCGAAATATCTATATCCACGTTACTATTTGAACCTTGAAGCCAAAATCAAAGTTCAAAGCCTTTTGTGAATATTTTCACAAAAATACAAATCAAGGGGCTTCACCCATATATGCAAAGCTCGATAGTTCGTCATACCACAAGTAAGGTTACATTTCTCGCTAAAATGAGTGCGCATGATGGTCTCACAATGAGGAAAGCCATTTGGTGATATATTATGCAATTTAGCGTATCAGACAGTGGCTTAGCTAACGGGGTGGGGTGGGAGCGGACAGAAAGCTCCCCTGACAAAAATTGAAAGAGAAAAGTTCGCCCCACGCACATTGTCCAATACGGCTCCTTTTTCTGGAAGGTCGAATACATTACATGTACAGTCTCATCTAAAAAAAAACCGTTATATTATATTACATTCCACCGATAATACAGGTTCAAGAGGATGCAACCGGGAATTATTCTCATCTCTCCCCCGACACATACCACTAAAAGCGGGAAAGCTGGTATCGGATGGAAATCACGCCGAGGGTGGCAAGGTCCTATAGTATTTAGGGCAAGGTGGCTCAGTGGTTACGGCCTTGGACTCATAATCTGAGAGCTTGCTTGATGTGCATGGGTTCGAGTCCCCATCCCACCACCGTGTTGCGCCCTTGGGCAAGGCGCTTTGCCTCGCTTGCCTCACCCCACCCAGGTGCAATGGGAAGCTGTTAGGGGTTGTCACAGTCGTTGTACTGATGAACCCTGCGCCAATTGTAGGCTGCAAACGTGGTTCCGACATATTCTAATGACGGCGGAATAAATGTAAAGCGCTTTGAGGCTGTTTACGGCATAAAGCGCTATATAAATATCTACAGCTATTTATTTATTTTTTATTTCCTCTCCTTCATATGATTAAGATTACCCTTTTCAATGTTTAGGTCAAACATTTAATTGAAATATATGCTAATATAAAGTTCTGATATACGGTTTTGTGAATAATCAAGACAGAGTTTAGCCATTTTGTTTTAGTAGATAATGCTTCTCACCACTAGGCCTTAACCTTCTTATTCGATTAAAAAGATAAAGTTTTTAACTCGTCTCAACCACCTGTCAATCACGGTTGTTTGATTGCATGTAAAACATTTAAAGAAAAGTTGAACAATGATGGCGCTATTTATATCAAATCTTGTTTGCGTCTTCACAATTGGTAGACACTTGTATAATGGTATTAGAACATAAGCAAAAAGACCAACAAATGACAAGCGAATTTTCAAAAATAAAATTGTAAGGTATAATTCATATTATTTGGCTAATTTAAATTTAAAATATAAGTAAATAGCGCCCTCAATTTGCACACAAATGTACAGTTTATAGAGTAAAAAATATCCATAAAAAGCAGAAAAAGATGAATAATATGATATAGAAACGAAATCTATGTTAAAATTGCTACAAAATATATGTGTATATATAGTTTTATTTGTGTGATAGCTATTGGTATTATTCAAGTCTAGAATTGAACATTATTACTGAACATCAAACAACCGTGCAATAAAGGCAGTTGTTTCGGTTGACCCCTTAATTTTAACATTAGCTTACGTGAGCATTCTTATATTGGATGAATTCATTTTAAATAAAATATTCCAGTCAACGTCCAAGTGCGTAAGTTTCAAGAGAAAAGGGGCTTTTTTAATTTAAAAAAACCAAAAAAAACACACCACTTATTAGATGATACCCAATAGTTCTTAGAATACTAGTAAACTGTGAACAAGGTTTTATATGAATTTATCTTTTGCGTGTTTGCCTAATAACAAACATCATACGGTCATACCCTGACAGTCTCAACATACGAACATTACTTTAAATCGGAGCTTAATCTAAATCTAACCACCTGTCACCTGCCGAGTCTTAGACTTTCATCCTTAGTTCTCATATAACACTTAACTTTTTTTATTATATTCACGGTATCAACAATAGTACTGATAGTACTCACTTTACCCCTTATAACTTTGGCTTTATAAGAAAATCCTGCCATGCAGAAGGGGCCGTCTAAAGTCTCAGTCTTTATGGCTGTCAAGCAATTAGTGTTCGCTTCTTAACCGTATTTTATATGCTTTGATGAATAGAGCCAACCGTTCTAGGCAGGACGATATGCTCATGCTAGCAATTAAGAATATATCCTTCGTCAATGTTCACATACGGCCATGATTTCCCTTTTTATTTATTTACATTTTTCCGGATTTCTATCACTATGTAGTGAATACCAATTGACACTTCATTAACTTGGAAGTTCTAATGGGCCATTGCAGTTGAAATCCATATGGAAGACATGACCGCAATTTCCCCCACATGAAGTGTAAATGAGTTAACCCACTAAAGGTAACAGTATTTTGGCATTCACACTCCCTGTGTGGAAAATTAAGGTAATGTCTTTCATAGGGGTGTATGGATTTTAACTGGAATAGCCCGATGTTAAACTTTTTAAAGGTACACTTAATATAGATACTACACCTCAAGTGGTCTTTGTCAAA
Source organism: Amphiura filiformis (assembly GCF_039555335.1). Classification (NCBI taxonomy): domain Eukaryota; kingdom Metazoa; phylum Echinodermata; class Ophiuroidea; order Amphilepidida; family Amphiuridae; genus Amphiura; species Amphiura filiformis. The sequence continues at coordinate 74,340,766 of NC_092631.1, forward strand.
ATACGAGAAGAATTTCATTGTTTTCGGCTTTTTTGTGCTTCGATTAAGGTTCAAAAAATACATTTACACATTTACCCTGCCAGTACAGAAATGTTTTAGTCACATGTCGGACTATTTAAAGGTCACGAACACATTGTTTTAAAACGTCTGCTATGAAAAAACAATGCAACAACTTTTTGTAGAAATGTTGTCAAAGTGTTATTATAAAATCTTTTTGACAAACATTTTGGCAAATATTTTTTCAACAATTAATAACATTATGTTAGAATATTTTTCATCAAGTTTTCTAAAATGCTTTCTGAATGTTATTGAACGTTTTATATCATTTACATAAGCCGACTACACCGTTTTGTGTTCTCAAAAAGATGGTAAAGTATACAAATATAAAATCTTAAACTTACCTGTTTTCCATTTGGTTAAAGTAGGCATGAAAAGAAAGAAGGAAAGAAAGAATAGACGTAAATATCAAAATGTGCATTACATTCTACATATTTATATTATTAATGTCCGAATAGATATGAACAAAAGAAACATGCCTAAGTCATTAAAATCTTACAAACTGGATTCCAGAGAAGAAGTATCAAAGATGGAGTTTTGGAATTAAATCTAATACTGGAACTTACTTTTTGCAACTATTACGACGTTGCGTCTGGAACCACCAGACTTCATCAGGCAACTGACCCGCTTGGCTGGTCACGTGATAGATCAGTTGCCTGATGAAGTCTGGTGGTTCCAGACGCAACGTCGCAATAGCTGCAAAAAGTAAGTTCCAGCATAAGATTTAATTCCAAAACTCTGTTTGAAACTTCTGGATGACTAAGAACATTCATTCAAATATCACAGATGATTAACAGAGGTGAGTCAATTATTATTCCAAAATACTTTGTAGCCTATTATAAGTTTGTAATAATAATGCATCTATATATCAATCACTGGTTAACCAATAATGTAACATGATTTGGAACATAATTATACTTCAGCTTCAGACTTCAGCACAGACAAGGTCTTAGTTCTCCCTTTAATAAATACAGATATCTGATATGTGCTTCTGCCTTTAAGTAACCTATACAACATACAGGACATTTGCCTATTGAGAATGGTTATTCAATACATACTTATGCGTAAAATGACCTTGCGAAACCACCATTGAAGCGGTGTCAGTTTACGGCATTGTCTTTCAAATATCACGAAACAATCCATTTTAACGTCCTGTTTCAGGCACAGATCAAACATTATTATATGAATCAGATGTTATCGGTTCGTTTGTAATGTTTATTATTCTGGCTTTTACCTCAAAATTCTAACTGCATATTCCTTAAAATTGTATTTAGGCCTTTTTATGAAAATTTTAGGTAAGATAATACCTTCAGTGTCCTTGAAGCTTTTCTGGAGTAAATCCATTGTCCCGTTTTTGGGAAATACTCGAAACTGAACACTTTTGTAGGTTTTGTAAGACAAGAAGGTATATAGAAGGTAAGTGGTACAAATATGTTTGTGATATTGTTATTGGTATTTATTTATTTAAAAAAAATGGAAACATTTCAGTTTCTGTGAGTAGATGCCTTCTTTGACATGATTTGAGAATGCAAGATTTACAAATAAAAGCCAACATTTAATTAAATGGACAATCAGGGATTTTTGGAAAACCCATATTTTTTAACTGCTCCAACAAATAATTAACACGCATACGTAAGTGAATTTGTTCATAACAATTCATGCTTATTTCTTGAAACATTTCAAAAACATTGCAAAAAATGATTAACACGTATATGTAAGCATATTTGACAATAACAATTCATTTTGATCTTGAAACATTTCAAATAATGTTCTGTTAGCGTCAATAGTTATCAACATCGTTGACTGCTTCCGTTCGTATGTTAACCATGGTTCGACAACAACATTTTCGCCACATTTATCCTAATAACTTCATGCTGAATGGCCGATTCCGGTGCCGATTTTGTCTTTCTTATTGTTTTGGGGATACCATTTGCATCATTTATGTTTACAGGTACTTTAAATGTATGTTTGTTTTATCAAGTGGGCATTACCTTCATGTTTAGGCATACCCAGAGCAGCCTTGAATCAAGACAGGGATTTATACAGCTTACGAAATAAATAGAGCTTACGGCATAAAGCTGTATAATCCTTTAATAATGTCTTGACATTAGAAAAAATTCGTGAATGTTTTACAATAAGGATAGACCCAAAAATGTAAGAATCTGACATTTCCTCTGTTTGTTCGACATTTTGTTTGCTCGATCGGCAAACGAAGAACGACTTTCTGATGACTTTCAATAGGGTCAGGGTTAGGGTTAGGGCAGTAAGATCAGGGTAAGGATTAGGGATAGGGTTAGGTTTGAGTGTATGGTTTCCCGTGTCAAGCAAGTGGAGTGTTGAATAAACGGTGGGCTAACTTAATTCTGGTTTAGCAAATAACTAATTGTCCCTGTAGATATGATTATATACGTGATACGACGCATGACGTCAAACGATATCAGAATATAACAGGTTGGTACACAATATCTCCTCCTTTGCTATTTTACCCAACTTAATCCCGCTAAAAATAATACTTAGAAAAATAATGAATAAACTTGAATAAACATTCTATCAAAGCTAAAGAGAAATAGGTGAAAATCCGCACGTGCGTTCGTTAAATAGATGTCGTACGTAATATCCATGCATAGTATAGCTCTAGTCTCCATGTCTAGATGGTACAATATGAACTTTAGAGATTATACCCCCGAAAATAGACATAGCAAAAATCACCTGGTACTTTGTTGGTTTGAGCATCACACCCACAGGCAAAAGTCAATTCTGTATTCATAAAGTAATGAATTCATGTTCCATTTGTGTTTTAGCCAAGAGCTAAAATGTACTCTTCAAAATCTTCCAGCTTACAATTACATGTTTTACCATCTTCACGCAGAATTTGTTAACAGCTTCGAGGGGCTTAAATGGATCGTAGTTTTGTATAAATTGAATTATGAAATCGGTTTTACTTTGGTAAAGTAAATGTCAAGATGATTAAAACGAAGCAATTATCATCTTTACACTGCAGTTGTTATTTCTATTGAAACAAACGTTCTAAGTGTCCACGACTGAATTGAATGTATCGTAAAAGCGATGAGCAATTACTTTGTAGCCAATAAGTTGCACTGTATCTTTTGCGTATTATGTAAAGATGCATTATATCAGTTGCGTATTATCATCATTACCTCAAACCCATTAGTTGTTGTTTTGATTGCAGTCCCTCGTAGTTTTCGAAATAGAGAGGGTATATATAACACGAGTGTTGTTTCTTATTCATTAAATCATTTGTCTACGGTGGTTAACTTTAGAACAATACTATTTGATGCATTAACGGTTTCCATTAAAATTTTGTCTTGATTCAAAAGTCCTAACAAAATACTCGATGCTGTGACAGCGTTCAGTTTGAAATTTCACCGTATCTGATGGAGTGTGATCTGCTTAGAAACAGATACTGGCAACACGATACAGCTATCACATTGAGATTGGATGGCTAGACTACTAATCATGTACATTCTTTGGATCACCTCTCTTAAAAGCGCTGGAAATAGTGCTTACTGTATGGTTTTAATAACCATCCTCATTGCTTCCAAATTTAAAATTGTGTAATTTTGTTGAATATAAATTCGGAATGCTTTAAGAAATTAATCAAATATGAGAATCGATTGCTGGTTAATTGACAAAAACGACACATTTGGACCATAAACGTTAGGGTATCTATCCACATTAAAGCCGACAGAGGTCTTTTCAAAACACGTCCAGCCGGAGACAGAAAACGTGGATGGACAGTCTCGCCTGATGATACCTGCCATGACGCGTAAAATTCTTTCTACATGTTGCAAATATCCTATTAGAGTTTAGCCATCCCAGAATGCATTTCGGTAAATATTTGATTGATACAAAGTTAATAAATTATTGTTTCCAAGGTTAATTTGCTAGTATAGTCAAGCAGGGGCAACAATTCCGTAAGAATTTTGAGACGAAGTTCCAGAATCAGTTATTTGCGTATTGCTTCAATATTGGTATAGACTTATCTAACAATGTTCTGATTCTGATTGACAAGAGTTCCAGCTCTGCAATGAATGAAACTTGTAACATGTTACATAATCGTTGAAAGTGCATATTTATTTCGAGTTTTCAAAAATAAATACTAGTTTTCTATTGCGTTACATATTAATGCATTCTTAATTACACGGATCAATGCAATATGCTGTTTGACTATACTTGCAAAATAGAAACATTAATCTGTTAATTCTGCAGCGTTTTGGAATCGAACTATGAAACATTTAACGAAATGCATTCTGGGATGGCCTAAGTCTAATAGGATATTTGCAACATGTATAGAGCATTTTACGCGTCATGGCAGGTATCATCAGGCGAGACTGTCCAGCCACGTTTTCTGTCTCCGGTTGGACGTGTTCTGAAATGGCCTCTGTCGACTTTGATGTGGGTAGATGCCTTGAAATGTGCCGGCCAATGTTGCTTAACTAGTAAATTGTTTACAATATTTGCTTGCAAATACTTCATTTAATTGCATTACCCAAGGTGAAATTCAATAATCAATATGCCACGTGATTGCAAAGGAGAAAGCAGCACATCTTTAATGGTAATTTCCCGGTAATTGTTCTAAAACAGTATACAAAAATACATTTACGTAAGCATTAGATATTTGAAATAAGGTTAATAACAGTATATTAGCATCATAAAGGTTGCCAAATCTTTTAAGGTTAAGTTGTTCCAATACTTGCCTCCCCAATCCTATTTAAATCTTTATATTCAATACTAAAAGCATATATAGAAGGGAAATCTAATACACAAGCCAAAAGCAACACTCACGTATTTCTTCATATTGTTGACATAAAACAAGAGCTAGACGATCTAACTAAGATAATATAGAAGGTGATTTAATATAGATTGTTACCACACAGCACTAAGCCTTTTACAATTAAATCGTGTTCGAGTTTTAAGAGCTACAATTCTTTAGCTTCTGGTAGGTCTATGTTCTGTTTATTTCGGCGACAGGTTGGGCTAAAATTAAATCAAGATACCACTGCACCATTAAATCGCCTTTTTTTTTTATTTGGTGATTACATTAAAAATGAGGCTTCAAGTTGGAGTTGGAAAATCGAAATCAGAAGAAAACAAATTAAGGGACGATAATAATTTATATATTACGTCAGTTCAATATAGTAATGTAAAAATGGAAAGGTCAGTTTGGTGACACAAACCAGGCAAATGTGATAATGAAATTATGTTAATAACGTTGAATTCGTACGGATTGATTGCCCTAATTGTACTAATAATTAAATTGTAGATCAAAGAATACGGATATTATTTTGTATTACAATACTTTCGGAAGTGCCATATGCCACGTTTTGCGTTTTGGTGGAATGAATAATATATAATATATGAAATATTGCAAGAGTAACCATTCAGAGGAAGAGACTTTGCATGGTCAGACCAACGTGACCTGATAACCACTCTACACCAAGTCATTTGAAAATTTCCGAATCTTTAAATATAAACCAAATTTTACACAAGTAATACTCTTTAACACTGAAACTTATCTATTTAAACATAGTCACTTCCATCTATGTAGTGATTGCTATCGCAGACAAGTAATTCTTCGTATTATTAGTTGTCGAGAAGAGCCTTCGTGCTATCAAGATAATACGGTCAGGGACCTTACAAGATAAACGATGGTTTTTACCAAGTAAGTTTGTTCATTATCATAATTGTTTTGTAATGCTTTTAGATTGATTGAATTGGTATTTTATTGTTTGACACAGAAATGAGGCTGTGCATAAATGTATCCATTATTGTAATCGATTAGTAATTTACTTTTCTTTCTTGCTTAATCTATTCTTTCCAGGTAACATTGTATCGATGCCTTTTTTTGTATTTTCTGTATACCTTGTATGCGTAAAGTTCTTCTGAGTTGGGAGCACTGCGCCTTGTGATGACAGTGCTCTTTTGTCCTTTCAGTGCTCCTCGGCAGCTCAGCAGACCTCAATTTTGTTACAATTTTGTTGTTTAATGAAAGATGAATAAAATAATTAAGAAAATACTTTCAAGGTGTGGTTTGTCTTATAAATTAAGGAAGCGCACAAAATAAATTGTAATATATAAATACAGCATTTGAAGAATCAGGCCCGCAATTCTTAAATTCCCACTTTTTATATTAATTGAATTGGTTAGATTAGTTAAATGTAATCGACAACCAAGTATGATTTAAATATACAATCAAAAAGAGAAGCGTGTAATATTAATTGCGCCCTCAACGTCATAACAATTAAAGTAGATCTGTCACGTTGTAAAAGGAACATTTGCGATAACTTTATCATATAGTGCTTCTGGTACATAAGCTCCGTAGCTTGTTTGCTAACCTCTAAGTGACATTATATTGCTTTTTCCCCTTAATTTCGCAAGGTAAAACAAATAAAGCGTGCAGACTACTTAATTATCAACCAGGATGTATTATCAAAGAATCCCGCGGTGTGTGACCCTTTTTGCTGGTCACAAAAGCCCCGCTTCTTGACATGTTAGCGATAGCACAGTATATATATATCCAGCAAACTCTTCAACCTGTTAAGCTTTGAAAACCGCTTACCTATAATGCGTGTCTATTTTCCAGATTCCTGATCTTTCTGGACAAGACAATTGAGGTATTGTGACAATTGTAAACACAATTTGAGATAGTGAAACTCTTTATGGTAAATTGTATTGCTTTACTTAATGTGGTAATAGAAACGCCATTTGGTCATATATTCCGTCTCCAAAAACAGTAACGATATAAATGGCAAGAAAGTCGTATCAATTGATACTATTGTTTAAGACCTTTAACGATATCAGATGCATTGTGGTATTGAGGTGATATGTTTTAGCTTACATCTCATGTAGTTATACATTTGCCAGGCTATTCACCCTGCAGTACCACAGCCTCTTCGCCTCGGGACATCATCTAATCGAATTCGACTTCAATTTTACAGACGTAAGTTCGGGTTTTCTTTCCACGTTTGTCACGGCGCTACTCAAAGTAAGAAAACGTAAAATATGCTGAGAAAATAGATGTACCTCTTTAAACTGTGTTAACTATACTTATGGGAATATCCCGTTATATTTTAGAGTGTATGACAATGATAGCGGGAAGTGAAAGGAAATATACTTTAAAGCGATGCACCTCTGAAATTTGGAATTTTTTTCGTCGAAGGAAAACAAGAATTTTGTGAATATAACGAGGGAATACAAAACCACAGTTAACGTTGTTGCATGAAGCTGACGATTGTCTTCAGTTTTTTAAGTCCGTGTAAATCCGAAAGTTTGTCAAATTATACTTGATGCGTAGAAAATTTCTATCAAATTGGCCAAGCATGATAGAATTGCCGAACTTTCAAATACAATAATCACGAACCTATATTTTACTATCTAGGTATTCGTTCTTCAACCATTAAACATCCTGTTGGTTTATTCTCTTTTGTTTTTGGTCTCGTTTCGTTCCCTCTCGCTTTTTGTATAATTGCATATGTTAAGGTGTATCAAAATACAAATGCTATAAAATTCGTTTAAAAATCTTCGTTGTTGAAATAATCATCAGTTGCTGGAAGTGAACATCCTTACTTAAGCTAAATTCCAGACAATATATTAACATAAATGATATAATAAGCATGTTATGTTTGTTGGACTTTCGCAACAGTATAGCTGATGAAGCATTGAACCCAACATGTGTGCAGACAGTGTAGATACGCTAATCGAATGGACGGTTTTAACTGAAATTCAAGAATGGAATTTTAACGATTCTAATAATAATTGTATTTATTTTGTATAACTAACTGCCAATAAGTTGTCCAGAATATGACTGTTTCGGTCATCTGTAACACGGTATTGGTAGTATATTGGGTTTTTTTATATTGCAAACATTTAAATTTTTGTAATATTATAACGTTGTTGAGAACACAATCCATGCTTTCGTTCTCAAGATAATGATGTTTTTTGACCTATTATTCCTGGTCATGGTCATAATATTATTGTCGCTCTGCGAATGTTTTTGGATTGATTTGACACGGAGATGCATATAAATGAATGAATTAATTTGTAATTTACTTTTCTTTCTAGCCAATACCTTCAAGGGGTGGTTCCCCTAACAAATACGTAAACACACTCTTAATATATAAATTGGAATACTTAGTATTAAATACAACACTTTAAGTGTATAAACTTAGGATTCTTGAAAATGCCAGATTAAAATCGTTACATTGGTTAAATCTCCCTAGACATCGTAGTTTTCTTTACATTTTCTTTAAGTATACAGGCAAAATAGAAACAGATAATAATAATTACGCCCTCAACGGCAAAAAGATTAGAGTAGTCCTCTCATAGGTTGTAAAAACGAATTTTGAGATGTCTTCCAAATCAGTGCTCCTGGAGCATAGGTTGCGTAGTTTGTTTGCTAACCTGTGGTGTGTTTATGGTATTTATTCTAAATGTTACAAGGTAAAATGATCCATATTAATAAAGCGTGCAGACTATTTGATTAGCAACCAAGATGTGTTATCCATGCATCTCGGTCTGTGACCCTTTTGGTGAGTCGCAAGCCAAACAAGGAGAAAAAAAAAGCGCTTCTTGAAATGTTAGCGATATTAAATTCTATACAGTAAACTCTTTAACCTTTGAGACCGTTTACCTATAATACGCGTCTACTTTCCAAGTTCCAAAACAATCAAGATATTATGACAATCATAATTTTGTGATAGCGAGACTCTGCTTGGTAAATTGAATTACTTTATTTATTGTGGTAACAGAAACGCCATCTGGTCAGATATTCCGTCTCCAGAAACAGTAGCGATATAAATATCAAGAAAGTCATATCAATTGATATTATTGTTTAGACCTTTAACGATATCTGATGCATTGTGGTATTAGGGTGATATGTTTTAGCTTACATCTCATGCAGTTAGACCATTGGCAGGCTATTCACCCCGCAGTACCGTAGCCCATTTGCCTCGGGACATCATCTAATCGAATTCGGCTTCAATTTTACAGACGTAAATTCAGGCTTTATTTCCCGGTTTGTCACGCCGCTAGGCAGAGTAAGAAAACGGGAAAATGTGCTAAGAAAATATTGTGTAAAGGTACCATTTTAAGCTGCATTGCTTTTTTACGGGAATATCTCGTTATATTTTAGAGTGTATGGCAATGATAGCACGAAGTGAAAGGGAAATCTAGTTTTTAAGAATTTTTTTTTGTCGAAGGCAAGCAAGAAAAACAAGACCACCTTCAACGTTCGGGGCATCTCGCTGACGAGTTGTTAAGACCGTGTATATCGGAAAGTTGGTCAATTATACTTGATGGGTAGGAGGTTTCATTATTATTGGCCAAGTATTATTTGCCGAACTTTCAAATACAATCATCCATCATAAACCTAGATTTTATTTACACTTTATATATCCCATATATCTCGTAGGTGTATTCTATCTTGTTACTTCTTCTTTATTTCTCTTCCACTTTTTATTTACCATATGCTAACATGCATCAAACACTGTTCTCGTTTCAACACGTCTCTTGGTCAAAGAATGGCCAATTGCTGGAAGTGAACAACCTTAATTAAGCTAACGTCCAGACAGTATGAACATATATGACATCAAAAGATCAAATTAATCCAGTAAATAAGCCATGTCGACATGGCTTATGAAACATTGAACCCAACTCGTGTAGACAACTATGCACTAAAGTAAGCTAATCGAGAGGACTATTAAAACTTAAATTTACAAAGTTGATGTCTAACGATTTGTATTCCTGAACAACGGAATTGTATTTAATTTGTATATCCAAATATTAATCATTTGTGTAAAAATTTGGCTGTTTCTGTCAAGTAATATTTGCTGCCTGACCTTGGTCACACCGTATTGATTGCATGATAATTATATTGATTGGTTTACATTATAGAAGATATCAAATTTGAGCACGGTCATTGTATTTGAAGTGATGTGTATAATATCGAAGGAGAGAACATAAATTGCTCTTCTGGGGTTTCCCAGTTAATGTTTGCTGCATATTATATATTGGCAGCCTCCCATGCAATCGTCGCAATATATGGACGACAATCAAAACGTCAGATAATGAAGCTAACAATATTATCTTCTACAGCAACAAGAAAGAAAGTTTGGGTCAACAACACCAATAATAAGATCTTAATGAATAGTAGCAGAATAAGCATCGGCTGCTCAGTGTCAGAAGTGAGTAAGTGCAATAGCTGCCCTGTGAACATTTGGCAATTTACACACAGTATACTGTAATCATCTTCACACGACAGCTACATATATACCAGCTATTGCACTTACCCACTTCTGGCACTCAGCAGTCGACATCTTTGTTTCCTAAAGCTTGCTAGTTTTACCATAGGCTTCCTATGGTTTTACGATATTGAATACGATGTCAATTGGCCCCATGTAAACTATGACTGTGTATTCACTTCCACCCGACATACTAATACGCATAATGTAAAGGGTTACGGAGGGTCAAGCTAGCCATATATTTTTGCAATCTTCTAACATGAAACAGATGTGGGATATTACATATATAACATGTATGCCTATATTAATGAAGATATGACAGAGGCCGGTCGAGTGCAGATCCGTCGAAACACGCTTTTCAAAAACGGATCTGCAGTCGACCATTCTGGACACTAACAGATCTTTTGAATAAAGGTCAAGCGTAAAGAGCAAGATAAACCACCTTAATGATTACCTGATTTACGTTGTGGAATAGGACTACCTTCAACGCGAACCATGCTTTAAAGTGGCTTCGGTTCTAATGAACAACACAAATTGTCGGAAACTCCAGAACTTGTAACATTAAAGTATGATTAAGCATGACCAGCACATTTATGTGACAGCTGATGTGAGGAGAATGACAAAGTTACAATACTGGATTGACAGAATTTTATTGCAAATTTATTTTGCGTTTAAGAGAGGTTGTGGCTCATACGCATGTTCAAGAGAATATCAGCAAAATGGCCGACTCGCTTAATATGTTACCATGGTTACGAGGAATGAAACTGGAAGTAGGAAATCAATCCACTCTATTATGTGACGTGAAGTGTTTTCCTGAGCTGACCCTCTAAAAGCACTATACAGAAAGCGAAAATATAATTTTAAATGATATCAAGTATTTTCTACACTATTTCGGTACCTCTTCAAGCATTTGATTCAAATTGAAATTGGCACCTAAAGGCTAAACCTTAGATATACACAAAAGTGCAATTTTGTTCGCCAAAGCCGACATTAATGTACTCAAAAAAAAAAAAATGTACAATCAATAATAATGCAAGCACACAATATGCCTCACCTGTTGAGGAGCTGATGTGAGCGTTGTTGATGCATCATTGAACATGGTTTTACTAGAAAGGTGGCTATTTGTGTTGCTCTATGTTCGATATTAGATGCAGCTAACATAGTACAGTGACCGATACAAAGTAGCAGTGTTTTGACAGGCAGATGTTATCAAATATTCTTTTCATATTAAACGTCACATGTTACAAAGAGTCAATGAGTCGTATTGAAATTATCGGCAAATCATTTATACGAAACAACTTACAGGTGGACAGGTCGGTAGGAACGGTGACCTTGAAGTCTTTGGGGAAACCAAGGTCAACTTGATATTGTTGATCAAAATTGTAATATATTTAATAGCTGACATCTATTAGGCAGATTATTTTCGTATTAACTTTTAGTGTGTATTGTGTTTTCGCAAATCAATGAATACTCGTATATTCAAGATAAACAAACTAACATTCCCCATCATACTGCAGTTACTGTCCGTTTTCCTATACACAATACACAGTGCTCTCACCATTGACGTGTGACCTCAACAAATGATGTATGTTGGGAGAATGGACACTTGCCTAGTTAACATCACTGTGTGAAAAATAACCAGCCAATATTTTATTTATTCTCCAAAACTTCTAGCAAATATATTTCTCTAACATGACCTAAAATTACAGCTAGGTTAGATGTTCAGAAATGGTCGTACTTTTGTAAAATATGAGTGAGGGCAAGGCATAGCTAGCCAACTCCCCGTGTTAATTGAATGGAGATTTGACCGAAAATATTGGTATCGGACCGCTCACTTCTGAAGGATGCCACAAAAAACCGGTAAAAGCTACATTTAAATTATTCTAAATAGGTTCTAGAAAATAAAGTTTTGTAACATGTCCTAAATTTTTAGCTAATTTAGATGTTTGGAGAGGGTCGTACTTTTGTGTTTTAGGAAGGATATGTAAACGACAGATAACACCAAAAATATGAAGAAATTATTTCCAAACTGTGTTAAGTCAACAATCATTATGTTGCTCATTTTGAAGAATGCTGGTTAACAAAAAGCAGTTCTTTGTGTCATTTCGTGAACAATGGTACACATACCATTGTTTCCTTTCGTTTCCTTTATAATCGGTTACCCAACTGAAGCTGTAATACCAGCTTTATTGCGATGTCGCACATTGAAAACAGACACTTGTACACAACCAGAGAAGATCTGATTTAATCAGTTGAGCTGCTTCAATGAGTGTTATCTTGGTTTAATAGCTTTTAATGGGGTTTAAGTCCTGCAAAGGTCGAGATGAATTCTACTGTAGACATGACTGCATCATGTAATATATAATTTGCTATTATTTCACAAAGTTAGTAAAGATATCTTACCATTTGCCCATTTCCGAATAATTTTGACATACGGTCAAATATATTCACATTTTAACGATGGCCAAGATGTACTCCCACGTTTGCCAGAGGTATATATCTCGCTAGTCTTAATATTGCACTTGCATATGTTTCAGACTTTCACTGCTAAGGTCATTACCATACCAAATGTTATGTCGATGGAACGCATTCGATTTCATAGACCAACGGGTGGTGCCAAGAACAAAAATCGTTCAAAATATCTCAGTTTTCATGCGGCAAAGATATAACAGGCAACCGGGGCATTCAGCATCATCGGATCACTAATGCTGTCGTATATGCTAACACGGATGTATGTTAGAGATACAGGTGAACACCCTGCCCTATTTTGCTATGTCGTCAAGGTATTACAGAATTTAGCACTTTCATGAAATTATATAAAGTGTTTGAACTTCATTATTTCCAATGGTCACAGTCAACGCTTTTTTAAAATAGAAATGCGAATTGCAGCCAAAACACCCTCCGAATTGGAATTGGGTGTATTTTAATATTTTAAAAATGAATTACGTGTTTTGAGTTTACAAATATTACATAAATAACATATTGAAATACTCATATACCTTGTACTAAATAAAATTGAGAATCATTAGGATGCACGGACACGTCAAAGAACATTGAACACAGTGACTTCAAATTCATAAATGTTTTCATACTACTCGCACCGCTATTGATTAAAAATACTTACACAATCAACAAACGTTTTGTTTCAGTTTATTCGCTGAGCTGTAGCTCCGATATTTGACGCATAATGTTCCTTAAATAGTGCAAGATTGAATTTTTTCGAACAAATTCTAAACAGGGAGGAATTTTCCTTTTATTAAATAACATTCATGTTGCTTTCAATATTTTTGTTTGTTATGTTTATGTATAGGCAAAATATTGCAAATTATGTCAGTTTTTAGCTCTGTGCGTTTGTTAATGCAAGTGATTCAGAATAAATATTGTTCTGTAATCAAATGCTGATCTTTGTTGGTATGTTGGACAACAAACCCTTTCATGTGAGTAACTTAATCTCACATTTACAACATTTGACTTTAAAATATTCAGACTTCAATATTCATTATTGGTCTTTTCAGAAAAAAAATAATTTAACAACAATTATATTCGAATCTCAAAAATTTTCTATTCAATTTAGCACTATGGAATTTAAACCAATCTTCTGTCTTATATTTGAAGTTGAATATTCTCATAGCCTCACGAGGCATTAGTATACCGCTGGCGTTACTTCCTATAGCACATGGTATGGCTATAATAATGTGTATGTAATTGCATATGTATAAGTAATGTTTCCTAAATTAAATATAGAATGCAATGCGATACAAGCCCTAAGGCTCACTTGTTGTTCACCGCAGTAACACTGATATTGAAGTATTGGACAAGAGTGTGCTCGTTGAGGCAGATGGAATCATATAGTCAGTCATGTCCACTATAAGCGTGAGTATCAAATACGCGTGTAACAAGTTGTTCCTTATATTCAACAAGCTCGCGATAAGGGGAAAGAGCTGTTCATACGAGATTTATATACATAGAATAACGGTTTATTTGCCTTGGGGTAACGCGTTGGCGGACGAATGCTTATAAGGTTTTGAGAAATTATACGCAGCAAATCCTTCAATTACGATGCTTGTTATATCTTGATTACGAGGTTAGCATGGTTATGGTGTAATATAATGCCTTTAAGGACCTATGTTAACTTTATCGTGATACATTCTGTCCATGTTGGCATAATACAACTGACTGTAAAAGAACAAAAACTCAATATGAATATTCTTTGCGTTTTTTAATTAACAATGGGAAAACTATGATTTCAATGTTCGAATACCGTTAATACGGTACATTAATGTGGTAATTACAGAATACGTATGTGGCCCACTGCAAAGTATGATATCGTGGACTAAGAACCAGACCTGCTTCTTATTAATGTTTTGAGTATAAAAGTTGGACTCTTTCTGAAAAATGTAGAAACTAGAAAACAAACGATTCCATAATTCTCCTTGATGTAATGTTAAACATAGGCTTAATTTGCTCTGGCCATATCTATACTAAAACTGGTGGACCAAAAATGATTACCCTTACCCTAGAACTACGAAGGGGGTGTGAAAGGGGGCTTTTTATCAGTCAAAAAACGCACGCGTTTACGCCCAAACGACCTAAGCTAATTGTAGATCCATCCTTTGCACTCATTTTAGTGATAAGATGTTTACCCCAGCACCTTACCCGGCGATAGGATCGGCCGTCAAAGATGACCAGGGGGCAGGGGGAGGCCCACCATTGGTTTCTACAGTAAAATCAATGATTTTCATTTCGCTCTGACTTCTTACTTGTTAGTTAGGTTGAAATAGTCATTTCTTTTTATATTGAGAAGAAAATATGGTGAAAATCACATTTTGTGTAGAATTTTTAGCCAAAAATCAATTTTTCCTATTCTTTTGTACATAGCCTGAATTTCCCAAATTTGCATGGGTGCTCTCACATTATGACGTCATAGCGATGTTATGTGGGGAATATTTGTAGAGACCCAAAGCTATGCATTGGTATCAAATATAATGGTATGTGACGTTTATAATTGAAAATTGGGAGTAGTTCGTGTTCAAAATATGGCTCAGTAGTTCTAGGGTTAAAGAGGACATAATCAGCTTTGGTTCTAATCTCTCGATATTATACAGTCATGTTCAATATTGGAACTCTGACAGGCAAAGTCAGGCTTTGTCAAAGCTTCTTCTATCGGTATTGTGTGGAGCTGTTGGATTAGTGTCTGACACAAGTGACCGACTTTTATAATCTACAGGCACACATAAAATTAATAACATCCTAGGGTAGCAGGCAGTCTTATTCTTTAAAATATATTGCGTGTTGTCCATTGTGTTTGGTTCTGCTTATAGTTTACTCTCATCATAGCAGTGACGCATCAAGTACTATTACCAAGCTACTCATGATATATTGGTTCTAACTCTTCGCAATTATACGTGAGACGGTCTCCTTCGTACTGCAATGTCATTACTGGCCTGAAAGTTATCTTCGTGTGTATTGATGCCATAATAGAAAGAAGGTCATACTGCAGTTACTGTCCGTTTTCCTATACACAATACACAGTGCTCTCACCATTGACGCGTGACCCCTACAAATGATGTATGTTGGGAGAATGGACACTTGCCTAGTTAACATCACTGTGTGAAAAATAACCAGCCAATATTTTATTTATTCTCCAAAACTTCTAGCAAATATATTTCTCTAACATGACCTAAAATTACAGCTAGGTTAGATGTTCAGAAATGGTCGCACTTTTGTAAAATATGAGTGAGGGCAAGGCATAGCTAGCCAACTCCCCGTGTTATTTGAATGGAGATTTGACCGAAAATATTGGTATCGGACCGCTCACTTCTGAAGGATGCCACAAAAAACCGGTAAAAGCTACATTTAAATTATTCTAAATAGGTTCTAGAAAATAAAGTTTTGTAACATTTCCTAAATTTTTAGCTAATTTAGGTGATTGGAGAGGCTCGTCCTTTTGTGTTTTAGGAAGGACATGTAAACGACAGATAACACCAAAAATATGAAGAAATTATTTCTAAACCGTGTTAAGTCAAAAATCATTATGTTGCTCATTTTCAAGAATGCTGGTTTACAAAAAGCACGACATTGTCTGATTTCGTGAACAAAGCCACACATAACATTGTTTCCTTTCGTTTCCTTTGTAATCGGTTACCCAACTGAAGCTATGAATACCAGCTTTATTGCGATATCGCACATGAAAACAGTCACTTGTGCACAACCAGAGAAGATCCGATTTAATCAGTTGAGCTGTTTCAATGAGTGTTATCTTGGTTTAATAGCTTTTAATGGGGTTAAGTCCTGCAAAGGTCGAGATGAATTCTACTGTAGACATGACTGCATCATGTTTGGTCGAATTTCAATCAGATAAGTTTGATTTATACACGAAGAAGGGCGAGGAACGGGGCTTAGCTGGCATGTCTAAATAAGTCAGTCAATATGTCTAAACAAGTTAGTCAATATATATCTATACAGGCCTAGTTTGGGTGAAAATATATATCATAAATGACAAAATTCTATTAAATCACAGACAGAGCTTAAATGGAATTGATCAAAAACAGGATTGACCTGGTATTATATAAACTAGCGCTCCAATGGCGTTTATTTGAATCGCTCTCCAAATTGAGTTTCTGTTTATGGATTTCTCTATATAAATATGTCACGCATGTCGATCATTTTTCTAAAATATTAAAACATATTTGAAATAAAAAATGGATTGTATTTTACACATTTGTAAAGCTGTAGTCATTCGTGAAAGATAAAAATATGACTAGTTATTATCCTTCAATAATTCAATATTCAAGAATGCAATTATAACTTCAATGACTGAACGTGGTAAACCCATTCAATGGAAAGAAATGCTATAAATATCTATTCCATTGAGAAGGTACTTGTGATCAACCGTCTTCGTGTCTCTAATTCTGAAAGCAGGCCCGTTAATAATTCCAAGAATTTTGTAATCACTTTGAATTGCTTATTCAAAATAATAACATCAGAAGGAAAAATCATATTTGTATCTATAGCCAAAAGAACAATTTCTCGATCATGAAAGGATGTACCTTCTGCGTCAGCGTACTTTTCATAGAATAACACGATCGCGCGACCTGCATGACCGAACCTTGACCTTGCCTAGCAACGACCGTGTGATTGGTCAATTCTCAAAAGCTGTGTTTGCGCCGTAAGCGCCGGTATTTGCGTAGTACGCTCGGCGCAAATAACTGTGCGTACCCAAGTTGGCTCTCATGATCGAGAATTTAATATTTTGGCTATAGTCCCTTTTCTTCTCTCCCAACTATGATTATATATTAGATATATTTAAATAGTGACTTATCAACTGATATTATTATTTTATTAATACGAGCACGACATTTCAACTGCATGAAACAACGTTTGTAAATTATTTGCTAAATCAATACAATTACTTAATAATTGATTTCGCTGAACACATCTTAAATTCTATGCCCTGAATATGCATAATAGCAAACGTGAAACCTTTAGTTTCATATATTGTTTGAATTTTTAGTAGCACAATCAATGACGATATGGTAGCACTTTGCGAGAAAGGAGACATAGATCTAGTGGGATGTCTAGTTTTCTTCCCAGAGTGTTCTTTCACCCGAACCAGAGTGTTCTTTCACCCGAACACTTTATGCAAATCATGTCACGGTGCATCGACAGGAGTAACTTGGGAAACATCATCTCTTTGGTGTTGAAGGGATCGTCATAAGATAGTATAATTGGGCATTTATTAGGTGTCATAATCCGAAGAAAATAAATGGACTTCTTTCTGCAATTTCAATTTGAAAATTTGATGAACTTGTTTTGAATTGAGGTCTTCAATATACAGATATAAAATTATTTTCCTTTATGATTGTTGTGAAAGGGCCTCAGGGAAATGAAAATTAAAATGAAGTGGTATGCACTGAAATTTGTGAACGACTAAATGGTCATCTTCGTAGCTAGGTTTGCGCGTGAAGGGTGTTTGGGGTGTGTGGGGGTGTGCTTGGGAATGGGTGTGTTTAGTGTGGTGGTTTTGTGCAACTAACATATGTAGTACCACGTGGTATTATTTATGGGATGATGGTTATTCTGTCCTCATGATTATAAAGATGTTTATTAAACCGTGGAGAATATGGGAGGATATTTTTGAATGCAAATCATAAAATTATTTCACTCATTTACATTAATCTTAACGTAATGTTAACACGAGGAACATTTATGTGATAAAGAATACCTACAAAGATAATTTATTCACCCTCAGTGACTAGAAACAGATGACTCTCTGTAAGTATATAATTTTATCTGTAAAGAAATATCTCCAAATCTACCGAGTATTGCTGTTAAAACATCCTGACGCCCACGTGACCATAATCTATATCTAACAAAAAATGTTCAATTTCGTTTACTTTAATCATGAAGCCCTGTAGACGAGATATTTTATGTGTGAATTATATATACATAATAACAAACTAATAATATTGTCTATATGATCTATGCGGTGAGTAATGGCAGTTGTTAAATATTTAACAACCGTATACAACAAAAACGTAATATATAATGTAATAATAAAATATATATAAAATACCTATTTAGTTAAAAAATAATCAAATATGCAAAAAACTAACATTTTCCACATGAGACTATTACTCTTCATATCATAAGGCGCAAATAAAAAACTTTTTTGTGGTAATATATTTTGTCATTTAAAAGAAGTAAAAACAGGAAAAAAAACTAACCAGGTGGCCTGGATACATAGTACTCAGAAGACGAATAAGAATTACTATTTATATACCGGCACAATAATACTAGCATTACATTAAAATACTAAGAGTAATTTCTATTGAAGGATTATTTTAAACTTTGATAATATTTGATTTACGTTAATATTCATGTATTCTTAACTTCTATATTGATTTTAAAGTGCTTCACAAATTTCAACACCTCACGCTACTATATCGTAACCGAGTTCATTGTCATCAATAATTTATTCACATTGACGTTCAGAACTAAATATTTAAGATAATAATCACCAATCCCTACATGTTTAATCCATACATCTCGCACACGTCTACATATTGTAAATATCAAGTTTTAAGTTTGATCAAAAGCGTTAATCATTCATCCACAATATCGGCGTCTTTACCTATGATGTATAGTAAATGGAATAAAGCAACCATTATAATAAAGCATGACATTACACAAACAGATTAAAAAATATCCAGGATATGAAAAGGAAACTAACAACATTAATATCAAGCACCACGTCGATGTCATTGCCCTAAAAAATAGCCGAAGTAAACTACAACACAGTATAACGTTAACACGTCTTTATTTTGTATATTAATCCAATAATATGACATTACGCGAACAGATTCAAAACCCAACCCCAGGACATACACAAATGAAACTAACATTAAGATAACGATGCCTTTGCTCTAAAATATAGTTAAAATAAACTCCAACACATTATTAACGTCACAAATTCATTACCTGGTGTATTAATCAAATTTGAAGTACCAATAAAATAGCTCTTGATACATACAATCAATAAATAGATAGCTGACCGGTATGGTCATTAATCTCGTCTCTTTGACCATGAGTAATTCAAAGATAAGTATACTCTTTGCCAGAACAAACCACCGTTTCCTGGCAATGTCCTGTAAAACGTAAGTAATTTGCAAAGCGCGCCTACGGCATTTTATGGAGAACGCCGGTGTTTGAGATGAAGTCGTGTATATAGCTACCAGCTATTTTGTAATGTAAATTATGTAATGTTCTTACAAGATACTGCTAAATATGTTATACGTATAACCAAGAAAATATTACTTTTCTATTTTAAATGCCATATATGGATATAACTGATCGGGTAAGTGACAAAATTTACCCTGTGAATATCGTTTATGTCTTATAGAACTCAACCGGCTTTTTGGTACCTCTTCTTATAGTGCAATATTTCCTGTCCCCATCACCTGGCCTCAGCAAATTGTCAAAGGGGCATTGGGAGTCTCTTGAGCTTAGTATAGCTGGCATATTTAAGCAAAGAAATAAATGGGTCATCATTAAAATTCTACAAGCGAGCCTTATCGCTGACTTGGTTATCAAATTTAAACTAAAATCAACACTTATTACACCTATACATAATTTCAGAAAATGTGTAAAGTCGACAATCGTATGAATAATATAGATGTTAACAATTTCAAGCGACGATTCCCAGTGGAAGCTGTTCCTAGTTGGAATCGATACTGGAAGGATTTTTCTGCAAATGAGCATAACTCTCGTGAGAAAAGTACCATGGCGTGTCTGCTCCAGTGAGTAGTTCAACAGATATCTTTTAGTAACATATAGTTATTGATCGAATCTTGTAAGCCAATAAAATATACATATATTTTATGAGTTGTTAAGCAAATCAGCAGTGGTTTTCAATTTAAGCGTGGTTTTAATTGTGTTTGACAGTGCAAGAGTTTACCTTTCGACAATTAGCACAGCATTACAAATGATAGCTTCTTCCACATGGAAAAAAGCTTCTTCTGTCTTGTCAGTGTACTTCGGTTATATTTACAAATGCGCGTTTATAAATACGCACGTGACCCATGGGAACGACATACCAATACCAACAAGCGTGACCAAATCCTCATGCATTGTCCACTATACAGAAAAAGATAGGAACTCTGTAGATAAATATCACCAAATGTAAGTATTAATTGAATAGCAAAATTATTACACATGATTCCTAATTTGTAATATGTTATCAAAAACAACATTTTGAAAGTATTTGACGACGGAAAAAAATATTCAACGACGGAAATATTTGTAATATAATCACAAAGTTGAACAAAATAGACAATTTTGCTGCACAGTAGTCTCATGTTGTTCCGCCTTTGCATTCAACTGTATAGGAAGACCACCCGCTATGTAGAAGGTCACTTCGAGACTTCCCAGCAAACACAAAAACGTTTTAAAAACGTTTTAAATAAGTTATATTTTGGCTTTTGGTTTAGGTAAAAACGTTTTAATAACATTAAAATGTCGGGTTATATCAAGGTCATGATAACGTTTTAAAACGTTTTGTATGAAAACACACTACAACAATATTTTTAAATGTTTTCAAAAAATGTTATTGTAAACTATTTTTGCAAACATTTTTGCCAAATATTGTGTCAATACTTAAATAACATTATGTTAAAATATTTCAACCCAGCAAACACAGAAATGTTCTTAAAATGTTTTTTTCAAAACCTTTTAATAACATTTAAATGTCGGGAAAAGGTCATGAAAACGTTTTTAAAACGTTATTGGAAATATTTTGGGCAAACATTTTTCGCAAAACATTTTTTCAACCCCAAAATAACATTCTGTTTAGAATGTTTTGTATCAAGTTTTCAAGAATATTTTTGGAATGTTATTAAAACGTTTTTATACCCTTAATATAACCCGACATTTAAACGTTTTCTGTAAAACATTTTTGTTTGCTGAGCAGTAGATTATCAAAAAATGTTTTTTAAGGTTATGAAAACGTTTTATACTCTTAATATACCCTTTATATAACCCGACAATTAAACGTTTTCTGACAACCTTTTATAACCTTTTGCGAATGATGTCGAAAACGTTTTGTGTTTGCTGGGTTACTACCTACAAGTTGTTATGGCAGCGCAGAGGTGGTCACGTGCGTATTTATAAAAGCGCATTTATAAATATAACTGAAGTATACTGCTTGTGCAAAACATCTTTCCTGGTCCGTCAAACTGAAATGTTATCATTTTGTAACAAAACATATCTGTCATACAAACTATAATTTATTGATCTTTCTGTTGTCCCGAACGCATACCAACATACATGTTGTATTACATTGTAATAAGATGCTGGCTATTCAGTCTGCTAGGGTACAGTATACCAGGTTAACAATAGTATTTAGGCTATATCAGAAACAATACGGGATAATTATGAGCTGGATACTACACAAAACCACACGTTTATTTGCACATACTACTTATTGGATTTCAATAAAGGTATTAAATAAAAATAAATAAAATAAATGTTGACATTTATATAGCGCTTTTCACATGTATCAAAGCGCTTTACATTTATTCCGCCGTCATTAGACTATTTCCAATGCATACTCATACATTTGGGCGGTGCTAAATGGACATTATTCCTAACAGCTCCCCATTTCACCCCTGGGTAGAGAGAGGCAATTGAGATAAAGTGCCTTGCCCAAGAGCACAACACGATGGCACCGCTGGGGCTCGAACTCGCAACCCTCCGATTGCGATGTAAAGCCCCTACCACTGTGCCACCGTGCACCGTGCCATCGTATTCCTTGAGAAGCCATAATTTTGTCACGAGAATCTATCGAGTAATCTTTAAATGTGACTTGTTTAATGGAAGGCATATTCGTGGTCATTATAAAACCTGTGAGATATTGATCTGAATCCACCATGTATCCCTATCCCATATGGCATATCTATTGGTCAGTAATCGTGATGGTTTATGTACAGTAACGTTTAATGAAATTCAAAATGCATTTACTGTTCTAGTTTTTGTTGAGCTGGGGGAAGTAAATCCTTTTATAAGCATAACGTTCACGTTTTTATTTACTGCTACACTGAATATAATAAAGAAACTTTCAATAATTGATAAGCGGACGTTTTAAGTAGTTGAACGTGCGTTTTACTTCCTGGCAGTTATTATTTTGCATTTATTTTATATAAAAAATGGGAGCGCTCTGTTCTATTGTAATCTTTTTATCAAAAGACATCAATTTAAGCATTCGTTTGCACTGAGGTGACGTCAAAAACATATTTACGGTGACATCAAAATCCAGATTGAACTATTTGAGCAGCAAATGCGAAATCATACACTTTCAACAGTTAAAAGAAAAAAATAATGAAATCCTTTTAAAAAAGATTTCATTTAGTATTTTAGTGAAAGCATAAAAGATGAAAAGGAGTTCACTTATTTTCTGTCATAATATTGAGAGTGTCTCCAGACGCCATCATTCAGTCAGCCGGCAAGCCAGCAATGTTCTTTCTTATGAGACCTGCTTTCTCAAATAATTCGCTTATTCTGCGTGTTTTCCTTTAAACTATCGAGATATAAAAGGTGATTTAACATATCAGAATAAGTTCAACAAATACAGTAGGCATAGCACTTTTCTATATATCACAATGTGTCTTCGACTCCATATTTGTCTTGTAAACTATATACTTCAAGTTGAACAGCATCCAATGGCTACAAAGCCGCTTTAAGGTCACTAAATCATTAAGTTAATATTTCAATTTTTTGGCGATGTGCAATTGAGCATTTAGCGATGAGACGGCTCAGTTCGCTTCATTGGCAGAAAGACGGCCGCTCAAAATCATGCCTATACCATTGTAGATGTTTAGGAAACCTATATTAAATTCTTGTCGAGTACAATTGACGCTTTCACAACACGACATTAAACCGTGTCGGGACCTTTCTTCAACACTTCTCACTGAAGAATATGAGATAGCACCTCTTGCGCAAAAAAGATATCCATGTCGATTGTCGCGAACCCACCTTACATGATAAATAGTGCTACCATCACTGAGTAAGCTTTGAAGTAGGTATCTATGCAATTTAGTGACTTGACTATATTCGCATTGTCTTCACAAACTCGTGGATGCTATTAGACATCTTAATCGATTGATAGAAGCATACTGCTTCAATGGCAGCATTATGTACTTGTCTTTAGTGGTTAATAAAATGGCAATTTGCATCACTATAGTGTAAAATGACCAAACAATAACCTCTTATGCATTTAATGGACGCCTTATGAATATCATAATAGGATGATATATTTTGAAATTCAATCATATTAATTTTATAGCAATATGCCGGTAAATGGCTCTTATATGGTCACAAAGATACGGCTAAATGCATCCCGTTTATTAGAAATATATCTCACACAACACGACTCCTTTTATGTTACGGAGGAAACAATGTGTTCATAGATCGCATAGATCAACTAGTCTATGTCGTGTATCTTTACACTATGTTTAATAAGCCTCTCTCTGGAATACCTTTACTGTAATCCTGAAGCGATTCTGATAAGCCTGTAAGGTATTCACGGTGTACCATTACAGTCCCTCAAAGGTAACCACAGGGTGATGGTTTGTGATATTGCAGAACAAGAAATTAGTATATTTCATTTTTATGAGACTTGATCAAAGTGATTACACCATAAAGTTATACTGATACCATTGCAGATGTTTAGGAAACCTTGTTAGTTGTGATTTCATACGTTTCGGAAACTGTCAGTTGACGATCTGTGTAAAGCTGATGTTGACTGCTGCTTAGCAACAAAGTTGCCAGTTGATTTTCTGTCAGTTATCAGATCTTCAAAAACGTGACTAAAGTTGTATTGCCCCTCGTCCCTGTTGAGCTGTACACAGATCGTCATTACAACAATAGCATCGAAAAAGGAAACTGACAGTTTCCGAAACGTCTGCAAGTAAGTGGGTATTTTATTGGACTAGTCGTATGAAATCACAACTAACAGTTCTACTATGAACAGTATTTATGAATTTGTTCAAGAGTTTAGGAAACCTATATTAAATTCTTGTCGAGTACAATTGACCCTTTCACAACACGACATTAAACCGTGTCGAGTCTTTTCATCAACACTTCTCTCTGAAGAATATGAGCTAGTACCTCTTTGCGCAAAAAAGATATCTATGTCGATTGTCCCGAGCGCACCTTACATGATAAATAGTGCTACCACCACTTAGTAAGCTTTGAAGTAGGTATCTTAATGCAATTTTGTGACTTGACTATATATATTCGTATTGTCTTAACAAACTCGTGGATGATATTAGACATCCTAATCGATTGATATAAGCATACTGCTTCAATGGCAGCATTATGTACTTGTCTTTAGTGGTTAATAAAATGGTATCTTGCATCCCAATAGTGTAGTAACCTAGCAATAAACTCTTATATATTTCATGAACGCCTCCTGATTTATTTTGAAATTTATCGTTATTCATTTTATAGCAATATGCTAGCGGTAAATGGCTCTTTGTGAAACCTACTAGCTACATTAGCATGGTCACAAGGATACGGCTAAATGTATCCCGTTTATTAGAAATATATCTCACACAACCAAACTACGCTTATGTTAAGGCGGAAACAATGCATTCATATAGATCAACTAGTCTCCATTATGTATCTTTACACTATGTTTAATAAGCCTATCTATGGAATACCTTTACTGTAATCCTGAAGCTATTCTGACGAGCCTCTAAGGTGTACCATTATAGTCCCTCAAAGATAACCACCGAGCGATGGTTATCATAACTTAAGAACATAGATACTGATCAATTGGGATATGCATAGATACTGTATAACATTGTATAATGTACGTACAGATGTTGGCTGTGTTGGTTATCATGTTTCAGTTGGTATGAAACCTGGTATAGTTTTTGCAAGCTACGTTTGATGCGAGACCATACGGTGTCGGGAAACTAATTGGAACATTATCACAGATTTATGATATTACAGTAAGGTACATTTTACCTATAAATATAGACACATTGGTTTGCCATCTGGGCATTGGGTATTCTTTTTCAAAACATTACTCGACATGGTACCTTCTACGAAAAGGGTGAATATCCTGTACAAAAAACGTATGAAAAACTCGTACGTGGACGATAACGGTGAGATAGACGAAGCAGGTTGTTTGTGTCTGCCTGTATGACTTGACATTACATAAAACAACAACTTGATATTAGAATAAAGCTACTAGAGCACTATGCGAATCAAGGAGATAACATAGAAGCCTAGAGCTAAATCTAAGGGTAGGTATTGTGCTATCCTCACCTTCCACTTAACGTGCTGTCAACCCGAAGCGTATAAACGCCTTTAATAGAGTTAAGCTATTAACCAAAAATTGCTGAAATCTCGTACATTGTTTTAACATTCACCTGTTTCTCACGTAATCTCTGACAAGATGATGAGCAGATTTCAAGGTGTGATAACATTGCATATGCGTCTTTAAAAAGCATTACAGATATTGATTACCAGAATAATGATACCGTTATGCTTGGTATATGGAACCTAAATATGACACACATTGTGATAACATTGGAATAACATCAGAATAAAGAGAAAAGTAGGGTTCACCCCCAGCGTGTAAACGCCTTTAATGGGGTTCAAACATAAACGAACAAGTAGCCACTCTAGGCAACATGATCTGGTGTACGGTACAAAAATTGCTGTAGTTATATCGCAACATCTATATGTAACACTACTCCAGAGGATTACATTTTCTAATAGAATATTATATAAGTCCGGTTCGAGCATTCGGGCTGAGAAGATAGCTTTTAGGCATACGTTTTGATAATCATTAAGGCACTCGTTTGGATGAAGCAGTTGAGGGTGAGAAGCGTACAAAGATAATTGTGTATCTTCGGGCGGGTTTATACTAACAGATTGGTGGATAGGTCTACGGCATTACTCAGAGAGTGTGTTATCAAAATGTCTCCCATCGTTATCCGGGTCTACTACATAAGCTTATACTGATAATGATGATATTTTGCTTTCTCAGGGACATGTTCTTTGTGACTTAAATTAAAACAGTGCATGCTCAACTTATATCCACAGTATGGAGGGATAGGAATTCGTATAAAGTCAGACGCACGTCAAACTTTCGTAGCTTGCAGCCATTTTTGGAAGCAGACGATACCCTTCCCATCATGCACTTTTGCACCCTCGCGACATCCTCAAATGTAATATATACCTCTTTATTGCGGCTTGTGTGTCATGTTTTATAGCATCAACGCAGTTTCCTGTATCCTAAATATTTATTTGCGATCGACATCCTGATATGATAGTGATATCGTTCTTTATTCAGATTGGCAATAATAGAATACAAAGATGAAACACATGCTTGTATTAATTTAATGATCATGTGACCCAGATCTGTAAAAAGCATTAGGATATATTGAAGTTTTTAAGGTCAATGAAATGGAACTTTAATGGATATCAACTAGCGATATTTGTAGTCATCAGGGGTAGTGTACTGAGAAGTATTACTTAACCAATTTATGAACACAACAAGACGAAAATAGACACACTTCAAAGATGATAAAATCACAACAATGTAATATTGGAGTTTGAAATTATAGATATATAGAACATATCGATTTCATCGGTTATAGGTTTGTATAGTCTGGACATATTAATTTACAATAACAGTAAAATAAAAATGGAAGCAAGCTTTATCGTCTCGATGGTACATTAAAATTAATTTACACCAACAACCATAGGTGTGGGTTTTTTTACCCAATCTAGAAACACTTGAATACGGTTACAATATTAGGAGCGACTATAGCGATATGAATTTTTTTTATCAATTTCAACAATCCACAACCAAAATAGAATGACACCTCAGATCCTGGTCTAGCGGTTACAGACCTTGGGACAGCAATGCAAGACAGAAAGGTGTAGAAATTCACTGTAGTAGCTCGAGTACACAAGCAATAATCATATATACAAAACCTGAACTCAAAATAATACTACAAATCCAATATTCCTTAATTTGTCTCATCCATGTTCTGCTAACTCTAAAGGTAATCCATATACATTTGAACTAACCAAAATTCTCTCTTGAAAACCTACCCCTCTCTTAAAAGGCAAGAGATATAAAACATTCTAATTGTATACTCTTGAACCCGTTACAATTTGTTGTTGGCAATTATGTGATCCAAAACATTGAAACATTTTGTTTTCATGTTTACTAATGAGATGGACTACATTTCGACATCTAACCAATGCAATCCAATGTCACTTTCTTGTTGCACCACTTTAATTTCTCTTATGGCTTTAGGTCATTTCAATTTTGCTAGTTAGCACCAAAGACAAACAACTTGAATGTCTACGACAGTGTCAGGAGATTTTCATGGCGATATCGCCCGGTAAAGGTAGAGAAAATTAAGTCAATCAACCGACTGTGTTTTGCTGTGCATTTATTAGCCCACCACATGCTTTGTTCTAAGCTTCGAAAGTTCAACTCAGCAAATTCATCTATATAGGTGTAATGTCATTTAAAATTAAATACATCAAGTGTGAAATTTGCCCGGTTTGCGGCGTTTTATGCAATTTGGTGGTAATCTCTAGTATTGAAAGTGACGTCACTAACGGTTCAGTTTAACGGTAAAATGTTTCAAATTATGGATTGTGGCACGTGCAGCGTGTAGAAAATTAAAACCAAGAGAGAGCTCCATCTATTTCCCAAGCAGATAGTCTATTGAATTGCACCGTGGCTGATTTAGTTACCATTGCTAGCTATTGGTAATAAATGCGATATGGTAGTTGCTGTTAATCCGCTTGTCAACCAGAACCACAGCATATGTGATTGGAGTCTTAGGAGAATCATTCAGCGTGGCGGAAAAGTAATGAAACTTCGCCAATATGCAGGATATGTTAACTCTTAGCTGTTGAAGGATGAATCCACCATCCATCATGTCCGTGACAATTTACCCTTTTCGTGTTTTCTAGGTAAGGGAATATGAAGCCTTCAGAAATCTAATTAGGCGTGATAGTGGGGAAATGATACTAACATGCCACGGCCCAGATATTAATATTATGCTTGGCAGCTGGTAGTGTACTAACCTGACCGAAATTCATGTTTTATTGCAACCATATTTGTAAATAAGTTCAGATAGTTATTATAATTTATAACCCTATGATTTCAATCGATAACGATTAAGACGTCGAATTGCTTCAACATCATGGCTTTTACGCATATAGCAATAAAAACCATTATTCGTTCTCTTGTGCCGGCACCACACACCAACCTTCATTTTTGAAGAATGTACAAATTCATCCAACACAAATGAAAAACTATATCAAGCTTTGAGAAACGAATCATTCGACGACAGCACCTTGTGTCAGACTTACTTTTGCTTACCCATTAATTTCAAATACTAATTTAAATGTAACATTGTATGAATTTCACGAATATGTTACATATCTAAGTTTCTGGCCCTTATTTAGTCCTCATCGATTTAATCTTGTCTCGATTCTGAATACCTTGACAAATAATGGCTGCCTCCGGTTATAACATGAACTATATTCCAGGAGATGATTAACATACCATTTGAACTCAAAAACATAATTGAACTCATAAATTTACTTGACATAGCATTTTGTGTTTTAATGTCTCATGTATGAGTTGACAATTGATGAATGTATTCCATTTACCATCTAAGCCATCAAATCATGTAGAAAAGAACATGAAGGATGTGGAACCAGAGTAAAATTGCAAGTATGCGGATGAAAGATGTAGCGCATCCCAATTTAAGACGGCAAACACTTAGACAACATCAAATTAGACATTGATATTTCCTTTGATGCATCGTACGCGACATTTGCAGAAAGTTAAAAATTAACAAATAAATGCCAAAGGAAATATGCAAAGGTGATAAACTGGAAATGTTTCAGACATTCGTAACTCCGAGCAATGCAACTTCTGTGTCAGTTTGTGGTCTTTCATATTTTAAAATGGGTTGCATCATCAATATAAACGTATGATACAGATGGTGGTAATGATAGTATTAGTTTTGGTCGTAGTGTGATGCATCTGTACGAGGATGAAGTAATTTCGACAAAGTACTGACGTCATTATCTCGGGGAAGCCAAATGGAGTATGGAATACTACCAGATGTTAATTTGCCTTTTGTTCGTCACGTCTTATAATATCTAACTTGTAATGTACCTTTCACACGTGGGTATTCTTGATTAATGCGATATGCTTACATCTCGTTTGTTGTTAATTTATCATTGCGCTAGAAAGTTTTTGATTGGTCGTAATTTATGAAATTATAAAGTATCCTTTTCTTCTTAATTGCGTTTCTTCTCTGCAGACAGCTATCTGGAGTATACTATATGAAGACCTGAGCGCAAGAAGACCGTAAATCCACTTGGCCCCTCAACATGTACACACTAAAGTTACGTATAGTTTCTTAGGGTTTATAATGTTTAATACATGTTCCAGAGTGAAAACATCATGAAAGGTTGTAAAAATTTTGTTGGCCCCTGAACATGTATAAAACATTACCAAACTATACGAAACTATACGCAACTTTAGTGTATACATGTTGTGGGGCCAAGTGGACTTACGGTCTTCTTGCGCTCAGGTCTTCATATAGTATCATTACATTACATGTACAGTATAGAACAATACATTTTGTTTCCTTCCCCAAA
Organism: Amphiura filiformis; assembly: GCF_039555335.1. Taxonomy (NCBI): domain Eukaryota; kingdom Metazoa; phylum Echinodermata; class Ophiuroidea; order Amphilepidida; family Amphiuridae; genus Amphiura; species Amphiura filiformis. The sequence goes on from NC_092631.1 coordinate 74,371,296, forward strand.
AAAGACACACGCAAAAACCAAGGGAGTATTCTGATATGACATGATATTTACTGGAATAAATTTACCAGTTGAAATTGCACTCAAGCAAGCTAAACGTTATCTTAATGCTGCAGTCTTCTCATTTGTCCCAATTGTTTCCAAGTGCGTCCAATACACAGAAGATAATGAATTATACATCGAAAATTGGATAACATTTTATAATGTGACAACTGCCAAGTTTATGATGGACTTCAAAATTTGTAAAAGCACTAATCCATGAAAATGGATTAAGCATTATTTATATATTCAAATATTTTGAAGAGACGAATGTAATTTTAGATCGCTTTTTTTGACAGATACACTGCACTTCAAATCGTATTATTTATAGGAAGGAGAGCAAGAGATGAATACTTGTATATCTCTACTCAGATAGTGTGACATCGGAAGGTTGTATCCATGTGCAGTGCTACACAAGTCAATACAATTAATTCAGACTCACTTCACGAAAGATCCGTGCAAAATGTAGCAATTTTGGAATCTGATATATCTGAAAATGGATTTGCTTATGGTTATGATAGTTCACCTCAAATTTCAACAACAACAAAACTTTTTCATACATAATCATGAAAATCACAAAATATGAAAAGGTTCCGATGCGAAATTTTCTTGAAAGTCAAAAAGAAACATATCGCAAGCTGCTTAGCACTTAATGCTGAATTGCATAACAGGTGAACCGCAGCTGTAAAGTAATTTTCTATTTGAATACTCCATTGAACAGAGCACATCAGACCTAATGCATTCATGAAACCATTGATTTAGGAAGAAATCGACTTTGGAGTAAAGACTAAGTGATACACTAGAACTTCAACACTGAAATACGTAATGACAATTACCGCCCAACCCTAAATACACAATTCTGTCCTCGAGAGTCGTTTTTAAATGTCAAATTTAACGAACATAATGGGAGGATATTCTAAAAGAAACATAAATTCACTTATACAACGAAAGCGAAGTCATAGGCATATGCTTCATGTGATTAATGTTGTCTTGTGAAATGTGAATCACCCCACATGAGATAACGAAAACAAGCCAATTGCTAATGATTTTTACTTCTTCCAATTAGACTTATTATAGTGAAAGCTCAACGCGTCCTAATGACGCCAGCGAACAAGGAAGTGTTTCTGTTGCATTTCAATTCCTATTTGAAAAGGTTCTAGTGTATATTTTGAATTGGTGAATTGGATTACTATAAATCTGAGTCAGATTTACCATAGAAGCAGTGTTTTCATCAATGAAATGAGTTTGATGTATCGAGTGATTATGAATGTCACACACATGTCAAATAAAAGTGAACATTACAAGTCAGTTCAAAACCATTATTTTATAAACTTGCTATTTACTTAGCTCATCATACCAACACGGAAACTCTATTTCTGCATTTTACAATCAGATACGAATTGTTGTTATGGTAATCTCACGGAATGTTGAGGATTATCATAAGTGCTATGAGATATTTGTAGTGACAAACATGGGAATACAGCGCATTAACGTATTATACAGATATTACAACTTTTTATTGGATAAATAACTGATATGGTGTACGCAAATACCGCTAACAAGATTTATATATACGCTTAAAAAGAAAGTGCGTATTTAGACTGCTCCATGCGGTTAAATGTAACAGTGTACGACACAAAATCACCACATACTAAGTTACATATGACTAAGATTTAGTAACGGGTAGGGGACTATCTAAAGGAATTGTAAAATGATGTGAAATAATCCTTGCCCCCGTTTACACATACCAAATATATTACATGAACAAAATATACAAAACTTCTAACGATCTATCTAGATTATGGAATAGCCGGTCTTGAAACATGCAAGGCTTTTAACGACGAAGATCATGGTAAACAATTGCTTTGTATTTTCATATAATTGAAATGCAATACACTATTTAAAATATCTCATTGAATACCATACTAATAAAAATGACAACAATGATAATGGACAAGTGTGGCTCTGTTTACGCGAGATTGATGGGTTAATGTCCTCGACAAAGGACATTACACTATCATGGTTCATTTACCTTATTCCATGGAAGAAAGAGATAAGAAGGAACCACAACGAACGCATTCACTTTGTCCACTCCCTTTACCGACATTTAATTGACATTGTTATTCATGAGGATTTACTTTGATCAATACCCGCGTTAAATAGGTGATTGGTATTGTACTCCATGTATTTGCATGTCTTCTGGAGCGTGTCTGAAGGATGATTTGAACTAATGACCTTCCGTGCAAGCACTCTATAGGATTTTCTCTGGTGACGTGATCATCGGTCATTGATGGCCTACATCTTTTTCTTCCATTTCGCCCAATTTTCCCGAACTTTGATGACTTTTTTCTCAGAGTTGGCAGTCTTTGGCACTGAAACGAGTTAGCTAGTTACGATTATACACATATAAACTATTAAATTAAACAGGTTTCATGTACCGGACTCAACCGGAACATTGTACATTATTTAAGAACATTTTGCATCTATTTTTCATCGAAAAAGTCACCAAAATCTTACCTTATTTGCTAAAGATGAAACTCAGCAAAAAAACGGCCGATTTTGGTGACCTTTTCGATGTTTTAAAGGACATTTTCTACACAACACGATCAAGAAAACAGTTTGACTGTAGATCCCAAAACAAAGCTACTATTTATGTTCAGAGCATCAGTGAAATTCCATAATCTTACTTCTGGGTAGCGTTTGTTTGTTCTTGGATGGGTTTGTTATAGTTTTTTTCCAGTAATGATTTCGCCAAGCATCGATCGCGGTAAATGGATCATACATGAAAGTAAGTACCATTGATAGCTTTTCTTTTCATGCGTCAATAGATAAGCGGATTAAAACTTGGCCGATCGAAGTCGTTGTGGTTCCTTCTCATCTCTTTCTTCCATGCTTATTCTAAATCTACCCTGGTAATAATGGAAATTCTGAAGTAATCGATATTTCAGCAATCTAATTCAGTTTTCTTCTGGCCAATTGATTCTTGACACAAGATCTGTACCCACTGCGCTGTACGCTCTCGCATTTAAATGTAACAGGAGTCAGCAAAATCGCGGATC